>NC_136063.1:1288822559-1289473014 GCF_964261635.1 Lissotriton helveticus | reverse complement strand
ACCTGAAAACTGATCTTCTTACAATCATGGAGACATCCTCGGGACAAAATCCAAGTCAGGATGAGCTGACCTCCTTAACTTTGCTGACCGCTCAAAGCGGGAGACAAGTGGGGCAACCAGAAACATCAGAAGCACCTGGTCAGGCTGTTGTCGCCTCCAGTGCCCCCGGCTCACCGATGACTCCCCAAGTCAAGACACCAATACAGCTACGGGTTCCTCCGCAAGAACTGGCACCCCTGACGTCTCCCGAGGGGATAATGGTAGGGAGCTCTTCTTCTTCCGCTGTTGACCCTCCCCATGTTATCTCTAGCCCTAATACGGAGCCAGCTGGCGAATTTCAGATTAGTGTCTAAGACAAGTTGAACTTAATTCTGGAAGAAGTCAGTGAGTTGAAGAGAACTCAGAAAGCTGAACTTGCCTCTCTTCATCAAGAATTAGGGAAAATCTAAGACACAATGTCAAGTTTTCCAATTAAACTTCAGGAGGCAGAAGCCAGGATCTTAGTTCTAGAGGACCAGATGACTATTGTAATGTGAGAAGCCAAAGTGGCGGCCAAAAGCAAGAATCTTCTTGGGAACAAACTGGAGGAGCTAGAAAATCATACCTGGAGCTCCAATCTCCGGATAGTTGGAATTCCGGAAGGTATTGAAGGCTCCCGAACCCTGCAGTGGGTCAACTCGTTCATCAAACAAAGGGTCATCCCAGAGTTCGAAGGAGATCTCACCATCACCATGGCTCATCGTGTTCCTGCCCGTCCGTTTCCCAGTTCTACGATGCCACAGACAATATTGTTAAACTTTGCAGACTGTTGTGTAAAAGAGAGATTACTGACTAAAGCAATCCAGCAGAGACAGTTTGTAGTGAATGAAACTGTAAAATGTCGTACTTTTTCCGATATGACTGCTGTGGCGGCACATAGGAAAAAGGAATTCGTGAAGATCCTCCATTTGTTTAAAGCTAATGGGGTGCAAGCATAGATCGCCCAACAGTCCAAACTGAGAGACTTGGTTGAGAGCCAATATTTTATTTTTTCCGACCTGGATGAAGCCCAGGAATTATTAAAAGAGATCTTGCAGGGCTCCAGAGCTTAGAAGGAAAGGCTATATTTAGTATAACTGCCATTGTCATAAATTGGGGGGTCAGGTGGGTTAAGCCTCTCTTTCCTCTTGCCTCTGTCATTGGAAGGTCAAGTCATTTGCCAAGCTGTTATTTGATCACAGTAGGGTTCCACACTTATAGCGCATGTTTGCTTGCATGTTAAATTAATAGTTGACAATTTTAAGCATTGCTGGGGGGCCAGGGGTAGGATCACTCGGGTGTAATTACATGACACCCAGGTTAGATGGGGTTAGTGTGGTCGGTGGGGGGTTTTCCACATTTTGGGAGGAGGGGTCACGAGGGGTGGGATGGGAGCATAAGGGAAAAAATGAAGTACTTTTTTAGTGAATTCATTCAGGTTTTATACATCCATTCGTTAGCTTGACTTTGGGTAGGGTGTTTAGGGGGGTTTAAGTTTTGGTTGGTTTCTAATTATAGCAAGCAAGGAACTGCTGAAAGTGATCTCTTTTAATGTTAATGGTCTCAACAATAAAAAGAAAATGTGGGCAATTGAATAATGGATTAAAACAGAAAACCTATCTGTGATTTTTTTACAAGAGACCCATATACCAGCTGCAAAGCTGACAGATTTTTCTATGTTCAGGTCCTGGGCAGCTTATATGGGATTCTCTTCGTCCTCAGCTTCCCATAGAGGGACAGCAATATTTTTAAGTAAATGATTTCAGACAGAGGTTGTCCATTTTGATAAAGATCAGTATGGTCGTTGGTGCTGGGTTACCTGCATTCTCAGACAGAGACAGAGACCGATAACTTTTGTCAGCATATACGCCCCAGTTGAGGATAATCCCAAGGTCTACGAGGATCTGTTTCAGTCCCTAATTCATGCACCGGGTGAGCTGATTCTGGGGGGCGATTTTAATGTTCTAATGAATCCTAAAATCGACTCCTCAGCACTGGCTAAAAAACTGTTGAAACCTAAAGCTTTAAGAACCATGCAACATTATGGAGTAACTTTGGACCTACAGGATCCATGGCGTGTGGCTTTTCCAACTAAAATAGCGTATACTTGTTGGTCAGATAGATTCTGTAACTCGTCACGCATTGACAGCAGAGATTCCTACATAACGGATTCTCTGATCATGCTATGTTGGTGCTTGAGGTATAATTAGGAGATTGCGCTAGGACCCCTAAAAGATGGTCACTGAATAGACAATATTTTAATGAAGAGGATTGGGTGAGTTTCATTAGGACAGAGATCAAGGAATTCTTAGCACAAAATTGTGAGTCTGCACCACTGAGTGTGGTCTGGGACACACTCAAGGCCTTCATACGGGGTCTAATCATTGGAAAAGATGCAGAAATGGTAAAAAAAAAGTTAGGGAAGATAAGAGAATCTTGGAGCAGAAGGTCCATGGGTTGTACTCTGTATTTCTTAACAACCCCCCTGTGTTTAACCAGCGCCAGCTGGATCAGGCTAAGCATGAACTCAGTGATAATTACTACACTCAGAGTGAAGCCTCTTTTCAACAATACCGCCAAAAAACATATGAGGAAAGTAATTTTACGGGTAGGTTTTTGGCTTGGCAGGCTATGGAGCAGGCAGCTTCAAATCAGATCAATGCGTTAAAATGCCCCTTAACCACCTCGCGCACAGATGACCCAGTCATAATCAGACTGTGGATATGACTTCCCTAAAAAGATTTTTGCAGAATAATAGATTACCGATACTCTCGGAAATGGAAAAACTATCTATGGCAACCCCCTTTATTATGGAAGAGCTGGAGGGGGTCATTAAGAATCTGCCAAATGGCAAGGCCTGTGGCGCGGATGGGTTTCTGCCCTAATTTTTTTAAGTTTTTTTTTTAGTTCAGTTGCAGATTTTTTCATTCGTTTATAGTAAACTCTATGTTGGAGGGGGGGAATACCAGAGTCCTTCAGACAAGGCAACATAGTTAGTTTTCTGAAAAAAGGCAAGAACATCGAGGATCCGAACTCTTATCGCCTGATAACGTTGTTAAATTCAGACTACAAAATTGTCACTAAATTGTTATCAATTCAGTTTAATCAACACACTGCGCAATTGATCCATTCGGCCCAGAATGGTTTTATTGCTGGTAGGCAGCTAGCCACCAATACACATTATTTAACTGAGGCGTTGGACTATTTCGACACTCAGAGCATACCCGCATTAATCCTTCTATTAGATGCCGAGAAGGCTTTTGACCTTGTTGTGTGGGAGACATTGTTTATGATTTTAGGTAATTTTGGTAGTTCTTCAAAGATCACGGCCCTGATCCATAATTTATATCTTAACGCTGAAACCAATGTAATTATTAATACTTCGGTGGCAGGGCAGGTTAAAGTAAAACGAGGCACAAGGCAAGGATGCCCTTTATCACCAGTCTTATTTGCTTTCTTTATTGAACCGTTGGCAATAGCAATAAGGAACTGTGCTGATATTCGTTCCCCAATTCCATCTATGGCGAAATTGAAATTATACACCGACCATATCATGTTTATTATCAAATCTGAGATAGAGGTTCAGGCTAAACTTTTCCAGGTCTTTGAGGATGTTGAGGTTTTAGGTGGGTATCGTATTAATAAAAGGAAAACTGAAATTTTACAATGTAGTGGAGCAGGCTTGGATCTGCACCTCGATATTCTTTCTTGCATCAACACCAAATCTAAGAGATATCTGGAGGTATATTTTTCCGAAAGTATCAGCGACCTATGTCACCTGAATTTCGCACCGCTCCTTCGAAAAACTCAGGCCTTGTTTTTACGCTGGAACTCTTTTCCTTTCTCCATCCTGGGCCGGTGGCCTTGATTAAAATGTCTGTTCTTCCTTTGTTTAATTTTTTGTTTCCAACCATCCTCTGTATTTTATCAGGCTCCTTTTTTACCCAAGTAGAGTCGATATTTACAGCCTTTCTTTGGACAAAAAAATAATCACGTATTGCACTTAGCACTTTATAAGAAGACTGATAACAGGGATGTTTAGCACTTCCGCATCCCAGGGACTATTACTATGCTTATTTTGCACAATATTTATCTAGATTCAAACCTCAACTACAGTCAAACCTCTTTATTAATAGTTTTATGAATCTAATGTGTAAGGAAAGTCAGATCCACTCCCCTTTGTCAATCTTCAAATCCTCTAAACTGTCCCATTATAAGTGTCTTCAATGGCTTTTTAAAAAACGACAGGCTCTCTATAAAAGATATTCCATCCCTGTAATTAACTAAGCCACTTTACTATCTGGCATTTTACCATTAGCAGGGATTACATAATCCTCAGAACTCACATTAAAGTGGGCTTCGGCAGAATTTCGTAAAGTCTCAGATTTTCTGAGGAATGGAAGATGGTTGACTATGACCAAAATGTCGCAATTGATTGTTAATAATTTTATTTTTTTGGGGTCATATAACATCTTCCACAAATTCCTTGCTGAACTAGATATATACCAAATTGGCGAACAACATCAGCTAGTTAAATAACTTTTAGAGGACGTACCTGGTAGAAAACCTGGGGCATGGAAAAAGCGTTTAGCCTTAGTTAGGGGCCTGGATCTTGGACAGAAGGCAATTAAAAAATGGATGGATCATGAAGACTTAGAAATTTCTGCTAATATGTGGTCAGTTATTAATAAACTTAATTTCAGCACGCTAAGAGGTGCAAATTGGCGAAGGATGCTGTTTTTCGTAAATGGCAACTTTACCGAACTCCTCTTTCCTTCTCGAAAATGTATGCTAATCAATCAGCGCACTGTTTTCGCTGTATTAACCATCCTACAGCTAATTGGTGGCATATTATGTTGCAATGTCCTAGGATTCAGAGGTTCTGGGAGGATATTTTTTGTCACTTGGAAACTGAATGTTGTATTCAATTAGTAGTGAATTATTTGTTAATTAGTATTAGTTTTGATCCAGATCTTCTCCTTCCTGACCAATTGGTCAAATTTGTATACATTGCAATAGCTGTAGCTAGATCACTTTTGTTGCAAAGGTAGTGTAGCGATTTGATTCCTTCTGTCCGAGAATGGGTCCATAAGATGAAAGCGGTTAAAAGAAGTCAACGCACAGATGCACTACGTGTGGGGGGTCATAGGAATTTCGAAAAAATATGGGCTACATACTTTGATTAAGATTAGGAGGGGTCACTGCCTTAAGCATGTTGTTAAAAAGCTAATAGTATTTTTGTCTGTTTTTGTATCTGTTCCTGACTTAGTGCTTTATGTACTATTTTTTAATTCTTGGAAATGTAATATTATTATACCTAAAGGTAAACTCTTTTTATGGATGTATTGGTTTTAATGTATTGTAATTTTTGGACTTCAATAAAAAAAATTTTTTAAAAGTGTTACGTCTGAGAATGACAAATGTCATAAAGTCTCCGTCATTTTAAAGATATTTTTAAAAAATACTGTAGTGACTGATATATCCTCTTTATGATATCTTGAACTGCTACTGTCAGTAGTGATTCTAGAACTGCATGTGTCCGTGTAAGTGAGTGCATGTGAGCTTATAAGGACTTTGAACGTTTTGTACAGCAGCTCCTGAAAGGACTAAAATGTACATTAAAAAAATCCAACATGCTGCCAGGCCCGAACTGTGTTAAGCTGTAGTTTCAAGGTCACAAACACTTTTGCCTTCTTCTATCTAAAGATTGCCCTGGGAGATCAAAATTGCCAAGTCACTCTCCTTTCTTGGATGCCTTCCAGTCTTTCTTCATGTTATCGTGGTGCTGCATTTTAAGAGGATCAGGTTTGCACATTTAACTGTTTTGGCTTGTCTAAATCTGGAGAGATTTTCTATTGCCTCTATTGTATTGTATTTGGCATGACCTCTATCAATTTAGCTTAATCAGAAGGTCAGATTTTTTAAAGCAGCAAGTGGTTTGGTTAGAGTGTCAACTCTTAAACATACAGCCAAGTAAAACAAAATATGTTGTGCATTTAGGTCCTTGTAATTAAAGAGGTTTAAAAAAACATAACAGGGTTCACTTTTAGATTTACATCATTTTGTGTGTGTTTTTCGATTACTTTACATTCTACTTTTCGTTTGAAAAAGCAATGCAACCTCGGAGACATGAAGAAAACATATTTCTTTCTGAGCAACATTTTAAAAATGCAGATCAAAACTCAAATTCTGAGGTTCACTGGGTTGTGAGAAACGACCACAGCTTTAGTCTTCTTCTAAAATGTGAGTTAGGAGGTCAGTTTGGGACAAAGTATTCTGTTTGTGAAATATTTAAATGTGTGAAGAGGTTATTCTAGTAAGTAAAGTAATCGACACGTTTTGATCTTGCACCCAGTATTTACGCTCTATTTCTTCATTTTCCATGCTTGCTGTGCCGCTTGGCACCAGCCCCATAATCCTTAATAAGTGCAAAAAAATGTAGCGCTGTTTTCTTGGAAAACAAAAAACAGGAACAGAGATAGTAGTTACACAGACACACAGCACAGCACACATTCGTGCTTTCTGGTGTTTGCATGTTTTAGCACATTAAACTAAGACATATCGGTTTTAGTATAGCTTTGTATTAACATGTTTGAGGTCTCTAGTCTTTGGGCCTGATTTATATTATGGCGGACGGATCAATTTCCTGCCAGGACAACTGAGTAAATTACTCCAACGTCCACACAGAGGTGCCTCCTGAAAATTTAGTAATGTCCGCTGGTCCAGCAGGCATTTCCAGCATTGACAGAAACTGTCGTCACAGTGGTTCCTGTCAACGTGTTACAAGTTTGACAGACTTCTCTGTCAACATGGCAATGGCAAACTAACATTTTATTTGTATTTACAAAAAAGTAAATGACAAAGCGGGATTTTCATTTTGGAAATAAAAGAAAAAAATACCCACCCGCCCGCAATGGGAGTATCCTCCCATGTCAGGGGGGGCATTGAGCATTTTTTAATGTCTCTTACCACCAGGTTTTCTTGGCAGAGATGGGCATTGAAGATCAGCCAAAACTCTGACAGTCCTTATTCTGTCAGGCCATTGGAAAGGATTGACCACAGCAGACACAGAGTAGTCTCGACAATTGTTAAATCTATTGTCCGTCCGATTCTAAATCTCGAGGGTACACCAAAATATGGACGAAAGGGAACTGTTGTGATGGAGTTCCCTCTCCCAAAACATTTAAATCACGTCCTTTGTCATGCATGCCTCTAGATTTGCATGGAGAGGATAAGGTAAGTCAGGAATTTTAAGGGAATGAGGAAGTCGTTTGTCCAATCCAATTTGAGATATTTAGAGCTATGTAGTTGATTTTTTTTTTTTAAACAAATGAGGTCCAAGGTAAAACAAAGGTACAATGCCATACTAGGGTATTTATTGTCTGATAGGAAGAATGTAAAAAGGGGTGTGAGGGAGACGTCATCTTTTTCCCAGTGGACGTTGACATCTCTGAGCAAGACCTGATCACAGGTACAGGTGAGCGCGTCAGTGTCAAATCTACGAAACCATCAATAAAACTCTTTTTGCTTCAAGGTGGTTGGTATAAGATGTTCACCTTTAATTACTTAGGTGTACGGGTGTGCAAAAAATCATGTGATGTGTGCTTTCACATAATTACTTGAATTTTTTTGAAAATTGCAAGAAGTTATGAAGAGTTATGTGAAATGAAAATCCTGTATTTAACACTATATTTTAGTGTGAAATGTATCCTCGCATATTTTAGACACAAGAATGCATTTCATGAAAAAAACAAGTAGCGCCACAGACATAAATACTGCCTATGACAGCCACTTACGTTCTGATAATTAATTTGTTCTCACACTTTTCCAGTTAAATTTTACTGTGAGCATCACATAATTACAATACATGGCTGAAAGGCATAATTTGGGAAATTTCACGAAACAAACTTCCCAAAATTATATAAATCAGGCTGGCGCAGTTGAAATGTAGGTGAATGCATTTGGAATCTCCACAGTGGAAGAGGAGCATACATAAGTAAACAGTCTGGTGTTAAAGGACTCCGCTTGGATAAACAAAACTCCCCAATAATGTATTTATTTATTTATAAAGTTTTTGTATAGCACGATCATGACCCCGAAGGGTATCAGAGTGCTTCACAATTCGGAACTGGAAGAAGAAAGTACAGGGAAATAGCAAAGGGGGTAAAAAAAACTTATTTAGTTAATAACAGAAAGTACCAAGATGAAAGGAGACAGTACTTAATAGGGTATAACAAACAACCCAGAGCTTTACCATTGATAGACCCAAAAGAATGTAGTCAGAGGGTCATTGAGAAAGCAGACGAGCCATGACCAATTAAGGCAAGAACTTGTTCATTAGGATTATTTTTACTTCATGTTTGAAGGCAGCCGTGGATGGGATTCTGCAGACGTCCAGTGGGAGAGAGTTCCAGATCTTCTGTGCCGAACCAGAGAAGGTTCTGGACCTTGTTATGTTATGTTAATTGTAGCTTATATGGCGCATAATCACCTGCAGGTCTCTTAGCGCTTGTAGAGAAAGCTCAGGTAGCTTCTACCATCCCAGAAAAGCACCAAACCAATGTATTGGACTATAGCCAGGGCTTCCCTAAACAAATAAGTCTTAACCGCATGCGTGCGGCATGATTTCCCCCCGTACGCTGGATTTTGCGAAAGCGCACTTTACATGACGAGCTGGGCTCGTCATGAGCGTGCGAGGAGGCTACCTCATGACGAGCCCAGCTCGTCATGAGCGTCGAAGGGGTTAAGACAGTTCCTAAAAGGGAGGAGGGCGGGTTCCTTATGAAGGTTTTCCGGTAATTCATTTCAGATTTGGGGAATTAACACAGAGAAGGCTCTGCCACCTTTCGATTTTGGCTTGTGAGGGGGCCAAAAGGCCCGCCGTGGATGATCGCAGTGTGCGTCCCGGAGCATATTTCATCAGGCGCTCCTTGATATAGCCAGGCGCCTGGCCAAAGATGGATTTGTTGGCAATGCAAAGGCCCTTAAACTTGGCTCTTTGTTTGACCAGGAGCCAATGCAGCTTAAGCAGCAAAGGGGTGACATGAGTCCTTCTGGGGAGCCTAAAACTCAGCCTTGCTGCATCATTCTCTTTTTGTGAAAGGTCTGAGTTTTCAATAGGAGAGAACTTGTACTTCTTGATGATCTACCCCCTCCAGATAGTTCTAGCTCTTGAGCCAGGTACACAGGGGTTTTGAAATGGAGGGCTTGGTGCGTCATACAGGCAGACTTTAGCTGTATTCTTGCTTCGTAGGGTAACCAGTTTAGAGATCTTAGGGCTGGGGATATGTGAGCATTCCTCTTTGTGCCCATAATCGATCTGGCAGCGGCATTCAAGAAAGCCTTGAGAGGGGACAAGGTATATTTGGGGAGGCCACAGAGCGTAGCACTCCCATAATCTAGCCTTGATAGGACAAGTGCTTGAACTACCTGCTTGAAGTCTTCTTGTGGAAGGAATGGTTTTATATTTCTAAGAATCCTCATTTGGTAGTTAGCACCATTGCACAACTTGCTAATATGATTCGTCATGTTCAGGTGCGTGTCCAAAGTGATTCCGAGAGATTTAGCTGAACCAATGATAAGAGGAGCGCCGTTGAAGACAGTGAGGAGTTTCATCCAGAGGTCTATCTTGGGTGTGTGATTAGGAGGAGATATAAGAAGGAAATATATTTTGGCAGTATTGAGCAGAAGGTGATTCTCAGTTAGTCAATTTTGAGTATTCGCCAGGGTAGAGTTGAGTGACGTGAAGTCATCAGATGAGGGGATTTTCAGATAAAGTTGCATGTCATCCGCATACATATGAAAAAGAATGTTCGCGGAGTTTAGTGTTCCAGGAAAATATTAAAGGGTATGGGAGCAAGGGCAGACCCTTGAGGGACCCCCATGTAGACTGTAGAAGGCTGTGAAAGGGATTGATTCACCTTGACTCTTTGGGATCTGTTGTGAAGGAAGGACAAGAACCATTGCAATACAAGGCCGGAAAAGTCCATCTTGTGTTCTAGAATGGCTAAGAGTTTGTTGTGATTAACCATGTCGAATGCGGAAGAAAGGTCAAGGAGGATAAGGAGGCAAGATTTGTTTTGGTCAAGCATTTTTAAAATGTCATCCATAATGTGGGTGAGTGCCGATTCAGTGCTGTTACTGCTCTGAATACCATATTGATGATGATCCAGGAGTTTGAAATTCTCAATGTGCGTGCAAAGTTGCGATTGCCCACATTTTTCTAGGAGCTTTGCCAGAGTGGTGATGTTGGAGATGGGGCAAAATTCGTTGAGATCAGTTCTGTCTGCATTGGGTTTTTTAAGAATAGGTGATTCCTGAGCTGCTTTTAAACAACCCGGGATCTTGCCTTGTGGTAAAGAGGTGTTGACAATATTTGTCCACAGGGGGATGAAGGTATCCTTAATTTCTTTGAAGACATTCAGTGGCAACGGGTCGTTGAAGTGATTAGAGGGGTTGATACTAATTAGGGTTTTGTAGATGTCGTTTTCAGTGAGAGGGGTGAAAGAGTTACAAGTGGCCTTGTTCTTGGTGCTGATACTAGGTGGATTTAGCCTCTCAGAGAGAACAGGAGGATCCGCGATCTCATATGAAGGAAGAATGGCCTTCTTAGATTCAAGGTCAGCACTGATGAGTTTATTTTTCTCCATAAAGAAAGCCACCAGATCTTTGCATGAGGGAGAGTCGACTCGTGATTCATGGTGGTTGGGTGCTTTCACTGATTGTTGTTTGACGATTTCAAAGAGTTTCTTGGGGCGTTTTGCGGCTAGAGTAAGTTGGGATCTGAAGTAATCTGACTTCGCCGTTTTGATTATTTTATTATATGAGCTCCTTACCGATCTAAGGATGTTTAGGTGATCCACGGAAGGTTTGGATCTCCATAAGCGTTCCACTGCTCTTAAGTTGTGGCGTTCAGAGTTTAGGTTGTCATTAAAACATGATTTGAAGAATTTGGAGTAGGCATTTCTTGTTGTAGAGGTGCTATGGAATCCAATGATACCAGAGTAAGTGGAGTAATAGAAGTCAGTGAGGTCATGTACATCGGACATGCCATCTTGAGGAGACAAGGCTTATTTACAGTGTTAGAAATGGATGTCTTTTATTATGCTTCCACCCACCACCCTCCACCCCCTGAGGAATCCCCTCGTGCTTCCCTGCCGCGATCATTGTCGCCTATTCAGGACTACCCCTACACCAGCTACAGAACACCCCCTAATGTGTAAATAGAAAAACGCATCCCTTTCCATCATCAACCTTATTTATTTATTTATTTATTTGTTCCCCCAATTTTTTTTTTCTCCTTCCCCCACTTTTGTTTTGATTGTTTTCTATAGAGATACATATTGTTGTGAAATTCCGTTTCAAAACATAAGCTTAGGGTGGGCCGAGTGTAGGGTTCTCTTTCTCTTTCATAAAGTTCAGAAAACTGTCCACTTGCTGGGGAGAGCTAAAATTATGGAGCTTATTTCTCCACATAACTTTCAGGAGCGCTGGGAACTTCATCTGCACATTTGCCCCCAAGCTCCTGAGCTCGGGCATTCTTGAACCTAGCTCCCATTGTCTTTGAGCAGTTCGTTTCCCAACATCAGAGCGAATTTGGTAGCTAGTAGAATTAAATTGTAGTGTGGTATCTGTCAGTGCCCTACCCAAGATCAGCTCCTTAACTGTGTATGTATGGAAATTGACCAGAATTTTCCTGGGAGCCTTCCTATCTGGGTGGAGCCTAAAGGGATCTCTGTGGGCCCTCTGAATTTCCTGCTCTAAGTTGATGTCAGGCCTATCCTTCAGCGGGCCCTCCCTAAGAAGCTTGCAGATAAAGGTTTTGACGTCTCCACATTCTGCTTCCTCCGGGATTTTTAGAAACCTTAGATTGTTCCTCCTTGCCTGTATTTCTAATCCTTCAACGCCCATCTAGAGGGAGATGTTCTGTGTTTCCAGATCTCGGATACTTTTTGTATTACCATGAACTACCTCTGTAAGCGCTTCTACTTCCAACTTAAGGGCCCCAGTACGCATACACACATCATCTAGTTTAGACTCCAGAGTCTCACACTTCTCCTGTATAGGTTTTTGATTGGCTTCTGAGGTCTCAAATTTGGAGAATATGTCCCCCCTGAGAGACTGGAATAGCTCTCCCAGTTCTGACTGCACTTTATCGGTTCTCTCAGACTGGGGCTCAGGCTCTTTGGTGCAATGGCTACTTATAGCGGCCTGCTCTTGGGGTCTATAGCCATTGCCATTGCCATTGCTGTCCAAGGGGGCAGGTGTAAGGTCTATCAGGGGGGTACCTGAGTCCGGGCGGGGCAATAGATCTCGAGCACGAAGATAGTGTTGCAATATCCGTCTGGCCCATAGGGAGAGGAGCAGAGGACTCTATTTCCCTTCCCTCCCTTCCCTCATTTATGTCTGGATCACAGGCCAAGGAGGCGTACCTGTTCTCGGTAGGAATAGCAGGGACCACTTGTTTGGCAGGTGATTTTGGAGTTTTTCCCCCTTTAGAAATGGCCACCTGCACCATAATCCGGAAGAAAGATTTAAGTGAGGGGGTAGGCTTTGAGGGGAGAGCAGAATCTCAGAGATCTTTTCGCTTTCTGGGTTCTCCAACCTTTACAGACTTTTTCTTTTTTATAGGTGTCAGGGCAACTAAGGCTCCCCTTCCCCCCAATCCCTCCTCTTGGGATGTTAGTGAAGCAGTGCTTTTCAGCTTGTCCTGAGAGCGGAGCTGATATCTGATTCGAAGTGGAACTGGTAATGAGGCCAAGAGCACAGGAGGTGCAGGCAGTACTTTCTCTCTATTTTCAGCAGTGAGAGCCTCTTCCATGGGCAATGCTTGTTTGCCCACCACCTTTTTCCTAGTACAGATCGCTAACCCCCGGTATCCCCGTCCCTCTCCTACCACCACTGACTGTGCCTGTGCCGCTGCCGACCTGCCTGCAGTTCGAAAATCAATCCTGGCAGCTGCCGCCTGGGCCTTCCTCCAAACCTTGGAGCAGCGATTGCCGTAGAGTTCACCGGCATGAAAGTCCGCGTTAGCCACCAACCCCATACAGGCTCAGCTCCCAGGCCCTCCCAGGCTCTCCTAGGTCCTAGTGCACCGCTGTTCGTGTATTCTTAGCCCCCTCGGTGTCCGTAATGAAAAAACAAAGAAGCCAGAAGCAGAACAAAAAGTAACAGGTGTTTTAGACACTAAACAGGGGGGGGTGGGGCTAACGTCACTCTCACCCTCCGGGAAAATACCAGTCAGCGCCCCGGACCCGGGAATCGTCCACAGCCAACCACAACCGCTGCGCCTTACACCAGCAACAGCAATGGCAACAGGATCTCCCGGCAGCCGCTGCAGCCCATCAGAGTGAAAGAGACGGGGACGAGGACGCCGAAAAAGCAAAATACATCCTCCCCCGTAGAACACACTATGAGCTGAAAACCCTCATGAAGGAATTCAGTCTTATAGACATTTGGAGAGCGAAAAATGGTTCAAAAAGAGATGTTTCCTTCTATAGTGAAAAGTACAGACATCATTCAAAAATAGACTATTTTTTGTTAGATCAGACTATTTTTTCAGATGTAGATTCAATCTCCTATGTTCCCGCTATTCTTTCCGACCACTCTGCTGTGGCCCTTGTAGTGAACTTAAGGCATAGTAAACGTCTGCTGCGGTGGACCATAGATAGATCACTCCTATTAAAAGAGGTTGTAAAAGTGGAGGTAATAGCTCAAGCTCAACAATTTTTTTGTCACAACCTTGGGACCACAAATGCACAGACAGTCTGGGAGGCCTTTAAGGCTTTTTAACGAGGTATTTTTACCTCGTTAACGATTCGACAAAACAAAGTCAGTAAGAAGGCGGAGGAGGATCGACTCCGTAAAATCAAGAATAAAGAACAGGAGCTGCAGTGGGCCTCGGCTAACAATCAGAGTAAAGTCCCTGCTCTACAAACTGAGCTCGAGGGCCTTCAGGCTGAATTCCAGGCAAACCTCGATAAGATTTTAAAGGACAGGGAAAATGCCAGCAAACTTCAAAATTTTGCCTATAGGGAAAGATGTGGGTCCCTCCTAGCCTGGAAGGCCAGGACAGATAGAGTAAGGAACCAGATACATAGTTTGACTCAAAGAAGCACAGGGTGCACTGTACATGATGACAATGGGATCCGGGAGGAACCAGACTCTTTATGCAGGATCTATATAAGGAAGACCTAAATATCGGTGTTCAGGAAATAAAGCACTGGCTAAACCAGACAGACCTTCCACGGCTGTCTCAAATGGATCAAGCGTTTCTACACTCCTGTATTACAGGGGGCGAGGTAGAGGCTCAGCTTAAGAAAATGGCCCGAGGTAAGGCTGCCGGGCCGGATGGCCTCCCTTTAGAGGTATACCTTGTCTTAATAGATGTTAATTCAGCCGGTTTTGAAAAATCTTTTCAATAAAATACATATGTTGGGAGAGCCCATACCGGGCTCGTGGGCTGAAGCAACCGTTACCCTTATTCTTAAAGCCAATAAGGATCCACTAAAAGCCGAGTCATATAGACCCATTTCTCTGTTAAATACAGGCTATAAAAATTTTGCGGGTGTATTGGCAGCCAGGACGGCCAAAATTATAAAAACTGTAATCCACCAAGATCAAAGGGGCTTCATCCCGGGAAGACAGCTGAACGAACTCACTTTCCAGGCCATTGGCGCTATCGATGTGGCGGTTGATAAACAACTCCCACTAACACTGGTTGCCATCGATGCCGCCAAGGCTTTTGATCAAATGAGTTGGCCCTATCTTTGGGAAGCATTAAACGGCTTCGGCTTTTCCAGCAATTTAATCTCCAGTGTCAGATCTCTTTATTCGGCCCCACAAGCAAACATTTTGGTGAACAGGGCTCTTTCGGTGGGTAAATACCTCTCGAGGCACTAGGCAGGGGTGCCCCCTTTTACCCCTCCTGTTTAATTTCTTCATAGAACCTTTTGTCTGCCGGCTAAGGTCAGACATGTCAATTTCACCTTTTAAAATCGCTGATCTGGTCCTTAAATTTGCTCTTTATGCAGACGACCTGCTTATGTTTACAACCAACCCAGAAGTGTCTATGCCCAGACTAGTGGAGCAGGCCGGGGCATTCGTGGAAATCTCGGGGTACAGAATAAATAGGGACAAGACCGAGATTATGGAGTGGAACCAGGCTATGGGTACACAAGGGGCCAAATCTCGTATGAGATATCTGGGTATTCAATTAGCTCAGAAAATTGAAGACATCCCTAAGATCAACTGGAGTAAGGTCTCCAAAGAGGTCTGCAATCTCCTTCTTCGGTGGTCTGGTTTACCACTGAACATATTCGGTAGAGTAAACCTTATAAAAATGATAGTTCTATCCAAGCTAACTTTTTTGTTTAATTGTATCCCATTATCTTTTTGTGCTGCTGATATTTTAAAATTGCAGGGTAAAATTGGTTCTTTTATTTGGAACACTAAATCTCCCAGAATCGCCGGGAAAAACTTAGGAGGAATTTACAACGGGGAGGTCTAGCTCTGCCTGATTTACTTAATTACTGCTATGCGTTTCATTTAAAAAATTTCAGAATACTAGCCAACAAATTCTTCCTTGGGCCTATTGTTCCAGGCCCTACTTCATGACATCCCTCAAGGTCAGGAGTTTTTTCTTTTTGAATTCGGGGACCCTACATTTTACAAGAAGGTTAGGTTAAAGGTCCTGGGGGCTGCAATAAGAAATTGGACTTATATCAGGAAAAGTCTAAAAGTACCACACTACTCTCCACAGGTCCCCATCTGGGACTCCCCAGGCACGCCTGCCTGCTTTAACGATCTTCTCTCTCTGCCTCTTAAAACCGCAGGCATTCAGGTTTGGGGGATCTTCAGAAGGATTCGCAGGTGTTGAGCTGGGAATCTCTTTCTAACATCACAGGGGGTACGCTCACCAGATTTAAATACTACCAACTCTCCGGGTAGTGGGCAACACAGTCCTGGGACCACGACGATCTGAGTGCTAAGTTTGACATGGTTTCCAGAGAGGGCGGCTGGAAGCGAGAAACTTCTTTCTGGTATTGGGCTTTGTTGGAGGTTGAAAGGCTGCTGGCTTCTGAAATCCAGCGTCTATGGGGGAATAGCCTTGGCCTGGGTACACATAATTTAGACGATCTTTGGAGGGATTCTTTCACCATGCTGCAGTCTGTAGTAAAACCAGCCGCTCTTAAGAGAAATCACCTTTTCACAGTCTATAGGGTTTATTGGACCCCAGGGAAACAACCCAAGGCATTGGGGTCAGTTTACTATTGCCCTAGATGTAATCACTTGGCAGCGGATGATCTCCACATGTTTTTAGAGTGCCCAAGGATTACCAGCTATTGGCTCGTGGTAAAGGGGTTTGTTGAATATGTTCTCCAACAACAGGTGGAGATTAATCTTAGGACAATCTTTTTTGGCCTAACACCAGACTACTGCTTAAGAGATCCAGCATCCAAATTAATTTTTTATGTGGTTATCTTCGCCAGGAGAGAGATTTGTAGATCATGGAAATCTCCAAACCCCTGACCTTTGCAGAGTGTCTGTCACATATCATATTTACCAGCCAGTCAGACATGGCGTGTGACATTACCAGTTTGAATAATGTTTGGTTGGCCTTGGCAGCTTGGCGTAATAAGTAAAGTGGTTCCGTGATTTAACCTGGGTACTGTTGGCTCTTTGTTCTTCTTAGTAACACATGGCTCGGGAGCCATGGTGAAAAGGAGTGGATAAAGGAAACAGTTATGACTTGAGGGAACCTCATCTTACTATCATTACTGGCCCAACACATGGCGGGAACGAATAAGCCAGATGAGGAGAGAAGGAGGATGCCCTTCAAGAATGCCCAATGTGGTGTATGACGACACAAAAAACAAAACGAAAAAAATAAAAAAATAGAAATGGATGTCTCTAGTTGGCAGAGGTTGGTACCTTTGACCAAATTGGGACCATTATTTCTAGTCAGGGTAAGGTGGAAACACATTGTTGATAACCCCTGCTCACCCCATTGGTAGCTTGGCACACGCAGACAGGCTTATCTCCAAGGCAATATGTAAAGTATTTGCACCAACACCCACAGTAACACAGTGAAACACAACAAATGGACACCACACAGGTTATTTCTAAAAATATAAATATCTTTATCGGATTAGACAAGACCAAAACGAAATAAATCCAACATACACAATTAATCTTTCCTTAAAGATGTTTTTGGAATGTTCTTTGAAACTTGTTGAGGAAGTAGTCTTTTTAGGCAAATAGAATATGCTAAACAAATTAGCACAAGTTAGTCACCCTCAGCACCTGTTTGCTGTGCTCTTATGATTGGGACACTCTCCTTCAAGAGCCTGCTAGCTCTACGATCCTATATGGTGAAAAGTATGCCCCCAAATGCAGTTCCCGGCATCAATTAAAACAGGCAGGAAATCTCCTTAGCAACCCGCCTTGGTACCGCAACTACTAGTTGTGCGCATACGAGCCGTGAATGTCACTCTGAGGAGGGGGTGGCTCCACACTCTGCAGCGGCAGATCACCACTATGCCCCCACAGGCCCCGGTCACCTGGTTCAGGCTCTGATCAGCTTCCTAACTCCTCACCCGCTCAAGGTAACACCAAGAGCAGCTGGCGAATCAGCATGTTACCTGGAGTGCCGGTCTAGGGATGCGGTCTGCATCCGACTGCTGTCTCACTCCATTCCAGGTACTTCACGGGGAAACTCACAAGTACCCCTCTCCGGGACCGGAGCGTGGCTTCCTTTCTCTGTGGTCGGGCGATTTGCTGGGCAAGGCTCAACAATGTCGGCTTCCTTAGTTGTTAGGTGACACCTCTCCACAGAGCGGCTCCCCCCGGTGACGAGCACCCTGTTGCTAGGCAGCGCCTCGCAACTTCGTACTCTGAAAGTGGCTCTTCCTCCCGACTTGGGCTGTGGTGGTGAAACTAAAATCAAGCACGCAGCTCTTTTAGGAATCGGGGGCCAGCGGCGATGAAATACTGGCCCTTAGTGCTACTCTCCAGTCACTGGCCGGCAACGGTGATACACACAGCGTTCTCGGTGCTTTTGAGAGCAGATAGGCGTACAGGCAAGACAAGCTTTGCGACGTCCTGGTGCACACAACTATCCCCAGAGGCAGTGGAGAAAGCGGAGCATGGTGCAGGAGGTGCAAGCTTCAGGATCTTTGAGAAGCTTTTGTATCCCTGAGATTCTTATAACAGGAGGCCAGCTCTTCTTAGGCCCTAGGAGACAGTTTCACTTCAGAAGGACAAAGCACACAGCACAGTTCCTCTTCAAGTAGGGGGACACAGCATACAGCAGAAAGCCCCTTATTCCTCTTCCTCAGCACAACAGCAACTGCAGGTCAGCCCCCAGACACACAGCAATGGCAGCACTTTTCCTCAGTCTTCTTCAGCTGTTCTTCTTGGGCAGGAATTCCTTCTTCATCACAAAGTTTTCCTAGTCTGACTTTCAGGGGTTTCAGCTCTGATATGTATATCCCAAAAGTTTTTGTTCTCTATGTGTGAGGGGTCCTGGACCCAGTCCAAACCAGTTCTGGGTGTACTCTGCCAGTGCACAACTTCTTCCTTTGTCAGTGTGGGCCAGGGTCATCAGACGCACCACAGGAGGTGGAGCCAGAATTGCGGACGGCAGGCACAGCCCTATTCAGGCCCAGGTGCTACTCCTCCCACCACTCCAAATGCAGATAGGGCTATTCAGCCTAGTGCTGACTCACTCAGACTCCTGGAGCCCCCTCAGCCCCTGTCAATCTCAAATAACTCAATCCACAAACAGGCAGACGCACATAGAAATGTTGAACAAGAAAATAGCCACTTTCTCAAAGTGCTATTTTCAAACACTGAATTTAAAAACCATCCTTCCTAAAAGATGTGTTATTAAATTCTGAGTTCAGGGATACCATATTTCAATTTTCTAACTTGCTTCTATGGGAAGTAGTGCAGGTAAACATGTTACACAGCATTCCCCATTCTGTCCTATGGGCAAGATAGCCTTTCACTTTCAATAGTGAAAAACGAAATTGTCAGTATTTCACTAACAGAACATGGTACCCATACTAGTACATGTCCTACCTTTCACATACACTCCACCCTGCCCAGGGAAGTACCTTGGGCCTACCATAGGAGGGTCCAATGTGTAAGAAAATGGAAGGGTTAGGCCTGGTAAGTGTGCACACTGGCCAGGACAACGTGGCAGGTAGCAAACTGCGCACATGCACTGTGGTGGCAGGCCTGAGACACCATCTTTTCACCCTTTCATCCTCACATTTGAGCTCAGTAACAAATCTCGACACATCACAGACCTGAAGGAAGTGATGGAACTCCTGGGACTAACACTGCCAGACCCAGCTGCCATTAGGTGGCGGGGCCGGCGTAGACATTAGATGGAAGAATCAATGACAAACGCAACGGAGGGAGCGAAACCTGAAGAATTAGCAGAGATAAAGAAGATCCCCCCTCTTTCATGCTCTGTCTCTCACCCTCCCCCACCGCTTTCCCTACTTCATTCTTTATCTACTTCCTCTGCTCTTATCCCCTCTCCCCTGAATCTCTTCCCTTGCCTGCTATGCAGCCTAGTCCCATGTGCCCTTTAACTAAGCACTCCATCTCCCCTTGTTGGAGAAAGATCCAATTATTCTACTCTGTAGTCTCAGTGATCCCTCTGAGAGAGTCCACAGCGCCAAGGGAGCCACTCACAGTTGAGGTATGGTTTGGTGCCCCTTGCCAAAGCACTCCCTCTCCACTTTTTGGAGAAGGATCCAGTAGGTAGACATTGGAGTCTCAGAGACCCCTTTGAGAGAGTCCACTTGGTAAAGGGAACCTCGCGCAATGGAGTTGGGGGAATGATACCACTTCCCCTGGGATCACAGCTTACTGGACTTTGGGTGCAGCTATTACTCGTTTACCGGTTTGTGTCCCCATCACCCTCACCCTCTTTCTTGCTGTGTATCTCACTCCCCCTTTCCCTCCTTCATTTGCTGTCTACTTCCCCTGCTCATTCCCCCTCTGCCCTGAATCCCTCCCCTTACCTGCTTTTTCCCTTACGCTTATGTCCTTATTGTATATCTCGCCCTAAAACATGTATCTATTTAGCTATGTTGTAATAACTGTGTAACCTTTGTAACGATGTAACCTACAACTTTGGTCTGATACTCATGTAAAGCGCTTTGATACCTCAGGGTCTAGCCAGTGATATATAAAACCTTTCAAATAAAATAAAATAAAAATCTTAGGGCTACTCCTGTGGGTGGCACAATCAGTGCTGCAGGCCCATTAGTAGCATTTGAATCACCAGCCCTGGCACACTCAGTGCACTTTAATAGGGACCTACTGGTAAAACAAATACGCCAATCATGGATAACCAATCATAGTAACAATTTACAGGTAGAGCATATGCACTTTAGCACTGATCAGCAGCGGTAAAGTGCCCAGAGTCCTATAGCCAACAACCACAGGTCAGGAAAAACAAGGGAGGAAGAAGCAAAATGTTTGGGGATGACCCTGCAAAAAGGGCCATTTCCAACATACAATCAATTGCCAGACCTTCCGTATTAATGTCTCTTAGGTCCCTTTCCCATTGTTTGATATTCTTTGGTTGATCCCTTTTCCGTATCACCTCCCTGTTAATAAAGAAGAAGATGCTGTAATGGTCAGACCAATCACAAGGGGTAAATCCACCAGTATGATGGTATTACCTTTTGAGATGATGAGGTACAGAGTTTCTCCTTTGTTGTGAGTTGGACGGTCACTGAATTGGATAAGTTCCAGATCCAATAGGAATGAATTTAGGCCGATTACTGCTTGGTCCTTGGGGTTAGACCAGTGAAGATTGAAATCACGGAGGTAGATTTGGGACACAGAGGTGTCGTCATTGGACGAGAAGATTTCCATTAGTTGTTCAATGAAGAGGAGGTTATCACCAGGAGGATGGTAGAAGGTATGACGTTTGCACACTGGGAAGAGATTGCTAGAGTTGTGGAGACAGAGGTATTCAACTGCGGAAAAGGTAGAGGTCTCTATGAGGGAAACAGATAATGTATTCCGGTGCATACAGGCTAGTCCACCACTCTGCTTCTTAGGTCTGTCTCAACAGAATATGTCATGACTAGGAGACACTAAGAGGTCTAACATAGGGATGGAAAAGGGATTTAGCCATGTTTCAGTGAGGATGATGATATCAAGCTCATTGATTTGGATGAGGTCAAAGATATCCGAAGCATGTTTACCAGCTGATCTTTCTTCTCTATGGATGTGGAGTATGTTGTATCCTAGTGGTAAGACAGTAGTATGAAGGATGCAGTATTAAACTATAACAAACAAAACATTAAACATATAAATGATAATTATCAATAAAAAAGTTATTAATAGCACCATTAAAAAAGGAAGTGTATTTTGATTAATTTCCTAAGTACACTTATTAAGTTATAGATATTTGTAGTTGAGCTAAGTGTTAAGCCATGTAAGACAACAGTAAAGTTACAATGTAATGCCCAGCGTTGGGAAGCACTCGAAACTGAACCCCTGGTACATGTTATATGGACTGACCACTTCTTGATCCCTTTTGAAGTCACTGGTATTGCTGAGAAAATACCGGTGAAGATGGGAGTAAAGAGGAGCCAGAGGAAATGGGCAAATTTCTCTCATGAGAACTTTCGCACGGCCCTGGTTCAGGGCGGACCGCCGGGAGAGCTAGGCTAGAGATAGATTCAGCCTGTGAGTCCTTGGACCGGTGCATTCTGATGGCCCTAGATAGTACGGCGCCTTGGTCTAGTAAAGGGTCCGTGAGGCGAACAAAATCTGCCCCATGGTTCAATTTTGAGTTGAGGGAGGCAAAGACAGCGTGTAAGCGTCTTTGAGAGATGCTGGAGAAGCGGTTACCTGCCTATTCACGGGATGGAATACAAATCTAGTCTGAAAGACTATCATGTCCTGATTAGGAAAGCACGTTCTTCCTATTACGCAGACAGGATTGATAAGGTGGACAGCTCAGCAAAGGAGTTGTTCCGGGTGTATAAAGAGATATCCTTTCTCTCGACCATAGAGGTATCTGAGGTTGGATCTGTTGCATCATGTAATCAGATAGCAAAATTCTTTGCCACAAAGGTGGAGAGAATTTACTCTACCTTCCCTGTGGAAGCCAGCGACGGGTCTAGGAGAGAGGGGGTGCCTAGTGGTGGGTTAATTGAGACAGAGTGCCTGACTGTGTTCAGGGTTCCAGATGGTGATACGCAGAGTAAGATAGCTAGTAGCATCAAGTCCAGCTCACCTAAGGACACTGCACCGGCTAAAGTTTTGAGAGGAAACAGTGAGACTCTAGAGCCTTTTATTAGAAATCTGTTAGAACTCTCTTTTAGCTCAGGTACAATGCCGAAAACCTGGAAGGAAGCTGTGGTTCTCCCTCTGAAAAAAAACCTGCATATTAGTATAGAACAGCTAAACAATCTGCACCCCATCTCACTCCTCCCCTATTTTTCTAAGATTGCTGAAAAGATGGTCAATCAACAACTGACTGCCCACATTGAAACCCATAAGCTGCTCCACCCCTCGCAATCTGGCTTCCGTGCATTCCACTCTATGGAGTCAGCTCTGCTTTTCTCCACAGAGACTCTTCGGATCAGGGTCATACAATGGCACTGGTTCTTCTTGATCTTAGTGCCGCGTTTGCCACTGTGGCTTATCACACCCTGCTGCAGTGTCTAAGGAAGGGTGACGTGGCAGGGAAGGTGTGGGACTGGCTGGAATCGTTTCTTCAAGACCGCAGCTTTCAAGTTGCACAAGGGGCCTATAGGTCGAAGGCCATAAACTTGAACCAGGGGTTCCTCAAGGATCTAGCCTCATCCCAACCCTTTTTAACCTATATGTGGCGCCTGTGGCTGCAATAACTGAGCAATATGGGGTGGAAGTGGTGACCTACGCTGATGACACTCAGCTGGTTGTGGCCCTAGCGCAACCAGCTGGGAGTGCAGCCAGCAAGTTTACGTCCTGTCTTCAAGATCTCGTGGCCTGGATGGCTAGTAATTGCCTCAGATTAAACGGCGATAAAACTGAGGTGGTGATTGTGGGTAAAGCACCGTCATTCTGGACCTCAGCTTGGTGGCCTCAGACGCTTGGGCCACTTCCTATACCAAATGAACAAGTCAGAAACCTGGGGATTTGGATTGACCCCAAAATCTCATTTGACTACCACACTAGACGTGTTGCTGGCACGTGTTTTGGCATTTTGCGTGGCCTCAGAAAGACTATGGATTTACTCCCTGTAACAGCTAGGAAATCCATAGTCCATGCCTTGGTTACTTCAAGGCTGGACTATGGATTGCCCTTTATCTGGAAACTAATGTGAGATGTCTCCAGAGACTGCAGCGTATTCAGAATGCTGCCGCCCGCCTGGTGTTGATGCTGCCTAAAAGAGCCTCTTCTAATAAAACCTTGGAGACGCTACATTGGCTGCCAGTTAGGGAGCGTGTACAGTTTAAAGCCCTCTGTGTAAGTCATCGGATTACACAGGGGCAAGGACCCCGCTTTCTTCTCAACCTCCAAGCACCATATACCCCGACTCGTCAATTGAGATCTCATGGGGCGGGTCTACTGCAGGTTCCCAAAATTAGAAGAGCAAGAATGGGAGGGCGGTCCTTTCGGTTCTTGGCAGCCAGACTGTGGAATAATCTACCCCTCAGGATCCATGTGGAAACCTCTGAGGTGGTTTTCCGCAAAGAGTTGAAAACATACTTATTTCCCAGCGGATAGGTCTAGTGAGGTTACCGGGGTGAGAGGTCAAGATGGCTTGGAAAGCTGGGCGGCCATTACGTTAGCGCAGGGACACACTGGTTAGTGTAACCAGGCGCTGTATAAACTCAGTTTTATTTATTTATTTAGAGCAAAATTGAAGTGGGCACTATTTTTTTACGCAAAACAGTGTCTACTTATTTTTAGTAAATAACGTTTTGTGTCAAATAGCTTGGGTGGTTGCATGGAAATGCCTATGTTCCACCCACGGAACGCCCCTTTAGTGCTAAGTAATACAAAGCAGCACTATGCACAACTTTGGTGAACAAAAAATTTTCCGTTGATTTGCATCACTTTTGTGATGCAAACACGGTGCTAAATCTTACTAAATATACCCCTGAATGTCTTTAATTCTTTAATTTCAGTAAGGGTGGATATTTGTCTTATTAGCGTATTGTTTAATGTAACCATGGAAGTCTCAGGTGGCTTCATATCATTCCTGCAGAATCTACAATATTTTGATTAGGGCATATCTTCTATGTGGTGAGCAAATGAGCTTGTTTTTAGGCGAGATAGCAGATAAACATCTGTTAAATTACTGATGCGAAAATCCGTGGGGCGGTATAACCCCCCTAATTGCCGCCAATGTAACCCCCCTAATTGCCGCCAATGTCTGTTAAACAGGCAGAGGCTGAACAATGTAGAAGAGCAACTGTTGCATTTGAACCGAGGCAGAAAGTTATTGTGATGAAGGAAGTAAAAAAACACTATGTCATCATTGATTTCTGCCGTGTAATAATACGTTTGATTGTTCAGTAGCTAAAAAAAAAGCTTGTTCGTGGAAGTGCCATGCCGACTGCTAATGAATCCATTTTGCTTCTGAGATCTTCAGCTGCACCTGCAGTGCCACCATCTAAAGGCAGAAATACATCTTCTAGATTGACAGAGCCCACGGAAAACACAAAGAAGTGTGTGTTTATATGCACATAGGGGGCAGAGGCCATTGTCGTGTCACAGCAGGATGCTCTCCACACTGCTCTCTGCCATTTGGGCAGAAATAATCTTGGCTGTCGAAGAAATGCCAGCTTGTTCCCTGACATTTAACCAGAATTGAAGCATCTGTTTGTAATCAGATTCTGTTCAAACTCTAATAGATTCTCGTTTCCTGTGCATGCCTTTTGAGTGCGATGAGTCTATCTTTCTTGAGTTCCCCCACCTTTTCCAGTAAATTTTGTAGATACTTTCTTCTGTCAGCTTACTGTTTAAATCTCCATATTCCAACATATCCACGGTCTTTAAAATACATGCCTTTTGAAGTTTGGATATTCCAGGAATGGTACTTTCATAATGTAAAGTAAGACAAGAGAAGCACAGTGAAAATTGCTACTTGCACCAATAGGGAGAGTTCTGTAACTGTCAAAATTCCATTTTGCCTGGAGTGCTGAAAATCTTCGCACTAATTTGTCGCACTGTTTTGTTATTATGCAAAAATTCACTCCTCCTAAAATGTAATCTCCCCTCATCAGCCCCACAAACTATGGGGGATATTTATAATGAAATGGAGTAATGCAGCACAGCAAGCAATTTAGCTGTGCTGCACTTCGTCATTTCAAAAAAAGGAAGGCTCTTTCCTGTGCCGGTGCTAAAATAGCTACCTATCACAGGCGCAGGCACCTTTGCTCCATGGTTTAAGAGCAAAAAATCAGGGGTTAAATGGGTCAAAATCCATTTTCCTACAATGTTTACTTGGTATACAAAGTGAAAGATTGTTGCAAATTCATTTCTTTCTGAATAGTGGCAGCAGGTAATTTTAGGAGGGATGGGGCGGATACGTGCACAAACACACACACACACACACACACACACACACACACACACACATCCATTCACAAAACTCATTACCAAATATACAAACGTACATGCATGCATGCACCAAACAGGAATTAAAAGAAAAATCATGCTTACCTGCAGCTCTGCCTCGTAGCTACCCGGAGGGTTGGGGTTGCTGCCTTCCCTTATTGGTTGACCTTACATCAGCCGATGAGGGAAGGCAGCTGTCCCAAGCTTTGGATGTCCCAGTAGGGATGGGACTTCTGCCTACCCCCATTGGCTGATATTAGGTCAGCAAGCAAGGGAATGCAGCAGTCCCAACCTCGTACTGAGTGGGATGGGGTCAGTGAGACTGGTGATCCCTCCCCACTCTGTGATGAGGTGCAACTGATTGACACTCGGGCCTTGGCACTTAAGGGATAAAAACTGAAGCACCCAGGTCTGAGGCAATGAGTGAAGCTTCCCCTCTTCACGAGAAGGAGGGCCTCGAGGACCTTTACTGAGCTGAAGACGTCACGCCCCCAGACATTCTCAGCCCAGCAAAGTTCAGCTCAGGCAGCCAGAAGCTAACGCATTTAGCACATGCCTAGCTCCTGGCAGCCTGACCTGAAAATGAAGAGTGTCTATCAGGCTGACCTTTCCTCAGCCTAACAGACACTCATCTTGAGGGGCACAAGGTGAGGGTGGGTTGCCCCTCAGCCCCTATGGACGTGCCTCAGCTGCTTGTGAAGTGCCCTAATAATATGTGGTTGAGGAGGTGTGTACAAATGGTTAAATAAAATAAATATTTGGTGGGAAAAGCTTGCCATATTCACTTAGAGACTTGAAAGATGTAAGTTTTTGTGAAACTGCTTTTCTATCAAACTGTTGGAATGAAAATGTTTTCGTTATTCCTGCATTGCATTATTCTATGTAAGTTAGCATTCGTGGCACCATTTTATGTTTGCCCGCTATTTTGAGCCATGATTTAGCTAATCTCTGCTTTCTCATCAAACGGCCTGTGCTGAATTTCGTTTTCTCCAAGGTTAGGTTTTGCTTTGCTAATGAATATTCTGTTCTTATTAGCGCATACCTTTCCCACTAGATAGAGGCCTTCTCCCACCAGTCTAGTGGCGGGCACGGCAAGAGTGACCTTGGGTAGGAGATAGTGTGTGCCCGGCCTCAGAATCAAAATCTATCCTTCTGTACTTCTTTGTTTAGCTGCATCTGCTTGGAAAATTCCATTATGGGAATGCCTTCATTGGTTCTAAATTGTACATAATGCATCTCCATGTTTGCTGATGTCAGTCTTCTCTGCAGCACCCCTAAGCAGCAGATGGGGCTCTGCTCGAGTATATCTGAATAAACATATATTATTTTTTATTCTCTACTGTCTGACCGACCCTTCATTTGGTATGGAAGGCTGAGAGGTGGTTGTGAGTGACTCGGATGACACTAAACGGGCCACTTCCTTCAGTTGGCCTCTGAACAGGAACTCCTCTGGGTGAGTGACCAATCCCCTCCTGCGGACAGTTGGGAAGGTCAGGTCAGATGGACAGATCAGGGATCCCTGCACAAGAAAGTTCCTGTACTCGCAACTGCCCCTTCTATCCCTCCGGACGGTGCCCCATCCAATGGTCATCCCGACTGGAGTCCCGAACGGTGGAACCCTTCGATCTGACCGTTTGGTCTGAAGAGTCAGTAGTGGAGAATAAAGTTATTTTGACCTGCATATATCAAGTGAGTTTGTTTTGGTTCTTTGTGGATATGGTACCATTTTGGTTTGTATTTGGTACGGTCTGAGGACCGATTTTGGGTGAAGAGTGTTTGCAAATACTTTGCCAGGCATAAGTAGTGAACTTATTTTCTTTTGAGAATGCCTGGAATAAGTAAACTGGTTTCTTTGTGCTGTCACTGATGTTCTGCTGATGCTTGACTTGAAGAAAGTCAGCCAGCGCCTCCAGAAGGCACTCCAAATTTTGATATGTATGTGAAGCATGGCCTTGGCCCTTTAATGTTTAGTACGCTGTGGCACAAATATACGAGGGACAATGCCGAGTTGCAGTGGCTATTGACGGGTACTTTTGATGAACAAAAGATTGTTTTTTTACGGGGAAAAATTGTTTGCGAAGCGAAGTAGGCAGTTTATGTTTGATTCGCTTCGAACGTGGCAAAAGGAAGCTAAACAGAGGCAAATTAAAGCAGAGATAGAGCCCCAGAAGGGGAAAAAGCAAACATTGACTCAGAAAGCTGTAGCACATGATAGAGAGAATCAAGAGAAAGGGGTTGAACGTGAAGATAGGAGGTTTTGATTACAAATTGATCAATCTTATGGAGCCTGGGAAGAAAATGATACTTTTGTGGAAGAATTGTTAGATTCTCGACCCCCACCTCCATATACTGCCGCAGAGGATATACCCCACTATTCCATCACATTCCCAGCCACCTGCTCCTTCGGTCTCTGTTGTTTCTGCTCCTACTACTGTTGATCAGACTGCTTTGGCAACAGCAAGTCCTGTCTTTTCTTTGTACTCGCCGTCTGCAGCAACAATGACTGTTAGTACCCCTGACACACCTATTTTTTCAGCGTCCCTGTCACCAGCCCTTAAACCTGTGATGCAGCCAGCAGCGACGTTAGTGCCTGTTACTACTCCCACTCTGTTTTTTCACCCCCCGACACTGCTGAGTAGTGGGACACCAGTACGTGGATTTGAGGAGAGACTGGACGAAATTTAAGGAACGCATGGGGCCGTTAGTACGATCTTATGTGGGAGATGAAGAGAAAAGAGCAGTAGCTAATCAGGCTGCCCATTGGGCTCAAAATCCCATTTACGGTGTGGAAGACATGTGGTAAGTGATGAAAGATTATGAGCCTTTTGTACAAGAAGCATATGTCAGCTACTCTGATTGGTCTTTGGAAGCAGTGTTTCAAAGATTCAGCACCACAGATTGTATATGACTTTAAAGATCATGTATATGTCACTAATATGGGGCCTGATCAAGTTTTTGGCAGTATTACGACGTTGATTGCTTACCAGGGTAGGCTACTTGAGAAGAGCCATACCCGAGTATCTCAGTTTCCGATGCGGGAAGTTCATCCTTTATATCACCCCGAAATACCAGAGCTAAGGGATCTGCATGATGATGTTGTTTGACCAGGTATAGCAGCACTTTTCCAAGAACAATGGGTTTATACTCCATGGAAAAGGAGTGAAATTTTGTCTCTTAAGACTCAGTTACCTGATCCTAGGAAAAATCGAACTGCATATTATAAAGAATTGACTGAAGAAGCCTCTTCAACAGTAATATCGCTTGCGGACATTGAAATGTTCTTTGGTTTACTGGTTCCGGTTGATATTTGGAGACAAGTGCACACACAGGATCATGGTGCGGAATTGGGTGGTACCTGGGATCAAATTAAAGTATGGGGTCAGGAGTGGAAGCCCAGTGAGAATCCTTAAGCAGAGATACTTGCTTTTCCAGGCCGCATTATCATGTATATGCATTCTCTTATTCTACCAAGAAAGGTTGAATGGGACAATTTGTCGGCTTGTTGCCAGAAGAAAGATGAGAGTGTGTCTGATTTTTTCACTCAGTTTGAAGATGTGTTTCTGGATTATAGTGGGCAGGTTTTGTCTATTGAGGGAGGCGCTCGGTTGTTAATAGATTTGTTTCTAATTTGCTTCCTGAAATACCAACTCGATTGCAGGATTCCGAGAGCACCTGGTCCACCTCTTCTAGTTTTGTTATTTTGAATATGGTGCAGTTTATGAACACAGGGAAAATGAGGATAAGGAGAGGACGGAGAAGAAGCGTAAGGATTTGAAGATGAAGGTGTTGTTGCAGTAGGCTTCTAGAGAGAAAGGTAGAGGACGTGGTGGTTTGGCTCAGCAGCTTCCACTCACTAGCAGGCAGCCTTATACTATGCCTTTAGCGAGAGTCCTGTGTTGTTGCAGAAGGTGGCGGTCCCTAGAGGACAAGGTTCTCATGGACGAGGTTGTGGAGCTGGTAGGGCTGAAAGGGCTCAGAATTCTACAGCCTCACAGGATTGTTCTGATTATTATTACCTTAATGCCCCTTGGGCGGACAGTATTATCATGATGACTATAACACAGATGAGGTGACAGGAATGTCTTATAGCTACGACAGCCTGGGACAGAGTGAGGGACCAGTTCTGATACCTGTAGATCAGCGCCGTCCTTACGTTACTGCGGATTTGCATGGCTCGGATAAGGGATTTTTGATAGATACAGGTGAAACAAACAGTTCTATTGCTTGTTCTTTGGTCCCTGGGGCAGCTCTGTCTGGCCATAATAATGTCTCAGTAGGTTTCTCCCGTGTACTAGTTGTGAGTCCCATTTCAAGACCTCTTGCATTGACTATTGGTCCTTTCACTGTGGATTCGCCATTTTTATTGACATCTAATTGTGGTGAGAATTTGATGGGTTTGGATTTATTGAAAAAGTTGCATGCCGCAATTTATTGACACAGACATGGGATTGTTGCATATATCGCTTGTCTCGATACGCGTTAAGGATGGTGGCATTTTACCTCGTATCCCTCAATATAAAATACTGCAGCCAGGAGAGCGAGCCTTATTGCAGTTTGTACAGGATTTGATTGAGAAAGGTGTGATTGAGGAGACGACTGCTAAAATTTGCAATAGCCCCATTCTTCCAATTCTTAAAAGGGTGCCCCCAGGTTCCTCTGATGATCATGAGGAAGTTTATCATTTTGTGATCGATTTGCGCAAAGTTGATACAATAGTGATTCCCCAGTTTCCGGTGGTCCCTGACATCACACCTCTTTTGACAATGATGTCCCACATCCTCGTAGGTTCTCAGATATTGAATATCTATTGTTGATCGATTAAATTTACCAGTTAACTGAAAATTTGCATTCTATTCCCCAACAGGTCTGCAAGTCCATGCCATCCACACTAGAGGGACCTGGACATGACATTCGGCCTGGAGATTTCATACTCGTCAGGAACTTCCAGAGGAAGAAGAGTTTGGAGCCGCGCTGGAAGGGACTAAAACAGGTCCTCCTGGCTATCCGTACCACTGTGAAGGTCGCCGGTGGAAAGAACTGGGTGCATGCCACCCACTGCCGCAGGATACCTTTGCCCTTGCCCTATGATCAGTGGGTGAGGTATGGCGTGGGGGACTCTAAGGGCGAGAAGGTGCCCCAGTTCATCCCTTTTAGTGACGCAAAGCTGACTTGGACCCAAACGGAAAACACCGTACGGGATTACCTGTCTGCTTCCCTCTCGGACCGCATCTTGCTAGGGGTAGCTTGAAACATGTTGACCATATACTGAACCCGCCTCCATAATTGGTCGGTCCACAGTATAACCCCATTTTAACATACCAACCTAGGAGCAGAATAAAACATTGAGGCCCACTAGCACGGTATTTTTAAATTCACTTACTCACCCACTCCATTCCACAACACCCTTTTTTTGCACCACACATAGTCCTTCACTTTACAGTGCTCCTACGTAATTCGCAAGTCGCAGCACGCCCCTTTTCGTAGAGAACTGGGATGGCCCCAATGATGAAGCATGTCACCGTGAGGAAACTCCGGTGAGTGAGGGGACTCTAAAAAAGATATTTTTCTTTTTTCTGGCCACATCAAATATTATTTTGTATCTGGTCACAACACGAGAGAGGTCTACGAACCCAAACTTTGGGCTAATTTTTCATACGTTACTTTAGGAGGACGACCTCCTCTCATGTACCTCCTTCTCCCTCTGATTTGTACATATGCAGCTATACAAAAATTACATAGGCTCTCGTCTGACATACACCAGGAAACAGGCACTTGGACACTGTCGGGTGGTTTTGGAACACACTCACATTTTGGGGTTGGAAGATCCTTACTTTTCTTGCTGAGGTTGCTGGTATCTTCTTCAAATGTAGCCTCTGCATACAATGTCTACCAGCTTGTTGCTCATATTGTGTAACTATCCTCACTCCCACGCAGAAAATATCAGTTCATGATACTAATGCAGCAATTATGTTACAAAAGGACATTGATGATTTGATGCAGATTGACGAAGGTATTTTTGACACTATATCTTTCCTTGCAGCCTCTATTCCTGATACTGAATATATGGATTGTTCTGAATACTAATGTTCCGTTGTCCATGAAAATGTTATATTTTCTTTGATCATTTTCTGAAATTAGTTAGCTCATGCTAAAAGGAGGGTTTGTTGGAATGAAAGTATTGTCGTTCTTCCTGTCATGCATTATTCTATGTAAGTTAGCATTCGCGGCACCATTTTATGTTTGGCCCCCATTTTGAGCCATGATCGAAACTAATCCCTGCTTTCTCATCAAACGGCATGTGCTGAATTTCATTTTTTCCAAGGTTGGGTTTTGCTTTGCTAATGAATACACTGTTCTTATTAGCGCATACCTATCCAACTAGATAGAGGCCTTCTCCCACCAGTCTAGTGGCAGGCATGGACAGAGTGACCTTGGGTAGGAGATAGTGTGGGCCCGGCCTCAGAATCGAAACCTATCCTTCTACACTTCAGTGTTTAGCTGTATCTTCTTGGAAAATTCCATTATGTGCATGCCTTCATTGGTTCTGAATTGTACGTAATATATCTCCATGTTTGCTGATGTCAGTCCTCTCTGCAGCACCCCTAAGCGATTTGGAAGACGGGGGTCCGCTCGAGTGTATCTGAATAAACATATTTTGGTTTGTATTCTCTACAGTCTGACCGACTCTTCATTTGGTATGGAAGGATGAGAGATGGTAGCAAGTGACGCGGGTGATCCTAAACGGGCCACTGTCTTCAAAACAACTCACCTGCTTACAGCAGCCTGGGTGGTGTTGGACATCACATGACAAATACAAGGATATGTAGGACGGAGTGCTGAAACTTTTCAGACACTCATTCACAGTCACAGATCCGGGTTGAATCCATCATCGTTCTTTAGCTCAATTCGCCACCCCATTTCAAAGTGAGCAATGAACCCACGTCTGGGCATGTCCTAAGTTGGCAGTGGGTAGCTTGCTCACTTTGCCACTGGATTCAAGCTAGCCTGGTTGATGAGGGTTGTTGCCCTATAACCGGTCCCAGGATGCTTGTTTCCATTCCAGGGAAGACCTGGCATGGCAGTTCCGGCTGGACTGTTCCCATGAGGAACAGGGTCAAGACTGACCAAGCTTGGGGATGGAGATGTCATCAGTTAGGGCTGCTGAGCTCACCACTAAACATTATATACATTCTATAAAAGGGGTTGGGCCTATATAAACCAAGCAGGGTTAAGACTCTAAATCAAGAGAGAGAGAAGAAAATCCCAGAGAGGTTATTGTTCAAGTAATGAATTACAACAGTTACCTTGAAGATCAGTAGTGCCTGGCAGTAAATGCATGTATTGGCAGTCCGAATGTAGTGTAGTTTCAATATTTCCAATAGGCTCTGCGCATTGGAACAATATATTCTATAGATGTGACGTAGGACTTAGGTCTACTAGGTCTCTATCGAAATATATTAGACTTAATTGTGAGTGCCAGCTAGCTCAGCGGTCACTAGAAACTTTCTCGAATAAACAAGAAGAGATTAGTTTCTAACAACTGATCTTCAGAGTCATGGAAACAATAGATAGATATTTCACTCATTCAATCGGGCATGCTTCGTTTCACCAGAGGTGCAGGGAACAATAGATAGACGGGCGTTTTCAATAAAAGGATTTATTGAACAGTCTTCTTTCTCAAGCATAAGAAATGAACTGCTACAATCATAAAACTGGTTGTAAAATATAATGCATACAGTAGAAAGAGTAGAATAAAATAATATTGTAAGAGCATTGTATGGTTCCTAAACCATAGATAAATACATACATAAATAACAGAGGCTAAAAGTACTCAACTGGTGTTTCCAAAATACGCCTACCCCGATGTACCTAACCTAAGCTTAGTACGTGGGAAGGAGTAAGTGAGGTGAGGTGTAGCATAAATGTAGTATTGGAAAAACAATGGAGTGGTGCGCTTCCCAGGTATGGAAATGTTTAATCATGAAGCACAGTCAGTTCCTTTGTTGATATCATCTTTTATTAGAATTTATTCCAATGTATAAACACAAAACATCAGCCAACGCGTTTCGTTCAATGAGTGAACTTCGTCAGGGCTAAAGATGTGGTTTAAGAAGCAACATAAATGGTCGAGGGGTGGTCCGATGGCCTCCCAGGCTGATAAGATCATATATTTATGACGTAGGCCTCCTTGATAAGGGCCGACGCAGAACTACCGGTGAAGCAGATACGAACGTCCCGGCATTACTCATTGGGTTGTGCACCACTCCATTGTTTTTCCAGAATTGTCTCCCGAGTAGGCGGGTTGCATCCCTCAACGTCGGATGCAGGAGTAGTCTGTGCACACCGTTCATCTAAATTGATATTTGAATACTACTTCGGGTTAATACATTGACGCCTGTGCGGCACCTAGGGTCCGCCGTTGGATCTTGTCTACCCATAAATGTAGTATTCTTTGCCAAGAATCTGTTAGACTCTTAGGGTCTAATCAGCTCCATACCTTAATTTGGAATGAAGAAGGTCAGGCTCAGGACTCGATTTCCCAACAACCCGCAAGGGTAGCTTGGAAACACTGGAGCTGGATTTCTCGGAAGGAGAAAAGCCAGCGTCTCTCTCAGTGCGTCTGCTGGAAGGTCGGCTTTCTTTGGCACTTGGTGTAGCAGGGTGCATCGGGCAGGTAGATAGTGGAACTGCTCCAAACCACTGTGTGTTTGATAAGGCAAGTGTGGGCATATTTATACCTTGAAGTTGGCGAGTTTGACGTAAAGGTGGACATAATAACGTCATTAAAGACTCTCAGTTCTTTGAAAACTCCATGAGTTCTTGGACAAGTCAGTTCTCGAGCAAGTGGAAGTCCCTAGCCGCTGAAGCTGAGTTTACCAAGAAATCGTTGTAGATTTTCGAAACTAGTGGAAGTAGCCCAGTCGTATTTGGACTGCATGAGCTATGTCTAAATATGGTTATGATTCTTATGCCTATATAAGGACATAATGATTTATACCTATATAAGGGCATGAATCGGGAAAATTACAATAGGGTCCTCAAATGTTCCACAACACGAATTTGTTGTGAACCATTATAAAATATTTGTAAAATTCTTCCTGAAAACTCATATAAAGGTATGTTTGAAATAGTGATTTGAAACTTGACAATATATTACATTAAATTGTTTTGTTGTGACCACAAACGTTTATGACTAAATCATTACATATGCTAAATAAAAGTTAAATTTCATCTAGAAACAAAAAAATGGATGAACACAGACACAATATTATAAACAATTGATAGGTAATAGAGGTCAGAGATCATTGAGACCTGGCCCAATAATAGCAATGTAGATATAACAAAAATCATCACCAGTGTAGTAACAAGGTACTCAGGGAGTACCCATGAATGCTCTATTTTCAGTAATAACACATTTTGCAGAGTCAGCTCATAATTGTATGAAGAGGGATGGCTAAGGGATAAATGTGTTTTCATGCATCATGGACCACATCTTAAGGCACACATGCGAATGAGGGTGGGGGGTAGGCATGATTATCTCATGATATGTATATCTCAAGTGTTGTTTCTTAATGCCCTACACAACCGGATCATTGCTGCACACAGCAACCACCAGACCCACAACCAATAACAGAACACGGAGAGTGACTGGATTTTCCCAGGGCACTGAAATATGCCGCAATGGAGAACCACATACAGCCCAAAGGTTGCCAAAATTATCCGGTATTAAAAGCCGGATCTTGTAGCACTTCCTGTGTCAGTATTATTTTGTTTCTTTGTCATTTTAGCACACTTTTATTCTGTCCAGGAAAAGGGTTTGCTTCATTAGTATCAGTTTAGCACCAGAAGACAGCAATCAACAATTGAAAGTAGATGAGCTGCCCCAGCTTTTTATTGTATGATTTGGTCCATTTGGGATACATATAATCAAAATGGCTTTGTTATTGAATTCTGAAAATTAGCTCGCAAGTACTTTAATCATTGCTATGCCAGGCGTTAGCCTTCCACTTTGCAGATCTTAGACCTTTCTCTTCCTCCATTTGGGGGTCAGGGTTTGACCTTTGTGAGACACAGCTTTGAAATCAAAACTGGAAGAGGGGTGGGAAATAATTTTCATCATGGATACTCATTGGGCGAGGGTGCCGACAATGTAAGAATTTTCTTTCCATAGAGCATATCTGAGTTTAATTCTATGTATGGCATGTCTCCATCGTGGTGTGTGAATGCACCTCCTTTAGAAAGGACCGCAATGAGATTTACTGGCACATATTCTGGGCCTAAATTCCACCTACTTCAGCTAGACATGGGTCCCCAGAAACATTTGCCATGGGGCCACAAAGTACAGTCTGTGTGGTGTGAGCGAGGGCCACATTGATGCCAGCAGGGTGGCGGTACGGGGTCTGAGTGAGTCAGGGATTGTGTAAGGAGCTCTAAAAAAAAAAGTTAAATAAAAGGGCAAGCATGTATTTGCAGGTTGCTTTCCTGTTTATTTAACATTTTTTGCTGAATATTAATGTTCAACTGGTAGTGCTGCTGTTCATGAGGGGGGCCGCACCCAAAGGTCAAGATGGCCGCAACAGGCCCCTGGGCCGTACTTTGAGTAACACTTAGCTAGAGGGAGGTGGTTTGGTTTAATAGCTAGTCAAAGGGATTTGGAGCACCCTGCTGACACGTCACAGCTGAATTACCTCATGCATCATGGTCAATGTGGTTCAGTGTTACTCGCTTCACACACAGTTCTCACAGTTTGTTGGCCAGTGCCAGTACCAGTATTCTTTTCAAGTGTATCCCCAGACACGTGTTTCTAGATTCCTCTTTCATCAGTGGGGAAAATGTTCATAGGTCGCTGGACGTGCTGCCGCAGTTTCCTCAGGGTTAGTGCCACTCTCAGCACGCAGGTGCTCACAGAGCTCGTCAGCTCGCGGCCCACGGGAGCCATATTAAACAGTCAAAGGGATTTGGAGCACCGTGCTGACACGTCACAGCTGAATTACCTCATGCATCATGGTCAATGTGGTTCAGTGTTACTCGCTTCACACACAGTTCTCACAGTTTGTTGGCCAGTGCCAGTACCAGTATTCTTTTCAAGTGTATCCCCAGACACGTGTTTCTAGATTCCTCTTTCATCAGTGGGGAAAATGTTCATAGGTCGCTGGACGTGCTGCCGCAGTTTCCTCAGGGTTAGTGCCACTCTCAGCACGCAGGTGCTCACAGAGCTCGTCAGCTCACGGCCCACGGGAGCCATATTAAACAGTCAAACAGTCAAAGGGATTTGGAGCACCCTGCTGACACGTCACAGCTGAATTACCTCATGCATCATGGTCAATGTGGTTCAGTGTTACTCGCTTCACACACAGTTCTCACAGTTTGTTGGCCAGTGCCAGTACCAGTATTCTTTTCAAGTGTATCCCCAGACACGTGTTTCTAGATTCCTCTTTCATCAGTGGGGAAAATGTTCATAGGTCGCTGGACGTGCTGCCGCAGTTTCCTCAGGGTTAGTGCCACTCTCAGCACGCAGGTGCTCACAGAGCTCGTCAGCTCACGGCCCACGGGAGCCATATTAAACAGTCAAAGGGATTTGGAGCACCCTGCTGACACGTCACAGCTGAATTACCTCATGCATCATGGTCAATGTGGTTCAGTGTTACTCGCTTCACACACAGTTCTCACAGTTTGTTGGCCAGTGCCAGTACCAGTATTCTTTTCAAGTGTATCCCCAGACACGTGTTTCTAGATTCCTCTTTCATCAGTGGGGAAAATGTTCATAGGTCGCTGGACGTGCTGCCGCAGTTTCCTCAGGGTTAGTGCCACTCTCAGCACGCAGGTGCTCACAGAGCTCGTCAGCTCACGGCCCACGGGAGCCATATTAAACAGTCAAACAGTCAAAGGGATTTGGAGCACCCTGCTGACACGTCACAGCTGAATTACCTCATGCATCATGGTCAATGTGGTTCAGTGTTACTCGCTTCACACACAGTTCTCACAGTTTGTTGGCCAGTGCCAGTACCAGTATTCTTTTCAAGTGTATCCCCAGACACGTGTTTCTAGATTCCTCTTTCATCAGTGGGGAAAATGTTCATAGGTCGCTGGACGTGCTGCCGCAGTTTCCTCAGGGTTAGTGCCACTCTCAGCACGCAGGTGCTCACAGAGCTCGTCAGCTCACGGCCCACGGGAGCCATATTAAACAGTCAAAGGGATTTGGAGCACCCTGCTGACACGTCACAGCTGAATTACCTCATGCATCATGGTCAATGTGGTTCAGTGTTACTCGCTTCACACACAGTTCTCACAGTTTGTTGGCCAGTGCCAGTACCAGTATTCTTTTCAAGTGTATCCCCAGACACGTGTTTCTAGATTCCTCTTTCATCAGTGGGGAAAATGTTCATAGGTCGCTGGACGTGCTGCCGCAGTTTCCTCAGGGTTAGTGCCACTCTCAGCACGCAGGTGCTCACAGAGCTTGTCAGCTCACGGCCCACGGGAGCTATATTAAACAGTCAAAGGGATTTGGAGCACCCTGCTGACACGTCACAGCTGAATTACCTCATGCATCATGGTCAATGTGGTTCAGTGTTACTCGCTTCACACACAGTTCTCACAGTTTGTTGGCCAGTGCCAGTACCAGTATTCTTTTCAAGTGTATCCCCAGACAAGTGTTTCTAGATTCCTCTTTCATCAGTGGGGAAAATGTTCATAGGTCGCTGGACGTGCTGCCGCAGTTTCCTCAGGGTTAGTGCCACTCTCAGCACGCAGGTGCTCACAGAGCTCGTCAGCTCACGGCCCACGGGAGCCATATTAAACAGTCAAAGGGATTTGGAGCACCCTGCTGACACGTCACAGCTGAATTACCTCATGCATCATGGTCAATGTGGTTCAGTGTTACTCGCTTCACACACAGTTCTCACAGTTTGTTGGCCAGTGCCAGTACCAGTATTCTTTTCAAGTGTATCCCCAGACAAGTGTTTCTAGATTCCTCTTTCATCAGTGGGGAAAATGTTCATAGGTCGTTTGACGTGCTGCCGCAGTTTCCTCAGGGTTAGTGCCACTCTCAGCACGCAGGTGCTCACAGAGCTCGTCAGCTCACGGCCCACGGGAGCCATATTAAACAGTCAAAGGGATTTGGAGCACCCTGCTGACACGTCACAGGTGAATTACTTCATGCATCATGGTCAATGTGGTTCAGTGTTACTCGCTTCACACACAGTTCTCACAGTTTGTTGGCCAGTACCAGTATTCTTTTCAAGTGTATCCCCAGACACGTGTTTCTAGATTCCTCTTTCATCAGTGGGGAAAATGTTCATAGGTCGCTGGACGTGCTGCCGCAGTTTCCTCAGGGTTAGTGCCACTCTCAGCACGCAGGTACTCACAGAGCTCATCAGCTCACGGCCCACGGGAGCCATATTAAACAGTCAAAGGGATTTGGAGCACCCTGCTGACACGTCACAGCTGAATTACCTCATGCATCATGGTCAATGTGGTTCAGTGTTACTCGCTTCACACACAGTTCTCACAGTTTGTTGGCCAGTGCCAGTACCAGTATCCTTTTCAAGTGTATCCCCAGACACGTGTTTCTAGATTCTTCTTTCATCAGTGGGGAAAATGTTCATAGGTCGCTGGACGTGCTGCCGCAGTTTCCTCAGGGTTAGTGCCACTCTCAGCACGCAGGTGCTCACAGAGCTCGTCAGCTCACGGCCCACGGGAGCCATATTAAACAGTCAAAGGGATTTGGAGCACCCTGCTGACACATCACAGCTGAATTACCTCATGCATCATGGTCAATGTGGTTCAGTGTTACTCGCTTCACACACAGTTCTCACAGTTTGTTGGCCAGTGCCAGTACCAGTATTCTTTTCAAGTGTATCCCCAGACACGTGTTTCTAGATTCCTCTTTCATCAGTGGGGAAAATGTTCATAGGTCGCTGGACGTGCTGCCGCAGTTTCCTCAGGGTTAGTGCCACTCTCAGCATGCAGGTGCTCACAGAGCTCGTCAGGTCACGGCCCACGGGAGCCATATTAAACAGTCAAAGGGATTTGGAGCACCCTGCTCACACGTCACAGCTGAATTACCTCATGCATCATGGTCAATGTGGTTCAGTGTTACTCGCTTCACACACAGTTCTCACAGTTTGTTGGCCAGTGCCAGTACCAGTATTCTTTTCAAGTGTATCCCCAGACACGTGTTTCTAGATTCCTCTTTCTTCAGTGGGGAAAATGTTCATAGGTCGCTGGACGTGCTGCCGCAGTTTCCTCAGGGTTAGTGCCACTCTCAGCACGCAGGTGCTCACAGAGCTCGTCAGCTCACGGCCCACGGGAGCCATATTAAACAGTCAAAGGGATTTGGAGCACCCTGCTGACACGTCACAGCTGAATTACCTCATGCATCATGGTCAATGTGGTTCAGTGTTACTCGCTTCACACACAGTTCTCACAGTTTATTGGCCAGTGCCAGTACCAGTATTCTTTTCAAGTGTATCCCCAGACACGTGTTTCTAGATTCCTCTTTCATCAGTGGGGAAAATGTTCGTAGGTCGCTGGACGTGCTGCCGCAGTTTCCTCAGGGTTAGTGCCACTCTCAGCACGCAGGTGCTCACAGAGCTCGTCAGCTCACGGCTCACGGAGCCATATTAAACAGTCAAAGGGATTTGGAGCACCCTGCTGACACATCACAGCTGAATTACCTCATGCATCATGGTCAATGTGGTTCAGTGTTACTCGCTTCACACACAGTTCTCACAGTTTGTTGGCCAGTGCCAGTTCCAGTATTCTTTTCAAGTGTATCCCCAGACACGTGTTTCTAGATTCCTCTTTCATCAGTGGGGAAAATGTTCATAGGTCGCTGGACGTGCTGCCGCAGTTTCCTCAGGGTTAGTGCCACTCTCAGCACGCAGGTGCTCACAGAGCTCGTCAGCTCACGGCCCACGGGAGCCATATTAAACAGTCAAAGGGATTTGGAGCACCCTGCTGACACGTCACAGCTGAATTACCTCATGCATCATGGTCAATGTGGTTCAGTGTTACTCGCTTTACACACAGTTCTCACAGTTTGTTGGCCAATACCAGTATTCTTTTCAAGTGTATCCCCAGACACGTGTTTCTAGATTCCTCTTTCATCAGTGGGGAAAATGTTCATAGGTCGCTGGACGTGCTGCTGCAGTTTCCTCAGGGTTAGTGCCACTCTCAGCACGCAGGTACTCACAGAGCTCGTCAGCTCACGGCCCACGGGAGCCATTTTAAACAGTCAAAGGGATTTGGAGCACCCTGCTGACACGTCACAGCTGAATTACCTCATGCATCATGGTCAATGTGATTCAGTGTTACTCGCTTCACACACAGTTCTCACAGTTTGTTGGCCAGTGCCAGTACCAGTATTCTTTTCAAGTGTATCCACAGACACGTGTTTCTAGATTCCTCTTTCATCAGTGGGGAAAATGTTCATAGGTCGCTGGACTTGCTGCCGCAGTTTCCTCAGGGTTAGTGCCACTCTCAGCACGCAGGTGCTCACAGAGCTCGTCAGCTCATGGCCCACGGGAGCCATATTAAACAGTCAAAGGGATTTGGAGCACCCTGATGACACGTCACAGCTGAATTACCTCATGCATCATGGTCAATGTGGTTCAGTGTTACTCGCTTCACACACAGTTCTCACAGTTTGTTGGCCAGTGCCAGTACCAGTATTCTTTTCAAGTGTATCCCCAGACACGTGTTTCTAGATTCCTCTTTCATCAGTGGAGAAAATGTTCATAGGTCGCTGGACGTGCTGCCGCAGTTTCCTCAGGGTTAGTGCCACTCTCAGCACGCAGGTGCTCGCAGAGCTCATCAGCTCACGGCCCACGGGAGCCATATTAAACAGTCAAAGGGATTTGGAGCACCCTGCTGACACGTCACAGCTGAATTACCTCATGCATCATGGTCAATGTGGTTCAGTGTTACTCGCTTCACACACAGTTCTCACAGTTTGTTGGCCAGTGCCAGTACCAGTATTCTTTTCAAGTGTATCCCCAGACAAGTGTTTCTAGATTCCTCTTTCATCAGTGGGGAAAATGTTCATAGGTCGCTGGACGTGCTGCTGCAGTTTCCTCAGGGTTAGTGCCACTCTCAGCACGCAGGTGCTCACAGAGCTCGTCAGCTCACGGCCCACGGGAGCCATATTAAACAGTCAAAGGGATTTGGAGCACCCTGCTGACACGTCACAGCTGAATTACTCCATGCATCATGGTCAATGTGGTTCAGTGTTACTCGCTTCACACACAGTTCTCACAGTTTGTTGGCCAGTACCAGTATTCTTTTCAAGTGTATCCCCAGACACGTGTTTCTAGATTCCTCTTTCATCAGTGGGGAAAATGTTCATAGGACGCTGGACGTGCTGCCGCAGTTTCCTCAGGGTTAGTGCCACTCTCAGCACGCAGGTACTCACAGAGCTCGTCAGCTCACGGCCCACGGGAGCCATATTAAACAGTCAAAGGGATTTGGAGCACCCTGCTGACACGTCACAGCTGAATTACCTCATGCATCATGGTCAATGTGGTTCAGTGTTACTCGCTTCACACACAGTTCTCACAGTTTGTTGGCCAGTGCCAGTACCAGTATTCTTTTCAAGTGTATCCCCAGACACGTGTTTCTAGATTCTTCTTTCATCAGTGGGGAAAATGTTCATAGGTCGCTGGACGTGCTGCCACAGTTTCCTCAGGGTTAGTGCCACTCTCAGCACGCAGGTGCTCACAGAGCTCGTCAGCTCACGGCCCACGGGAGCCATATTAAACAGTCAAAGGGATTTGGAGCACCCTGCTGACACGTCCTGCTGAATTACCTCATGCATCATGGTCAATGTGGTTCAGTGTTACTCGCTTCACACACAGTTCTCACAGTTTGTTGGCCAGTGCCAGTACCAGTATTCTTTTCAATTGTATCCCCAGACACGTGTTTCTAGATTCCTCTTTCATCAGTGGGGAAAATGTTCATAGGTCGCTGGACGTGCTGCCGCAGTTTCCTCAGGGTTAGTGCCACTCTCAGCACGCAGGTGCTCATAGAGCTCGTCAGCTCACGGCCCACGGGAGCCATATTAAACAGTCAAAGGGATTTGGAGCACCCTGCTGACACGTCACAGCTGAATTACCTCATGCATCATGGTCAATGTGGTTCAGTGTTACTCGCTTCACACACAGTTCTCACAGTTTGTTGGCCAGTGCCAGTACCAGTATTCTTTTCAAGTGTATCCCCAGACACGTGTTTCTAGATTCCTCTTTCATCAGTGGGGAAAATGTTCATAGGTCGCTGGACGTGCTGCCGCAGTTTCCTCAGGGTTAGTGCCACTCTCAGCATGCAGGTGCTCACAGAGCTCGTCAGGTCACGGCCCACGGGAGCCATATTAAACAGTCAAAGGGATTTGGAGCACCCTGCTGACACGTCACAGCTGAATTACCTCATGCATCATGGTCAATGTGGTTCAGTGTTACTCGCTTCACACACAGTTGTCACAGTTTGTTGGCCAGTGCCAGTACCAGTATTCTTTTCAAGTGTATCCCCAGACACGTGTTTCTAGATTCCTCTTTCTTCAGTGGGGAAAATGTTCATAGGTCGCTGGACGTGCTGCCGCAGTTTCCTCAGGGTTAGTGCCACTCTCAGCACGCAGGTGCTCACAGAGCTCGTCAGCTCATGGCCCACGGGAGCCATATTAAACAGTCAAAGGGATTTGGAGCACCCTGCTGACACGTCACAGCTGAATTACCTCATGCATCATGGTCAATGTGGTTCAGTGTTACTCGCTTCACACACAGTTCTCACAGTTTGTTGGCCAGTGCCAGTACCAGTATTCTTTTCAAGTGTATCCCCAGACACGTGTTTCTAGATTCCTCTTTCATCAGTGGGGAAAATGTTCATAGGTCGCTGGACGTGCTGCCGCAGTTTCCTCAGGGTTAGTGCCACTCTCAGCACGCAGGTGCTCACAGAGCTCGTCAGCTCACGGCCCACGGGAGCCATATTAAACAGTCAAAGGGATTTGGAGCACCCTGCTGACACATCACAGCTGAATTACCTCATGCATCATGGTCAATGTGGTTCAGTGTTACTCGCTTCACACACAGTTCCCACAGTTTGTTGGCCAGTGCCAGTACCAGTATTCTTTTCAAGTGTATCCCCAGACAAGTGTTTCTAGATTCCTCTTTCATCAGTGGGGAAAATGTTCATAGGTCGCTGGACGTGCTGCCGCAGTTTCCTCAGGGTTAGTGCCACTCTCAGCATGCAGGTGCTCACAGAGCTCGTCAGCTCACGGCCCACGGGAGCCATATTAAACAGTCAAAGGGATTTGGAGCACCCTGCTGACACGTCACAGCTGAATTACCTCATGCATCATGGTCAATGTGGTTCAGTGTTACTCGCTTCACACACAGTTCTCACAGTTTGTTGGCCAGTACCAGTATTCTTTTCAAGTGTATCCCCAGACACGTGTTTCTAGATTCCTCTTTCATCAGTGGGGAAAATGTTCATAGGTCGCTGGACGTGCTGCCGCAGTTTCCTCAGGGTTAGTGCCACTCTCAGCACGCAGGTGCTCACAGAGCTCGTCAGCTCACGGCCCACGGGAGCCATATTAAACAGTCAAAGGGATTTGGAGCACCCTGCTGACACGTCACAGCTGAATTACCTCATGCATCATGGTCAATGTGGTTCAGTGTTACTCGCTTCACACACAGTTCTCACAGTTTGTTGGCCAGTGCCAGTACCAGTATTCTTTTCAAGTGTATCCCCAGACACGTGTTTCTAGATTCCTCTTTCATCAGTGGGGAAAATGTTCATAGGTCGCTGGATGTGCTGCCGCAGTTTCCTCAGGGTTAGTGCCACTCTCAGCACGCAGGTGCTCACAGAGCTTGTCAGCTCACGGCCCACGGGAGCTATATTAAACAGTCAAAGGGATTTGGAGCACCCTGCTGACACGTCACAGCTGAATTACCTCATGCATCATGGTCAATGTGGTTCAGTGTTACTCGCTTTACACACAGTTCTCACAGTTTGTTGGCCAATACCAGTATTCTTTTCAAGTGTATCCCCAGACACGTGTTTCTAGATTCCTCTTTCATCAGTGGGGAAAATGTTCATAGGTCGCTGGACGTGCTGCTGCAGTTTCCTCAGGGTTAGTGCCACTCTCAGCACGCAGGTACTCACAGAGCTCGTCAGCTCACGGCCCACGGGAGCCATTTTAAACAGTCAAAGGGATTTGGAGCACCCTGCTGACACGTCACAGCTGAATTACCTCATGCATCATGGTCAATGTGATTCAGTGTTACTCGCTTCACACACAGTTCTCACAGTTTGTTGGCCAGTGCCAGTACCAGTATTCTTTTCAAGTGTATCCCCAGACACGTGTTTCTAGATTCCTCTTTCATCAGTGGGGAAAATGTTCATAGGTCGCTGGACTTGCTGCCGCAGTTTCCTCAGGGTTAGTGCCACTCTCAGCACGCAGGTGCTCACAGAGCTCGTCAGCTCATGGCCCACGGGAGCCATATTAAACAGTCAAAGGGATTTGGAGCACCCTGATGACACGTCACAGCTGAATTACCTCATGCATCATGGTCAATGTGGTTCAGTGTTACTCGCTTCACACACAGTTCTCACAGTTTGTTGGCCAGTGCCAGTACCAGTATTCTTTTCAAGTGTATCCCCAGACACGTGTTTCTAGATTCCTCTTTCATCAGTGGAGAAAATGTTCATAGGTCGCTGGACGTGCTGCCGCAGTTTCCTCAGGGTTAGTGCCACTCTCAGCACGCAGGTGCTCGCAGAGCTCATCAGCTCACGGCCCACGGGAGCCATATTAAACAGTCAAAGGGATTTGGAGCACCCTGCTGACACGTCACAGCTGAATTACCTCATGCATCATGGTCAATGTGGTTCAGTGTTACTCGCTTCACACACAGTTCTCACAGTTTGTTGGCCAGTGCCAGTACCAGTATTCTTTTCAAGTGTATCCCCAGACAAGTGTTTCTAGATTCCTCTTTCATCAGTGGGGAAAATGTTCATAGGTCGCTGGACGTGCTGCTGCAGTTTCCTCAGGGTTAGTGCCACTCTCAGCACGCAGGTGCTCACAGAGCTCGTCAGCTCACGGCCCACGGGAGCCATATTAAACAGTCAAAGGGATTTGGAGCACCCTGCTGACACGTCACAGCTGAATTACTTCATGCATCATGGTCAATGTGGTTCAGTGTTACTCGCTTCACACACAGTTCTCACAGTTTGTTGGCCAGTACCAGTATTCTTTTCAAGTGTATCCCCAGACACGTGTTTCTAGATTCCTCTTTCATCAGTGGGGAAAATGTTCATAGGACGCTGGACGTGCTGCCGCAGTTTCCTCAGGGTTAGTGCCACTCTCAGCACGCAGGTACTCACAGAGCTCGTCAGCTCACGGCCCACGGGAGCCATATTAAACAGTCAAAGGGATTTGGAGCACCCTGCTGACACGTCACAGCTGAATTACCTCATGCATCATGGTCAATGTGGTTCAGTGTTACTCGCTTCACACACAGTTCTCATAGTTTGTTGGCCAGTGCCAGTACCAGTATTCTTTTCAAGTGTATCCCCAGACACGTGTTTCTAGATTCTTCTTTCATCAGTGGGGAAAATGTTCATAGGTCGCTGGACGTGCTGCCACAGTTTCCTCAGGGTTAGTGCCACTCTCAGCACGCAGGTGCTCACAGAGCTCGTCAGCTCACGGCCCACGGGAGCCATATTAAACAGTCAAAGGGATTTGGAGCACCCTGCTGACACGTCCTGCTGAATTACCTCATGCATCATGGTCAATGTGGTTCAGTGTTACTCGCTTCACACACAGTTCTCACAGTTTGTTGGCCAGTGCCAGTACCAGTATTCTTTTCAATTGTATCCCCAGACACGTGTTTCTAGATTCCTCTTTCATCAGTGGGGAAAATGTTCATAGGTCGCTGGACGTGCTGCCGCAGTTTCCTCAGGGTTAGTGCCACTCTCAGCACGCAGGTGCTCACAGAGCTCGTCAGCTCACGGCCCACGGGAGCCATATTAAACAGTCAAAGGGATTTGGAGCACCCTGCTGACACGTCACAGCTGAATTACCTCATGCATCATGGTCAATGTGGTTCAGTGTTACTCGCTTCACACACAGTTCTCACAGTTTGTTGGCCAGTGCCAGTACCAGTATTCTTTTCAAGTGTATCCCCAGACACGTGTTTCTAGATTCCTCTTTCATCAGTGGGGAAAATGTTCATAGGTCGCTGGACGTGCTGCCGCAGTTTCCTCAGGGTTAGTGCCACTCTCAGCATGCAGGTGCTCACAGAGCTCGTCAGGTCACGGCCCACGGGAGCCATATTAAACAGTCAAAGGGATTTGGAGCACCCTGCTGACACGTCACAGCTGAATTACCTCATGCATCATGGTCAATGTGGTTCAGTGTTACTCGCTTCACACACAGTTGTCACAGTTTGTTGGCCAGTGCCAGTACCAGTATTCTTTTCAAGTGTATCCCCAGACACGTGTTTCTAGATTCCTCTTTCTTCAGTGGGGAAAATGTTCATAGGTCGCTGGACGTGCTGCCGCAGTTTCCTCAGGGTTAGTGCCACTCTCAGCACGCAGGTGCTCACAGAGCTCGTCAGCTCATGGCCCACGGGAGCCATATTAAACAGTCAAAGGGATTTGGAGCACCCTGCTGACACGTCACAGCTGAATTACCTCATGCATCATGGTCAATGTGGTTCAGTGTTACTCGCTTCACACACAGTTCTCACAGTTTGTTGGCCAGTGCCAGTACCAGTATTCTTTTCAAGTGTATCCCCAGACACGTGTTTCTAGATTCCTCTTTCATCAGTGGGGAAAATGTTCATAGGTCGCTGGACGTGCTGCCGCAGTTTCCTCAGGGTTAGTGCCACTCTCAGCACGCAGGTGCTCACAGAGCTCGTCAGCTCACGGCCCACGGGAGCCATATTAAACAGTCAAAGGGATTTGGAGCACCCTGCTGACACATCACAGCTGAATTACCTCATGCATCATGGTCAATGTGGTTCAGTGTTACTCGCTTCACACACAGTTCCCACAGTTTGTTGGCCAGTGCCAGTACCAGTATTCTTTTCAAGTGTATCCCCAGACAAGTGTTTCTAGATTCCTCTTTCATCAGTGGGGAAAATGTTCATAGGTCGCTGGACGTGCTGCCGCAGTTTCCTCAGGGTTAGTGCCACTCTCAGCATGCAGGTGCTCACAGAGCTCGTCAGCTCACGGCCCACGGGAGCCATATTAAACAGTCAAAGGGATTTGGAGCACCCTGCTGACACGTCACAGCTGAATTACCTCATGCATCATGGTCAATGTGGTTCAGTGTTACTCGCTTCACACACAGTTCTCACAGTTTGTTGGCCAGTACCAGTATTCTTTTCAAGTGTATCCCCAGACACGTGTTTCTAGATTCCTCTTTCATCAGTGGGGAAAATGTTCATAGGTCGCTGGACGTGCTGCCGCAGTTTCCTCAGGGTTAGTGCCACTCTCAGCACGCAGGTGCTCACAGAGCTCGTCAGCTCACGGCCCACGGGAGCCATATTAAACAGTCAAAGGGATTTGGAGCACCCTGCTGACACGTCACAGCTGAATTACCTCATGCATCATGGTCAATGTGGTTCAGTGTTACTCGCTTCACACACAGTTCTCACAGTTTGTTGGCCAGTGCCAGTACCAGTATTCTTTTCAAGTGTATCCCCAGACACGTGTTTCTAGATTCCTCTTTCATCAGTGGGGAAAATGTTCATAGGTCGCTGGATGTGCTGCCGCAGTTTCCTCAGGGTTAGTGCCACTCTCAGCACGCAGGTGCTCACAGAGCTTGTCAGCTCACGGCCCACGGGAGCTATATTAAACAGTCAAAGGGATTTGGAGCACCCTGCTGACACGTCACAGCTGAATTACCTCATGCATCATGGTCAATGTGGTTCAGTGTTACTCGCTTCACACACAGTTCTCACAGTTTGTTGGCCAGTGCCAGTACCAGTACCAGTATTCTTTTCAAGTGTATCCCCAGACAAGTGTTTCTAGATTCCTCTTTCATCAGTGGGGAAAATGTTCATAGGTCGCTGGACGTGCTGCCGCAGTTTCCTCAGGGTTAGTGCCACTCTCAGCACGCAGGTGCTCACAGAGCTCGTCAGCTCACGGCCCACGGGAGCCATATTAAACAGTCAAAGGGATTTGGAGCACCCTGCTGACACGTCACAGCTGAATTACCTCATGCATCATGGTCAATGTGGTTCAGTGTTACTCGCTTCACACACAGTTCTCACAGTTTGTTGGCCAGTGCCAGTACCAGTATTCTTTTCAAGTGTATCCCCAGACAAGTGTTTCTAGATTCCTCTTTCATCAGTGGGGAAAATGTTCATAGGTCGTTTGACGTGCTGCCGCAGTTTCCTCAGGGTTAGTGCCACTCTCAGCACGCAGGTGCTCACAGAGCTCGTCAGCTCACGGCCCACGGGAGCCATATTAAACAGTCAAAGGGATTTGGAGCACCCTGCTGACACGTCACAGCTGAATTACTTCATGCATCATGGTCAATGTGGTTCAGTGTTACTCGCTTCACACACAGTTCTCACAGTTTGTTGGCCAGTACCAGTATTCTTTTCAAGTGTATCCCCAGACACGTGTTTCTAGATTCCTCTTTCATCAGTGGGGAAAATGTTCATAGGTCGCTGGACGTGCTGCCGCAGTTTCCTCAGGGTTAGTGCCACTCTCAGCACGCAGGTACTCACAGAGCTCATCAGCTCACGGCCCACGGGAGCCATATTAAACAGTCAAAGGGATTTGGAGCACCCTGCTGACACGTCACAGCTGAATTACCTCATGCATCATGGTCAATGTGGTTCAGTGTTACTCGCTTCACACACAGTTCTCACAGTTTGTTGGCCAGTGCCAGTACCAGTATCCTTTTCAAGTGTATCCCCAGACACGTGTTTCTAGATTCTTCTTTCATCAGTGGGGAAAATGTTCATAGGTCGCTGGACGTGCTGCCGCAGTTTCCTCAGGGTTAGTGCCACTCTCAGCACGCAGGTGCTCACAGAGCTCGTCAGCTCACGGCCCACGGGAGCCATATTAAACAGTCAAAGGGATTTGGAGCACCCTGCTGACACGTCACAGCTGAATTACCTCATGCATCATGGTCAATGTGGTTCAGTGTTACTCGCTTCACACACAGTTCTCACAGTTTGTTGGCCAGTGCCAGTACCAGTATTCTTTTCAAGTGTATCCCCAGACACGTGTTTCTAGATTCCTCTTTCATCAGTGGGGAAAATGTTCATAGGTCGCTGGACGTGCTGCCGCAGTTTCCTCAGAATTAGTGCCACTCTCAGCATGCAGGTGCTCACAGAGCTCGTCAGGTCACGGCCCACTGGAGCCATATTAAACAGTCAAAGGGATTTGGAGCACCCTGCTGACACGTCACAGCTGAATTACCTCATGCATCATGGTCAATGTGGTTCAGTGTTACTCGCTTCACACACAGTTCTCACAGTTTGTTGGCCAGTGCCAGTACCAGTATTCTTTTCAAGTGTATCCCCAGACACGTGTTTCTAGATTCCTCTTTCTTCAGTGGGGAAAATGTTCATAGGTCGCTGGACATGCTGCCGCAGTTTCCTCAGGGTTAGTGCCACTCTCAGCACGCAGGTGCTCACAGAGCTCGTCAGCTCACGGCCCACGGGAGCCATATTAAACAGTCAAAGGGATTTGGAGCACCCTGCTGACACGTCACAGCTGAATTACCTCATGCATCATGGTCAATGTGGTTCAGTGTTACTCGCTTCACACACAGTTCTCACAGTTTGTTGGCCAGTGCCAGTACCAGTATTCTTTTCAAGTGTATCCCCAGACAAGTGTTTCTAGATTCCTCTTTCATCAGTGGGGAAAATGTTCGTAGGTCGCTGGACGTGCTGCCGCAGTTTCCTCAGGGTTAGTTCCACTCTCAGCACGCAGGTGCTCACAGAGCTCGTCAGCTCACGGCTCACGGAGCCATATTAAACAGTCAAAGGGATTTGGAGCACCCTGCTGACACATCACAGCTGAATTACCTCATGCATCATGGTCAATGTGGTTCAGTGTTACTCGCTTCACACACAGTTCTCACAGTTTGTTGGCCAGTGCCAGTTCCAGTATTCTTTTCAAGTGTATCCCCAGACACGTGTTTCTAGATTCCTCTTTCATCAGTGGGGAAAATGTTCATAGGTCGCTGGACGTGCTGCCGCAGTTTCCTCAGGGTTAGTGCTACTCTCAGCACGCAGGTGCTCACAGAGCTCGTCAGCTCACGGCCCACGGGAGCCATATTAAACAGTCAAAGGGATTTGGAGCACCCTGCTGACACGTCACAGCTGAATTACCTCATGCATCATGGTCAATGTGGTTCAGTGTTACTCGCTTTACACACAGTTCTCACAGTTTGTTGGCCAATACCAGTATTCTTTTCAAGTGTATCCCCAGACACGTGTTTCTAGATTCCTCTTTCATCAGTGGGGAAAATGTTCATAGGTCGCTGGACGTGCTGCTGCAGTTTCCTCAGGGTTAGTGCCACTCTCAGCACGCAGGTACTCACAGAGCTCGTCAGCTCACGGCCCACGGGAGCCATATTAAACAGTCAAAGGGATTTGGAGCACCCTGCTGACACGTCACAGCTGAATTACCTCATGCATCATGGTCAATGTGATTCAGTGTTACTCGCTTCACACACAGTTCTCACAGTTTGTTGGCCAGTGCCAGTACCAGTATTCTTTTCAAGTGTATCCCCAGACACGTGTTTCTAGATTCCTCTTTCATCAGTGGGGAAAATGTTCATAGGTCGCTGGACTTGCTGCCGCAGTTTCCTCAGGGTTAGTGCCACTCTCAGCACGCAGGTGCTCACAGAGCTCGTCAGCTCATGGCCCACGGGAGCCATATTAAACAGTCAAAGGGATTTGGAGCACCCTGATGACACGTCACAGCTGAATTACCTCATGCATCATGGTCAATGTGGTTCAGTGTTACTCGCTTCACACACAGTTCTCACAGTTTGTTGGCCAGTGCCAGTACCAGTATTCTTTTCAAGTGTATCCCCAGACACGTGTTTCTAGATTCCTCTTTCATCAGTGGAGAAAATGTTCATAGGTCGCTGGACGTGCTGCCGCAGTTTCCTCAGGGTTAGTGCCACTCTCAGCACGCAGGTGCTCGCAGAGCTCATCAGCTCACGGCCCACGGGAGCCATATTAAACAGTCAAAGGGATTTGGAGCACCCTGCTGACACGTCACAGCTGAATTACCTCATGCATCATGGTCAATGTGGTTCAGTGTTACTCGCTTCACACACAGTTCTCACAGTTTGTTGGCCAGTGCCAGTACCAGTATTCTTTTCAAGTGTATCCCCAGACAAGTGTTTCTAGATTCCTCTTTCATCAGTGGGGAAAATGTTCATAGGTCGCTGGACGTGCTGCCGCAGTTTCCTCAGGGTTAGTGCCACTCTCAGCACGCAGGTGCTCACAGAGCTCGTCAGCTCACGGCCCACGGGAGCCATATTAAACAGTCAAAGGGATTTGGAGCACCCTGCTGACACGTCACAGCTGAATTACTTCATGCATCATGGTCAATGTGGTTCAGTGTTACTCGCTTCACACACAGTTCTCACAGTTTGTTGGCCAGTACCAGTATTCTTTTCAAGTGTATCCCCAGACACGTGTTTCTAGATTCCTCTTTCATCAGTGGGGAAAATGTTCATAGGTCGCTGGACGTGCTGCCGCAGTTTCCTCAGGGTTAGTGCCACTCTCAGCACGCAGGTGCTCACAGAGCTCGTCAGCTCATGGCCCACGGGAGCCATATTAAACAGTCAAAGGGATTTGGAGCACCCTGATGACACGTCACAGCTGAATTACCTCATGCATCATGGTCAATGTGGTTCAGTGTTACTCGCTTCACACACAGTTCTCACAGTTTGTTGGCCAGTGCCAGTACCAGTATTCTTTTCAAGTGTATCCCCAGACACGTGTTTCTAGATTCCTCTTTCATCAGTGGAGAAAATGTTCATAGGTCGCTGGACGTGCTGCCGCAGTTTCCTCAGGGTTAGTGCCACTCTCAGCACGCAGGTGCTCGCAGAGCTCATCAGCTCACGGCCCACGGGAGCCATATTAAACAGTCAAAGGGATTTGGAGCACCCTGCTGACACGTCACAGCTGAATTACCTCATGCATCATGGTCAATGTGGTTCAGTGTTACTCGCTTCACACACAGTTCTCACAGTTTGTTGGCCAGTGCCAGTACCAGTATTCTTTTCAAGTGTATCCCCAGACAAGTGTTTCTAGATTCCTCTTTCATCAGTGGGGAAAATGTTCATAGGTCGCTGGACGTGCTGCCGCAGTTTCCTCAGGGTTAGTGCCACTCTCAGCACGCAGGTGCTCACAGAGCTCGTCAGCTCACGGCCCACGGGAGCCATATTAAACAGTCAAAGGGATTTGGAGCACCCTGCTGACACGTCACAGCTGAATTACTTCATGCATCATGGTCAATGTGGTTCAGTGTTACTCGCTTCACACACAGTTCTCACAGTTTGTTGGCCAGTACCAGTATTCTTTTCAAGTGTATCCCCAGACACGTGTTTCTAGATTCCTCTTTCATCAGTGGGGAAAATGTTCATAGGTCGCTGGACGTGCTGCCGCAGTTTCCTCAGGGTTAGTGCCACTCTCAGCACGCAGGTACTCACAGAGCTCGTCAGCTCACGGCCCACGGGAGCCATATTAAACAGTCAAAGGGATTTGGAGCACCCTGCTGACACGTCACAGCTGAATTACCTCATGCATCATGGTCAATGTGGTTCAGTGTTACTCGCTTCACACACAGTTCTCACAGTTTGTTGGCCAGTGCCAGTACCAGTATTCTTTTCAAGTGTATCCCCAGACACGTGTTTCTAGATTCTTCTTTCATCAGTGGGGAAAATGTTCATAGGTCGCTGGACGTGCTGCCACAGTTTCCTCAGGGTTAGTGCCACTCTCAGCACGCAGGTGCTCACAGAGCTCGTCAGCTCACGGCCCACGGGAGCCATATTAAACAGTCAAAGGGATTTGGAGCACCCTGCTGACACGTCACAGCTGAATTACCTCATGCATCATGGTCAATGTGGTTCAGTGTTACTCGCTTCACACACAGTTCTCACAGTTTGTTGGCCAGTGCCAGTACCAGTATTCTTTTCAATTGTATCCCCAGACACGTGTTTCTAGATTCCTCTTTCATCAGTGGGGAAAATGTTCATAGGTCGCTGGACGTGCTGCCGCAGTTTCCTCAGGGTTAGTGCCACTCTCAGCACGCAGGTGCTCACAGAGCTCGTCAGCTCACGGCCCACGGGAGCCATATTAAACAGTCAAAGGGATTTGGAGCACCCTGCTGACACGTCACAGCTGAATTACCTCATGCATCATGGTCAATGTGGTTCAGTGTTACTCGCTTCACACACAGTTCTCACAGTTTGTTGGCCAGTGCCAGTACCAGTATTCTTTTCAAGTGTATCCCCAGACACGTGTTTCTAGATTCCTCTTTCATCAGTGGGGAAAATGTTCATAGGTCGCTGGACGTGCTGCCGCAGTTTCCTCAGGGTTAGTGCCACGCTCAGCATGCAGGTGCTCACAGAGCTCGTCAGGTCACGGCACACGGGAGCCATATTAAACAGTCAAAGGGATTTGGAGCACCCTGCTGACACGTCACAGCTGAATTACCTCATGCATCATGGTCAATGTGGTTCAGTGTTACTCGCTTCACACACAGTTCTCACAGTTTGTTGGCCAGTGCCAGTACCAGTATTCTTTTCAAGTGTATCCCCAGACACGTGTTTCTAGATTCCTCTTTCTTCAGTGGGGAAAATGTTCATAGGTCGCTGGACGTGCTGCCGCAGTTTCCTCAGGGTTAGTGCCACTCTCAGCACGCAGGTGCTCACAGAGCTCGTCAGCTCATGGCCCACGGGAGCCATATTAAACAGTCAAAGGGATTTGGAGCACCCTGCTGACACGTCACAGCTGAATTACCTCATGCATCATGGTCAATGTGGTTCAGTGTTACTCGCTTCACACACAGTTCTCACAGTTTGTTGGCCAGTGCCAGTACCGGTATTCTTTTCAAGTGTATCCCCAGACACGTGTTTCTAGATTCCTCTTTCATCAGTGGGGAAAATGTTCATAGGTCGCTGGACGTGCTGCCGCAGTTTCCTCAGGGTTAGTGCCACTCTCAGCACGCAGGTGCTCACAGAGCTCGTCAGCTCACGGCCCACGGGAGCCATATTAAACAGTCAAAGGGATTTGGAGCACCCTGCTGACACATCACAGCTGAATTACCTCATGCATCATGGTCAATGTGGTTCAGTGTTACTCGCTTCACACACAGTTCTCACAGTTTGTTGGCCAGTGCCAGTACCAGTATTCTTTTCAAGTGTATCTCCAGACAAGTGTTTCTAGATTCCTCTTTCATCAGTGGGGAAAATGTTCATAGGTCGCTGGACGTGCTGCCGCAGTTTCCTCAGGGTTAGTGCCACTCTCAGCATGCAGGTGCTCACAGAGCTCGTCAGCTCACGGCCCACGGGAGCCATATTAAACAGTCAAAGGGATTTGGAGCACCCTGCTGACACGTCACAGCTGAATTACCTCATGCATCATGGTCAATGTGGTTCAGTGTTACTCGCTTCACACACAGTTCTCACAGTTTGTTGGCCAGTACCAGTATTCTTTTCAAGTGTATCCCCAGACACGTGTTTCTAGATTCCTCTTTCATCAGTGGGGAAAATGTTCATAGGTCGCTGGACGTGCTGCTGCAGTTTCCTCAGGGTTAGTGCCACTCTCAGCACGCAGGTACTCACAGAGCTCGTCAGCTCACGGCCCACGGGAGCCATATTAAACAGTCAATGGGATTTGGAGCACCCTGCTGACACGTCACAGCTGAATTACCTCATGCATCATGGTCAATGTGATTCAGTGTTACTCGCTTCACACACAGTTCTCACAGTTTGTTGGCCAGTGCCAGTACCAGTATTCTTTTCAAGTGTATCCCCAGACACGTGTTTCTAGATTCCTCTTTCATCAGTGGGGAAAATGTTCATAGGTCGCTGGACGTGCTGCCGCAGTTTCCTCAGGGTTAGTGCCACTCTCAGCACGCAGGTGCTCACAGAGCTCGTCAGCTCACGGCCCACGGGAGCCATATTAAACAGTCAAAGGGATTTGGAGCACCCTGATGACACGTCACAGCTGAATTACCTCATGCATCATGGTCAATGTGGTTCAGTGTTACTCGCTTCACACACAGTTCTCACAGTTTGTTGGCCAGTGCCAGTACCAGTATTCTTTTCAAGTGTATCCCCAGACACGTGTTTCTAGATTCCTCTTTCATCAGTGGGGAAAATGTTCATAGGTCGCTGGACGTGCTGCCGCAGTTTCCTCAGGGTTAGTGCCACTCTCAGCACGCAGGTGCTCGCAGAGCTCATCAGCTCACGGCCCACGGGAGCCATATTAAACAGTCAAAGGGATTTGGAGCACCCTGCTGACACGTCACAGCTGAATTACCTCATGCATCATGGTCAATGTGGTTCAGTGTTACTCGCTTCACACACAGTTCTCACAGTTTGTTGGCCAGTGCCAGTACCAGTATTCTTTTCTAGTGTATCCCCAGACACGTGTTTCTAGATTCCTCTTTCATCAGTGGGGAAAATGTTCATAGGTCGCTGGACGTGCTGCCGCAGTTTCCTCAGGGTTAGTGCCACTCTCAGCACGCAGGTGCTCACAGACCTCGTCAGCTCACGGCCCACGGGAGCCATATTAAACAGTCAAAGGGATTTGGAGGACCCTGCTGACACGTCACAGCTGAATTACCTCATGCATCATGGTCAATGTGGTTCAGTGTTACTCGCATCACACACAGTTCTCACAGTTTGTTGGCCAGTGCCAGTACCAGTATTCTTTTCAAGTGTATCCCCAGACACGTGTTTCTAGATTCCTCTTTCATCAGTGGGGAAAATGTTCATAGGTCGCTGGACGTGCTGCCGCAGTTTCCTCAGGGTTAGTGCCACTCTCAGCACGCAGGTGCTCACAGAGCTCGTCAGCTCACGGCCCACGGGAGCCATATTAAACAGTCAAAGAGATTTGGAGCACCCTGCTGACACGTCACAGCTGAATTACCTCATGCATCATGGTCACTGTGGTTCAGTGTTACTCGCTTCACACACAGTTCTCACAGTTTGTTGGCCAGTGCCAGTACCAGTATTCTTTTCAATTGTATCCCCAGACACGTGTTTCTAGATTCCTCTTTCATCAGTGGGGAAAATGTTCATAGGTCGCTGGACGTGCTGCCGCAGTTTCCTCAGGGTTAGTGCCACTCTCAGCACGCAGGTGCTCACAGAGCTCGTCAGCTCACGGCCCACGGGAGCCATATTAAACAGTCAAAGGGATTTGGAGCACCCTGCTGACACGTCACAGCTGAATTACCTCATGCATCATGGTCAATGTGGGTCAGTGTTACTCGCTTCACACACAGTTCTCACAGTTTGTTGGCCAGTGCCAGTACCAGTATTCTTTTCAAGTGTATCCCCAGACACGTGTTTCTAGATTCCTCTTTCATCAGTGGGGAAAATGTTCATAGGTCGCTGGACGTGCTGCCGCAGTTTCCTCAGGGTTAGTGCCACTCTCAGCACACAGGTGCTCACAGAGCTCTTCAGGTCACGGCCCACGGGAGCCATATTAAACAGTCAAAGGGATTTGGAGCACCCTGCTGACACGTCACAGCTGAATTACCTCATGCATCATGGTCAATGTGGTTCAGCGTTACTCACTTCACACACAGTTCTCACAGTTTGTTGGCCAGTGCCAGTACCAGTATTCTTTTCAAGTGTATCCCCAGACACGTGTTTCTAGATTCCTCTTTCATCAGTGGGGAAAATGTTCATAGGTCGCTGGACGTGCTGCCGCAGTTTCCTCAGGGTTAGTGCCACTCTCAGCACGCAGGTGCTCACAGAGCTCGTCAGCTCACGGCCCACGGGAGCCATATTAAACAGTCAAAGGGATTTGGAGCACCCTGCTGACACGTCACAGCTGAATTACCTCATGCATCATGGTCAATGTGGTTCAGTGTTACTCGCTTCACACACAGTTCTCACAGTTTGTTGGCCAGTGCCAGTACCAGTATTCTTTTCAAGTGTATCCCCAGACACGTGTTTCTAGATTCCTCTTTCTTCAGTGGGGAAAATGTTCATAGGTCGCTGGACGTGCTGCCGCAGTTTCCTCAGGGTTAGTGCCACTCTCAGCACGCAGGTGCTCACAGAGCTCATCAGCTCACGGCCCACGGGAGCCATATTAAACAGTCAAAGGGATTTGGAGCACCCTGCTGACAAGTCACAGCTGAATTACCTCATGCATCATGGTCAATGTGGTTCAGCGTTACTCGCTTCACACACAGTTCTCACAGTTTGTTGGCCAGTGCCAGTACCAGTATTCTTTTCAAGTGTATCCCCAGACACGTGTTTCTAGATTCCTCTTTCATCAGTGGGGAAAATGTTTATAGGTCGCTGGACGTGCTGCCGCAGTTTCCTCAGGGTTAGTGCCACTCTCAGCACGCAGGTGCTCACAGAGCTCGTCAGGTCACGGCCCACAGGAGCCATATTAAACAGTCAAAGGGATTTGGAGCACCCTGCTGACACGTCACAGCTGAATTACCTCATGCATCATGGTCAATGTCGTTCAGTGTTACTCTCTTCACACACAGTTCTCACAGTTTGTTGGCCAGTGCCAGTACCAGTATTCTTTTCAAGTGTATCCCCAGACACGTGTTTCTAGATTCCTCTTTCATCAGTGGGGAAAATGTTCATAGGTCGCTGGACGTGCTGCCGCAGTTTCCTCAGGGTTAGTGCCACTCTCAGCACGCAGGTGCTCACAGAGCTCGTCAGCTCACGGCCCACGGGAGCCATATTAAACAGTCAAAGGGATTTGGAGCACCCTGCTGACACGTCACAGCTGAATTACCTCATGCATCATGGTCAATGTGGTTCAGTGTTACTCGCTTCACACACAGTTCTCACAGTTTGTTGGCCAGTGCCAGTACCAGTATTCTTTTCAAGTGTATCCCCAGACACGTGTTTCTAGATTCCTCTTTCATCAGTGGGGAAAATGTTCATAGGTCACTGGACGTGCTGCCGCAGTTTCCTCAGGGTTAGTGCCACTCTCAGCACGCAGGTGCTCACAGAGCTCGTCAGCTCACGGCCCACGGGAGCCATATTAAACAGTCAAAGGGATTTGGAGCACCCTGCTGACACGTCACAGCTGAATTACTTCATGCATCATGGTCAATGTGGTTCAGTGTTACTCGCTTCACACACAGTTCTCACAGTTTGTTGGCCAGTACCAGTATTCTTTTCAAGTGTATCCCCAGACACGTGTTTCTAGATTCCTCTTTCATCAGTGGGGAAAATGTTCATAGGTCGCTGGACGTGCTGCCGCAGTTTCCTCAGGGTTAGTGCCACTCTCAGCACGCAGGTACTCACAGAGCTCATCAGCTCACGGCCCACGGGAGCCATATTAAACAGTCAAAGGGATTTGGAGCACCCTGCTGACACGTCACAGCTGAATTACCTCATGCATCATGGTCAATGTGGTTCAGTGTTACTCGTTTCACACACAGTTCTCACAGTTTGTTGGCCAGTGCCAGTACCAGTATCCTTTTCAAGTGTATCCCCAGACACGTGTTTCTAGATTCTTCTTTCATCAGTGGGGAAAATGTTCATAGGTCGCTGGACGTGCTGCCGCAGTTTCCTCAGGGTTAGTGCCACTCTCAGCACGCAGGTGCTCACAGAGCTCGTCAGCTCACGGCCCACGGGAGCCATATTAAACAGTCAAAGGGATTTGGAGCACCCTGCTGACACGTCACAGCTGAATTACCTCATGCATCATGGTCAATGTGGTTCAGTGTTACTCGCTTCACACACAGTTCTCACAGTTTGTTGGCCAGTGCCAGTACCAGTATTCTTTTCAAGTGTATCCCCAGACACGTGTTTCTAGATTCCTCTTTCATCAGTGGGGAAAATGTTCATAGGTCGCTGGACGTGCTGCCGCAGTTTCCTCAGGGTTAGTGCCACTCTCAGCATGCAGGTGCTCACAGAGCTCGTCAGGTCACGGCCCACGGGAGCCATATTAAACAGTCAAAGGGATTTGGAGCACCCTGCTGACACGTCACAGCTGAATTACCTCATGCATCATGGTCAATGTGGTTCAGTGTTACTCGCTTCACACACAGTTCTCACAGTTTGTTGGCCAGTGCCAGTACCAGTATTCTTTTCAAGTGTATCCCCAGACACGTGTTTCTAGATTCCTCTTTCTTCAGTGGGGAAAATGTTCATAGGTCGCTGGACGTGCTGCCGCAGTTTCCTCAGGGTTAGTGCCACTCTCAGCACGCAGGTGCTCACAGAGCTCGTCAGCTCACGGCCCACGGGAGCCATATTAAACAGTCAAAGGGATTTGGAGCACCCTGCTGACACGTCACAGCTGAATTACCTCATGCATCATGGTCAATGTGGTTCAGTGTTACTCGCTTCACACACAGTTCTCACAGTTTGTTGGCCAGTGCCAGTACCAGTATTATTTTCAAGTGTATCCCCAGACACGTGTTTCTAGATTCCTCTTTCATCAGTGGGGAAAATGTTCGTAGGTCGCTGGACGTGCTGCCGCAGTTTCCTCAGGGTTAGTGCCACTCTCAGCACGCAGGTGCTCACAGAGCTCGTCAGCTCACGGCTCACGGAGCCATATTAAACAGTCAAAGGGATTTGGAGCACCCTGCTGACACATCACAGCTGAATTACCTCATGCATCATGGTCAATGTGGTTCAGTGTTACTCGCTTCACACACAGTTCTCACAGTTTGTTGGCCAGTGCCAGTTCCAGTATTCTTTTCAAGTGTATCCCCAGACACGTGTTTCTAGATTCCTCTTTCATCAGTGGGGAAAATGTTCATAGGTCGCTGGACGTGCTGCCGCAGTTTCCTCAGGGTTAGTGCCACTCTCAGCACGCAGGTGCTCACAGAGCTCGTCAGCTCACGGCCCACGGGAGCCATATTAAACAGTCAAAGGGATTTGGAGCACCCTGCTGACACGTCACAGCTGAATTACCTCATGCATCATGGTCAATGTGGTTCAGTGTTACTCGCTTTACACACAGTTCTCACAGTTTGTTGGCCAATACCAGTATTCTTTTCAAGTGTATCCCCAGACACGTGTTTCTAGATTCCTCTTTCATCAGTGGGGAAAATGTTCATAGGTCGCTGGACGTGCTGCTGCAGTTTCCTCAGGGTTAGTGCCACTCTCAGCACGCAGGTACTCACAGAGCTCGTCAGCTCACGGCCCACGGGAGCCATATTAAACAGTCAAAGGGATTTGGAGCACCCTGATGACACGTCACAGCTGAATTACCTCATGCATCATGGTCAATGTGGTTCAGTGTTACTCGCTTCACACACAGTTCTCACAGTTTGTTGGCCAGTGCCAGTACCAGTATTCTTTTCAAGTGTATCCCCAGACACGTGTTTCTAGATTCCTCTTTCATCAGTGGAGAAAATGTTCATAGGTCGCTGGACGTGCTGCCGCAGTTTCCTCAGGGTTAGTGCCACTCTCAGCACGCAGGTGCTCGCAGAGCTCATCAGCTCACGGCCCACGGGAGCCATATTAAACAGTCAAAGGGATTTGGAGCACCCTGCTGACACGTCACAGCTGAATTACCTCATGCATCATGGTCAATGTGGTTCAGTGTTACTCGCTTCACACACAGTTCTCACAGTTTGTTGGCCAGTGCCAGTACCAGTATTCTTTTCAAGTATATCCCCAGACAAGTGTTTCTAGATTCCTCTTTCATCAGTGGGGAAAATGTTCATAGGTCGCTGGACGTGCTGCCGCAGTTTCCTCAGGGTTAGTGCCACTCTCAGCACGCAGGTGCTCACAGAGCTCGTCAGCTCACGGCCCACGGGAGCCATATTAAACAGTCAAAGGGATTTGGAGCACCCTGCTGACACGTCACAGCTGAATTACTTCATGCATCATGGTCAATGTGGTTCAGTGTTACTCGCTTCACACACAGTTCTCACAGTTTGTTGGCCAGTACCAGTATTCTTTTCAAGTGTATCCCCAGACACGTGTTTCTAGATTCCTCTTTCATCAGTGGGGAAAATGTTCATAGGTCGCTGGACGTGCTGCCGCAGTTTCCTCAGGGTTAGTGCCACTCTCAGCATGCAGGTGCTCACAGAGCTCGTCAGGTCACGGCCCACGGGAGCCATATTAAACAGTCAAAGGGATTTGGAGCACCCTGCTGACACGTCACAGCTGAATTACCTCATGCATCATGGTCAATGTGGTTCAGTGTTACTCGCTTCACACACAGTTCTCACAGTTTGTTGGCCAGTGCCAGTACCAGTATTCTTTTCAAGTGTATCCCCAGACACGTGTTTCTAGATTCCTCTTTCTTCAGTGGGGAAAATGTTCATAGGTCGCTGGACGTGCTGCCGCAGTTTCCTCAGGGTTAGTGCCACTCTCAGCACGCAGGTGCTCACAGAGCTCGTCAGCTCACGGCCCACGGGAGCCATATTAAACAGTCAAAGGGATTTGGAGCACCCTGCTGACACGTCACAGCTGAATTACCTCATGCATCATGGTCAATGTGGTTCAGTGTTACTCGCTTCACACACAGTTCTCACAGTTTGTTGGCCAGTGCCAGTACCAGTATTATTTTCAAGTGTATCCCCAGACACGTGTTTCTAGATTCCTCTTTCATCAGTGGGGAAAATGTTCGTAGGTCGCTGGACGTGCTGCCGCAGTTTCCTCAGGGTTAGTGCCACTCTCAGCACGCAGGTGCTCACAGAGCTCGTCAGCTCACGGCTCACGGAGCCATATTAAACAGTCAAAGGGATTTGGAGCACCCTGCTGACACATCACAGCTGAATTACCTCATGCATCATGGTCAATGTGGTTCAGTGTTACTCGCTTCACACACAGTTCTCACAGTTTGTTGGCCAGTGCCAGTTCCAGTATTCTTTTCAAGTGTATCCCCAGACACGTGTTTCTAGATTCCTCTTTCATCAGTGGGGAAAATGTTCATAGGTCGCTGGACGTGCTGCCGCAGTTTCCTCAGGGTTAGTGCCACTCTCAGCACGCAGGTGCTCACAGAGCTCGTCAGCTCACGGCCCACGGGAGCCATATTAAACAGTCAAAGGGATTTGGAGCACCCTGCTGACACGTCACAGCTGAATTACCTCATGCATCATGGTCAATGTGGTTCAGTGTTACTCGCTTTACACACAGTTCTCACAGTTTGTTGGCCAATACCAGTATTCTTTTCAAGTGTATCCCCAGACACGTGTTTCTAGATTCCTCTTTCATCAGTGGGGAAAATGTTCATAGGTCGCTGGACGTGCTGCTGCAGTTTCCTCAGGGTTAGTGCCACTCTCAGCACGCAGGTACTCACAGAGCTCGTCAGCTCACGGCCCACGGGAGCCATATTAAACAGTCAAAGGGATTTGGAGCACCCTGATGACACGTCACAGCTGAATTACCTCATGCATCATGGTCAATGTGGTTCAGTGTTACTCGCTTCACACACAGTTCTCACAGTTTGTTGGCCAGTGCCAGTACCAGTATTCTTTTCAAGTGTATCCCCAGACACGTGTTTCTAGATTCCTCTTTCATCAGTGGAGAAAATGTTCATAGGTCGCTGGACGTGCTGCCGCAGTTTCCTCAGGGTTAGTGCCACTCTCAGCACGCAGGTGCTCGCAGAGCTCATCAGCTCACGGCCCACGGGAGCCATATTAAACAGTCAAAGGGATTTGGAGCACCCTGCTGACACGTCACAGCTGAATTACCTCATGCATCATGGTCAATGTGGTTCAGTGTTACTCGCTTCACACACAGTTCTCACAGTTTGTTGGCCAGTGCCAGTACCAGTATTCTTTTCAAGTATATCCCCAGACAAGTGTTTCTAGATTCCTCTTTCATCAGTGGGGAAAATGTTCATAGGTCGCTGGACGTGCTGCCGCAGTTTCCTCAGGGTTAGTGCCACTCTCAGCACGCAGGTGCTCACAGAGCTCGTCAGCTCACGGCCCACGGGAGCCATATTAAACAGTCAAAGGGATTTGGAGCACCCTGCTGACACGTCACAGCTGAATTACTTCATGCATCATGGTCAATGTGGTTCAGTGTTACTCGCTTCACACACAGTTCTCACAGTTTGTTGGCCAGTACCAGTATTCTTTTCAAGTGTATCCCCAGACACGTGTTTCTAGATTCCTCTTTCATCAGTGGGGAAAATGTTCATAGGTCGCTGGACGTGCTGCCGCAGTTTCCTCAGGGTTAGTGCCACTCTCAGCACGCAGGTACTCACAGAGCTCGTCAGCTCACGGCCCACGGGAGCCATATTAAACAGTCAAAGGGATTTGGAGCACCCTGCTGACACGTCACAGCTGAATTACCTCATGCATCATGGTCAATGTGGTTCAGTGTTACTCGCTTCACACACAGTTCTCACAGTTTGTTGGCCAGTGCCAGTACCAGTATTCTTTTCAAGTGTATCCCCAGACACGTGTTTCTAGATTCTTCTTTCATCAGTGGGGAAAATGTTCATAGGTCGCTGGACGTGCTGCCACAGTTTCCTCAGGGTTAGTGCCACTCTCAGCACGCAGGTGCTCACAGAGCTCGTCAGCTCACGGCCCACGGGAGCCATATTAAACAGTCAAAGGGATTTGGAGCACCCTGCTGACACGTCACAGCTGAATTACCTCATGCATCATGGTCAATGTGGTTCAGTGTTACTCGCTTCACACACAGTTCTCACAGTTTGTTGGCCAGTGCCAGTACCAGTATTCTTTTCAATTGTATCCCCAGACACGTGTTTCTAGATTCCTCTTTCATCAGTGGGGAAAATGTTCATAGGTCGCTGGACGTGCTGCCGCAATTTCCTCAGGGTTAGTGCCACTCTCAGCACGCAGGTGCTCACAGAGCTCGTCAGCTCACGGCCCACGGGAGCCATATTAAACAGTCAAAGGGATTTGGAGCACCCTGCTGACACGTCACAGCTGAATTACCTCATGCATCATGGTCAATGTGGTTCAGTGTTACTCGCTTCACACACAGTTCTCACAGTTTGTTGGCCAGTGCCAGTACCAGTATTCTTTTCAAGTGTATCCCCAGACACGTGTTTCTAGATTCCTCTTTCATCAGTGGGGAAAATGTTCATAGGTCGCTGGACGTGCTGCCGCAGTTTCCTCAGGGTTAGTGCCACTCTCAGCATGCAGGTGCTCACAGAGCTCGTCAGGTCACGGCCCACGGGAGCCATATTAAACAGTCAAAGGGATTTGGAGCACCCTGCTGACACGTCACAGCTGAATTACCTCATGCATCATGGTCAATGTGGTTCAGTGTTACTCGCTTCACACACAGTTCTCACAGTTTGTTGGCCAGTGCCAGTACCAGTATTCTTTTCAAGTGTATCCCCAGACACGTGTTTCTAGATTCCTCTTTCTTCAGTGGGGAAAATGTTCATAGGTCGCTGGACGTGCTGCCGCAGTTTCCTCAGGGTTAGTGCCACTCTCAGCACGCAGGTGCTCACAGAGCTCGTCAGCTCATGGCCCACGGGAGCCATATTAAACAGTCAAAGGGATTTGGAGCACCCTGCTGACACGTCACAGCTGAATTACCTCATGCATCATGGTCAATGTGGTTCAGTGTTACTCGCTTCACACTCAGTTCTCACAGTTTGTTGGCCAGTGCCAGTACCAGTATTCTTTTCAAGTGTATCCCCAGACACGTGTTTCTAGATTCCTCTTTCATCAGTGGGGAAAATGTTCATAGGTCGCTGGACGTGCTGCCGCAGTTTCCTCAGGGTTAGTGCCACTCTCAGCACGCAGGTGCTCACAGAGCTCGTCAGCTCACGGCCCACGGGAGCCATATTAAACAGTCAAAGGGATTTGGAGCACCCTGCTGACACATCACAGCTGAATTACCTCATGCATCATGGTCAATGTGGTTCAGTGTTACTCGCTTCACACACAGTTCTCACAGTTTGTTGGCCAGTGCCAGTACCAGTATTCTTTTCAAGTGTATCCCCAGACAAGTGTTTCTACATTCCTCTTTCATCAATGGGGAAAATGTTCATAGGTCGCTGGACGTGCTGCCGCAGTTTCCTCAGGGTTAGTGCCACTCTCAGCATGCAGGTGCTCACAGAGCTCGTCAGCTCACGGCCCACGGGAGCCATATTAAACAGTCAAAGGGATTTGGAGCACCCTGCTGACACGTCACAGCTGAATTACCTCATGCATCATGGTCAATGTGGTTTAGTGTTACTCGCTTCACACACAGTTCTCACAGTTTGTTGGCCAGTACCAGTATTCTTTTCAAGTGTATCCCCAGACACGTGTTTCTAGATTCCTCTTTCATCAGTGGGGACAATGTTCATAGGTCGCTGGACGTGCTGCTGCAGTTTCCTCAGGGTTAGTGCCACTCTCAGCACGCAGGTACTCACAGAGCTCGTCAGCTCACGGCCCACGGGAGCCATATTAAACAGTCAATGGGATTTGGAGCACCCTGCTGACACGTCACAGCTGAATTACCTCATGCATCATGGTCAATGTGATTCAGTGTTACTCGCTTCACACACAGTTCTCACAGTTTGTTGGCCAGTGCCAGTACCAGTATTCTTTTCAAGTGTATCCCCAGACACGTGTTTCTAGATTCCTCTTTCATCAGTGGGGAAAATGTTCATAGGTCGCTGGACGTGCTGCCGCAGTTTCCTCAGGGTTAGTGCCACTCTCAGCACGCAGGTGCTCACAGAGCTCGTCAGCTCACGGCCCACGGGAGCCATATTAAACAGTCAAAGGGATTTGGAGCACCCTGATGACACGTCACAGCTGAATTACCTCATGCATCATGGTCAATGTGGTTCAGTGTTACTCGCTTCACACACAGTTCTCACAGTTTGTTGGCCAGTGCCAGTACCAGTATTCTTTTCAAGTGTATCCCCAGACACGTGTTTCTAGATTCCTCTTTCATCAGTGGGGAAAATGTTCATAGGTCGCTGGACGTGCTGCCGCAGTTTCCTCAGGGTTAGTGCCACTCTCAGCACGCAGGTGCTCGCAGAGCTCATCAGCTCACGGCCCACGGGAGCCATATTAAACAGTCAAAGGGATTTGGAGCACCCTGCTGACACGTCACAGCTGAATTACCTCATGCATCATGGTCAATGTGGTTCAGTGTTACTCGCTTCACACACAGTTCTCACAGTTTGTTGGCCAGTGCCAGTACCAGTATTCTTTTCTAGTGTATCCCCAGACACGTGTTTCTAGATTCCTCTTTCATCAGTGGGGAAAATGTTCATAGGTCGCTGGACGTGCTGCCGCAGTTTCCTCAGGGTTAGTGCCACTCTCAGCACGCAGGTGCTCACAGAGCTCGTCAGCTCACGGCCCACGGGAGCCATATTAAACAGTCAAAGGGATTTGGAGGACCCTGCTGACACGTCACAGCTGAATTACCTCATGCATCATGGTCAATGTGGTTCAGTGTTACTCGCTTCACACACAGTTCTCACAGTTTGTTGGCCAGTGCCAGTACCAGTATTCTTTTCAAGTGTATCCCCAGACACGTGTTTCTAGATTCCTCTTTCATCAGTGGGGAAAATGTTCATAGGTCGCTGGACGTGCTGCCGCAGTTTCCTCAGGGTTAGTGCCACTCTCAGCACGCAGGTGCTCACAGAGCTCGTCAGCTCACGGCCCACGGGAGCCATATTAAACAGTCAAAGAGATTTGGAGCACCCTGCTGACACGTCACAGCTGAATTACCTCATGCATCATGGTCACTGTGGTTCAGTGTTACTCGCTTCACACACAGTTCTCACAGTTTGTTGGCCAGTGCCAGTACCAGTATTCTTTTCAATTGTATCCCCAGACACGTGTTTCTAGATTCCTCTTTCATCAGTGGGGAAAATGTTCATAGGTCGCTGGACGTGCTGCCGCAGTTTCCTCAGGGTTAGTGCCACTCTCAGCACGCAGGTGGGCTGTGAGCTGACCAGCTCTGTGAGCACCTGCGCGCTGAGAGTGGCACTAACCCTGAGAAAACTGCGGCAGCACGTCCAGCGACCTATGAACATTTTCCCCACTGATGAAAGAGGAATCTAGAAACACGTGTCTGGGGATACACTTGAAAGGAATACTGGTACTGGCACTGGCCAACAAACTGAGAACTGTGTGTGAAGCGAGCAATATTGAACCACATCGACCATGATGCATGAGGTAATTCAGCTGTGACGTGTCAGCAGGGAGCTCCAAATCCCTTTGACTGTTTAAGATGGCTCCCGTGGGCTGTGAGCTGACGAGCTCTGTGAGCACCTGCGCGCTGAGAGTGGCACTAACCCTGAGAAAACTGCGGCAGCACGTCCAGCGACCTATGAACATTTTCCCCACTGATGAAAGAGGAATCTAGAAACACGTGTCTGGGGATACACTTGAAAAGAATACTGGTACTGGCACTGGCCAACAAACTGAGAACTGTGTGTGAAGCGAGCAATATTGAACCACATCGACCATGATGCATGAGGTAATTCAGCTGTGACGTGTCAGCAGGGTGCTCCAAATCCCTTTGACTGTTTAAGATGGCTCCCGTGGGCTGTGAGCTGACGAGCTCTGTGAGCACCTGCGCGCTGAGAGTGGCACTAACCCTGAGAAAACTGCGGCAGCACGCCCAGCGACCTATGAACATTTTCCCCACTGATGAAAGAGGAATCTAGAAACACGTGTCTGGGGATACACTTGAAAAGAATACTGGTACTGGCACTGGCCAACAAACTGAGAACTGTGTGTGAAGCGAGCAATATTGAACCACATCGACCATGATGCATGAGGTAATTCAGCTGTGACGTGTCAGCAGGGTGCTCCAAATCCCTTTGACTGTTTAAGATGGCTCCCGTGGGCTGTGAGCTGACGAGCTCTGTGAGCACCTGCGCGCTGAGAGTGGCACTAACCCTGAGAAAACTGCGGCAGCACGCCCAGCGACCTATGAACATTTTCCCCACTGATGAAAGAGGAATCTAGAAACACGTGTCTGGGGATACACTTGAAAAGAATACTGGTACTGGCACTGGCCAACAAACTGAGAACTGTTTGTGAAGCGGGCAATATTGAACCACATCGACCATGATGCATGAGGTAATTCAGCTGTGACGTGTCAGCAGGGTGCTCCAAATCCCTTTGACTGTTTAAGATGGCTCCCGTGGGCTGTGAGCTGACGAGCTCTGTGAGCACCTGCGCGCTGAGAGTGGCACGAACCCTGAGAAAACTGCGGCAGCACGTCCAGCGACCAATGAACATTTTCCCCACTGATGAAAGAGGAATCTAGAAACATGTGTCTGGGGATACACTTGAAAAGAATACTGGTACTGGCACTGGCCAACAAACTGAGAACTGTGTGTGAAGCGAGCAATATTGAACCACATCGACCATGATGCATGAGGTAATTCAGCTGTGACGTGTCAGCAGGGTGCTCCAAATCCCTTTGACTGTTTAAGATGGCTCCCGTGGGCTGTGAGCTGAGGAGCTCTGTGAGCACCTGCGCGCTGAGAGTGGCACTAACCCTGAGAAAACTGCGGCAGCACGTCCAGCGACCTATGAACATTTTCCCCACTGATGAAAGAGGAATCTAGAAACACGTGTCTGGGGATACACTTGAAAAGAATACTGGTACTGGCACTGGCCAACAAACTGAGAACTGTGTGTGAAGCGAGCAATATTGAACCACATCGACCATGATGCCTGAGGTAATTCAGCTGTGACGTGTCAGCAGGTTGCTCCAAATCCCTTTGACTGTTTAAGATGGCTCCCGTGGGCTGTGAGCTGACGAGCTCTGTGAGCACCTGCGCGCTGAGAGTGGCACTAACCCTGAGAAAACTGCGGCAGCACGTCCAGCGACCTATGAATATTTTCCCCACTGATGAAAGAGGAATCTAGAAACACGTGTCTGGGGATACACTTGAAAAGAATACTGGTACTGGCACTGGCCAACAAACTGAGAACTGTGTGTCAAGCGAGCAATATTGAACCACATCGACCATGATGCATGAGGTAATTCAGCTGTGACGTGTCAGCAGGGTGCTCCAAATCCCTTTGACTGTTTAAGATGGCTCCCGTGGGCTGTGAGCTGACGAGCTCTGTGAGCACCTGCGCGCTGAGAGTGGCACTAACCCTGAGAAAACTGCGGCAGCACGTCCAGCGACCTATGAACATTTTCCCCACTGATGAAAGAGGAATCTAGAAACACGTGTCTGGGGATACACTTGAAAAGAATACTGGTACTGGCGCTGGCCAACAAACTGAGAACTGTGTGTGAAGCGAGCAATATTGAACCACATCGACCATGATGCATGAGGTAATTCAGCTGTGACGTGTCAGCAGGGTGCTCCAAATCCCTTTGACTATTTAAGATGGCTCCCGTGGGCTGTGAGCTGACGAGCTCTGTGAGCACCTGCGCGCTGAGAGTGGCACTTACCCTGAGATAACTGCGGCAGCACGTCCAGCGACCTATGAACATTTTCCCCACTGATGAAAGAGGAATCTAGAAACACGTGTCTGGGGATACACTTGAAAAGAATACTGGTACTGGCACTGGCCAACAAACTGAGAACTGTGTGTGAAGCAAGCAATATTGAACCACATCGACCATGATGCATGAGGTAATTCAGCTGTGACGTGTCAGCAGGGTGCTCCAAATCCCTTTGACTGTTTAAGATGGCTCCCGTGGGCTGTGAGCTGACGAGCTCTGTGAGCACCTGCGCGCTGAGAGTGGCATTAACCCTGAGAAAACTACGGCAGCACGTCCAGCGACCTATGAACATTTTCCCCACTGATGAAAGAGGAATCTAGAAACACGTGTCTGGGGATACACTTGAAAAGAATACTGGTACTGGCACTGGCCAACAAACTGAGAACTGTGTGTGAAGCGAGCAATATTGAACCACATCGACCATGATGCATGAGGTAATTCAGCTGTGACGTGTCAGCAGGGTGCTCCAAATCCCTTTGACTGTTTAAGATGGCTCCCGTGGGCTGTGAGCTGACGAGCTCTGTGAGCACCTGCGCGCTGAGAGTGGCACGAACCCTGAGAAAACTGCGGCAGCACGTCCAGCGACCTATGAACATTTTCCCCACTGATGAAAGAGGAATCTAGAAACATGTGTCTGGGGATACACTTGAAAAGAATACTGGTACTGGCACTGGCCAACAAACTGAGAACTGTGTGTGAAGCGAGCAATATTGAACCACATCGACCATGATGCATGAGGTAATTCAGCTGTGACGTGTCAGCAGGGTGCTCCAAATCCCTTTGACTGTTTAGGATGGCTCCCGTGGGCTGTGAGCTGAGGAGCTCTGTGAGCACCTGCGCGCTGAGAGTGGCACTAACCCTGAGAAAACTGCGGCAGCACGTCCAGCGACCTATGAACATTTTCCCCACTGATGAAAGAGGAATCTAGAAACACGTGTCTGGGGATACACTTGAAAAGAATACTGGTACTGGCACTGGCCAACAAACTGAGAACTGTGTGTGAAGCGAGCAATATTGAACCACATCGACCATGATGCATGAGGTAATTCAGCTGTGACGTGTCAGCAGGGTGCTCCAAATCCCTTTGACTGTTTAAGATGGCTCCCGTGGGCTGTGAGCTGACGAGCTCTGTGAGCACCTGCGCGCTAAGAGTGGCACTAACCCTGAGAAAACTGCGGCAGCACGTCCAGCGACCTTTGAATATTTTCCCCACTGATGAAAGAGGAATCTAGAAACACGTGTCTGGGGATACACTTGAAAAGAATACTGGTACTGGCACTGGCCAACAAACTGAGAACTGTGTGTGAAGCGAGCAATATTGAACCACATCGACCATGATGCATGAGGTAATTCAGCTGTGACGTGTCAGCAGGGTGCTCCAAATCCCTTTGACTGTTTAAGATGGCTCCCGTGGGCTGTGAGCTGACAAGCTCTGTGAGCACCTGCGCACTGAGAGTGGCTCTAACCCTGAGAAAACTGCGGCAGCACGTCCAGCGACCTATGAACATTTTCCCCACTGATGAAAGAGGAATCTAGAAACACGTGTCTGGGGATACACTTGAAAAGAATACTGGTACTGGCACTGGCCAACAAACTGAGAACTGTGTGTGAAGCGAGCAATATTGAACCACATCGACCATGATGCATGAGGTAATTCAGCTGTGACGTGTCAGCAGGGTGCTCCAAATCCCTTTGACTATTTAAGATGGCTCCCGTGGGCTGTGAGCTGACGAGCTCTGTGAGCACCTGCGCGCTGAGAGTGGCACTTACCCTGAGATAACTGCGGCAGCACGTCCAGCGACCTATGAACATTTTCCCCACTGATGAAAGAGGAATCTAGAAACACGTGTCTGGGGATACACTTGAAAAAATACTGGTACTGGCACTGGCCAACAAACTAAGAACTGTGTGTGAAGCAAGCAATATTGAACCACATCGACCATGATGCATGAGGTAATTCAGCTGTGACGTGTCAGCAGGGTGCTCCAAATCCCTTTGACTGTTTAAGATGGCTCCCGTGGGCTGTGAGCTGACGAGCTCTGTGAGCACCTGCGCGCTGAGTGTGGCATTAACCCTGAGAAAACTACGGCAGCACGTCCAGCGACCTATGAACATTTTCCCCACTGATGAAAGAGGAATCTAGAAACACGTGTCTGGGGATACAATTGAAAATAATACTGGTACTGTCACTGGCCAACAAACTGAGAACTGTGTGTGAAGCGAGCAATATTGAACCACATCGACCATGATGCATGAGGTAATTCAGCTGTGATGTGTCAGCAGGGTGCTCCAAATCCCTTTGACTGTTTAAGATGGCTCCCGTGGGCTGTGAGCTGACGAGCTCTTTGAGCACCTGCGCGCTGAGAGTGGCACTAACCCTGACAAAACTGCGGCAGCACGTCCAGCGACCTATGAACATTTTCCCCACTGATGAAAGAGGAATCTAGAAACACGTGTCTGGGGATACACTTGAAAAGAATACTGGTACTGGCACTGGCCAACAAACTGAGAACTGTGTGTGAAGCGAGCAATATTGAACCACATCGACCATGATGCATGAGGTAATTCAGCTGTGATGTGTCAGCAGGGTGCTCCAAATCCCTTTGACTGTTTAAGATGGCTCCCGTGGGCTGTGAGCTGACAAGCTCTGTGAGCACCTGCGCGCTAAGAGTGGCTCTAACCCTGAGAAAACTGCGGCAGCACGTCCAGCGACCTATGAACATTTTCCCCACTGATGAAAGAGGAATCTAGAAACACGTGTCTGGGGATACACTTGAAAAGAATACTGGTACTGGCACTGGCAAACAAACTGAGAACTGTGTGTGAAGCGAGCAATATTGAACCACATCGACCATGATGCATGAGGTAATTCAGCTGTGACGTGTCAGCAGGGTGCTCCAAATCCCTTTGACTATTTAAGATGGCTCCCGTGGGCTGTGAGCTGACGAGCTCTGTGAGCACCTGCGCGCTGAGAGTGGCACTTACCCTGAGATAACTGCGGCAGCACGTCCAGCGACCTATGAACATTTTCCCCACTGATGAAAGAGGAATCTAGAAACACGTGTCTGGGGATACACTTGAAAAGAATACTGGTACTGGCACTGGCCAACAAACTGAGAACTGTGTGTGAAGCGAGCAATATTGAACCACATCGACCATGATGCATGAGGTAATTCAGCTGTGACGTGTCAGCAGGGTGCTCCAAATCCCTTTGACTGTTTAAGATGGCTCCCGTGGGCTGTGAGCTGATGAGCTCTGTGAGCACCTGCGCGCTGAGAGTGGCATTAACCCTGAGAAAACTACGGCAGCACGTCCAGCGACCTATGAACATTTTCCCCACTGATGAAAGAGGAATCTAGAAACACGTGTCTGGGGATACAATTGAAAAGAATACTGGTACTGTCACTGGCCAACAAACTGAGAACTGTGTGTGAAGCGAGCAATATTGAACCACATCGACCATGATGCATGAGGTAATTCAGCTGTGACGTGTCAGCAGGGTGCTCCAAATCCCTTTGACTGTTTAAGATGGCTCCCGAGGGCTGTGAGCTGACGAGCTCTGTGAGCACCTGCGCACTGAGAGTGGCACTAACCCTGAGAAAACTGCGGCAGCACGTCCAGCGACCTATGAACATTTTCCCCACTGATAAAAGAGGAATCTAGAAACACGTGTCTGTAGATACACTTGAAAAGAATACTGGTACTGGCACTGGCCAACAAACTGAGAACTGTGTGTGAAGCGAGCAATATTGAACCACATCGACCATGATGCATGAGGTAATTCAGCTGTGACGTGTCATCAGGGTGCTCCAAATCCCTTTGACTGTTTAAGATGGCTCCCGTGGGCTGTGAGCTGACGAGCTCTGTGAGCACCTGCGCGCTGAGAGTGGCACTAACCCTGAGAAAACTGCGGCAGCACGTCCAGCGACCTATGAACATTTTCCCCACTGATGAAAGAGGAATCTAGAAACACGTGTCTGGGGATACACTTGAAAAGAATACTGGTACTGGCACTGGCCAACAAACTGAGAACTGTGTGTGAAGCGAGCAATATTGAACCACATCGACCATGATGCATGAGGTAATTCAGCTGTGACGTGTCAGCAGGGTGCTCCAAATCCCTTTGACTGTTTAAGATGGCTCCCGTGGGCTGTGAGCTGACGAGCTCTGTGAGCACCTGCGCGCTGAGAGTGGCACTAACCCTGAGAAAACTGCGGCAGCACGTCCAGCGACCTATGAACAATTTCCCCACTGATGAAAGAGGAATCTAGAAACACGTGTCTGGGGATACACTTGAAAAGAATACTGGTACTGGCACTGGCCAACAAACTGAGAACTGTGTGTGAAGCGAGCAATATTGAACCACATCGACCATGATGCATGAGGTAATTCAGCTGTGACGTGTCAGCAGGGTGCTCCAAATCCCTTTGACTGTTTAAGATGGCTCCCGTGGGCTGTGAGCTGACGAGCTCTGTGAGCACCTGCGCGCTGAGAGTGGCACTAACCCTGAGAAAACTGCGACAGCACGTCCAGCGACCTATGAACATTTTCCCCACTGATGAAAGAGGAATCTAGAAACACGTGTCTGGGGATACACTTGAAAAGAATACTGGTACTGTCACTGGCCAACAAACTGAGAACTGTGTGTGAAGCGAGCAATATTGAACCACATCGACCATGATGCATGAGGTAATTCAGCTGTGACGTGTCAGCAGGGTGCTCCAAATCCCTTTGACTGTTTAAGATGGCTCCCGTGGGCTGTGAGCTGACGAGCTCTGTGAGCACCTGCGTGCTGAGAGTGGCACTAACCCTGAGAAAACTGCGGCAGCACGTCCAGCGACCTATGAACATTTTCCCCACTGATGAAAGAGGAATCTAGAAACACGAGTCTGGGGATACACTTGAAAAGAATACTGGTACTGGCACTGGCCAACAAACTGAGAACTGTGTGTGAAGCGAGCAATATTGAACCACATCGACCATGATGCATGAGGTAATTCAGCTGTGACGTGTCATCAGGGTGCTCCAAATCCCTTTGACTGTTTAAGATGGCTCCCGTGGGCTGTGAGCTGACGAGCTCTGTGAGCACCTGCGCGCTGAGAGTGGCACTAACCCTGAGAAAACTGCGGCAGCACGTCCAGCGACCTATGAACATTTTCCCCACTGATGAAAGAGGAATCTAGAAACACGTGTCTGGGGATACACTTGAAAAGAATACTGGTACTGGCACTGGCCAACAAACTGAGAACTGTGTGTGAAGCGAGCAATATTGAACCACATCGACCATGATGCATGAGGTAATTCAGCTGTGACGTGTCAGCAGGGTGCTCCAAATCCCTTTGACTGTTTAAGATGGCTCCCGTGGGCTGTGAGCTGACGAGCTCTGTGAGCACCTGCGCGCTGAGAGTGGCACTAACCCTGAGAAAACTGCGGCAGCACGTCCAGCGACCTATGAACATTTTCCCCACTGATGAAAGAGGAATCTAGAAACACGTGTATGGGGATACACTTGAAAAGAATACTGGTACTGGCACTGGCCAAAAAAACTGAGAACTGTGTGTGAAGCGAGCAATATTGAACCACATCGACCATGATGCATGAGGTAATTCAGCTGTGACGTGTCAGCAGGGTGCTCCAAATCCCTTTGACTGTTTAAGATGGCTCCCGTGGGCTGTGAGCTGACGAGCTCTGTGAGCACCTGCGCGGTGAGAGTGGCACTAACCCTGAGAAAACTGCGACAGCACGTCCAGCGACCTATGAACATTTTCCCCACTGATGAAAGAGGAATCTAGAAACACGTGTCTGCGGATACACTTGAAAAGAATACTGGTACTGGCACTGGCCAACAAACTGAGAACTGTGTGTGAAGCGAGCAATATTGAACCACATCGACCATGATGCATGAGGTAATTCAGCTGTGACGTGTCAGCAGGGTGCTCCAAATCCCTTTGACTGTTTAAGATGGCTCCCGTGGGCTGTGAGCTGACGAGCTCTGTGAGCACCTGCGCGCTGAGAGTGGCACTAACCCTGAGAAAACTGCGGCAGCACGTCCAGCGACCTATGAACATTTTCCCCACTGATGAAAGAGGAATCTAGAAACACGTGTCTGGGGATACACTTGAAAAGAATACTGGTACTGGCACTGGCCAACAAACTGAGAACTGTGTGTGAAGCGAGCAATATTGAACCACATCGACCATGATGCATGAGGTAATTCAGCTGTGACGTGTCAGCAGGGTGCTCCAAATACCTTTGACTGTTTAAGATGGCTCCCGTGGGCTGTGAGCTGACGAGCTCTGTGAGCACTTGTGCGCTGAGAGTGGCACTAACCCTGAGAAAACTGCGGCAGCAAGTCCAGCGACCTATGAACATTTTCCCCACTGATGAAAGAGGAATCTAGAAACACGTGTCTGGGGATACACTTGAAAAGAATACTGGTACTGGCACTGGCCAACAAACTGAGAACTGTGTGTGAAGCGAGCAATATTGAACCACATCGACCATGATGCATGAGGTAATTCAGCTGTGACGTGTCAGCAGGGTGCTCCAAATCCCTTTGACTGTTTAAGATGGCTCCCGTGGGCTGTGAGCTGACGAGCTCTGTGAGCACCTGCGCGCTGAGAGTGGCACTAACCCTGAGAAAACTGCGGCAGCACGTCCAGCGACCTATGAACATTTTCCCCACTGATGAAAGAGGAATCTAGAAACACGTGTCTGGGGATACACTTGAAAAGAATACTGGTACTGGCACTGGCCAACAAACTGAGAACTGTGTGTGAAGCGAGCAATATTGAACCACATCGACCATGATGCATGAGGTAATTCAGCTGTGACGTGTCATCAGGGTGCTCCAAATCCCTTTGACTGTTGAAGATGGCTCCCGTGGGCTGTGAGCTGACGAGCTCTGTGAGCACCTGCGCGCTGAGAGTGGCACTAACCCTGAGAAAACTGCGGCAGCACGTCCAGCGACCTATGAACATTTTCCCCACTGATGAAAGAGGAATCTAGAAACACGTGTCTGGGGATACACTTGAAAAGAATACTGGTACTGGCACTGGCCAACAAACTGAGAACTGTGTGTGAAGCGAGCAATATTGAACCACATCGACCATGATGCATGAGGTAATTCAGCTGTGACGTGTCAGCAGGGTGCTCCAAATCCCTTTGACTGTTTAAGATGGCTCCCGTGGGCTGTGAGCTGACGAGCTCTGTGAGCACCTGCGCGCTGAGAGTGGCACTAACCCTGAGAAAACTGCGGCAGCACGTCCAGCGACCTATGAACATTTTCCCCACTGATGAAAGAGGAATCTAGAAACACGTGTCTGGGGATACACTTGAAAAGAATACTGGTACTGGCACTGGCCAACAAACTGAGAACTGTGTGTGAAGCGAGCAATATTGAACCACATCGACCATGATGCATGAGGTAATTCAGCTGTGACGTGTCAGCAGGGTGCTCCAAATCCCTTTGACTGTTTAAGATGGCTCCCGTGGGCTGTGAGCTGACGAGCTCTGTGAGCACCTGCGCGCTGAGAGTGGCACTAACCCTGAGAAAACTGCGACAGCACGTCCAGCGACCTATGAACATTTTCCCCACTGATGAAAGAGGAATCTAGAAACACGTGTCTGCGGATACACTTGAAAAGAATACTGGTACTGGCACTGGCCAACAAACTGAGAACTGTGTGTGAAGCGAGCAATATTGAACCACATCGACCATGATGCATGAGGTAATTCAGCTGTGACGTGTCAGCAGGGTGCTCCAAATCCCTTTGACTGTTTAAGATGGCTCCCGTGGGCTGTGAGCTGACAAGCTCTGTGAGCACCTGCGCGCTGAGAGTGGCACTAACCCTGAGAAAACTGCGGCAGCACGTCCAGCGACCTATGAACATTTTCCCCACTGATGAAAGAGGAATCTAGAAACACGTGTCTGGGGATACACTTGAAAAGAATACTGGTACTGGCACTGGCCAACAAACTGAGAACTGTGTGTGAAGCGAGCAATATTGAACCACAGCGACCATGATGCATGAGGTAATTCAGCTGTGACGTGTCAGCAGGGTGCTCCAAATCCCTTTGACTGTTTAAGATGGCTCCCGTGGGCTGTGAGCTGACGAGCTCTGTGAGCACTTGCGCGCTGAGAGTGGCACTAACCCTGAGAAAACTGCGGCAGCAAGTCCAGCGACCTATGAACATTTTCCCCACTGATGAAAGAGGAATCTAGAAACACGTGTCTGGGGATACACTTGAAAAGAATACTGGTACTGGCACTGGCCAACAAACTGAGAACTGTGTGTGAAGCGAGCAATATTGAACCACATCGACCATGATGCATGAGGTAATTCAGCTGTGACGTGTCAGCAGGGTGCTCCAAATCCCTTTGACTGTTTAAGATGGCTCCCGTGGGCTGTGAGCTGACGAGCTCTGTGAGCACCTGCGCGCTGAGAGTGGCACTAACCCTGAGAAAACTGCGGCAGCACGTCCAGCGACCTATGAACATTTTCCCCACTGATGAAAGAGGAATCTAGAAACACGTGTCTGGGGATACACTTGAAAAGAATCTTGGTACTGGCACTGGCCAACAAACTGAGAACTGTGTGTGAAGCGAGCAATATTGAACCACATCGACCATGATGCATGAGGTAATTCAGCTGTGACATGTGAGCAGGGTGTTCCAAATCCCTTTGACTGTTTAAGATGGCTCCCGTGGGCTGTGAGCTGATGAGCTCTGTGAGCACCTGCGCGCTGAGAGTGGCACTAACCCTGAGAAAACTACGGCAGCACGTCCAGCGACCTATGAACATTTTCCCCACTGATGAAAGAGGAATCTAGAAACACGTGTCTGGGGATACACTTGAAAAGAATACTGGTACTGGCACTGGCCAACAAACTGAGAACTGTGTGTGAAGCGAGCAATATTGAACCACATCGACCATGATGCATGAGGTAATTCAGCTGTGACATGTCAGCAGGGTGCTCCAAATCCCTTTGACTGTTTAAGATGGCTCCCGTGGGCTGTGAGCTGACGAGCTCTGTGAGCACCTGCGCGCTGAGAGTGGCACTAACCCTGAGAAAACTGCGGCAGCACGTCCAGCGACCTATGAATATTTTCACATCTGATGAAAGAGGAATCTAGAAACACGTGTCTGGGGATACACTGGAAAAGAATACTGGTACTGGCACTGGCCAACAAACTGAGAACTGTGTGTGAAGCGAGCAATATTAAACCACATCGACCATGATGCATGAGGTAATTCAGCTGTGACGTGTCAGCAGGGTGTTCCAAATCCCTTTGACTGTTTAAGATGGCTCCCGTGGGCTGTGAGCTGACGAGCTCTGTGAGCACCTGCGCGCTGAGAGTGGCACTAACCCTGAGAAAACTGCGGCAGCACGTCCAGCGACCTATGAACATTTTCCCCACTGATGAAAGAGGAATCTAGAAACATGTGTCTGGGGATACACTTGAAAAGAATACTGGTACTGGCACTGGCCAACAAACTGAGAACTGTGTGTGAAGCGAGCAATATTGAACCACATCGACCATGATGCATGAGGTAATTCAGCTGTGACGTGTCAGCAGGGTGCTCCAAATCCCTTTGACTGTTTAAGATGGCTCCCATGGGCTGTGAGCTGACGAGCTCTGTGAGCACCTGCGCGCTGAGAGTGGCACTAACCCTGAGAAAACTGCGGCAGCACGTCCAGCGACCTATGAATATTTTCCCCACTGATGAAAGAGGAATCTAGAAACACGTGTCTGGGGATACACTGGAAAAGAATACTGGTACTGGCACTGGCCAACAAACTGAGAACTGTGTGTGAAGAGAGCAATATTAAACCACATCGACCATGATGCATGAAGTAATTCAGCTGTGACGTGTCAGCAGGGTGCTCCAAATCCCTTTGACTGTTTAAGATGGCTACCGTGGGCTGTGAGCTGACGAGCTCTGTGAGCACCTGCGCGCTGAGAGTGGCACTAACCCTGAGAAAACTGCGGCAGCACGTCCAGCGACCTATGAACATTTTCCCCACTGATGAAAGAGGAATCTAGAAACACGTGTCTGGGGATACACTTGAAAAGAATACTGGTACTGGCACTGGCCAACAAACTGAGAACTGTGTGTGAAGCGAGCAATATTGAACCACATCGACCATGATGCATGAGGTAATTCAGCTGTGACGTGTCAGCAGGGTGCTCCAAATCCCTTTGACTGTTTAAGATGGCTCCCGTGGGCTGTGAGCTGACGAGCTCTGTGAGCACCTGCGCACTGAGAGTGGCATTAACCCTGAGAAAACTGCGGCAGCACGTCCAGCGACCTATGAACATTTTCCCCACTGATGAAAGAGGAATCTAGAAACACGTGTCTGGGGATACACTTGAAAAGAATACTGGTACTGGCACTGGCCAACAAACTGAGAACTGTGTGTGAAGCGAGCAATATTGAATACATCGACCCTGATGCATGAGGTAATTTAGCTGTGACGTGTCAGCAGGGTGCTCCAAATCCCTTTGACTGTTTAAGATGGCTCCCGTGGGCTGTGAGCTGACGAGCTCTGTGAGCACCTGCGCGCTGAGAGTGGCACTTACCCTGAGAAAACTGCTGCAGCACGTCCAGCGACCTATGAACATTTTCCCCACTGATGAAAGAGGAATCTAGAAACACGTGTCTGGGGATACACTTGAAAAGAATACTGGTACTGGCACTGGCCAACAAACTGAGAACTGTGTGTGAAGCGAGCAATATTGAACCACATCGACCATGATGCATGAGGTAATTCAGCTGTGACGTGTCAGCAGGGTGCTCCAAATCCCTTTGACTGTTTAAGATGGCTCCCGTGGGCTGTGAGCTGACGAGCTCTGTGAGCACCTGCGCGCTGAGAGTGGCACTAACCCTGAGAAAACTGCGGCAGCATGTCCAGCGACCTATGAACATTTTCCCCACTGATGAAAGAGGAATCTAGAAACACGTGTCTGGGGATACACTTGAAAAGAATACTGGTACTGGCACTGGCCAACAAACTGAGAACTGTGTGTGACGCGAGCAATATTGAACCACATCGACCATGATGCATGAGGTAATTCAGCTGTGACGTGTCAGCAGGGTGCTCCAAATCCCTTTGACTGTTTAAGATGGCTCCCGTGGGCTGTGAGCTGGCGAGCTCTGTGAGCACCTGCGCGCTGAGAGTGGCATTAACCCTGAGAAAACTACGGCAGCACGTCCAGCGACCTATGAACATTTTCCCCACTGATGAAAGAGGAATCTAGAAACACGTGTCTGGGGATATTCTTGAAAAGAATACTGGTACTGTCACTGGCCAACAAACTGAGAACTGTGTGTGAAGCGAGCAATATTGAACCACATCGACCATGATGCATGAGGTAATTCAGCTGTGACGTGTCAGCAGGGTGCTCCAAATCCCTTTGACTGTTTAAGATGGCTCCCGTGGGCTGTGAGCTAACGAGCTCTGTGAGCACCTGCGCGCTGAGAGTGGCACTAACCCTGAGAAAACTGCGGCAGCACGTCCAGCGACCCATGAACATTTTCCCCACTGATGAAAGAGGAGTCTAGAAACACGTGTCTGGGGATACACTTGAAAAGAATACTGGTACTGGCACTGGCCAACAAACTGAGAACTGTGTGTGAAGCGAGCAATATTGAACCACATCGACCATGATGCATGAGGTAATTCAGCTGTGACGTGTCAGCAGGGTGCTCCAAATCCCTTTGACTGTTTAAGATGGCTCCCGTGGGCTGTGAGCTGATGAGCTCTGTGAGCACCTGCGCGCTGAGAGTGGCACTAACCCTGAGAAAACTGCGGCAGCACGTACAGCGACCTATGAACATTTTCCCCACTGATGAAAGAGGAATCTAGAAACACGTGTCTGGGGATACACTTGAAAAGAATACTGGTACTAGCACTGGCCAACAAACTGAGAACTGTGTGTAAAGCGATCAATATTGAACCACATCGACCATGATGCATGAGGTAATTCAGCTGTGACGTGTCAGCAGGGTGCTCCAAATCCCTTTGACTGTTTAAGATGGCTCCCGTGGGCTGTGAGCTGACGAGCTCTGTGAGCACCTGCGCGCTGAGAGTGGCACTAACCCTGAGAAAACTGCGGCAGCACGTCCAGCGACCTATGAACATTTTCCCCATTGATGAAAGAGGAATCTAGAAACACGTGTCTGGGGATACACTTGAAAAGAATACTGGTACTGGCACTGGCCAACAAACTGAGAACTGTGTGTGAAGCGAGCAATATTGAACCACATCGACCATGATGCATGAGGTAATTCAGCTGTGATGTGTCAGCAGGGTGCTCCAAATCCCTTTGACTATTTAAGATGGCTCCCGTGGGCTGTGAGCTGACGAGCTCTGTGAGCACCTGCGCACTGAGAGTGGCACTTACCCTGAGATAACTGCGGCAGCACGTCCAGCGACCTATGAACATTTTCCCCACTGATGAAAGAGGAATCAAGAAACACGTGTCTGGGGATACACTTGAAAAGAATACTGGTACTGGCACTGGCCAACAAACTGAGAACTGTGTGTGAAGCGAGCAATATTGAACCACATCGACCATGATGCATGAGGTAATTCAGCTGTGACGTGTCAGCAGGGTGCTCCAAATCCCTTTGACTGTTTAAGATGGCTCCCGTGGGCTGTGAGCTGACGAGCTCTGTGAGCACCTGCGCGCTGAGAGTGGCACTAACCCTGAGAAAACTGCGGCAGCATGTCCAGCGACCTATGAACATTTTCCCCACTGATGAAAGAGGAATCTAGAAACACGTGTCTGGGGATACACTTGAAAAGAATACTGGTACTGGCACTGGCCAACAAACTGAGAACTGTGTGTGACGCGAGCAATATTGAACCACATCGACCATGATGCATGAGGTAATTCAGCTGTGACGTGTCAGCAGGGTGCTCCAAATCCCTTTGACTGTTTAAGATGGCTCCCGTGGGCTGTGAGCTGACGAGCTCTGTGAGCACCTGCGCGCTGAGAGTGGCATTAACCCTGAGAAAACTACGGCAGCACGTCCAGCGACCTATGAACATTTTCCCCACTGATGAAAGAGGAATCTAGAAACACGTGTCTGGGGATATACTTGAAAAGAATACTGGTACTGTCACTGGCCAACAAACTGAGAACTGTGTGTGAAGCGAACAATATTGAACCACATCGACCATGATGCATGAGGTAATTCAGCTGTGACTTGTCAGCAGGGTGCTCCAAATCCCTTTGACTGTTTAAGATGGCTCCCGTGGGCTGTGAGCTGACGAGCTCTGTGAGCACCTGCGCGCTGAGAGTGGCACTAACCCTGAGAAAACTGCGGCAGCACGTCCAGCGACCCATGAACATTTTCCCCACTGATGAAAGAGGAGTCTAGAAACACGTGTCTGGGGATACACTTGAAAAGAATACTGGTACTGGCACTGGCCAGCAAACTGAGAACTGTGTGTGAAGCGAGCAATATTGAACCACATCGACCATGATGCATGAGGTAATTCAGCTGTGACGTGTCAGCAGGGTGCTCCAAATCCCTTTGACTGTTTAAGATGGCTCCCGTGGGCTGTGAGCTGATGAGCTCTGTGAGCACCTGCGCGCTGAGAGTGGCACTAACCCTGAGAAAACTGCGGCAGCACGTCCAGCGACCTATGAACATTTTCCCCACTGATGAAAGAGGAATCTAGAAACACGTGTCTGGGGATACACTTGAAAAGAATACTGGTACTAGCACTGGCCAACAAACTGAGAACTGTGTGTAAAGCGAGCAATATTGAACCACATCGACCATGATGCATGAGGTAATTCAGCTGTGACGTGTCAGCAGGGTGCTCCAAATCCCTTTGACTGTTTAAGATGGCTCCCGTGGGCTGTGAGCTGACGAGCTCTGTGAGCACCTGCGCGCTGAGAGTGGCACTAACCCTGAGAAAACTGCGGCAGCACGTCCAGCGACCTATGAACATTTTCCCCACTGATGAAAGAGGAATCTAGAAACACGTGTCTGGGGATACACTTGAAAAGAATACTGGTACTGTCACTGGCCAACAAACTGAGAACTGTGTGTGAAGCGAGCAATATTGAACCACATCGACCATGATGCATGAGGAAATTCAGCTGTGACGTGTCAGCAGGGTGCTCCAAATCCCTTTGACTGTTTAAGATGGCTCCCGTGGGCTGTGAGCTGACGAGCTCTGTGAGCACCTGCGCGCTGAGAGTGGCACTAACCCTGAGAAAACTGCGGCAGCACGTCCAGCGACCCATGAACATTTTCCCCACTGATGAAAGAGGAGTCTAGAAACACGTGTCTGGGGATACACTTGAAAAGAATACTGGTACTGGCACTGGCCAACAAACTGAGAACTGTGTGTGAAGCGAGCAATATTGAACCACATCGACGATGATGCATGAGGTAATTCAGCTGTGACGTGTCAGCAGGGTGCTCCAAATCCCTTTGACTGTTTAAGATGGCTCCCGTGGGCTGTGAGCTGATGAGCTCTGTGAGCACCTGCGCGCTGAGAGTGGCACTAACCCTGAGAAAACTGCGGCAGCACGTCCAGCGACCTATGAACATTTTCCCCACTGATGAAAGAGGAATCTAGAAACACGTGTCTGGGGATACACTTGAAAAGAATACTGGTACTAGCACTGGCCAACAAACTGAGAACTGTGTGTAAAGCGAGCAATATTGAACCACATCGACCATGATGCATGAGGTAATTCAGCTGTGACGTGTCAGCAGGGTGCTCCAAATCCCTTTGACTGTTTAAGATGGCTCCCGTGGGCTGTGAGCTGACGAGCTCTGTGAGCACCTGCGCGCTGAGAGTGGCACTAACCCTGAGAAAACTGCGGCAGCACGTCCAGCGACCTATGAACATTTTCCCCACTGATGAAAGAGGAATCTAGAAACACGTGTCTGGGTATACACTTGAAAAGAATACTGGTACTGGCACTGGCCAACAAACTGAGAACTGTGTGTGAAGCGAGCAATATTGAACCACATCGACCATGATGCATGAGGAAATTCAGCTGTGACGTGTCAGCAGGGTGCTCCAAATCCCTTTGACTGTTTAAGATGGCTCACGTGGGCTGTGAGCTGACGAGCTCTGTGAGCACCTGCGCGCTGAGAGTGGCACTAACCCTGAGAAAACTGCGGCAGCACGTCCAGCGACCTATGAATATTTATCCCACTGATAAAAGAGGAATCTAGAAACACGTGTCTGGGGATACACTGGAAAAGAATACTGGTACTGGCACTGGCCAACAAACTGAGAACTGTGTGTGAAGCGACAATATTAAACCACATCGACCATGATGCATGAGGTAATTCAGCTGTGACGTGTCAGCAGGGTGCTCCAAATCCCTTTGACTGTTTAAGATGGCTACCGTGGGCTGTGAGCTGAGGAGCTCTGTGAGCACCTGCGCGCTGAGAGTGGCACTAACCCTGAGAAAACTTTGGCAGCACGTCCAGCGACCTATGAACATTTTCCCCACTGATGAAAGAGGAATCTACAAACACGTGTCTGGGGATACACTTGAAAAGAATACTGGTACTGGCACTGGCCAACAAACTGAGAACTGTGTGTGAAGCGAGGAATATTGAACCACATCGACCATGATGCATGAGGTAATTCAGCTGTGACGTGTCAGCAGGGTGATCCAAATCCCTTTGACTGTTTAAGATGGCTCCCGTGGGCTGTGAGCTGACAAGCTCTGTGAGCACCTGCGCGCTGAGAGTGGCACTAACCCTGAGAAAACTGCAGCAGCACGTCCAGCGACCTATGAACATTTTCCCCACTGATGAAAGAGGAATCTAGAAACACGTGTCTGGGGATACACTTGAAAAGAATACTGGTACTGGCACTGGCCAACAAACTGAGAACTGTGTGTGACGCGAGCAATATTGAACCACATCGACCATGATGCATGAGGTAATTCAGCTGTGACGTGTCAGCAGGGTGCTCCAAATCCCTTTGACTGTTTAAGATGGCTCCCGTGGGCTGTGAGCTGGCGAGCTCTGTGAGCACCTGCGCGCTGAGAGTGGCATTAACCCTGAGAAAACTACGGCAGCACGTCCAGCGACCTATGAACATTTTCCCCACTGATGAAAGAGGAATCTAGAAACACGTGTCTGGGGATATACTTGAAAAGAATACTGGTACTGTCACTGGCCAACAAACTGAGAACTGTGTGTGAAGCGAGCAATATTGAACCACATCGACCATGATGCATGAGGTAATTCAGCTGTGACGTGTCAGCAGGGTGCTCCAAATCCCTTTGACTGTTTAAGATGGCTCCCGTGGGCTGTGAGCTAACGAGCTCTGTGAGCACCTGCGCGCTGAGAGTGGCACTAACCCTGAGAAAACTGCGGCAGCACGTCCAGCGACCCATGAACATTTTCCCCACTGATGAAAGAGGAGTCTAGAAACACGTGTCTGGGGATACACTTGAAAAGAATACTGGTACTGGCACTGGCCAACAAACTGAGAACTGTGTGTGAAGCGAGCAATATTGAACCACATCGACCATGATGCATGAGGTAATTCAGCTGTGACGTGTCAGCAGGGTGCTCCAAATCCCTTTGACTGTTTAAGATGGCTCCCGTGGGCTGTGAGCTGATGAGCTCTGTGAGCACCTGCACGCTGAGAGTGGCACTAACCCTGAGAAAACTGCGGCAGCACGTACAGCGACCTATGAACATTTTCCCCACTGATGAAAGAGGAATCTAGAAACACGTGTCTGGGGATACACTTGAAAAGAATACTGGTACTAGCACTGGCCAACAAACTGAGAACTGTGTGTAAAGCGAGCAATATTGAACCACATCGACCATGATGCATGAGGTAATTCAGCTGTGACGTGTCAGCAGGGTGCTCCAAATCCCTTTGACTGTTTAAGATGGCTCCCGTGGGCTGTGAGCTGACGAGCTCTGTGAGCACCTGCGCGCTGAGAGTGGCACTAACCCTGAGAAAACTGCGGCAGCACGTCCAGCGACCTATGAACATTTTCCCCATTGATGAAAGAGGAATCTAGAAACACGTGTCTGGGGATACACTTGAAAAGAATACTGGTACTGGCACTGGCCAACAAACTGAGAACTGTGTGTGAAGCGAGCAATATTGAACCACATCGACCATGATGCATGAGGTAATTCAGCTGTGATGTGTCAGCAGGGTGCTCCAAATCCCTTTGACTATTTAAGATGGCTCCCGTGGGCTGTGAGCTGACGAGCTCTGTGAGCACCTGCGCACTGAGAGTGGCACTTACCCTGAGATAACTGCGGCAGCACGTCCAGCGACCTATGAACATTTTCCCCACTGATGAAAGAGGAATCAAGAAACACGTGTCTGGGGATACACTTGAAAAGAATACTGGTACTGGCACTGGCCAACAAACTGAGAACTGTGTGTGAAGCGAGCAATATTGAACCACATCGACCATGATGCATGAGGTAATTCAGCTGTGACGTGTCAGCAGGGTGCTCCAAATCCCTTTGACTGTTTAAGATGGCTCCCGTGGGCTGTGAGCTGACGAGCTCTGTGAGCACCTGCGCGCTGAGAGTGGCACTAACCCTGAGAAAACTGCGGCAGCATGTCCAGCGACCTATGAACATTTTCCCCACTGATGAAAGAGGAATCTAGAAACACGTGTCTGGGGATACACTTGAAAAGAATACTGGTACTGGCACTGGCCAACAAACTGAGAACTGTGTGTGACGCGAGCAATATTGAACCACATCGACCATAATGCATGAGGTAATTCAGCTGTGACGTGTCAGCAGGGTGCTCCAAATCCCTTTGACTGTTTAAGATGGCTCCCGTGGGCTGTGAGCTGACGAGCTCTGTGAGCACCTGCGCGCTGAGAGTGGCATTAACCCTGAGAAAACTACGGCAGCACGTCCAGCGACCTATGAACATTTTCCCCACTGATGAAAGAGGAATCTAGAAACACGTGTCTGGGGATATACTTGAAAAGAATACTGGTACTGTCACTGGCCAACAAACTGAGAACTGTGTGTGAAGCGAACAATATTGAACCACATCGACCATGATGCATGAGGTAATTCAGCTGTGACGTGTCAGCAGGGTGCTCCAAATCCCTTTGACTGTTTAAGATGGCTCCCGTGGGCTGTGAGCTGACGAGCTCTGTGAGCACCTGCGCGCTGAGAGTGGCACTAACCCTGAGAAAACTGCGGCAGCACGTCCAGCGACCCATGAACATTTTCCCCACTGATGAAAGAGGAGTCTAGAAACACGTGTCTGGGGATACACTTGAAAAGAATACTGGTACTGGCACTGGCCAACAAACTGAGAACTGTGTGTGAAGCGAGCAATATTGAACCACATCGACCATGATGCATGAGGTAATTCAGCTGTGATGTGTCAGCAGGGTGCTCCAAATCCCTTTGACTGTTTAAGATGGCTCCCGTGGGCTGTGAGCTGATGAGCTCTGTGAGCACCTGCGCGCTGAGAGTGGCACTAACCCTGAGAAAACTGCGGCAGCACGTCCAGCGACCTATGAACATTTTCCCCACTGATGAAAGAGGAATCTAGAAACACGTGTCTGGGGATACACTTGAAAAGAATACTGGTACTAGCACTGGCCAACAAACTGAGAACTGTGTGTAAAGCGAGCAATATTGAACCACATCGACCATGATGCATGAGGTAATTCAGCTGTGACGTGTCAGCAGGGTGCTCCAAATCCCTTTGACTGTTTAGGATGGCTCCCGTGGGCTGTGAGCTGACGAGCTCTGTGAGCACCTGCGCGCTGAGAGTGGCACTAACCCTGAGAAAACTGCGGCAGCACGTCCAGCGACCTATGAACATTTTCCCCACTGATGAAAGAGGAATCTAGAAACACGTGTCTGGGGATACACTTGAAAAGAATACTGGTACTGTCACTGGCCAACAAACTGAGAACTGTGTGTGAAGCGAGCAATATTGAACCACATCGACCATGATGCATGAGGAAATTCAGCTGTGACGTGTCAGCAGGGTGCTCCAAATCCCTTTGACTGTTTAAGATGGCTCCCGTGGGCTGTGAGCTGACGAGCTCTGTGAGCACCTGCGCGCTGAGAGTGGCACTAACCCTGAGAAAACTGCGGCAGCACGTCCACCGACCCATGAACATTTTCCCCACTGATGAAAGAGGAGTCTAGAAACACGTGTCTGGGGATACACTTGAAAAGAATACTGGTACTGGCACTGGCCAACAAACTGAGAACTGTGTGTGAAGCGAGCAATATTGAACCACATCGACGATGATGCATGAGGTAATTCAGCTGTGACGTGTCAGCAGGGTGCTCCAAATCCCTTTGACTGTTTAAGATGGCTCCCGTGGGCTGTGAGCTGATGAGCTCTGTGAGCACCTGCGCGCTGAGAGTGGCACTAACCCTGAGAAAACTGCGGCAGCACGTCCAGCGACCTATGAACATTTTCCCCACTGATGAAAGAGGAATCTAGAAACACGTGTCTGGGGATACACTTGAAAAGAATACTGGTACTAGCACTGGCCAACAAACTGAGAACTGTGTGTAAAGCGAGCAATATTGAACCACATCGACCATGATGCATGAGGTAATTCAGCTGTGACGTGTCAGCAGGGTGCTCCAAATCCCTTTGACTGTTTAAGATGGCTCCCGTGGGCTGTGAGCTGACGAGCTCTGTGAGCACCTGCGCGCTGAGAGTGGCACTAACCCTGAGAAAACTGCGGCAGCACGTCCAGCGACCTATGAACATTTTCCCCACTGATGAAAGAGGAATCTAGAAACACGTGCATGGGGATACACTTGAAAAGAATACTGGTACTGGCACTGGCCAACAAACTGAGAACTGTGTGTGAAGCGAGCAATATTGAACCACATCGACCATGATGCATGAGGAAATTCAGCTGTGACGTGTCAGCAGGGTGCTCCAAATCCCTTTGACTGTTTAAGATGGCTCACGTGGGCTGTGAGCTGACGAGCTCTGTGAGCACCTGCGCGCTGAGAGTGGCACTAACCCTGAGAAAACTGCGGCAGCACGTCCAGCGACCTATGAACATTTTCCCCACTGATGAAAGAGGAATCTACAAACACGTGTCTGGGGATACACTTGAAAAGAATACTGGTACTGGCACTGGCCAACAAACTGAGAACTGTGTGTGAAGCGAGGAATATTGAACCACATCGATCATGATGCATGAGGTAATTCAGCTGTGACGTGTCAGCAGGGTGATCCAAATCCCTTTGACTGTTTAAGATGGCTCCCGTGGGCTGTGAGCTGACAAGCTCTGTGAGCACCTGCGCGCTGAGAGTGGCACTAACCCTGAGAAAACTGCGGCAGCACGTCCAGCGACCTATGAACATTTTCCCCACTGATGAAAGAGGAATCAAGAAACACGTGTCTGGGGATACACTTGAAAAGAATACTGGTACTGGCACTGGCCAACAAACTGAGAACTGTGTGTGAAGCGAGCAATATTGAACCACATCGACCATGATGCATGAGGTAATTCAGCTGTGACGTGTCAGCAGGGTGCTCCAAATCCCTTTGACTGTTTAAGATGGCTCCCGTGGGCTGTGAGCTGATGAGCTCTGTGAGCACCTGCGCGCTGAGAGTGGCACTAACCCTGAGAAAACTGCGGCAGCACGTCCAGCGACCTATGAACATTTTCCCCACTGATGAAAGAGGAATCTAGAAACACGTGTCTGGGGATACACTTGAAAAGAATACTGGTACTGGCACTGGCCAACAAACTGAGAACTGTGTGTAAAGCGAGCAATATTGAACCACATCGACCATGATGCATGAGGTAATTCAGCTGTGACGTGTCAGCAGGGTGCTCCAAATCCCTTTGACTGTTTAAGATGGCTCCCGTGGGCTGTGAGCTGACGAGCTCTGTGAGCACCTGCGCGCTGAGAGTGGCACTAACCCTGAGAAAACTGCGGCAGCACGTCCAGCGACCTATGAACATTTTCCCCACTGATGAAAGAGGAATCTAGAAACACGTGTCTGGGGATACACTTGAAAAGAATACTGGTACTGGCACTGGCCAACAAACTGAGAACTGTGTGTGAAGCGAGCAATATTGAACCACATCGACCATGATGCATGAGGTAATTCAGCTGTGACGTGTCAGCAGGGTGCTCCAAATCCCTTTGACTGTTTAAGATGGCTCCCGTGGGCTGTGAGCTGACGAGCTCTGTGAGCACCTGCGCGCTGAGAGTGGCACTAACCCTGAGAAAACTGCGGCAGCACGTCCAGCGACCTATGAATATTTTCCCCACTGATGAAAGAGGAATCTAGAAACACGTGTCTGGGGATACACTGGAAAAGAATACTGGTATTGGCACTGGCCAACAAACTGAGAACTGTGTGTGAAGCGAGCCATATTAAACCACATCGACCATGATGCATGAGGTAATTCAGCTGTGACGTGTCAGCAGGGTGCTCCAAATCCCTTTGACTGTTTAAGATGGCTCCCGTGGGCTGTGAGCTGACGAGCTCTGTGAGCACCTGCGCGCTGAGAGTGGCACTAACCCTGAGAAAACTGCGGCAGCACGTCCAGCGAACTATGAACATTTTCCCCACTGATGAAAGAGGAATCTAGAAACACGTGTCTGGGGATACACTTGAAAAAAATAGTGGTACTGGCACTGGCCAACAAACTGAGAACTGTGTGTGAAGCGAGCAATATTGAACCACATCGACCATGATGCATGAGGTAATTCAGCTGTGACGTGTCAGCAGGGTGCTCCAAATCCCTTTGACTGTTTAAGATGGCTCCCGTGGGCTGTGAGCTGACAAGCTCTGTGAGCACCTGCGCGCTGAGAGTTGCAGTAACCCTGAGAAAACTGCGGCAGCACGTCCAGCGACCTATGAACATTTTCCCCACTGATGAAAGAGGAATCTAGAAACACGTGTCTGGGGATACACTTGAAAAGAATACTGGTACTGGCACTGGCCAACAAACAGAGAACTGTGTGTGAAGCGAGCAATATTGAACCACATCGACCATGATGCATGAGGTAATTCAGCTGTGACGTGTCAGCAGGGTGCTCCAAATCCCTTTGACTGTTTAAGATGGCTCCCGTGGGCTGTGAGCTGACGAGCTCTGTGAGCACCTGCGCGCTGAGAGTGGCACTAACCCTGAGAAAACTTTCGCAGCACGTCCAGCGACCTATGAACATTTTCCCCACTGATGAAAGAGGAATCTACAAACACATGTCTGGGGATACACTTGAAAAGAATACTGGTACTGGCACTGGCCAACAAACTGAGAACTGTGTGTGAAGCGAGCAATATTGAACCACATCGACCATGATGCATGAGGTAATTCAGCTGTGACGTGTCAGCAGGGTGCTCCAAATCCCTTTGACTGTTTAAGATGGCTCCCGTGGGCTGTGAGCTGACGAGCTCTGTGAGCACCTGCGCGCTGAGAGTGTCACTTACCCTGAGAAAACTGCGGCAGCACGTCCAGCGACCTATGAACATTTTCCCCACTGATGAAAGAGGAATCTAGAAACACGTGTCTGGGGATACACTTGAACAGAATACTGGTACTGGCACTGGCCAACAAACTGAGAACTGTGTGTGAAGCGAGCAATATTGAACCACATCGACCATGATGCATGAGGTAATTCAGCTGTGACGTGTCAGCAGGGTGCTCCAAATCCCTTTGACTGTTTAAGATGGCTCCCGTGGGCTGTGAGCTGACGAGCTCTGTGAGCACCTGCGCGCTGAGAGTGGCATTAACCCTGAGAAAACTACGGCAGCACGTCCAGCAACCTATGAGCATTTTCCCCACTGATGAAAGAGGAATCTAGAAACACGTGTCTGGGGATACACTTGAAAAGAATACTGGTACTGGCACTGGCCAACAAACTGAGAACTGTGTGTGAAGCGAGCAATATTGAACCACATCGACCATGATGCATGAGGTAATTCAGCTGTGACGTGTCAGCAGGGTGCTCCAAATCCCTTTGACTGTTTAAGATGGCTCCCGTGGGCTGTGAGCTGACGAGCTCTGTGAGCACCTGCGCACTGAGAGTGGCACTAACCCTGAGAAAACTGCGGCAGCACGTCCAGCGACCTATGAACATTTTCCCCACTGATAAAAGAGGAATCTAGAAACACGTGTCTGGGGATGCACTTGAAAAGAATACTGGTACTGGCACTGGCCAACAAACTGAGAACTGTGTGTGAAGCGAGCAATATTGAACCACATCGACCATGATGCATGAGGTAATTCAGCTGTGACGTGTCATCAGGGTGCTCCAAATCCCTTTGACTGTTTAAGATGGCTCCAGTGGGCTGTGAGCTGACGAGCTCTGTGAGCACCTGCGCGCTGAGAGTGGCACTAACCCTGAGAAAACTGCGGCAGCACGTCCAGCGACCTATGAACATTTTCCCCACTGATGAAAGAGGAATCTAGAAACACGTGTCTGGGGATACACTTGAAAAGAATACTGGTACTGGTACTGGCACTGGCCAACAAACTGAGAACTGTGTGTGAAGCGAGCAATATTGAACCACATCGACCATGATGCATGAGGTAATTCAGCTGTGACGTGTCAGCAGGGTGCTCCAAATCCCTTTGACTGTTTAAGATGGCTCCCGTGGGCTGTGAGCTGACGAGCTCTGTGAGCACCTGCGCGCTGAGAGTGGCACTAACCCTGAGAAAACTGCGACAGCACGTCCAGCGACCTATGAACATTTTCCCCACTGATGAAAGAGGAATCTAGAAACACGTGTCTGGGGATACACTTGAAAAGAATACTGGTACTGGCACTGGCCAACAAACTGAGAACTGTGTGTGAAGCGAGCAATATTGAACCACATCGACCATGATGCATGAGGTAATGCAGCTGTGACGTGTCAGCAGGGTGCTCCAAATCCCTTTGACTGTTTAAGATGGCTCCCGTGGGCTGTAAGCTGAAGAGCTCTGTGAGCACCTGCGCGCTGAGAGTGGCACTAACCCTGAGAAAACTGCAGCAGCACGTCCAGCGACCTATGAACATTTTCCCCACTGATGAAAGAGGAATCTAGAAACACGTGTCTGGGGATACACTTGAAAAGAATACTGGTACTGGCACTGGCCAACAAACTGAGAACTGTGTGTGAAGCGAGCAATATTGAACTACATCGACCATGATGCATGAGGTAATTCAGCTGTGACGTGTCAGCAGGGTGCTCCAAATCCCTTTGACTGTTTAAGATGGCTCCCGTGGGCTGTGAGCTGATGAGCTCTGTGAGCACTTGCGCGCTGAGAGTGGCACTAACCCTGAGAAAACTGCGGCAGCACGTCCAGCGACCTATGAACATTTTCCCCACTGATGAAAGAGGAATCTAGAAACACGTGTCTGGGGATACACTTGAAAAGAATACTGGTACTGGCACTGGCCAACAAACTGAGAACTGTGTGTGAAGCGAGCAATATTGAACCACATCGACCATGATGCATGAGGTAATTCAGCTGTGAAGTGTCAGCAGGGTGCTCCAAATCCCTTTGACTGTTTAAGATGGCTCCCATGGGCTGTGAGCTGACGAGCTCTGTGAGCACCTGCGCGCTGAGAGTGGCACTAACCCTGAGAAAACTGCGGCAGCACGTCCAGCGACCTATGAACATTTTCCCCACTGATGAAAGAGGAATCTAGAAACACGTGTCTGGGGATACACTTGAACAGAATACTGGTACTGGCACTGGCCAACAAACTGAGAACTGTGTGTGAAGCGAGCAATATTGAACCACATCGACCATGATGCATGAGGTAATTCAGCTGTGACGTGTCAGCAGGGTGCTCCAAATCCCTTTGACTGTTTAAGATGGCTCCCGTGGGCTGTGAGCTGACGAGCTCTGTGAGCACCTGCGCGCTGAGAGTGGCATTAACCCTGAGAAAACTACGGCAGCACGTCCAGCAACCTATGAGCATTTTCCCCACTGATGAAAGAGGAATCTAGAAACACGTGTCTGGGGATACACTTGAAAAGAATACTGGTACTGGCACTGGCCAACAAACTGAGAACTGTGTGTGAATCGAGCAATATTGAACCACATCGACCATGATGCATGAGGTAATTCAGCTGTGACGTGTCAGCAGGGTGCTCCAAATCCCTTTGACTGTTTAAGATGGCTCCCGTGTGCTGTGAGCTGATGAGCTCTGTGAGCACCTGCGCGCTGAGAGTGGCACTAACCCTGAGAAAACTGCGGCAGCACGTCCAGCGACCTATGAACATTTTCCCCACTGATGAAAGAGGAATCTAGAAACACGTGTCTGGGGATACACTTGAAAAGAATACTGGTACTGGCACTGGCCAACAAACTGAGAACTGTGTGTAAAGCGAGCAATATTGAACCACATCGACCATGATGCATGAGGTAATTCAGCTGTGACGTGTCAGCAGGGTGCTCCAAATCCCTTTGACTGTTTAAGATGGCTCCCGTGGGCTGTGAGCTGACGAGCTCTGTGAGCACCTGCGCGCTGAGAGTGGCACTAACCCTGAGAAAACTGCGGCAGCACGTCCAGCGACCTATGAATATTTTCCCCACTGATGAAAGAGGAATCTAGAAACACGTGTCTGGGGATACACTGGAAAAGAATACTGGTATTGGCACTGGCCAACAAACTGAGAACTGTGTGTGAAGCGAGCCATATTAAACCACATCGACCATGATGCATGAGGTAATTCAGCTGTGACGTGTCAGCAGGGTGCTCCAAATCCCTTTGACTGTTTAAGATGGCTCCCGTGGGCTGTGAGCTGACGAGCTCTGTGAGCACCTGCGCGCTGAGAGTGGCACTAACCCTGAGAAAACTGCGGCAGCACGTCCAGCGACCTATGAACATTTTCCCCACTGATGAAAGAGGAATCTAGAAACACGTGTCTGGGGATACACTTGAAAAAAATAGTGGTACTGGCACTGGCCAACAAACTGAGAACTGTGTGTGAAGCGAGCAATATTGAACCACATCGACCATGATGCATGAGGTAATTCAGCTGTGACGTGTCAGCAGGGTGCTCCAAATCCCTTTGACTGTTTAAGATGGCTCCCGTGGGCTGTGAGCTGACAAGCTCTGTGAGCACCTGCGCGCTGAGAGTGGCACTAACCCTGAGAAAACTGCGGCAGCACGTCCAGCGACCTATGAACATTTTCCCCACTGATGAAAGAGGAATCTAGAAACACGTGTCTGGGGATACACTTGAAAAGAATACTGGTACTGGCACTGGCCAACAAACTGAGAACTGTGTGTGAAGCGAGCAATATTGAACCACATCGACCATGATGCATGAGGTAATTCAGCTGTGACGTGTCAGCAGGGTGCTCCAAATCCCTTTGACTGTTTAAGATGGCTCCCGTGGGCTGTGAGCTGACGAGCTCTGTGAGCACCTGCGCGCTGAGAGTGGCACTAACCCTGAGAAAACTGCGACAGCACGTCCAGCGACCTATGAACATTTTCCCCACTGATGAAAGAGGAATCTAGAAACACATGTCTGGGGATACACTTGAAAAGAATACTGGTACTGGCACTGGCCACCAAACTGAGAACTGTGTGTGAAGCGAGCAATATTGAACCACATCGACCATGATGCATGAGGTAATTCAGCTGTGACGTGTCAGCAGGGTGCTCCAAATCCCTTTGACTGTTTAAGATGGCTCCCGTGGGCTGTGAGCTGACGAGCTCTGTGAGCACTTGCGCGCTGAGAGTGGCACTAACCCTGAGAAAACTGCGGCAGCACGTCCAGCGACCTATGAACATTTTCCCCACTGATGAAAGAGGAATCTAGAAACACGTGTCTGGGGATACACTTGAAAAGAATACTGGTACTGGCACTGGCCAACAAACTGAGAACTGTGTGTGAAGCGAGCAATATTGAACCACATCGACCATGATGCATGAGGTAATTCAGCTGTGACGTGTCAGCAGGGTGCTCCAAATCCCTTTGACTGTTTAAGATGGCTCCCGTGGGCTGTGAGCTGACGAGCTCTGTGAGCACCTGCGCGCTGAGAGTGGCACTAACCCTGAGAAAACTGCGGCAGCACGTCCAGCGACCTATGAACATTTTCCCCACTGATGAAAGAGGAATCTAGAAACACGTGTCTGGGGATACACTTGAAAAGAATACTGGTACTGGCACCGGCCAACAAACTGAGAACTGTGTGTGAAGCGAGCAATATTGAACCACATCGACCATGATGCATGAGGTAATTCAGCTGTGACGTGTCAGCAGGGTGCTCCAAATCCCTTTGACTGTTTAAGATGGCTCCCGTGGGCTGTGAGCTGACGAGCTCTGTGAGCACCTGCGCACTGAGAGTGGCACTAACCCTGAGAAAACTGCGGCAGCACGTCCAGCGACCTATGAACATTTTCCCCACTGATGAAAGAGGAATCTAGAAACACGTGTCTGGGGATACACTTGAAAAGAATACTGGTACTGGCACTGGCCAACAAACTGAGAACTGTGTGTGAAGCGAGCAATATTGAACCACATCGACCATGATGCATGAGGTAATTCAGCTGTGACGTGTCAGCAGGGTGCTCCAAATCCCTTTGACTGTTTAAGATGGCTCCCGTGGGCTGTGAGCTGATGAGCTCTGTGAGCACCTGCGCGCTGAGAGTGGCACTAACCCTGAGAAAACTGCGGCAGCACGTCCAGCGACCTATGAACATTTTCCCCACTGATGAAAGAGGAATCTAGAAACACGTGTCTGGGGATACACTTGAAAAGAATACTGGTACTGGCACTGGCCAATAAACTGAGAACTGTGTGTAAAGCGAGCAATATTGAACCACATCGACCATGATGCATGAGGTAATTCAGCTGTGACGTGTCAGCAGGGTGCTCCAAATCCCTTTGACTGTTTAAGATGGCTCCCGTGGGCTGTGAGCTGACGAGCTCTGTGAGCACCTGCGCGCTGAGAGTGGCACTAACCCTGAGAAAACTGCGGCAGCACGTCCAGCGACCTATGAACATTTTCCCCACTGATGAAAGAGGAATCTAGAAACACGTGTCTGGGGATACACTTGAAAAGAATACTGGTACTGGCACTGGCCAACAAACTGAGAACTGTGTGTGAAGCGAGCAATATTAAACCACATCGACCATGATGCATGAGGTAATTCAGCTGTGACGTGTCAGCAGGGTGCTCCAAATCCCTTTGACTGTTTAAGATGGCTCCCGTGGGCTGTGAGCTGATGAGCTCTGTGAGCACCTGCGCGCTGAGAGTGGCACTAACCCTGAGAAAACTGCGGCAGCACGTCCAGCGACCTATGAACATTTTCCCCACTGATGAAAGAGGAATCTAGAAACACGTGTCTGGGGATACACTTGAACAGAATACTGGTACTGGCACTGGCCAACAAACTGAGAACTGTGTGTGAAGCGAGCAATATTGAACCACATCGACCATGATGCATGAGGTAATTCAGCTGTGACGTGTCAGCAGGGTGCTCCAAATCCCTTTGACTGTTTAAGATGGCTCCCGTGGGCTGTGAGCTGACGAGCTCTGTGAGCACCTGCGCGCTGAGAGTGGCATTAACCCTGAGAAAACTACGGCAGCACGTCCAGCAACCTATGAGCATTTTCCCCACTGATGAAAGAGGAATCTAGAAACACGTGTCTGGGGATACACTTGAAAAGAATACTGGTACTGGCACTGGCCAACAAACTGAGAACTGTGTGTGAATCGAGCAATATTGAACCACATCGACCATGATGCATGAGGTAATTCAGCTGTGACGTGTCAGCAGGGTGCTCCAAATCCCTTTGACTGTTTAAGATGGCTCCCGTGGGCTGTGAGCTGATGAGCTCTGTGAGCACCTGCGCGCTGAGAGTGGCACTAACCCTGAGAAAACTGCGGCAGCACGTCCAGCGACCTATGAACATTTTCCCCACTGATGAAAGAGGAATCTAGAAACACGTGTCTGGGGATACACTTGAAAAGAATACTGGTACTGGCACTGGCCAACAAACTGAGAACTGTGTGTAAAGCGAGCAATATTGAACCACATCGACCATGATGCATGAGGTAATTCAGCTGTGACGTGTCAGCAGGGTGCTCCAAATCCCTTTGACTGTTTAAGATGGCTCCCGTGGGCTGTGAGCTGACGAGCTCTGTGAGCACCTGCGCGCTGAGAGTGGCACTAACCCTGAGAAAACTGCGGCAGCACGTCCAGCGACCTATGAATATTTTCCCCACTGATGAAAGAGGAATCTAGAAACACGTGTCTGGGGATACACTGGAAAAGAATACTGGTATTGGCACTGGCCAACAAACTGAGAACTGTGTGTGAAGCGAGCCATATTAAACCACATCGACCATGATGCATGAGGTAATTCAGCTGTGACGTGTCAGCAGGGTGCTCCAAATCCCTTTGACTGTTTAAGATGGCTCCCGTGGGCTGTGAGCTGACGAGCTCTGTGAGCACCTGCGCGCTGAGAGTGGCACTAACCCTGAGAAAACTGCGGCAGCACGTCCAGCGACCTATGAACATTTTCCCCACTGATGAAAGAGGAATCTAGAAACACGTGTCTGGGGATACACTTGAAAAAAATAGTGGTACTGGCACTGGCCAACAAACTGAGAACTGTGTGTGAAGCGAGCAATATTGAACCACATCGACCATGATGCATGAGGTAATTCAGCTGTGACGTGTCAGCAGGGTGCTCCAAATCCCTTTGACTGTTTAAGATGGCTCCCGTGGGCTGTGAGCTGACAAGCTCTGTGAGCACCTGCGCGCTGAGAGTGGCACTAACCCTGAGAAAACTGCGGCAGCACGTCCAGCGACCTATGAACATTTTCCCCACTGATGAAAGAGGAATCTAGAAACACGTGTCTGGGGATACACTTGAAAAGAATACTGGTACTGGCACTGGCCAACAAACTGAGAACTGTGTGTAAAGCGAGCAATATTGAACCACATCGACCATGATGCATGAGGTAATTCAGCTGTGACGTGTCAGCAGGGTGCTCCAAATCCCTTTGACTGTTTAAGATGGCTCCCGTGGGCTGTGAGCTGACGAGCTCTGTGAGCACCTGCGCGCTGAGAGTGGCACTAACCCTGAGAAAACTGCGACAGCACGTCCAGCGACCTATGAACATTTTCCCCACTGATGAAAGAGGAATCTAGAAACACATGTCTGGGGATACACTTGAAAAGAATACTGGTACTGGCACTGGCCACCAAACTGAGAACTGTGTGTGAAGCGAGCAATATTGAACCACATCGACCATGATGCATGAGGTAATTCAGCTGTGACGTGTCAGCAGGGTGCTCCAAATCCCTTTGACTGTTTAAGATGGCTCCCGTGGGCTGTGAGCTGACGAGCTCTGTGAGCACTTGCGCGCTGAGAGTGGCACTAACCCTGAGAAAACTGCGGCAGCACGTCCAGCGACCTATGAACATTTTCCCCACTGATGAAAGAGGAATCTAGAAACACGTGTCTGGGGATACACTTGAAAAGAATACTGGTACTGGCACTGGCCAACAAACTGAGAACTGTGTGTGAAGCGAGCAATATTGAACCACATCGACCATGATGCATGAGGTAATTCAGCTGTGACGTGTCAGCAGGGTGCTCCAAATCCCTTTGACTGTTTAAGATGGCTCCCGTGGGCTGTGAGCTGACGAGCTCTGTGAGCACCTGCGCGCTGAGAGTGGCACTAACCCTGAGAAAACTGCGGCAGCACGTCCAGCGACCTATGAACATTTTCCCCACTGATGAAAGAGGAATCTAGAAACACGTGTCTGGGGATACACTTGAAAAGAATACTGGTACTGGCACCGGCCAACAAACTGAGAACTGTGTGTGAAGCGAGCAATATTGAACCACATCGACCATGATGCATGAGGTAATTCAGCTGTGACGTGTCAGCAGGGTGCTCCAAATCCCTTTGACTGTTTAAGATGGCTCCCGTGGGCTGTGAGCTGACGAGCTCTGTGAGCACCTGCGCACTGAGAGTGGCACTAACCCTGAGAAAACTGCGGCAGCACGTCCAGCGACCTATGAACATTTTCCCCACTGATGAAAGAGGAATCTAGAAACACGTGTCTGGGGATACACTTGAAAAGAATACTGGTACTGGCACTGGCCAACAAACTGAGAACTGTGTGTGAAGCGAGCAATATTGAACCACATCGACCATGATGCATGAGGTAATTCAGCTGTGACGTGTCAGCAGGGTGCTCCAAATCCCTTTGACTGTTTAAGATGGCTCCCGTGGGCTGTGAGCTGATGAGCTCTGTGAGCACCTGCGCGCTGAGAGTGGCACTAACCCTGAGAAAACTGCGGCAGCACGTCCAGCGACCTATGAACATTTTCCCCACTGATGAAAGAGGAATCTAGAAACACGTGTCTGGGGATACACTTGAAAAGAATACTGGTACTGGCACTGGCCAATAAACTGAGAACTGTGTGTAAAGCGAGCAATATTGAACCACATCGACCATGATGCATGAGGTAATTCAGCTGTGACGTGTCAGCAGGGTGCTCCAAATCCCTTTGACTGTTTAAGATGGCTCCCGTGGGCTGTGAGCTGACGAGCTCTGTGAGCACCTGCGCGCTGAGAGTGGCACTAACCCTGAGAAAACTGCGGCAGCACGTCCAGCGACCTATGAACATTTTCCCCACTGATGAAAGAGGAATCTAGAAACACGTGTCTGGGGATACACTTGAAAAGAATACTGGTACTGGCACTGGCCAACAAACTGAGAACTGTGTGTGAAGCGAGCAATATTAAACCACATCGACCATGATGCATGAGGTAATTCAGCTGTGACGTGTCAGCAGGGTGCTCCAAATCCCTTTGACTGTTTAAGATGGCTCCCGTGGGCTGTGAGCTGATGAGCTCTGTGAGCACCTGCGCGCTGAGAGTGGCACTAACCCTGAGAAAACTGCGGCAGCACTTCCAGCGACCTATGAACATTTTCCCCACTGATGAAAGAGGAATCTAGAAACACGTGTCTGGGGATACACTTGAAAAGAATACTGGTACTGGCACTGGCCAACAAACTGAGAACTGTGTGTGAAGCGAGCAATATTGAACCACATCGACCATGATGCATGAGGTAATTCAGCTGTGATGTGTCAGCAGGGTGCTCCAAATCCCTTTGACTGTTTAAGATGGCTCCCGTGGGCTGTGAGCTGACAAGCTCTGTGAGCACCTGCGCGCTGAGAGTGGCACTAACCCTGAGAAAACTGCGGCAGCACGTCCAGCGACCTATGAACATTTTCCCCACTGATGAAAGAGGAATCTAGAAACACGTGTCTGGGGATACACTTGAAAAGAATACTGGTACTGGCACTGGCCAACAAACTGAGAACTGTGTGTGAAGCGAGCAATATTGAACCACATCGACCATGATGCATGAGGTAATTCAGCTGTGACGTGTCAGCAGGGTGCTCCAAATCCCTTTGACTGTTTAAGATGGCTCCCGTGGGCTGTGAGCTGACGAGCTCTGTGAGCACCTGCGCGCTGAGAGTGGCACTTACCCTGAGAAAACTGCGGCAGCACGTCCAGCGACCTATGAACATTTTCCCCACTGATGAAAGAGGAATCTAGAAACACGTGTCTGGGGATACACTTGAAAAGAATACTGGTACTGGCACTGGCCAACAAACTGAGAACTGTGTGTGAAGCGAGCAATATTGAACCACATCGACCATGATGCATGAGGTAATTCAGCTGTGACGTGTCAGCAGGGTGCTCCAAATCCCTTTGACTGTTTAAGATGGCTCCCGTGGGCTGTGAGCTGACGAGCTCTGTGAGCACCTGCGCGCTGAGAGTGACACTAACCCTGAGAAAACTGCGGCAGCACGTCCAGCGACCTATGAACATTTTCCCCACTGATGAAAGAGGAATCTAGAAACACGTGTCTGGGGATACACTTGAAAAGAATACTGGTACTGGTACTGGCACTGGCCAACAAACTGAGAACTGTGTGTGAAGCGAGCAATATTGAACCACATCGACCATGATGCATGAGGTAAATCAGCTGTGACGTGTCAGCAGGGTGCTCCAAATCCCTTTGACTGTTTAAGAAGGCTCCCGTGGGCTGTGAGCTGACGAGCTCTGTGAGCACCTGCGCGCTGAGAGTGGCACTAACCCTGAGAAAACTGCGACAGCACGTCCAGCGACCTATGAACATTTTCCCCACTGATGAAAGAGGAATCTAGAAACACGTGTCTGGGGATACACTTGAAAAGAATACTGGTACTGGTACTGGCACTGGCCAACAAACTGAGAACTGTGTGTGAAGCGAGCAATATTGAACCACATCGACCATGATGCATGAGGTAATTCAGCTGTGACGTGTCAGCAGGGTGCTCCAAATCCCTTTGACTGTTTAAGATGGCTCCCGTGGGCTGTGAGCTGACGAACTCTGTGAGCACCTGCGCGCTGAGAGTGGCACTAACGCTGAGAAAACTGCGGCAGCACGTCCAGCGACCTATGAACATTTTCCCCACTGATGAAAGAGGAATCTAGAAACACGTGTCTGGGGATACACTTGAAAAGAATACTGGTACTGGCACTGGCCAACAAACTGAGAACTGTGTGTGAAGCGAGCAATATTGAACAACATCGACCATGATGCATGAGGTAATTCAGCTGTGACGTGTCAGCAGGGGGCTCCAAATCCCTTTGACTGTTTAAGATGGCTCCCGTGGGCTGTGAGCTGACGAGCTCTGTGAGCACCTGCGCGCTGAGAGTGGCACTAACCCTGAGAAAACTGCGGCAGCACGTCCAGCGACCTATGAACATTTTCCCCACTGATGAAAGAGGAATCTAGAAACACGTGTCTGGCGATACACTTGAAAAGAATACTGGTACTGGCACTGGCCAACAAACTGAGAACTGTGTGTGAAGCGAACAATATTGAACCACATCGACCATGATGCATGAGGTAATTCAGCTGTGACGTGTCAGCAGGGTGCTCCAAATCCCTTTGACTGTTTAAGATGGCTCCCGTGGGCTGTGAGCTGACGAGCTCTGTGAGCACCTGCGCGCTGAGAGTGGCACTAACCCTGAGAAAACTGCGGCAGCACGTCCAGCGACCTATGAACATTTTCCCCACTGATGAAAGAGGAATCTAGAAACACATGTCTGGGGATACACTTGAAAAGAATACTGGTACTGGCACTGGCCAACAAACTGAGAACTGTGTGTGAAGCGAGCAATATTGAACCACATCGACCATGATGCATGAGGTAATTCAGCTGTGACGTGTCAGCAGGGTGCTCCAAATCCCTTTGACTGTTTAAGATGGCTCCCGTGGGCTGTGAGCTGACGAGCTCTGTGAGCACCTGCGCGCTGAGAGTTGCACTAACCCTGAGAAAACTGCGGCAGCACGTCCAGCGACCTATGAACATTTTCCCCACTGATGAAAGAGGAATCTAGAAACACGTGTCTGGGGATACACTTGAAAAGAATACTGGTACTGGCACTGGCCAACAAACTGAGAACTGTGTGTGAAGCGAGCAATATTGAACCACATCGACCATGATGCATGAGGTAATTCAGCTGTGACGTGTCAGCAGGGTGCTCCAAATCCCTTTGACTGTTTAAGATGGCTCCCGTGGGCTGTGAGCTGACGAGCTCTGTGAGCACCTGCGCGCTGAGAGTGGCACTAACCCTGAGAAAACTGCGGCAGCACGTCCAGCGACCTATGAATATTTTCCCCACTGATGAAAGAGGAATCTAGAAACACGTGTCTGGGGATACACTGGAAAAGAATACTGGTACTGGCACTGGCCAACAAACTGAGAACTGTGTGTGAAGCGAGCAATATTAAACCACATCGACCATGATGCATGAGGTAATTCAGCTGTGACGTGTCAGCAGGGTGCTCCAAATCCCTTTGACTGTTTAAGATGGCTCCCGTGGGCTGTGAGCTGACGAGCTCTGTGAGCACCTGCGCGCTGAGAGTGGCACTAACCCTGAGAAAACTGCGGCAGCACGTCCAGCGACCTATGAACATTTTCCCCACTGATGAAAGAGGAATCTAGAAACACGTGTCTGGGGATACACTTGAAAAAAATACTGGTACTGGCACTGGCCAACAAACTGAGAACTGTGTGTGAAGCGAGCAATATTAAACCACATCGACCATGATGCATGAGGTAATTCAGCTGTGACGTGTCAGCAGGGTGCTCCAAATCCCTTTGACTGTTTAAGATGGCTCCCGTGGGCTGTGAGCTGACGAGCTCTGTGAGCACCTGCGCGCTGAGAGTGGCACTAACCCTGAGAAAACTGCGGCAGCACGTCCAGCGACCTATGAACATTTTCCCCACTGATGAAAGAGGAATCTAGAAACACGTGTCTGGGGATACACTTGAAAAGAATACTGGTACTGGCACTGGCCAACAAACTGAGAACTGTGTGTAAAGCGAGCAATATTGAACCACATCGACCATGATGCATGAGGTAATTCAGCTGTGACGTGTCAGCAGGGTGCTCCAAATCCCTTTGACTGTTTAAGATGGCTCCCGTGGGCTGTGAGCTGACGAGCTCTGTGAGCACCTGCGCGCTGAGAGTGGCACTAACCCTGAGAAAACTGCGGCAGCACGTCCAGCGACCTATGAAAATTTTCCCCACTGATGAAAGAGGAATCTAGAAACACGTGTCTGGGGATACACTTGAAAAGAATACTGGTACTGGCACTGGCCAACAAACTGAGAACTGTGTGTGAAGCGAGCAATATTGAACCACATCGACTATGATGCATGAGGTAATTCAGCTGTGACGTGTCAGCAGGGTGCTCCAAATCCCTTTGACTGTTTAAGAAGGCTCCCGTGGGCTGTGAGCTGACGAGCTCTGTGAGCACCTGCGCGCTGAGAGTGGCACTAACCCTGAGAAAACTGCGACAGCACGTCCAGCGACCTATGAACATTTTCCCCACTGATGAAAGAGGAATCTAGAAACATGTGTCTGGGGATACACTTGAAAAGAATACTGGTACTGGCACTGGCCAACAAACTGAGAACTGTGTGTGAAGCGAGCAATATTGAACCACATCGACCATGATGCATGAGGTAATTCAGCTGTGACGTGTCAGCAGGGTGCTCCAAATCCCTTTGACTGTTTAAGATGGCTCCCGTAGGCTGTGAGCTGACGAGCTCTGTGAGCACCTGCGCGCTGAGAGTGGCACTAACCCTGACAAAACTGCGGCAGCACGTCCAGCGACCTATGAACATTTTCCCCACTGATGAAAGAGGAATCTAGAAACACGTGTCTGGGGATACACTTGAAAAGAATACTGGTACTGGCACTGGCCAACAAACTGAGAACTGTGTGTGAAGCGAGCAATATTGAACTACATCGACCATGATGCATGAGGTAATTCAGCTGTGACGTGTCAGCAGGGTGCTCCAAATCCCTTTGACTGTTTAAGATGGCTCCCGTGGGCTGTGAGCTGATGAGCTCTGTGAGCACTTGCGCGCTGAGAGTGGCACTAACCCTGAGAAAACTGCGGCAGCACGTCCAGCGACCTATGAACATTTTCCCCACTGATGAAAGAGGAATCTAGAAACACGTGTCTGGGGATACACTTGAAAAGAATACTGGTACTGGCACTGGCCAACAAACTGAGAACTGTGTGTGAAGCGAGCAATATTGAACCAAACCGACCATGATGCATGAGGTAATTCAGCTGTGACGTGTCAGCAGGGTGCTCCAAATCCCTTTGACTGTTTAAGATGGCTCCCGTGGGCTGTGAGCTGACGAGCTCTGTGAGCACCTGCGCGCTGAGAGTGGCACTAACCCTGAGAAAACTGCGGCAGCACGTCCAGCGATCTATGAACATTTTCCCCACTGATGAAAGAGGAATCTAGAAACACGTGTCTGGGGATACACTTGAAAAGAATACTGGTACTGGCACTGGCCAACAAACTGAGAACTGTGTGTGAAGCGAGCAATATTGAACCACATCGACCATGATGCATGAGGTAATTCAGCTGTGACGTGTCAGCAGGGTGCTCCAAATCCCTTTGACTGTTTAAGATGGCTCCCGTGGGCTGTGAGCTGACGAGCTCTGTGAGCACCTGCGCGCTGAGAGTGGCACTAACCCTGAGAAAACTGCGGCAGCACGTCCAGCGACCTATGAACATTTTCCCCACTGATGAAAGAGGAATCTAGAAACACGTGTCTGGGGATACACTTGAAAAGAATACTGGTACTGGCACTGGCCAACAAACTGAGAACTGTGTGTGAAGCGAGCAATATTGAACCACATCGACCATGATGCATGAGGTAATTCAGCTGTGACGTGTCAGCAGGGTGCTCCAAATCCCTTTGACTGTTTAAGATGGCTCCCGTGGGCTGTGAGCTGACGAGCTCTGTGAGCACCTGCGCGCTGAGAGTGGCACTAACCCTGAGAAAACTGCGGCAGCACGTCCAGCGACCTATGAACATTTTCCCCACTGATGAAAGAGGAATCTAGAAACACGTGTCTGGGGATACACTTGAAAAGAATACTGGTACTGGCACTGGCCAACAAACTGAGAACTGTGTGTGAAGCGAGCAATATTGAACCACATCGACCATGATGCATGAGGTAATTCAGCTGTGACGTGTCAGCAGGGTGCTCCAAATCCCTTTGACTGTTTAAGATGGCTCCCGTGGGCTGTGAGCTGACGAGCTCTGTGAGCACCTGCGCGCTGAGAGTGGCACTAACCCTGAGAAAACTGCGGCAGCACGTCCAGCGACCTATGAACATTTTCCCCACTGATGAAAGAGGAATCTAGAAACACGTGTCTGGGGATACACTTGAAAAGAATACTGGTACTAGTACTGGCACTGGCCAACAAACTGAGAACTGTGTGTGAAGCGAGCAATATTGAACCACATCGACCATGATGCATGAGGTAATTCAGCTGTGACGTGTCAGCAGGGTGCTCCAAATCCCTTTGACTGTTTAAGATGGCTCCCGTGGGCTGTGAGCTGATGAGCTCTGTGAGCACCTGCGCGCTGAGAGTGGCACTAACCCTGAGAAAACTGCGGCAGCACGTCCAGCGACCTATGAACATTTTCCCCACTGATGAAAGAGGAATCTAGAAACACGTGTCTGGGGATACACTTGAAAAGAATACTGGTACTGGCACTGGCCAACAAACTGAGAACTGTGTGTAAAGCGAGCAATATTGAACCACATCGACCATGATGCATGAGGTAATTCAGCTGTGACGTGTCAGCAGGGTGCTCCAAATCCCTTTGACTGTTTAAGATGGCTCCCGTGGGCTGTGAGCTGACGAGCTCTGTGAGCACCTGCGCGCTGAGAGTGGCACTAACCCTGAGAAAACTGCGGCAGCACGTCCAGCGACCTATGAACATTTTCCCCACTGATGAAAGAGGAATCTAGAAACACGTGTCTGGGGATACACTTGAAAAGAATACTGGTACTGGCACTGGCCAACAAACTGAGAACTGTGTGTGAAGCGAGCAATATTGAACCACATCGACCATGATGCATGAGGTAATTCAGCTGTGACGTGTCAGCAGGGTGCTCCAAATCCCTTTGACTGTTTAAGATGGCTCCCGTGGGCTGTGAGCTGACGAGCTCTGTGAGCACCTGCGCGCTGAGAGTGGCACTAACCCTGAGAAAACTGCGGCAGCACGTCCAGCGACCTATGAATATTTTTCCCACTGATGAAAGAGGAATCTAGAAACACGTGTCTGGGGATACACTGGAAAAGAATACTGGTACTGGCACTGGCCAACAAACTGAGAACTGTGTGTGAAGCGAGCAATATTAAACTACATCGACCATGATGCATGAGGTAATTCAGCTGTGACGTGTCAGCAGGGTGCTCCAAATCCCTTTGACTGTTTAAGATGGATCCCGTGGGCTGTGAGCTGACGAGCTCCGTGAGCACCTGCGCGCTGAGAGTGGCACTAACCCTGAGAAAACTGCGGCAGCACGTCCAGCGACCTATGAACATTTTCCCCACTGATGAAAGAGGAATCTAGAAACACGTGTCTGGGGATAATTTAATTTAATTTAATTTAATTTAATTTAATTTAATTGCGGGTTTATATAGCGCTAGGAATCGACTCCCGGAGGAGTATCTCCACGCTTCGACCGCTGGGGAACCCGTCCTGGCTCACCCTGAGAGATGGTCCCTGATGGGTATCTCTAAGGTGCGACCAAGCATCCCCGGCGGTCTGGGGGGCCGTTGTGAAGATGAGGCAAGCTGATGCCCAGAGTTGCCGAGTGTGGTTTCTGACTAGAGTAGGCACCGAGGCGAGAATTATCGAGTCCGCTGACCCTGGTCCACGACCCTGCCGCATCGGGAATCGAACCCTGGTCCCGGGCCGTTCTCTGCTTACGGGTCTGCCGCCTCTAACCAGTGAGCCACACTTCTCCACTTACACTTGAAAAAAATACTGGTACTGGCACTGGCCAACAAACTGAGAACTGTGTGTGAAGCGAGCAATATTGAACCACATCGACCATGATGCATGAGGTAATTCAGCTGTGACGTGTCAGCAGGGTGCTCCAAATCCCTTTGACTGTTTAAGATGGCTCCCGTGGGCTGTGAGCTGATAAGCTCTGTGAGCACCTGCGCGCTGAGAGTGGCACTAACCCTGAGAAAACTGCGGCAGCACGTCCAGCGACCTATGAACATTTTCCCCACTGATGAAAGAGGAATCTAGAAACACGTGTCTGGGGATACACTTGAAAAGAATACTGGTACTGGCACTGGCCAACAAACTGAGAACTGTGTGTGAAGCGAGCAATATTGAACCACATCGACCATGATGCATGAGGTAATTCAGCTGTGACGTGTCAGCAGGGTGCTCCAAATCCCTTTGACTGTTTAAGATGGCTCCCGTGGGCTGTGAGCTGACGAGCTCTGTGAGCACCTGCGCGCTGAGAGTGGCACTAACCCTGAGAAAACTGCGACAGCACGTCCAGCGACCTATGAACATTTTCCCCACTGATGAAAGAGGAATCTAGAAACACGTGTCTGGGGATACACTTGAAAAGAATACTGGTACTGGCACTGGCCAACAAACTGAGAACTGTGTGTGAAGCGAGCAATATTGAACCACATCGACCATGATGCATGAGGTAATTCAGCTGTGACGTGTCAGCAGGGTGCTCCAAATCCCTTTGACTGTTTAAGATGGCTCCCGTGGGCTGTGAGCTGACGAGCTCTGTGAGCACCTGCGCGCTGAGAGTGGCACTAACCCTGAGAAAACTGCGGCAGCACGTCCAGCGACCTATGAACATTTTCCCCACTGATGAAAGAGGAATCTAGAAACACGTGTCTGGGGATACACTTGAAAAGAATACTGGTACTGGCACTGGCCAACAAACTGAGAACTGTGTGTGAAGCGAGCAATATTGAACCACATCGACCATGATGCATGAGGTAATTCAGCTGTGACGTGTCAGCAGGGTGCTCCAAATCCCTTTGACTGTTTAAGATGGCTCCCGTGTGCTGTGAGCTGATGAGCTCTGTGAGCACCTGCGCGCTGAGAGTGGCACTAACCCTGAGAAAACTGCGGCAGCACGTCCAGCGACCTATGAACATTTTCCCCACTGATGAAAGAGGAATCTAGAAACACGTGTCTGGGGATACACTTGAAAAGAATACTGGTACTGGCACTGGCCAACAAACTGAGAACTGTGTGTAAAGCGAGCAATATTGAACCACATCGACCATGATGCATGAGGTAATTCAGCTGTGACGTGTCAGCAGGGTGCTCCAAATCCCTTTGACTGTTTAAGATGGCTCCCGTGGGCTGTGAGCTGACGAGCTCTGTGAGCACCTGCGCGCTGAGAGTGGCACTAACCCTGAGAAAACTGCGGCAGCACGTCCAGCGACCTATGAACATTTTCCCCACTGATGAAAGAGGAATCTAGAAACACGTGTCTGGGGATACACTTGAAAAAAATACTGGTACTGGCACTGGCCAACAAACTGAGAACTGTGTGTGAAGCGAGCAATATTGAACCACATCGACCATGATGCATGAGGTAATTCAGCTGTGACGTGTCAGCAGGGTGCTCCAAATCCCTTTGACTGTTTAAGATGGCTCCCGTAGGCTGTGAGCTGACGAGCTCTGTGAGCACCTGCGCGCTGAGAGTGGCACTAACCCTGAGAAAACTGCGGCAGCACGTCCAGCGACCTATGAACATTTTCCCCACTGATGAAAGAGGAATCTAGAAACACGTGTCTGGGGATACACTTGAAAAGAATACTGGTACTGGCACTGGCCAACAAACTGAGAACTGTGTGTGAAGCGAGCAATATTGAACCACATCGACCATGATGCATGAGGTAATTCAGCTGTGACGTGTCAGCAGGGTGCTCCAAATCCCTTTGACTGTTTAAGATGGCTCCCGTGGGCTGTGAGCTGACGAGCTCTGTGAGCACCTGCGCGCTGAGAGTGGCACTAACCCTGAGAAAACTGCGGCAGCACGTCCAGCGACCTATGAACATTTTCCCCACTGATGAAAGAGGAATCTAGAAACACGTGTCTGGGGATACACTTGAAAAGAATACTGGTACTGGCACTGGCCAACAAACTGAGAACTGTGTGTGAAGCGAGCAATATTGAACCACATCGACCATGATGCATGAGGTAATTCAGCTGTGACGTGTCAGCAGGGTGCTCCAAATCCCTTTGACTGTTTAAGATGGCTCCCGTGGGCTGTGAGCTGACGAGCTCTGTGAGCACCTGCGCGCTGAGAGTGGCACTAACCCTGAGAAAACTGCGGCAGCACGTCCAGCGACCTATGAACATTTTCCCCACTGATGAAAGAGGAATCTAGAAACACGTGTCTGGGGATACACTTGAAAAGAATACTGGTACTGGCACTGGCCAACAAACTGAGAACTGTGTGTGAAGCGAGCAATATTGAACCACATCAACCATGATGCATGAGGTAATTCAGCTGTGACGTGTCAGCAGGGTGCTCCAAATCCCTTTGACTGTTTAAGATGGCTCCCGTGGGCTGTGAGCTGACGAGCTCTGTGAGCACCTGCGCGCTGAGAGTGGCACTAACCCTGAGAAAACTGCGGCAGCACGTCCAGCGACCTATGAACATTTTCCCCACTGATGAAAGAGGAATCTAGAAACACGTGTCTGGGGATACACTTGAAAAGAATACTGGTACTGGCACTGGCCAACAAACTGAGAACTGTGTGTGAAGCGAGCAATATTGAACCACATCGACCATGATGCATGAGGTAATTCAGCTGTGACGTGTCAGCAGGGTGCTCCAAATCCCTTTGACTGTTTAAGATGGCTCCCGTGGGCTGTGAGCTGACGAGCTCTGTGAGCACCTGCGCGCTGAGAGTGGCACTAACCCTGAGAAAACTGCGGCAGCACGTCCAGCGACCTATGAACATTTTCCCCACTGATGAAAGAGGAATCTAGAAACACGTGTCTGGGGATACACTTGAAAAGAATACTGGTACTGGTACTGGCACTGGCCAACAAACTGAGAACTGTGTGTGAAGCGAGCAATATTGAACCACATCGACCATGATGCATGAGGTAATTCAGCTGTGACGTGTCAGCAGGGTGCTCCAAATCCCTTTGACTGTTTAAGATGGCTCCCGTGGGCTGTGAGCTGATGAGCTCTGTGAGCACCTGCGCGCTGAGAGTGGCACTAACCCTGAGAAAACTGCGGCAGCACGTCCAGCGACCTATGAACATTTTCCCCACTGATGAAAGAGAAATCTAGAAACACGTGTCTGGGGATACACTTGAAAAGAATACTGGTACTGGCACTGGCCAACAAACTGAGAACTGTGTGTAAAGCGAGCAATATTGAACCACATCGACCATGATGCATGAGGTAATTCAGCTGTGACGTGTCAGCAGGGTGCTCCAAATCCCTTTGACTGTTTAAGATGGCTCCCGTGGGCTGTGAGCTGACGAGCTCTGTGAGCACCTGCTCGCTGAGAGTGGCACTAACCCTGAGAAAACTGCGGCAGCACGTCCAGCGACCTATGAACATTTTCCCCACTGATGAAAGAGGAATCTAGAAACACGTGTCTGGGGATACACTTGAAAACAATACTGGTACTGGCACTGGCCAACAAACTGAGAACTGTGTGTGAAGCGAGCAATATTGAACCACATCGACCATGATGCATGAGGTAATTCAGCTGTGACGTGTCAGCAGGGTGCTCCAAATCCCTTTGACTGTTTAAGATGGCTCCCGTGGGCTGTGAGCTGACGAGCTCTGTGAGCACCTGCGCGCTGAGAGTGGCACTAACCCTGAGAAAACTGCGGCAGCACGTCCAGCGACCTATGAATATTTTCCCCACTGATGAAAGAGGAATCTAGCAACACGTGTCTGGGGATACACTGGAAAAGAATACTGGTACTGGCACTGGCCAACAAACTGAGAACTGTGTGTGAAGCGAGCAATATTAAACCACATCGACCATGATGCATGAGGTAATTCAGCTGTGACGTGTCAGCAGGGTGCTCCAAATCCCTTTGACTGTTTAAGATGGCTCCCGTGGGCTGTGAGCTGACGAGCTCTGTGAGCACCTGCGCGCTGAGAGTGGCACTAACCCTGAGAAAACTGCGGCAGCACGTCCAGCGACCTATGAACATTTTCCCCACTGATGAAAGAGGAATCTAGAAACACGTGTCTGGGGATACACTTGAAAAAAATACTGGTACTGGCACTGGCCAACAAACTGAGAACTGTGTGTGAAGCGAGCAATATTGAACCACATCGACCATGATGCATGAGGTAATTCAGCTGTGACGTGTCAGCAGGGTGCTCCAAATCCCTTTGACTGTTTAAGATGGCTCCCGTGGGCTGTGAGCTGACAAGCTCTGTGAGCACCTGCGCGCTGAGAGTGGCACTAACCCTGAGAAAACTGCGGCAGCACGTCCAGCGACCTATGAACATTTTCCCCACTGATGAAAGAGGAATCTAGAAACACGTGTCTGGGGATACACTTGAAAAGAATACTGGTACTGGCACTGGCCAACAAACTGAGAACTGTGTGTGAAGCGAGCAATATTGAACCACATCGACCATGATGCATGAGGTAATTCAGCTGTGACGTGTCAGCAGGGTGCTCCAAATCCCTTTGACTGTTTAAGATGGCTCCCGTGGGCTGTGAGCTGACAAGCTCTGTGAGCACCTGCGCGCTGAGAGTGGCACTAACCCTGAGAAAACTGCGACAGCACGTCCAGCGACCTATGAACATTTTCCCCACTGATGAAAGAGGAATCTAGAAACACGTGTCTGGGGATACACTTGAAAAGAATACTGGTACTGGCCAACAAACTGAGAACTGTGTGTGAAGCGAGCAATATTGAACCACATCGACCATGATGCATGAGGTAATTCAGCTGTGACGTGTCAGCAGGGTGCTCCAAATCCCTTTGACTGTTTAAGATGGCTCCCGTGGGCTGTGAGCTGACGAGCTCTGTGAGCACCTGCGCGCTGAGAGTGGCACTAACCCTGAGAAAACTGCGGCAGCACGTCCAGCGACCTATGAATATTTTCCCCACTGATGAAAGAGGAATCTAGCAACACGTGTCTGGGGATACACTGGAAAAGAATACTGGTACTGGCACTGGCCAACAAACTGAGAACTGTGTGTGAAGCGAGCAATATTAAACCACATCGACCATGATGCATGAGGTAATTCAGCTGTGACGTGTCAGCAGGGTGCTCCAAATCCCTTTGACTGTTTAAGATGGCTCCCGTGGGCTGTGAGCTGACGAGCTCTGTGAGCACCTGCGCGCTGAGAGTGGCACTAACCCTGAGAAAACTGCGGCAGCACGTCCAGCGACCTATGAACATTTTCCCCACTGATGAAAGAGGAATCTAGAAACACGTGTCTGGGGATACACTTGAAAAAAATACTGGTACTGGCACTGGCCAACAAACTGAGAACTGTGTGTGAAGCGAGCAATATTGAACCACATCGACCATGATGCATGAGGTAATTCAGCTGTGACGTGTCAGCAGGGTGCTCCAAATCCCTTTGACTGTTTAAGATGGCTCCCGTGGGCTGTGAGCTGACGAGCTCTGTGAGCACCTGCGCGCTGAGAGTGGCACTAACCCTGAGAAAACTGCGACAGCACGTCCAGCGACCTATGAACATTTTCCCCACTGATGAAAGAGGAATCTAGAAACACGTGTCTGGGGATACACTTGAAAAGAATACTGGTACTGGCACTGGCCAACAAACTGAGAACTGTGTGTGAAGCGAGCAATATTGAACCACATCGACCATGATGCATGAGGTAATTCAGCTGTGACGTGTCAGCAGGGTGCTCCAAATCCCTTTGACTGTTTAAGATGGCTCCCGTGGGCTGTGAGCTGACGAGCTCTGTGAGCACCTGCGCGCTGAGAGTGGCACTAACCCTGAGAAAACTGCGGCAGCACGTCCAGCGACCTATGAACATTTTCCCCACTGATGAAAGAGGAATCTAGAAACACGTGTCTGGGGATACACTTGAAAAGAATACTGGTACTGGCACTGGCCAACAAACTGAGAACTGTGTGTGAAGCGAGCAATATTAAACCACATCGACCATGATGCATGAGGTAATTCAGCTGTGACGTGTCAGCAGGGTGCTCCAAATCCCTTTGACTGTTTAAGATGGCTCCCGTGGGCTGTGAGCTGACGAGCTCTGTGAGCACCTGCGCGCTGAGAGTGGCACTAACCCTGAGAAAACTGCGACAGCACGTCCAGCGACCTATGAACATTTTCCCCACTGATGAAAGAGGAATCTAGAAACACGTGTCTGGGGATACACTTGAAAAGAATACTGGTACTGGCACTGGCCAACAAACTGAGAACTGTGTGTGAAGTGAGCAATATTGAACCACATCGACCATGATGCATGAGGTAATTCAGCTGTGACGTGTCAGCAGGGTGCTCCAAATCCCTTTGACTGTTTAAGATGGCTCCCGTGGGCTGTGAGCTGACGAGCTCTGTGAGCACATGCGTGCTGAGAGTGGCACTAACCCTGAGAAAACTGCGGCAGCACATCCAGCGACCTATGAACATTTTCCCCACTGATGAAAGAGGAATCTAGAAACACGTGTCTGGGGATACACTTGAAAAGAATACTGGTACTGGCACTGGCCAACAAACTGAGAACTGTGTGTGAAGCGAGCAATATTGAACCACATCGACCATGATGCATGAGGTAATTCAGCTGTGACGTGTCAGCAGGGTGCTCCAAATCCCTTTGACTGTTTAAGATGGCTCCCGTGGGCTGTGAGCTGATGAGCTCTGTGAGCACCTGCGCGCTGAGAGTGGCACTAACCCTGAGAAAACTGCGGCAGCACAACCAGCGACCTATGAACATTTTCCCCACTGATGAAAGAGGAATCTAGAAACACGTGTCTGGGGATACACTTGAAAAGAATACTGGTACTGGCACTGGCCAACAAACTGAGAACTGTGTGTAAAGCGAGCAATATTGAACCACATCGACCATGATGCATGAGGTAATTCAGCTGTGACGTGTCAGCAGGGTGCTCCAAATCCCTTTGACTGTTTAAGATGGCTCCCGTAGGCTGTGAGCTGACGAGCTCTGTGAGCACCTGCGCGCTGAGAGTGGCACTAACCCTGAGAAAACTGCGGCAGCACGTCCAGCGACCTATGAATATTTTCCCCACTGATGAAAGAGGAATCTAGAAACACGTGTCTGGGGATACACTGGAAAAGAATACTGGTACTGGCACTGGCCAACAAACTGAGAACTGTGTGTGAAGCGAGCAATATTAAACCACATCGACCATGATGCATGAGGTAATTCAGCTGTGACGTGTCAGCAGGGTGCTCCAAATCCCTTTGACTGTTTAAGATGGCTCCCGTGGGCTGTGAGCTGACGAGCTCTGTGAGCACCTGCGCGCTGAGAGTGGCACTAACCCTGAGAAAACTGCGGCAGCACGTCCAGCGACCTATGAACATTTTCCCCACTGATGAAAGAGGAATCTAGAAACACGTGTCTGGGGATACACTTGAAAAAAATACTGGTACTGGCACTGGCCAACAAACTGAGAACTGTGTGTGAAGCGAGCAATATTGAACCACATCGACCATGATGCATGAGGTAATTCAGCTGTGACGTGTCAGCAGGTTGCTCCAAATCCCTTTGACTGTTTAAGATGGCTCCCGTGGGCTGTGAGCTGATGAGCTCTGTGAGCACCTGCGCGCTGAGAGTGGCACTAACCCTGAGAAAACTGCGGCAGCACGTCCAGCGACCTATGAACATTTTCCCCACTGATGAAAGAGGAATCTAGAAACACGTGTCTGGGGATACACTTGAAAAGAATACTGGTACTGGCACTGGCCAACAAACTGAGAACTGTGTGTGAAGCGAGCAATATTGAACCACATCGACCATGATGCATGAGGTAATTCAGCTGTGACGTGTCAGCAGGGTGCTCCAAATCCCTTTGACTGTTTAAGATGGCTCCCGTGGGCTGTGAGCTGATGAGCTCTGTGAGCACCTGCGCGCTGAGAGTGGCACTAACCCTGAGAAAACTGCGGCAGCACGTCCAGCGACCTATGAACATTTTCCCCACTGATGAAAGAGGAATCTAGAAACACGTGTCTGGGGATAAACTTGAAAAGAATACTGGTACTGGCACTGGCCAACAAACTGAGAACTGTGTGTAAAGCGAGCAATATTGAACCACATCGACCATGATGCATGAGGTAATTCAGCTGTGACGTGTCAGCAGGGTGCTCCAAATCCCTTTGACTGTTTAAGATGGCTCCCGTGGGCTGTGAGCTGACGAGCTCTGTGAGCACCTGCGCGCTGAGAGTAGCACTAACCCTGAGAAAACTGCGGCAGCACGTCCAGCGACCTATGAACATTTTCCCCAATGATGAAAGAGGAATCTAGAAACACGTGTCTGGGGATACACTTGAAAAGAATACTGGTACTGGCACTGGCCAACAAACTGAGAACTGTGTGTGAAGCGAGCAATATTGAACCACATCGACCATGATGCATGAGGTAATTCAGCTGTGACGTGTCAGCAGGGTGCTCCAAATCCCTTTGACTGTTTAAGATGGCTCCCGTGGGCTGTGAGCTGACGAGCTCTGTGAGCACCTGCGCGCTGAGAGTGGCACTAACCCTGAGAAAACTGCGGCAGCACGTCCAGCGACCTATGAACATTTTCCCCACTGATGAAAGAGGAATCTAGAAACACGTGTCTGGGGATACACTTGAAAAGAATACTGGTTCTGGCACTGGCCAACAAACTGAGAACTGTGTGTGAAGCGAGCAATATTGAACCACATCGACCATGATGCATGAGGTAATTCAGCTGTGACGTGTCAGCAGGGTGCTCCAAATCCCTTTGACTGTTTAAGATGGCTCCCGTGGGCTGTGAGCTGATGAGCTCTGTGAGCACCTGCGCGCTGAGAGTGGCACTAACCCTGAGAAAACTGCGGCAGCACGTCCAGCGACCTATGAACATTTTCCCCACTGATGAAAGAGGAATCTAGAAACACGTGTCTGGGGATACACTTGAAAAGAATACTGGTACTGGCACTGGCCAACAAACTGAGAACTGTGTGTGAAGCGAGCAATATTGAACCACATCGACCATGATGCATGAGGTAATTCAGCTGTGACGTGTCAGCAGGGTGCTCCAAATCCCTTTGACTGTTTAAGATGGCTCCCGTGGGCTGTGAGCTGACGAGCTCTGTGAGCACCTGCGTGCTGAGAGTGGCACTAACCCTGAGAAAACTGCGACAGCACATCCAGCGACCTATGAACATTTTCCCCACTGATGAAAGAGGAATCTAGAAACACGTGTCTGGGGATACACTTGAAAAGAATACTGGTACTGGCACTGGCCAACAAACTGAGAACTGTGTGTGAAGCGAGCAATATTGAACCACATCGACCATGATGCATGAGGTAATTCAGCTGTGACGTGTCAGCAGGGTGCTCCAAATCCCTTTGACTGTTTAAGATGGCTCCCGTGGGCTGTGAGCTGACGAGCTCTGTGAGCACTTGCGTGCTGAGAGTGGCACTAACCCTGAGAAAACTGCGGCAGCACGTCCAGCGACCTATGAACATTTTCCCCACTGATGAAAGAGGAATCTAGAAACACGTGTCTGGGGATACACTTGAAAAGAATACTGGTACTGGCACTGGCCAACAAACTGAGAACTGTGTGTGAAGCGAGCAATATTGAACCACATCGACCATGATGCATGAGGTAATTCAGCTGTGACGTGTTAGCAGGGTGCTCCAAATCCCTTTGACTGTTTAAGATGGCTCCCGTGGGCTGTGAGCTGACGAGCTCTGTGAGCACCTGCGCGCTGAGAGTGGCACTAACCCTGAGAAAACTGCGGCAGCACGTCCAGCGACCTATGAACATTTTCCCCACTGATGAAAGAGGAATCTAGAAACACGTGTCTGGGGATACACTTGAAAAGAATACTGGTACTGGCACTGGCCAACAAACTGAGAACTGTGTGTGAAGCGAGCAATATTGAACCACATCGACCATGATGCATGAGGTAATTCAGCTGTGACGTGTCAGCAGGGTGCTCCAAATCCCTTTGACTGTTTAAGATGGCTCCCTTGGGCTGTGAGCTGATGAGCTCTGTGAGCACCTGCGCGCTGAGAGTGGCACTAACCCTGAGAAAACTGCGGCAGCACGTCCAGCGACCTATGAACATTTTCCCCACTGATGAAAGAGGAATCTAGAAACACGTGTCTGGGGATACACTTGAAAAGAATACTGGTACTGGCACTGGCCAACAAACTGAGAACTGTGTGTGAAGCGAGCAATATTGAACCACATCGACCATGATGCATGAGGTAATTCAGCTGTGACGTGTCAGCAGGGTGCTCCAAATCCCTTTGACTGTTTAAGATGGCTCCCGTGGGCTGTGAGCTGATGAGCTCTGTGAGCACCTGCGCGCTGAGAGTGGCACTAACCCTGAGAAAACTGCGGCAGCACGTCCAGCGACCTATGAACATTTTCCCCACTGATGAAAGAGGAATCTAGAAACACGTGTCTGGGGATACACTTGAAAAGAATACTGGTACTGGCACTGGCCAACAAACTGAGAACTGTGTGTAAAGCGAGCAATATTGAACCACATCGACCATGATGCATGAGGTAATTCAGCTGTGACGTGTCAGCAGGGTGCTCCAAATCCCTTTGACTGTTTAAGATGGCTCCCGTGGGCTGTGAGCTGACGAGCTCTGTGAGCACCTGCGCGCTGAGAGTGGCACTAACCCTGAGAAAACTGCGGCAGCACGTCCAGCGACCTATGAACATTTTCCCCAATGATGAAAGAGGAATCTAGAAACACGTGTCTGGGGATACACTTGAAAAGAATACTGGTACTGGCACTGGCCAACAAACTGAGAACTGTGTGTGAAGCGAGCAATATTGAACCACATCGACCATGATGCATGAGGTAATTCAGCTGTGACGTGTCAGCAGGGTGCTCCAAATCCCTTTGACTGTTTAAGATGGCTCCCGTGGGCTGTGAGCTGACAAGCTCTGTGAGCACCTGCGCGCTGAGAGTGGCACTAACCCTGAGAAAACTGCGGCAGCACTTCCAGCGACCTACGAACATTTTCCCCACTGATGAAAGAGGAATCTAGAAACACGTGTCTGGGGATACACTTGAAAAGAATACTGGTACTGGCACTGGCCAACAAACTGAGAACTGTGTGTGAAGCGAGCAATATTGAACCACATCGACCATGATGCATGAGGTAATTCAGCTGTGACGTGTCAGCAGGGTGCTCCAAATCCCTTTGACTGTTTAAGATGGCTCCCGTGGGCTGTGAGCTGATGAGCTCTGTGAGCACCTGCGCGCTGAGAGTGGCACTAACCCTGAGAAAACTGCGGCAGCACGTCCAGCGACCTATGAACATTTTCCCCACTGATGAAAGAGGAATCTAGAAACACGTGTCTGGGGATACACTTGAAAAGAATACTGGTACTGGCACTGGCCAACAAACTGAGAACTGTGTGTGAAGCGAGCAATATTGAACCACATCGACCATGATGCATGAGGTAATTCAGCTGTGACGTGTCAGCAGGGTGCTCCAAATCCCTTTGACTGTTTAAGATGGCTCCCGTGGGCTGTGAGCTGACGAGCTCTGTGAGCACCTGCGCGCTGAGAGTGGCACTAACCCTGAGAAAACTGCGGCAGCACGTCCAGCGACCTATGAACATTTTCCCCACTGATGAAAGAGGAATCTAGAAACACGTGTCTGGGGATACACTTGAAAAGAATACTGGTACTGGCACTGGCCAACAAACTGAGAACTGTGTGTGAAGCGAGCAATATTGAACCACATCGACCATGATGCATGAGGTAATTCAGCTGTGACGTGTCAGCAGGGTGCTCCAAATCCCTTTGACTGTTTAAGATGGCTCCCGTGGGCTGTGAGCTGATGAGCTCTGTGAGCACCTGCGCGCTGAGAGTGGCACTAACCCTGAGAAAACTGCGGCAGCACGTCCAGCGACCTATGAACATTTTCCCCACTGATGAAAGAGGAATCTAGAAACACGTGTCTGGGGATACACTTGAAAAGAATACTGGTACTGGCACTGGCCAACAAACTGAGAACTGTGTGTATAGCGAGCAATATTGAACCACATCGACCATGATGCATGAGGTAATTCAGCTGTGACGTGTCAGCAGGGTGCTCCAAATCCCTTTGACTGTTTAAGATGGCTCCCGTAGGCTGTGAGCTGACGAGCTCTGTGAGCACCTGCGCGCTGAGAGTGGCACTAACCCTGAGAAAACTGCGGCAGCACGTCCAGCGACCTATGAATATTTTCCCCACTGATGAAAGAGGAATCTAGAAACACGTGTCTGGGGATACACTGGAAAAGAATACTGGTACTGGCACTGGCCAACAAACTGAGAACTGTGTGTGAAGCGAGCAATATTAAACCACATCGACCATGATGCATGAGGTAATTCAGCTGTGACGTGTCAGCAGGGTGCTCCAAATCCCTTTGACTGTTTAAGATGGCTCCCGTGGGCTGTGAGCTGACGAGCTCTGTGAGCACCTGCGCGCTGAGAGTGGCACTAACCCTGAGAAAACTGCGACAGCACGTCCAGCGACCTATGAACATTTTCCCCACTGATGAAAGAGGAATCTAGAAACACGTGTCTGGGGATACACTTGAAAAGAATACTGGTACTGGCACTGGCCAACAAACTGAGAACTGTGTGTGAAGTGAGCAATATTGAACCACATCGACCATGATGCATGAGGTAATTCAGCTGTGACGTGTCAGCAGGGTGCTCCAAATCCCTTTGACTGTTTAAGATGGCTCCCGTGGGCTGTGAGCTGACGAGCTCTGTGAGCACATGCGCGCTGAGAGTGGCACTAACCCTGAGAAAACTGCGGAAGCACGTCCAGCGACCTATGAACATTTTCCCCACTGATGAAAGAGGAATCTAGAAACACGTGTCTGGGGATACACTTGAAAAGAATACTGGTACTGGCACTGGCCAACAAACTGAGAACTGTGTGTGAAGCGAGCAATATTGAACCACATCGACCATGATGCATGAGGTAATTCAGCTGTGACGTGTCAGCAGGGTGCTCCAAATCCCTTTGACTGTTTAAGATGGCTCCCGTGGGCTGTGAGCTGATGAGCTCTGTGAGCACCTGCGCGCTGAGAGTGCCACTAACCCTGAGAAAACTGCGGCAGCACGTCCAGCGACCTATGAACATTTTCCCCACTGATGAAAGAGGAATCTAGAAACACGTGTCTGGGGATACACTTGAAAAGAATACTGGTACTGGCACTGGCCAACAAACTGAGAACTGTGTGTAAAGCGAGCAATATTGAACCACATCGACCATGATGCATGAGGTAATTCAGCTGTGACGTGTCAGCAGGGTGCTCCAAATCCCTTTGACTGTTTAAGATGGCTCCCGTAGGCTGTGAGCTGACGAGCTCTGTGAGCACCTGCGCGCTGAGAGTGGCACTAACCCTGAGAAAACTGCGGCAGCACGTCCAGCGACCTATGAATATTTTCCCCACTGATGAAAGAGGAATCTAGAAACACGTGTCTGGGGATACACTGGAAAAGAATACTGGTACTGGCACTGGCCAACAAACTGAGAACTGTGTGTGAAGCGAGCAATATTAAACCACATCGACCATGATGCATGAGGTAATTCAGCTGTGACGTGTCAGCAGGGTGCTCCAAATCCCTTTGACTGTTTAAGATGGCTCCCGTGGGCTGTGAGCTGACGAGCTCTGTGAGCACCTGCGCGCTGATAGTGGCACTAACCCTGATAAAACTGCGGCAGCACGTCCAGCGACCTATGAACATTTTCCCCACTGATGAAAGAGGAATCTAGAAACACGTGTCTGGGGATACACTTGAAAAAAATACTGGTACTGGCACTGGCCAACAAACTGAGAACTGTGTGTGAAGCAAGCAATATTGAACCACATCGACCATGATGCATGAGGTAATTCAGCTGTGACGTGTCAGCAGGGTGCTCCAAATCCCTTTGACTGTTTAAGATGGCTCCCGTGGGCTGTGAGCTGACAAGCTCTGTGAGCACCTGCGCGCTGAGAGTGGCACTAACCCTGAGAAAACTGCGGCAGCACGCCCAGCGACCTATGAACATTTTCCCCACTGATGAAAGAGGAATCTAGAAACACGTGTCTGGGGATACACTTGAAAAGAATACTGGTACTGGCACTGGCCAACAAACTGAGAACTGTGTGTGAAGCGAGCAATATTGAACCACATCGACCATGATGCATGAGGTAATTCAGCTGTGACGTGTCAGCAGGGTGCTCCAAATCCCTTTGACTGTTTAAGATGGCTCCCGTGGACTGTGAGCTGACGAGCTCTGTGAGCACCTGCGCGCTGAGAGTGGCACTAACCCTGAGAAAACTGCGACAGCACATCCAGCGACCTATGAACATTTTCCCCACTGATGAAAGAGGAATCTAGAAACACGTGTCTGGGGATACACTTGAAAAGAATACTGGTACTGGCACTGGCCAACAAACTGAGAACTGTGTGTGAAGCGAGCAATATTGAACCACATCGACCATGATGCATGAGGTAATTCAGCTGTGACGTGTCAGCAGGGTGCTCCAAATCCCTTTGACTGTTTAAGATGGCTCCCGTGGGCTGTGAGCTGACGAGCTCTGTGAGCACTTGCGCGCTGAGAGTGGCACTAACCCTGAGAAAACTGCGGCAGCACGTCCAGCGACCTATTAACATTTTCCCCACTGATGAAAGAGGAATCTAGAAACACTTGTCTGGGGATACACTTGAAAAGAATACTGGTACTGGCACTGGCCAACAAACTGAGAACTGTGTGTGAAGCGAGCAATATTGAACCACATCGACCATGATGCATGAGGTAATTCAGCTGTGACGTGTCAGCAGGTTGCTCCAAATCCCTTTGACTGTTTAAGATGGCTCCCGTGGGCTGTGAGCTGATGAGCTCTGTGAGCACCTGCGCGCTGAGAGTGGCACTAACCCTGAGAAAACTGCGGCAGCACGTCCAGCGACCTATGAACATTTTCCCCACTGATGAAAGAGGAATCTAGAAACACGTGTCTGGGGATACACTTGAAAAGAATACTGGTACTGGCACTGGCCAACAAACTGAGAACTGTGTGTGAAGCGAGCAATATTGAACCACATCGACCATGATGCATGAGGTAATTCAGCTGTGACGTGTCAGCAGGGTGCTCCAAATCCCTTTGACTGTTTAAGATGGCTCCCGTGGGCTGTGAGCTGATGAGCTCTGTGAGCACCTGCGCGCTGAGAGTGGCACTAACCCTGAGAAAACTGCGGCAGCACGTCCAGCGACCTATGAACATTTTCCCCACTGATGAAAGAGGAATCTAGAAACACGTGTCTGGGGATAAACTTGAAAAGAATACTGGTACTGGCACTGGCCAACAAACTGAGAACTGTGTGTAAAGCGAGCAATATTGAACCACATCGACCATGATGCATGAGGTAATTCAGCTGTGACGTGTCAGCAGGGTGCTCCAAATCCCTTTGACTGTTTAAGATGGCTCCCGTGGGCTGTGAGCTGACGAGCTCTGTGAGCACCTGCGCGCTGAGAGTGGCACTAACCCTGAGAAAACTGCGGCAGCACGTCCAGCGACCTATGAACATTTTCCCCAATGATGAAAGAGGAATCTAGAAACACGTGTCTGGGGATACACTTGAAAATAATACTGGTACTGGCACTGGCCAACAAACTGAGAACTGTGTGTGAAGCGAGCAATATTGAACCACATCGACCATGATGCATGAGGTAATTCAGCTGTGACGTGTCAGCAGGGTGCTCCAAATCCCTTTGACTGTTTAAGATGGCTCCCGTGGGCTGTGAGCTGACGAGCTCTGTGAGCACCTGCGCGCTGAGAGTGGCACTAACCCTGAGAAAACTGCGGCAGCACGTCCAGCGACCTATGAACATTTTCCCCACTGATGAAAGAGGAATCTAGAAACACGTGTCTGGGGATACACTTGAAAAGAATACTGGTACTGGCACTGGCCAACAAACTGAGAACTGTGTGTGAAGCGAGCAATATTGAACCACATCGACCATGATGCATGAGGTAATTCAGCTGTGACGTGTCAGCAGGGTGCTCCAAATCCCTTTGACTGTTTAAGATGGCTCCCGTGGGCTGTGAGCTGACGAGCTCTGTGAGCACTTGCGCGCTGAGAGTGGCACTAACCCTGAGAAAACTGCGGCAGCACGTCCAGCGACCTATGAACATTTTCCCCACTGATGAAAGAGGAATCTAGAAACACGTGTCTGGGGATACACTTGAAAAGAATACTGGTACTGGCACTGGCCAACAAACTGAGAACTGTGTGTGAAGCGAGCAATATTGAACCACATCGACCATGATGCATGAGGTAATTCAGCTGTGACGTGTCAGCAGGGTGCTCCAAATCCCTTTGACTGTTTAAGATGGCTCCCGTGGGCTGTGAGCTGACGAGCTCTGTGAGCACCTGCGCGCTGAGAGTGGCACTAACCCTGAGAAAACTGCGGCAGCACGTCCAGCGACCTATGAACATTTTCCCCACTGATGAAAGAGGAATCTAGAAACACGTGTCTGGGGATACACTTGAAAAGAATACTGGTACTGGCACTGGCCAACAAACTGAGAACTGTGTGTGAAGCGAGCAATATTGAACCACATCGACCATGATGCATGAGGTAATTCAGCTGTGACGTGTCAGCAGGGTGCTCCAAATCCCTTTGACTGTTTAAGATGGCTCCCGTGGGCTGTGAGCTGATGAGCTCTGTGAGCACCTGCGCGCTGAGAGTGGCACTAACCCTGAGAAAACTGCGGCAGCACGTCCAGCGACCTATGAACATTTTCCCCACTGATGAAAGAGGAATCTAGAAACACGTGTCTGGGGATACACTTGAAAAGAATACTGGTACTGGCACTGGCCAACAAACTGAGAACTGTGTGTGAAGCGAGCAATATTGAACCACATCGACCATGATGCATGAGGTAATTCAGCTGTGACGTGTCAGCAGGGTGCTCCAAATCCCTTTGACTGTTTAAGATGGCTCCCGTGGGCTGTGAGCTGATGAGCTCTGTGAGCACCTGCGCGCTGAGAGTGGCACTAACCCTGAGAAAACTGCGGCAGCACGTCCAGCGACCTATGAACATTTTCCCCACTGATGAAAGAGGAATCTAGAAACACGTGTCTGGGGATACACTTGAAAAGAATACTGGTACTGGCACTGGCCAACAAACTGAGAACTGTGTGTAAAGCGAGCAATATTGAACCACATCGACCATGATGCATGAGGTAATTCAGCTGTGACGTGTCAGCAGGGTGCTCCAAATCCCTTTGACTGTTTAAGATGGCTCCCGTGGGCTGTGAGCTGACGAGCTCTGTGAGCACCTGCGCGCTGAGAGTGGCACTAACCCTGAGAAAACTGCGGCAGCACGTCCAGCGACCTATGAACATTTTCCCCAATGATGAAAGAGGAATCTAGAAACACGTGTCTGGGGATACACTTGAAAAGAATACTGGTACTGGCACTGGCCAACAAACTGAGAACTGTGTGTGAAGCGAGCAATATTGAACCACATCGACCATGATGCATGAGGTAATTCAGCTGTGACGTGTCAGCAGGGTGCTCCAAATCCCTTTGACTGTTTAAGATGGCTCCCGTGGGCTGTGAGCTGACGAGCTCTGTGAGCACCTGCGCGCTGAGAGTGGCACTAACCCTGAGAAAACTGCGGCAGCACGTCCAGCGACCTATGAACATTTTCCCCACTGATGAAAGAGGAATCTAGAAACACGTGTCTGGGGATACACTTGAAAAGAATACTGGTACTGGCACTGGCCAACAAACTGAGAACTGTGTGTGAAGCGAGCAATATTGAACCACATCGACCATGATGCATGAGGTAATTCAGCTGTGACGTGTCAGCAGGGTGCTCCAAATCCCTTTGACTGTTTAAGATGGCTCCCGTGGGCTGTGAGCTGATGAGCTCTGTGAGCACCTGCGCGCTGAGAGTGGCACTAACCCTGAGAAAACTGCGGCAGCACGTCCAGCGACCTATGAACATTTTCCCCACTGATGAAAGAGGAATCTAGAAACACGTGTCTGGGGATACACTTGAAAAGAATACTGGTACTGGCACTGGCCAACAAACTGAGAACTGTGTGTGAAGCGAGCAATATTGAACCACATCGACCATGATGCATGAGGTAATTCAGCTGTGACGTGTCAGCAGGGTGCTCCAAATCCCTTTGACTGTTTAAGATGGCTCCCGTGGGCTGTGAGCTGACGAGCTCTGTGAGCACCTGCGTGCTGAGAGTGGCACTAACCCTGAGAAAACTGCGACAGCACATCCAGCGACCTATGAACATTTTCCCCACTGATGAAAGAGGAATCTAGAAACACGTGTCTGGGGATACACTTGAAAAGAATACTGGTACTGGCACTGGCCAACAAACTGAGAACTGTGTGTGAAGCGAGCAATATTGAACCACATCGACCATGATGCATGAGGTAATTCAGCTGTGACGTGTCAGCAGGGTGCTCCAAATCCCTTTGACTGTTTAAGATGGCTCCCGTGGGCTGTGAGCTGACGAGCTCTGTTAGTACTTGCGCGCTGAGAGTGGCACTAACCCTGAGAAAACTGCGGCAGCACGTCCAGCGACCTATGAACATTTTCCCCACTGATGAAAGAGGAATCTAGAAACACGTGTCTGGGGATACACTTGAAAAGAATACTGGTACTGGCACTGGCCAACAAACTGAGAACTGTGTGTGAAGCGAGCAATATTGAACCACATCGACCATGATGCATGAGGTAATTCAGCTGTGACGTGTCAGCAGGGTGCTCCAAATCCCTTTGACTGTTTAAGATGGCTCCCGTGGGCTGTGAGCTGACGAGCTCTGTGAGCACCTGCGCGCTGAGAGTGGCACTAACCCTGAGAAAACTGCGGCAGCACGTCCAGCGACCTATGAACATTTTCCCCACTGATGAAAGAGGAATCTAGAAACACGTGTCTGGGGATACACTTGAAAAGAATACTGGTACTGGCACTGGCCAACAAACTGAGAACTGTTTGTGAAGCGAGCAATATTGAACCACATCGACCATGATGCATGAGGTAATTCAGCTGTGACGTGTCAGCAGGGTGCTCCAAATCCCTTTGACTGTTTAAGATGGCTCCTGTGGGCTGTGAGCTGATAAGCTCTGTGAGCACCTGCGCGCTGAGAGTGGCACTAACCCTGAGAAAACTGCGGCAGCACGTCCAGCGACCTATGAACATTTTCCCCACTGATGAAAGAGGAATCTAGAAACACGTGTCTGGGGATACACTTGAAAAGAATACTGGTACTGGCACTGGCCAACAAACTGAGAACTGTGTGTAAAGCGAGCAATATTGAACCACATCGACCATGATGCATGAGGTAATTCAGCTGTGACGTGTCAGCAGGGTGCTCCAAATCCCTTTGACTGTTTAAGATGGCTCCCGTGGGCTGTGAGCTGACGAGCTCTGTGAGCACCTGCGCGCTGAGAGTGGCACTAACCCTGAGAAAACTGCGGCAGCACGTCCAGCGACCTATGAACATTTTCCCCAATGATGAAAGAGGAATCTAGAAACACGTGTCTGGGGATACACTTGAAAAGAATACTGGTACTGGCACTGGCCAACAAACTGAGAACTGTGTGTGAAGCGAGCAATATTGAACCACATCGACCATGATGCATGAGGTAATTCAGCTGTGACGTGTCAGCAGGGTGCTCCAAATCCCTTTGACTGTTTAAGATGGCTCCCGTGGGCTGTGAGCTGACAAGCTCTGTGAGCACCTGCGCGCTGAGAGTGGCACTAACCCTGAGAAAACTGCGGCAGCACTTCCAGCGACCTACGAACATTTTCCCCACTGATGAAAGAGGAATCTAGAAACACGTGTCTGGGGATACACTTGAAAAGAATACTGGTACTGGCACTGGCCAACAAACTGAGAACTGTGTGTGAAGCGAGCAATATTGAACCACATCGACCATGATGCATGAGGTAATTCAGCTGTGACGTGTCAGCAGGGTGCTCCAAATCCCTTTGACTGTTTAAGATGGCTCCCGTGGGCTGTGAGCTGATGAGCTCTGTGAGCACCTGCGCGCTGAGAGTGGCACTAACCCTGAGAAAACTGCGGCAGCACGTCCAGCGACCTATGAACATTTTCCCCACTGATGAAAGAGGAATCTAGAAACACGTGTCTGGGGATACACTTGAAAAGAATACTGGTACTGGCACTGGCCAACAAACTGAGAACTGTGTGTGAAGCGAGCAATATTGAACCACATCGACCATGATGCATGAGGTAATTCAGCTGTGACGTGTCAGCAGGGTGCTCCAAATCCCTTTGACTGTTTAAGATGGCTCCCGTGGGCTGTGAGCTGACGAGCTCTGTGAGCACCTGCGCGCTGAGAGTGGCACTAACCCTGAGAAAACTGCGGCAGCACGTCCAGCGACCTATGAACATTTTCCCCACTGATGAAAGAGGAATCTAGAAACACGTGTCTGGGGATACACTTGAAAAGAATACTGGTACTGGCACTGGCCAACAAACTGAGAACTGTGTGTGAAGCGAGCAATATTGAACCACATCGACCATGATGCATGAGGTAATTCAGCTGTGACGTGTCAGCAGGGTGCTCCAAATCCCTTTGACTGTTTAAGATGGCTCCCGTGGGCTGTGAGCTGATGAGCTCTGTGAGCACCTGCGCGCTGAGAGTGGCACTAACCCTGAGAAAACTGCGGCAGCACGTCCAGCGACCTATGAACATTTTCCCCACTGATGAAAGAGGAATCTAGAAACACGTGTCTGGGGATACACTTGAAAAGAATACTGGTACTGGCACTGGCCAACAAACTGAGAACTGTGTGTATAGCGAGCAATATTGAACCACATCGACCATGATGCATGAGGTAATTCAGCTGTGACGTGTCAGCAGGGTGCTCCAAATCCCTTTGACTGTTTAAGATGGCTCCCGTAGGCTGTGAGCTGACGAGCTCTGTGAGCACCTGCGCGCTGAGAGTGGCACTAACCCTGAGAAAACTGCGGCAGCACGTCCAGCGACCTATGAATATTTTCCCCACTGATGAAAGAGGAATCTAGAAACACGTGTCTGGGGATACACTGGAAAAGAATACTGGTACTGGCACTGGCCAACAAACTGAGAACTGTGTGTGAAGCGAGCAATATTAAACCACATCGACCATGATGCATGAGGTAATTCAGCTGTGACGTGTCAGCAGGGTGCTCCAAATCCCTTTGACTGTTTAAGATGGCTCCCGTGGGCTGTGAGCTGACGAGCTCTGTGAGCACCTGCGCGCTGAGAGTGGCACTAACCCTGAGAAAACTGCGACAGCACGTCCAGCGACCTATGAACATTTTCCCCACTGATGAAAGAGGAATCTAGAAACACGTGTCTGGGGATACACTTGAAAAGAATACTGGTACTGGCACTGGCCAACAAACTGAGAACTGTGTGTGAAGTGAGCAATATTGAACCACATCGACCATGATGCATGAGGTAATTCAGCTGTGACGTGTCAGCAGGGTGCTCCAAATCCCTTTGACTGTTTAAGATGGCTCCCGTGGGCTGTGAGCTGACGAGCTCTGTGAGCACATGCGCGCTGAGAGTGGCACTAACCCTGAGAAAACTGCGGAAGCACGTCCAGCGACCTATGAACATTTTCCCCACTGATGAAAGAGGAATCTAGAAACACGTGTCTGGGGATACACTTGAAAAGAATACTGGTACTGGCACTGGCCAACAAACTGAGAACTGTGTGTGAAGCGAGCAATATTGAACCACATCGACCATGATGCATGAGGTAATTCAGCTGTGACGTGTCAGCAGGGTGCTCCAAATCCCTTTGACTGTTTAAGATGGCTCCCGTGGGCTGTGAGCTGATGAGCTCTGTGAGCACCTGCGCGCTGAGAGTGCCACTAACCCTGAGAAAACTGCGGCAGCACGTCCAGCGACCTATGAACATTTTCCCCACTGATGAAAGAGGAATCTAGAAACACGTGTCTGGGGATACACTTGAAAAGAATACTGGTACTGGCACTGGCCAACAAACTGAGAACTGTGTGTAAAGCGAGCAATATTGAACCACATCGACCATGATGCATGAGGTAATTCAGCTGTGACGTGTCAGCAGGGTGCTCCAAATCCCTTTGACTGTTTAAGATGGCTCCCGTAGGCTGTGAGCTGACGAGCTCTGTGAGCACCTGCGCGCTGAGAGTGGCACTAACCCTGAGAAAACTGCGGCAGCACGTCCAGCGACCTATGAATATTTTCCCCACTGATGAAAGAGGAATCTAGAAACACGTGTCTGGGGATACACTGGAAAAGAATACTGGTACTGGCACTGGCCAACAAACTGAGAACTGTGTGTGAAGCGAGCAATATTAAACCACATCGACCATGATGCATGAGGTAATTCAGCTGTGACGTGTCAGCAGGGTGCTCCAAATCCCTTTGACTGTTTAAGATGGCTCCCGTGGGCTGTGAGCTGACGAGCTCTGTGAGCACCTGCGCGCTGATAGTGGCACTAACCCTGATAAAACTGCGGCAGCACGTCCAGCGACCTATGAACATTTTCCCCACTGATGAAAGAGGAATCTAGAAACACGTGTCTGGGGATACACTTGAAAAAAATACTGGTACTGGCACTGGCCAACAAACTGAGAACTGTGTGTGAAGCAAGCAATATTGAACCACATCGACCATGATGCATGAGGTAATTCAGCTGTGACGTGTCAGCAGGGTGCTCCAAATCCCTTTGACTGTTTAAGATGGCTCCCGTGGGCTGTGAGCTGACAAGCTCTGTGAGCACCTGCGCGCTGAGAGTGGCACTAACCCTGAGAAAACTGCGGCAGCACGCCCAGCGACCTATGAACATTTTCCCCACTGATGAAAGAGGAATCTAGAAACACGTGTCTGGGGATACACTTGAAAAGAATACTGGTACTGGCACTGGCCAACAAACTGAGAACTGTGTGTGAAGCGAGCAATATTGAACCACATCGACCATGATGCATGAGGTAATTCAGCTGTGACGTGTCAGCAGGGTGCTCCAAATCCCTTTGACTGTTTAAGATGGCTCCCGTGGACTGTGAGCTGACGAGCTCTGTGAGCACCTGCGCGCTGAGAGTGGCACTAACCCTGAGAAAACTGCGACAGCACATCCAGCGACCTATGAACATTTTCCCCACTGATGAAAGAGGAATCTAGAAACACGTGTCTGGGGATACACTTGAAAAGAATACTGGTACTGGCACTGGCCAACAAACTGAGAACTGTGTGTGAAGCGAGCAATATTGAACCACATCGACCATGATGCATGAGGTAATTCAGCTGTGACGTGTCAGCAGGGTGCTCCAAATCCCTTTGACTGTTTAAGATGGCTCCCGTGGGCTGTGAGCTGACGAGCTCTGTGAGCACTTGCGCGCTGAGAGTGGCACTAACCCTGAGAAAACTGCGGCAGCACGTCCAGCGACCTATTAACATTTTCCCCACTGATGAAAGAGGAATCTAGAAACACTTGTCTGGGGATACACTTGAAAAGAATACTGGTACTGGCACTGGCCAACAAACTGAGAACTGTGTGTGAAGCGAGCAATATTGAACCACATCGACCATGATGCATGAGGTAATTCAGCTGTGACGTGTCAGCAGGTTGCTCCAAATCCCTTTGACTGTTTAAGATGGCTCCCGTGGGCTGTGAGCTGATGAGCTCTGTGAGCACCTGCGCGCTGAGAGTGGCACTAACCCTGAGAAAACTGCGGCAGCACGTCCAGCGACCTATGAACATTTTCCCCACTGATGAAAGAGGAATCTAGAAACACGTGTCTGGGGATACACTTGAAAAGAATACTGGTACTGGCACTGGCCAACAAACTGAGAACTGTGTGTGAAGCGAGCAATATTGAACCACATCGACCATGATGCATGAGGTAATTCAGCTGTGACGTGTCAGCAGGGTGCTCCAAATCCCTTTGACTGTTTAAGATGGCTCCCGTGGGCTGTGAGCTGATGAGCTCTGTGAGCACCTGCGCGCTGAGAGTGGCACTAACCCTGAGAAAACTGCGGCAGCACGTCCAGCGACCTATGAACATTTTCCCCACTGATGAAAGAGGAATCTAGAAACACGTGTCTGGGGATAAACTTGAAAAGAATACTGGTACTGGCACTGGCCAACAAACTGAGAACTGTGTGTAAAGCGAGCAATATTGAACCACATCGACCATGATGCATGAGGTAATTCAGCTGTGACGTGTCAGCAGGGTGCTCCAAATCCCTTTGACTGTTTAAGATGGCTCCCGTGGGCTGTGAGCTGACGAGCTCTGTGAGCACCTGCGCGCTGAGAGTGGCACTAACCCTGAGAAAACTGCGGCAGCACGTCCAGCGACCTATGAACATTTTCCCCAATGATGAAAGAGGAATCTAGAAACACGTGTCTGGGGATACACTTGAAAATAATACTGGTACTGGCACTGGCCAACAAACTGAGAACTGTGTGTGAAGCGAGCAATATTGAACCACATCGACCATGATGCATGAGGTAATTCAGCTGTGACGTGTCAGCAGGGTGCTCCAAATCCCTTTGACTGTTTAAGATGGCTCCCGTGGGCTGTGAGCTGACGAGCTCTGTGAGCACCTGCGCGCTGAGAGTGGCACTAACCCTGAGAAAACTGCGGCAGCACGTCCAGCGACCTATGAACATTTTCCCCACTGATGAAAGAGGAATCTAGAAACACGTGTCTGGGGATACACTTGAAAAGAATACTGGTACTGGCACTGGCCAACAAACTGAGAACTGTGTGTGAAGCGAGCAATATTGAACCACATCGACCATGATGCATGAGGTAATTCAGCTGTGACGTGTCAGCAGGGTGCTCCAAATCCCTTTGACTGTTTAAGATGGCTCCCGTGGGCTGTGAGCTGACGAGCTCTGTGAGCACTTGCGCGCTGAGAGTGGCACTAACCCTGAGAAAACTGCGGCAGCACGTCCAGCGACCTATGAACATTTTCCCCACTGATGAAAGAGGAATCTAGAAACACGTGTCTGGGGATACACTTGAAAAGAATACTGGTACTGGCACTGGCCAACAAACTGAGAACTGTGTGTGAAGCGAGCAATATTGAACCACATCGACCATGATGCATGAGGTAATTCAGCTGTGACGTGTCAGCAGGGTGCTCCAAATCCCTTTGACTGTTTAAGATGGCTCCCGTGGGCTGTGAGCTGACGAGCTCTGTGAGCACCTGCGCGCTGAGAGTGGCACTAACCCTGAGAAAACTGCGGCAGCACGTCCAGCGACCTATGAACATTTTCCCCACTGATGAAAGAGGAATCTAGAAACACGTGTCTGGGGATACACTTGAAAAGAATACTGGTACTGGCACTGGCCAACAAACTGAGAACTGTGTGTGAAGCGAGCAATATTGAACCACATCGACCATGATGCATGAGGTAATTCAGCTGTGACGTGTCAGCAGGGTGCTCCAAATCCCTTTGACTGTTTAAGATGGCTCCCGTGGGCTGTGAGCTGATGAGCTCTGTGAGCACCTGCGCGCTGAGAGTGGCACTAACCCTGAGAAAACTGCGGCAGCACGTCCAGCGACCTATGAACATTTTCCCCACTGATGAAAGAGGAATCTAGAAACACGTGTCTGGGGATACACTTGAAAAGAATACTGGTACTGGCACTGGCCAACAAACTGAGAACTGTGTGTGAAGCGAGCAATATTGAACCACATCGACCATGATGCATGAGGTAATTCAGCTGTGACGTGTCAGCAGGGTGCTCCAAATCCCTTTGACTGTTTAAGATGGCTCCCGTGGGCTGTGAGCTGATGAGCTCTGTGAGCACCTGCGCGCTGAGAGTGGCACTAACCCTGAGAAAACTGCGGCAGCACGTCCAGCGACCTATGAACATTTTCCCCACTGATGAAAGAGGAATCTAGAAACACGTGTCTGGGGATACACTTGAAAAGAATACTGGTACTGGCACTGGCCAACAAACTGAGAACTGTGTGTAAAGCGAGCAATATTGAACCACATCGACCATGATGCATGAGGTAATTCAGCTGTGACGTGTCAGCAGGGTGCTCCAAATCCCTTTGACTGTTTAAGATGGCTCCCGTGGGCTGTGAGCTGACGAGCTCTGTGAGCACCTGCGCGCTGAGAGTGGCACTAACCCTGAGAAAACTGCGGCAGCACGTCCAGCGACCTATGAACATTTTCCCCAATGATGAAAGAGGAATCTAGAAACACGTGTCTGGGGATACACTTGAAAAGAATACTGGTACTGGCACTGGCCAACAAACTGAGAACTGTGTGTGAAGCGAGCAATATTGAACCACATCGACCATGATGCATGAGGTAATTCAGCTGTGACGTGTCAGCAGGGTGCTCCAAATCCCTTTGACTGTTTAAGATGGCTCCCGTGGGCTGTGAGCTGACGAGCTCTGTGAGCACCTGCGCGCTGAGAGTGGCACTAACCCTGAGAAAACTGCGGCAGCACGTCCAGCGACCTATGAACATTTTCCCCACTGATGAAAGAGGAATCTAGAAACACGTGTCTGGGGATACACTTGAAAAGAATACTGGTACTGGCACTGGCCAACAAACTGAGAACTGTGTGTGAAGCGAGCAATATTGAACCACATCGACCATGATGCATGAGGTAATTCAGCTGTGACGTGTCAGCAGGGTGCTCCAAATCCCTTTGACTGTTTAAGATGGCTCCCGTGGGCTGTGAGCTGATGAGCTCTGTGAGCACCTGCGCGCTGAGAGTGGCACTAACCCTGAGAAAACTGCGGCAGCACGTCCAGCGACCTATGAACATTTTCCCCACTGATGAAAGAGGAATCTAGAAACACGTGTCTGGGGATACACTTGAAAAGAATACTGGTACTGGCACTGGCCAACAAACTGAGAACTGTGTGTGAAGCGAGCAATATTGAACCACATCGACCATGATGCATGAGGTAATTCAGCTGTGACGTGTCAGCAGGGTGCTCCAAATCCCTTTGACTGTTTAAGATGGCTCCCGTGGGCTGTGAGCTGACGAGCTCTGTGAGCACCTGCGTGCTGAGAGTGGCACTAACCCTGAGAAAACTGCGACAGCACATCCAGCGACCTATGAACATTTTCCCCACTGATGAAAGAGGAATCTAGAAACACGTGTCTGGGGATACACTTGAAAAGAATACTGGTACTGGCACTGGCCAACAAACTGAGAACTGTGTGTGAAGCGAGCAATATTGAACCACATCGACCATGATGCATGAGGTAATTCAGCTGTGACGTGTCAGCAGGGTGCTCCAAATCCCTTTGACTGTTTAAGATGGCTCCCGTGGGCTGTGAGCTGACGAGCTCTGTTAGTACTTGCGCGCTGAGAGTGGCACTAACCCTGAGAAAACTGCGGCAGCACGTCCAGCGACCTATGAACATTTTCCCCACTGATGAAAGAGGAATCTAGAAACACGTGTCTGGGGATACACTTGAAAAGAATACTGGTACTGGCACTGGCCAACAAACTGAGAACTGTGTGTGAAGCGAGCAATATTGAACCACATCGACCATGATGCATGAGGTAATTCAGCTGTGACGTGTCAGCAGGGTGCTCCAAATCCCTTTGACTGTTTAAGATGGCTCCCGTGGGCTGTGAGCTGACGAGCTCTGTGAGCACCTGCGCGCTGAGAGTGGCACTAACCCTGAGAAAACTGCGGCAGCACGTCCAGCGACCTATGAACATTTTCCCCACTGATGAAAGAGGAATCTAGAAACACGTGTCTGGGGATACACTTGAAAAGAATACTGGTACTGGCACTGGCCAACAAACTGAGAACTGTTTGTGAAGCGAGCAATATTGAACCACATCGACCATGATGCATGAGGTAATTCAGCTGTGACGTGTCAGCAGGGTGCTCCAAATCCCTTTGACTGTTTAAGATGGCTCCTGTGGGCTGTGAGCTGATAAGCTCTGTGAGCACCTGCGCGCTGAGAGTGGCACTAACCCTGAGAAAACTGCGGCAGCACGTCCAGCAACCTATGAACATTTTCCCCACTGATGAAAGAGGAATCTAGAAACACGTGTCTGGGGATACACTTGAAAAGAATACTGGTACTGGCACTGGCCAACAAACTGAGAACTGTGTGTGAAGCGAGCAATATTGAACCACATCGACCATGATGCATGAGGTAATTCAGCTGTGACGTGTCAGCAGGGTGCTCCAAATCCCTTTGACTGTTTAAGATGGCTCCCGTGGGCTGTGAGCTGATGAGCTCTGTGAGCACCTGCGCGCTGAGAGTGGCACTAACCCTGAGAAAACTGCGGCAGCACGTCCAGCGACCTATGAACATTTTCCCCACTGATGAAAGAGGAATCTAGAAACACGTGTCTGGGGATACACTTGAAAAGAATACTGGTACTGGCACTGGCCAACAAACTGAGAACTGTGTGTAAAGCGAGCAATATTGAACCACATCGACCATGATGCATGAGGTAATTCAGCTGTGACGTGTCAGCAGGGTGCTCCAAATCCCTTTGACTGTTTAAGATGGCTCCCGTGGGCTGTGAGCTGATGAGCTCTGTGAGCACCTGCGCGCTGAGAGTGGCACTAACCCTGAGAAAACTGCGGCAGCACGTCCAGCGACCTATGAACATTTTCCCCACTGATGAAAGAGGAATCTAGAAACACGTGTCTGGGGATACACTTGAAAAGAATACTGGTACTGGCACTGGCCAACAAACTGAGAACTGTGTGTGAAGCGAGCAATATTGAACCACATCGACCATGATGCATGAGGTAATTCAGCTGTGACGTGTCAGCAGGGTGCTCCAAATACCTTTGACTGTTTAAGATGGCTCCCGTGGGCTGTGAGCTGACGAGCTCTGTGAGCACCTGCGCGCTGAGAGTGGCACTAACCCTGAGAAAACTGCGGCAGCACGTCCAGCGACCTATGAATATTTTCCCCACTGATGAAAGAGGAATCTAGAAGCACGTGTCTGGGGATACACTGGAAAAGAATACTGGTACTGGCACTGGCCAACAAACTGAGAACTGTGTGTGAAGCGAGCAATATTAAACCACATCGACCATGATGCATGAGGTAATTCAGCTGTGACGTGTCAGCAGGGTGCTCCAAATCCCTTCGACTGTTTAAGATGTCTCCCGTGGGCTGTGAGCTGATGAGCTCAGTGAGCACCTGCGCGCTGAGAGTGGCACTAACCCTGAGAAAACTGCGGCAGCACGTCCTGCGACCTATGAACATTTTCCCCACTGATGAAAGAGGAATCTAGAAACACGTGTCTGGGGATACACTTGAAAAGAATACTGGTACTGGCACTGGCCAACAAACTGAGAACTGTGTGTGAAGCGAGCAATATTGAACCACATCGACCATGATGCATGAGGTAATTCAGCTGTGACGTGTCAGCAGGGTGCTCCAAATCCCTTTGACTGTTTAAGATGGCTCCCGTGGGCTGTGAGCTGACGAGCTCTGTGAGCACCTGCGCGCTGAGAGTGGCACTAACCCTGAGAAAACTGCGGCAGCACGTCCAGCGACCTATGAACATTTTCCCCACTGATGAAAGAGGAATCTAGAAACACGTGTCTGGGGATACACTTGAAAAGAATACTGGTACTGGCACTGGCCAACAAACTGAGAACTGTGTGTGAAGCGAGCAATATTGAACCACATCGACCATGATGCATGAGGTAATTCAGCTGTGACGTGTCAGCAGGGTGCTCCAAATCCCTTTGACTGTTTAAGATGGCTCCCGTGGGCTGTGAGCTGACGAGCTCTGTGAGCACCTGCGCGCTGAGAGTGGCACTAACCCTGAGAAAACTGCGGCAGCACGTCCAGCGACCTATGAACATTTTCCCCACTGATGAAAGAGGAATCTAGAAACACGTGTCTGGGGATACACTTGAAAAGAATACTGGTACTGGCACTGGCCAACAAACTGAGAACTGTGTGTGAAGCGAGCAATATTGAACCACATCGACCATGATGCATGAGGTAATTCAGCTGTGACGTGTCAGCAGGGTGCTCCAAATCCCTTTGACTGTTTAAGATGGCTCCCGTGGGCTGTGAGCTGATGAGCTCTGTGAGCACCTGCACGCTGAGAGTGGCACTAACCCTGAGAAAACTGCGGCAGCACGTCCAGCGACCTATGAACATTTTCCCCACTGATGAAAGAGGAATCTAGAAACACGTGTCTGGGGATACACTTGAAAAGAATACTGGTACTGGCACTGGCCAACAAACTGAGAACTGTGTGTGAAGCGAGCAATATTGAACCACATCGACCATGATGCATGAGGTAATTCAGCTGTGACGTGTCAGCAGGGTGCTCCAAATCCCTTTGACTGTTTAAGATGGCTCCCGTGGGCTGTGAGCTGACGAGCTCTGTGAGCACCTGCGTGCTGAGAGTGGCACTAACCCTGAGAAAACTGCGACAGCACATCCAGCGACCTATGAACATTTTCCCCACTGATGAAAGAGGAATCTAGAAACACGTGTCTGGGGATACACTTGAAAAGAATACTGGTACTGGCACTGGCCAACAAACTGAGAACTGTGTGTGAAGCGAGCAATATTGAACCACATCGACCATGATGCATGAGGTAATTTAGCTGTGACGTGTCAGCAGGGTGCTCCAAATCCCTTTGACTGTTTAAGATGGCTCCCGTGGGCTGTGAGCTGACGAGGTCTGTGAGCACTTGCGCGCTGAGAGTGGCACTAACCCTGAGAAAACTGCGGCAGCACGTCCAGCGACCTATGAACATTTTCCCCACTGATGAAAGAGGAATCTAGAAACACGTGTCTGGGGATACACTTGAAAAGAATACTGGTACTGGCACTGGCCAACAAACTGAGAACTGTGTGTGAAGCGAGCAATATTGAACCACATCGACCATGATGCATGAGGTAATTCAGCTGTGACGTGTCAGCAGGGTGCTCCAAATCCCTTTGACTGTTTAAGATGGCTCCCGTGGGCTGTGAGCTGACGAGCTCTGTGAGCACCTGCGCGCTGAGAGTGGCACTAACCCTGAGAAAACTGCGGCAGCACGTCCAGCGACCTATGAACATTTTCCCCACTGATAAAAGAGGAATCTAGAAACACGTGTCTGGGGATACACTTGAAAAGAATACTGGTACTGGCACTGGCCAACAAACTGAGAACTGTGTGTGAAGCGAGCAATATTGAACCACGTCGACCATGATGCATGAGGTAATTCAGCTGTGACGTGTCAGCAGGGTGCTCCAAATCCCTTTGACTGTTTAAGATGGCTCCCGTGGGCTGTGAGCTGACGAGCTCTGTGAGCACCTGCGCGCTGAGAGTGGCACTAACCCTGAGAAAACTGCGGCAGCACGTCCAGCGACCTATGAACATTTTCCCCACTGATGAAAGAGGAATCTAGAAACACGTGTCTGGGGATACACTTGAAAAGAATACTGGTACTGGCACTGGCCAACAAACTGAGAACTGTGTGTGAAGCGAGCAATATTGAACCACGTCGACCATGATGCATGAGGTAATTCAGCTGTGACGTGTCAGCAGGGTGCTCCAAATCCCTTTGACTGTTTAAGATGGCTCCCGTGGGCTGTGAGCTGACGAGCTCTGTGAGCACCTGCGCGCTGAGAGTGGCACTAACCCTGAGAAAACTGCGGCAGCACGTCCAGCGACCTATGAACATTTTCCCCACTGATGAAAGAGGAATCTAGAAACACGTGTCTGGGGATACACTTGAAAAGAATACTGGTACTGGCACTGGCCAACAAACTGAGAACTGTGTGTGAAGCGAGCAATATTGAACCACATCGACCATGATGCATGAGGTAATTCAGCTGTGACGTGTCAGCAGGGTGCTCCAAATCCCTTTGACTGTTTAAGATGGCTCCCGTGGGCTGTGAGCTGATGAGCTCTGTGAGCACCTGCACGCTGAGAGTGGCACTAACCCTGAGAAAACTGCGGCAGCACGTCCAGCGACCTATGAACATTTTCCCCACTGATGAAAGAGGAATCTAGAAACACGTGTCTGGGGATACACTTGAAAAGAATACTGGTACTGGCACTGGCCAACAAACTGAGAACTGTGTGTGAAGCGAGCAATATTGAACCACATCGACCATGATGCATGAGGTAATTCAGCTGTGACGTGTCAGCAGGGTGCTCCAAATCCCTTTGACTGTTTAAGATGGCTCCCGTGGGCTGTGAGCTGACGAGCTCTGTGAGCACCTGCGTGCTGAGAGTGGCACTAACCCTGAGAAAACTGCGACAGCACATCCAGCGACCTATGAACATTTTCCCCACTGATGAAAGAGGAATCTAGAAACACGTGTCTGGGGATACACTTGAAAAGAATACTGGTACTGGCACTGGCCAACAAACTGAGAACTGTGTGTGAAGCGAGCAATATTGAACCACATCAACCATGATGCATGAGGTAATTCAGCTGTGACGTGTCAGCAGGGTGCTCCAAATCCCTTTGACTGTTTAAGATGGCTCCCGTGGGCTGTGAGCTGACGAGCTGTGTGAGCACTTGCGCGCTGAGAGTGGCACTAACCCTGAGAAAACTGCGGCAGCACGTCCAGCGACCTATGAACATTTTCCCCACTGATGAAAGAGGAATCTAGAAACACGTGTCTGGGGATACACTTGAAAAGAATACTGGTACTGGCACTGGCCAACAAACTGAGAACTGTGTGTGAAGCGAGCAATATTGAACCACATCGACCATGATGCATGAGGTAATTCAGCTGTGACGTGTCAGCAGGGTGCTCCAAATCCCTTTGACTGTTTAAGATGGCTCCCGTGGGCTGTGAGCTGACGAGCTCTGTGAGCACCTGCGCGCTGAGAGTGGCACTAACCCTGAGAAAACTGCGGCAGCACGTCCAGCGACCTATGAACATTTTCCCCACTGATGAAAGAGGAATCTAGAAACACGTGTCTGGGGATACACTTGAAAAGAATACTGGTACTGGCACTGGCCAACAAACTGAGAACTGTGTGTGAAGCGAGCAATATTGAACCACGTCGACCATGATGCATGAGGTAATTCAGCTGTGACGTGTCAGCAGGGTGCTCCAAATCCCTTTGACTGTTTAAGATGGCTCCCGTGGGCTGTGAGCTGACGAGCTCTGTGAGCACCTGCGCGCTGAGAGTGGCACTAACCCTGAGAAAACTGCGGCAGCACGTCCAGCGACCTATGAACATTTTCCCCACTGATGAAAGAGGAATCTAGAAACACGTGTCTGGGGATACACTTGAAAAGAATACTGGTACTGGCACTGGCCAACAAACTGAGAACTGTGTGTGAAGCGAGCAATATTGAACCACATCGACCATGATGCATGAGGTAATTCAGCTGTGACGTGTCAGCAGGGTGCTCCAAATCCCTTTGACTGTTTAAGATGGCTCCCGTGGGCTGTGAGCTGATGAGCTCTGTGAGCACCTGCGCGCTTAGAGTGGCACTAACCCTGAGAAAACTGCGGCAGCACGTCCAGCGACCTATGAACATTTTCCCCACTGATGAAAGAGGAATCTAGAAACACGTGTCTGGGGATACACTTGAAAAGAATACTGGTACTGGCACTGGCCAACAAACTGAGAACTGTGTGTAAAGCGAGCAATATTGAACCACATCGACCATGATGCATGAGGTAATTCAGCTGTGACGTGTCAGCAGGGTGCTCCAAATCCCTTTGACTGTTTAAGATGGCTCCCGTGGGCTGTGAGCTGACGAGCTCTGTGAGCACCTGCGCGCTGAGAGTGGCACTAACCCTGAGAAAACTGCGGCAGAACGTCCAGCGACCTATGAACATTTTCCCCACTGATGAAAGAGGAATCTAGAAACACGTGTCTGGGGATACACTTGAAAAGAATACTGGTACTGGCACTGGCCAACAAACTGAGAACTGTGTGTGAAGCGAGCAATATTGAACCACATCGACCATGATGCATGAGGTAATTCAGCTGTGACGTGTCAGCAGGGTGCTCCAAATCCCTTTGACTGTTTAAGATGGCTCCCGTGGGCTGTGAGCTGACGAGCTCTGTGAGCACCTGCGCGCTGAGAGTGGCACTAACCCTGAGAAAACTGCGGCAGCACGTCCAGCGACCTATGAACATTTTCCCCACTGATGAAAGAGGAATCTAGAAACACGTGTCTGGGGATACACTTGAAAAGAATACTGGTACTGGCACTGGCCAACAAACTGAGAACTGTGTGTGAAGCGAGCAATATTGAACCACATCGACCATGATGCATGAGGTAATTCAGCTGTGACGTGTCAGCAGGGTGCTCCAAATCCCTTTGACTGTTTAAGATGGCTCCCGTGGGCTGTGAGCTGATGAGCTCTGTGAGCACCTGCGCGCTTAGAGTGGCACTAACCCTGAGAAAACTGCGGCAGCACGTCCAGCGACCTATGAACATTTTCCCCACTGATGAAAGAGGAATCTAGAAACACGTGTCTGGGGATACACTTGAAAAGAATACTGGTACTGGCACTGGCCAACAAACTGAGAACTGTGTGTAAAGCGAGCAATATTGAACCACATCGACCATGATGCATGAGGTAATTCAGCTGTGACGTGTCAGCAGGGTGCTCCAAATCCCTTTGACTGTTTAAGATGGCTCCCGTGGGCTGTGAGCTGACGAGCTCTGTGAGCACCTGCGCGCTGAGAGTGGCACTAACCCTGAGAAAACTGCGGCAGAACGTCCAGCGACCTATGAACATTTTCCCCACTGATGAAAGAGGAATCTAGAAACACGTGTCTGGGGATACACTTGAAAAGAATACTGGTACTGGCACTGGCCAACAAACTGAGAACTGTGTGTGAAGCGAGCAATATTGAACCACATCGACCATGATGCATGAGGTAATTCAGCTGTGACGTGTCAGCAGGGTGCTCCAAATCCCTTTGACTGTTTAAGATGGCTCCCGTGGGCTGTGAGCTGACGAGCTCTGTGAGCACCTGCGCGCTGAGAGTGGCACTAACCCTGAGAAAACTGCGGCAGCACGTCCAGCGACCTATGAATATTTTCCCCACTGATGAAAGAGGAATCTAGAAGCACGTGTCTGGGGATACACTGGAAAAGAATACTGGTACTGGCACTGGCCAACAAACTGAGAACTGTGTGTGAAGCGAGCAATATTAAACCACATCGACCATGATGCATGAGGTAATTCAGCTGTGACGTGTCAGCAGGGTGCTCCAAATCCCTTTGACTGTTTAAGATGGCTCCCGTGGGCTGTGAGCTGATGAGCTCTGTGAGCACCTGCGCGCTGAGAGTGGCACTAACTCTGAGAAAACTGCGGCAGCACGTCCAGCGACCTATGAACATTTTCCCCACTGATGAAAGAGGAATCTAGAAACACGTGTCTGGGGATACACTTGAAAAGAATACTGGTACTGGCACTGGCCAACAAACTGAGAACTGTGTGTGAAGCAAGCAATATTGAACCACATCGACCATGATGCATGAGGTAATTCAGCTGTGACGTGTCAGCAGGGTGCTCCAAATCCCTTTGACTGTTTAAGATGGCTCCCGTGGGCTGTGAGCTGACGAGCTCTGTGAGCACCTGCGCGCTGAGAGTGGCACTACCCTGAGAAAACTGCGACAGCACATCCAGCGACCTATGAACATTTTCCCCACTGATGAAAGAGGAATCTAGAAACACGTGTCTGGGGATACACTTGAAAAGAATACTGGTACTGGCATTGGCCAACAAACTGAGAACTGTGTGTGAAGCGAGCAATATTGAACCACATCGACCATGATGCATGAGGTAATTCAGCTGTGACGTGTCAGCAGGGTGCTCCAAATCCCTTTGACTGTTTAAGATGGCTCCCGTGGGCTGTGAGCTGACGAGCTCTGTGAGCACTTGCGCGCTGAGAGTGGCACTAACCCTGAGAAAACTGTGGCAGCACGTCCAGCGACCTATGAACATTTTCCCCACTGATGAAAGAGGAATCTAGAAACACGTGTCTGGGGATACACTTGAAAAGAATACTGGTACTGGCACTGGCCAACAAACTGAGAACTGTGTGTGAAGCGAGCAATATTGAACCACATCGACCATGATGCATGAGGTAATTCAGCTGTGACGTGTCAGCAGGGTGCTCCAAATCCCTTTGACTGTTTAAGATGGCTCCCGTGGGCTGTGAGCTGACGAGCTCTGTGAGCACCTGCGCGCTGAGAGTGGCACTAACCCTGAGAAAACTGCGGCAGCACGTCCAGCGACCTATGAACATTTTCCCCACTGATGAAAGAGGAATCTAGAAACACGTGTCTGGGGATACACTTGAAAAGAATACTGGTACTGGCACTGGCCAACAAACTGAGAACTGTGTGTGAAGCGAGCAATATTGAACCACATCGACCATGATGCATGAGGTAATTCAGCTGTGACGTGTCAGCAGGGTGCTCCAAATCCCTTTGACTGTTTAAGATGGCTCCCGTGGGCTGTGAGCTGATGAGCTCTGTGAGCACCTGCGCGCTTAGAGTGGCACTAACCCTGAGAAAACTGCGGCAGCACGTCCAGCGACCTATGAACATTTTCCCCACTGATGAAAGAGGAATCTAGAAACACGTGTCTGGGGATACACTTGAAAAGAATACTGGTACTGGCACTGGCCAACAAACTGAGAACTGTGTGTAAAGCGAGCAATATTGAACCACATCGACCATGATGCATGAGGTAATTCAGCTGTGACGTGTCAGCAGGGTGCTCCAAATCCCTTTGACTGTTTAAGATGGCTCCCGTGGGCTGTGAGCTGACGAGCTCTGTGAGCACCTGCGCGCTGAGAGTGGCACTAACCCTGAGAAAACTGCGGCAGAACGTCCAGCGACCTATGAACATTTTCCCCACTGATGAAAGAGGAATCTAGAAACACGTGTCTGGGGATACACTTGAAAAGAATACTGGTACTGGCACTGGCCAACAAACTGAGAACTGTGTGTGAAGCGAGCAATATTGAACCACATCGACCATGATGCATGAGGTAATTCAGCTGTGACGTGTCAGCAGGGTGCTCCAAATCCCTTTGACTGTTTAAGATGGCTCCCGTGGGCTGTGAGCTGACGAGCTCTGTGAGCACCTGCGCGCTGAGAGTGGCACTAACCCTGAGAAAACTGCGGCAGCACGTCCAGCGACCTATGAATATTTTCCCCACTGATGAAAGAGGAATCTAGAAGCACGTGTCTGGGGATACACTGGAAAAGAATACTGGTACTGGCACTGGCCAACAAACTGAGAACTGTGTGTGAAGCGAGCAATATTAAACCACATCGACCATGATGCATGAGGTAATTCAGCTGTGACGTGTCAGCAGGGTGCTCCAAATCCCTTTGACTGTTTAAGATGGCTCCCGTGGGCTGTGAGCTGATGAGCTCTGTGAGCACCTGCGCGCTGAGAGTGGCACTAACTCTGAGAAAACTGCGGCAGCACGTCCAGCGACCTATGAACATTTTCCCCACTGATGAAAGAGGAATCTAGAAACACGTGTCTGGGGATACACTTGAAAAGAATACTGGTACTGGCACTGGCCAACAAACTGAGAACTGTGTGTGAAGCAAGCAATATTGAACCACATCGACCATGATGCATGAGGTAATTCAGCTGTGACGTGTCAGCAGGGTGCTCCAAATCCCTTTGACTGTTTAAGATGGCTCCCGTGGGCTGTGAGCTGACGAGCTCTGTGAGCACCTGCGCGCTGAGAGTGGCACTACCCTGAGAAAACTGCGACAGCACATCCAGCGACCTATGAACATTTTCCCCACTGATGAAAGAGGAATCTAGAAACACGTGTCTGGGGATACACTTGAAAAGAATACTGGTACTGGCATTGGCCAACAAACTGAGAACTGTGTGTGAAGCGAGCAATATTGAACCACATCGACCATGATGCATGAGGTAATTCAGCTGTGACGTGTCAGCAGGGTGCTCCAAATCCCTTTGACTGTTTAAGATGGCTCCCGTGGGCTGTGAGCTGACGAGCTCTGTGAGCACTTGCGCGCTGAGAGTGGCACTAACCCTGAGAAAACTGTGGCAGCACGTCCAGCGACCTATGAACATTTTCCCCACTGATGAAAGAGGAATCTAGAAACACGTGTCTGGGGATACACTTGAAAAGAATACTGGTACTGGCACTGGCCAACAAACTGAGAACTGTGTGTGAAGCGAGCAATATTGAACCACATCGACCATGATGCATGAGGTAATTCAGCTTTGACGTGTCAGCAGGGTGCTCCAAATCCCTTTGACTGTTTAAGATGGCTCCCGTGGGCTGTGAGCTGATGAGCTCTGTGAGCACCTGCGCGCTGAGAGTGGCACTAACCCTGAGAAAACTGCGGCAGCACGTCCAGCGACCTATGAACATTTTCCCCACTGATGAAAGAGGAATCTAGAAACACGTGTCTGGGGATACACTTGAAAAGAATACTGGTACTGGCACTGGCCAACAAACTGAGAACTGTGTGTGAAGCGAGCAATATTGAACCACATCGACCATGATGCATGAGGTAATTCAGCTGTGACGTGTCAGCAGGGTGCTCCAAATCCCTTTGACTGTTTAAGATGGCTCCCGTGGGCTGTGAGCTGATGAGCTCTGTGAGCACCTGCGCGCTGAGAGTGGCACTAACCCTGAGAAAACTGCGGCAGCACGTCCAGCGACCTATGAACATTTTCCCCACTGATGAAAGAGGAATCTAGAAACACGTGTCTGGGGATACACTTGAAAAGAATACTGGTACTGGCACTGGCCAACAAACTGAGAACTGTGTGTAAAGCGAGCAATATTGAACCACATCGACCATGATGCATGAGGTAATTCATCTGTGACGTGTCAGCAGGGTGCTCCAAATCCCTTTGACTGTTTAAGATGGCTCCCGTGGGCTGTGAGCTGACGAGCTCTGTGAGCACCTGCGCGCTGAGAGTGGCACTAACCCTGAGAAAACTGCGGCAGCACGTCCAGCGACCTATGAACATTTTCCCCACTGATGAAAGAGGAATCTAGAAACACGTGTCTGGGGATACACTTGAAAAGAATACTGGTACTGGCACTGGCCAACAAACTGAGAACTGTGTGTGAAGCGAGCAATATTGAACCACATCGACCATGATGCATGACGTAATTCAGCTGTGACGTGTCAGCAGGGTGCTCCAAATCCCTTTGACTGTTTAAGATGGCTCCCGTGGGCTGTGAGCTGACGAGCTCTGTGAGCACCTGCGCGCTGAGAGTGGCACTAACCCTGAGAAAACTGCGGCAGCACGTCCAGCGACCTATGAATATTTTCCCCACTGATGAAAGAGGAATCTAGAAGCACGTGTCTGGGGATACACTGGAAAAGAATACTGGTACTGGCACTGGCCAACAAACTGAGAACTGTGTGTGAAGCGAGCAATATTAAACCACATCGACCATGATGCATGAGGTAATTCAGCTGTGACGTGTCAGCAGGGTGCTCCAAATCCCTTTGACTGTTTAAGATGGCTCCCGTGGGCTGTGAGCTGATGAGCTCTGTGAGCACCTGCGCGCTGAGAGTGGCACTAACCCTGAGAAAACTGCGGCAGCACGTCCAGCGACCTATGAACATTTTCCCCACTGATGAAAGAGGAATCTAGAAACACGTGTCTGGGGATACACTTGAAAAGAATACTGGTACTGGCACTGGCCAACAAACTGAGAACTGTGTGTGAAGCGAGCAATATTGAACCACATCGACCATGATGCATGAGGTAATTCAGCTGTGACGTGTCAGCAGGGTGCTCCAAATCCCTTTGACTGTTTAAGATGGCTCCCGTGGGCTGTGAGCTGACAAGCTCTGTGAGCACCTGCGCGCTGAGAGTGGCACTAACCCTGAGAAAACTGCGGCAGCACGTCCAGCGACCTATGAACATTTTCCCCACTGATGAAAGAGGAATCTAGAAACACGTGTCTGGGGATACACTTGAAAAGAATACTGGTACTGGCACTGGCCAACAAACTGAGAACTGTGTGTAAAGCGAGCAATATTGAACCACATCGACCATGATGCATGAGGTAATTCAGCTGTGACGTGTCAGCAGGGTGCTCCAAATCCCTTTGACTGTTTAAGATGGCTCCCGTGGGCTGTGAGCTGATGAGCTCTGTGAGCACCTGCGCGCTGAGAGTGGCACTAACCCTGAGAAAACTGCGGCAGCACGTCCAGCGACCTATGAACATTTTCCCCACTGATGAAAGAGGAATCTAGAAACACGTGTCTGGGGATACACTTGAAAAGAATAGTGGTACTGGCACTGGCCAACAAACTGAGAACTGTGTGTGAAGCGAGCAATATTGAACCACATCGACCATGATGCATGAGGTAATTCAGCTGTGACGTGTCAGCAGGGTGCTCCAAATACCTTTGACTGTTTAAGATGGCTCCCGTGGGCTGTGAGCTGACGAGCTCTGTGAGCACCTGCGCGCTGAGAGTGGCACTAACCCTGAGAAAACTGCGGCAGCACGTCCAGCGACCTATGAATATTTTCCCCACTGATGAAAGAGGAATCTAGAAGCACGTGTCTGGGGATACACTGGAAAAGAATACTGGTACTGGCACTGGCCAACAAACTGAGAACTGTGTGTGAAGCGAGCAATATTAAACCACATCGACCATGATGCATGAGGTAATTCAGCTGTGACGTGTCAGCAGGGTGCTCCAAATCCCTTCGACTGTTTAAGATGTCTCCCGTGGGCTGTGAGCTGATGAGCTCAGTGAGCACCTGCGCGCTGAGAGTGGCACTAACCCTGAGAAAACTGCGGCAGCACGTCCTGCGACCTATGAACATTTTCCCCACTGATGAAAGAGGAATCTAGAAACACGTGTCTGGGGATACACTTGAAAAGAATACTGGTACTGGCACTGGCCAACAAACTGAGAACTGTGTGTGAAGCGAGCAATATTGAACCACATCGACCATGATGCATGAGGTAATTCAGCTGTGACGTGTCAGCAGGGTGCTCCAAATCCCTTTGACTGTTTAAGATGGCTCCCGTGGGCTGTGAGCTGACGAGCTCTGTGAGCACCTGCGCGCTGAGAGTGGCACTAACCCTGAGAAAACTGCGGCAGCACGTCCAGCGACCTATGAACATTTTCCCCACTGATGAAAGAGGAATCTAGAAACACGTGTCTGGGGATACACTTGAAAAGAATACTGGTACTGGCACTGGCCAACAAACTGAGAACTGTGTGTGAAGCGAGCAATATTGAACCACATCGACCATGATGCATGAGGTAATTCAGCTGTGACGTGTCAGCAGGGTGCTCCAAATCCCTTTGACTGTTTAAGATGGCTCCCGTGGGCTGTGAGCTGACGAGCTCTGTGAGCACCTGCGCGCTGAGAGTGGCACTAACCCTGAGAAAACTGCGGCAGCACGTCCAGCGACCTATGAACATTTTCCCCACTGATGAAAGAGGAATCTAGAAACACGTGTCTGGGGATACACTTGAAAAGAATACTGGTACTGGCACTGGCCAACAAACTGAGAACTGTGTGTGAAGCGAGCAATATTGAACCACATCGACCATGATGCATGAGGTAATTCAGCTGTGACGTGTCAGCAGGGTGCTCCAAATCCCTTTGACTGTTTAAGATGGCTCCCGTGGGCTGTGAGCTGATGAGCTCTGTGAGCACCTGCACGCTGAGAGTGGCACTAACCCTGAGAAAACTGCGGCAGCACGTCCAGCGACCTATGAACATTTTCCCCACTGATGAAAGAGGAATCTAGAAACACGTGTCTGGGGATACACTTGAAAAGAATACTGGTACTGGCACTGGCCAACAAACTGAGAACTGTGTGTGAAGCGAGCAATATTGAACCACATCGACCATGATGCATGAGGTAATTCAGCTGTGACGTGTCAGCAGGGTGCTCCAAATCCCTTTGACTGTTTAAGATGGCTCCCGTGGGCTGTGAGCTGACGAGCTCTGTGAGCACCTGCGTGCTGAGAGTGGCACTAACCCTGAGAAAACTGCGACAGCACATCCAGCGACCTATGAACATTTTCCCCACTGATGAAAGAGGAATCTAGAAACACGTGTCTGGGGATACACTTGAAAAGAATACTGGTACTGGCACTGGCCAACAAACTGAGAACTGTGTGTGAAGCGAGCAATATTGAACCACATCGACCATGATGCATGAGGTAATTCAGCTGTGACGTGTCAGCAGGGTGCTCCAAATCCCTTTGACTGTTTAAGATGGCTCCCGTGGGCTGTGAGCTGACGAGGTCTGTGAGCACTTGCGCGCTGAGAGTGGCACTAACCCTGAGAAAACTGCGGCAGCACGTCCAGCGACCTATGAACATTTTCCCCACTGATGAAAGAGGAATCTAGAAACACGTGTCTGGGGATACACTTGAAAAGAATACTGGTACTGGCACTGGCCAACAAACTGAGAACTGTGTGTGAAGCGAGCAATATTGAACCACATCGACCATGATGCATGAGGTAATTCAGCTGTGACGTGTCAGCAGGGTGCTCCAAATCCCTTTGACTGTTTAAGATGGCTCCCGTGGGCTGTGAGCTGACGAGCTCTGTGAGCACCTGCGCGCTGAGAGTGGCACTAACCCTGAGAAAACTGCGGCAGCACGTCCAGCGACCTATGAACATTTTCCCCACTGATGAAAGAGGAATCTAGAAACACGTGTCTGGGGATACACTTGAAAAGAATACTGGTACTGGCACTGGCCAACAAACTGAGAACTGTGTGTGAAGCGAGCAATATTGAACCACGTCGACCATGATGCATGAGGTAATTCAGCTGTGACGTGTCAGCAGGGTGCTCCAAATCCCTTTGACTGTTTAAGATGGCTCCCGTGGGCTGTGAGCTGACGAGCTCTGTGAGCACCTGCGCGCTGAGAGTGGCACTAACCCTGAGAAAACTGCGGCAGCACGTCCAGCGACCTATGAACATTTTCCCCACTGATGAAAGAGGAATCTAGAAACACGTGTCTGGGGATACACTTGAAAAGAATACTGGTACTGGCACTGGCCAACAAACTGAGAACTGTGTGTGAAGCGAGCAATATTGAACCACGTCGACCATGATGCATGAGGTAATTCAGCTGTGACGTGTCAGCAGGGTGCTCCAAATCCCTTTGACTGTTTAAGATGGCTCCCGTGGGCTGTGAGCTGACGAGCTCTGTGAGCACCTGCGCGCTGAGAGTGGCACTAACCCTGAGAAAACTGCGGCAGCACGTCCAGCGACCTATGAACATTTTCCCCACTGATGAAAGAGGAATCTAGAAACACGTGTCTGGGGATACACTTGAAAAGAATACTGGTACTGGCACTGGCCAACAAACTGAGAACTGTGTGTGAAGCGAGCAATATTGAACCACATCGACCATGATGCATGAGGTAATTCAGCTGTGACGTGTCAGCAGGGTGCTCCAAATCCCTTTGACTGTTTAAGATGGCTCCCGTGGGCTGTGAGCTGATGAGCTCTGTGAGCACCTGCACGCTGAGAGTGGCACTAACCCTGAGAAAACTGCGGCAGCACGTCCAGCGACCTATGAACATTTTCCCCACTGATGAAAGAGGAATCTAGAAACACGTGTCTGGGGATACACTTGAAAAGAATACTGGTACTGGCACTGGCCAACAAACTGAGAACTGTGTGTGAAGCGAGCAATATTGAACCACATCGACCATGATGCATGAGGTAATTCAGCTGTGACGTGTCAGCAGGGTGCTCCAAATCCCTTTGACTGTTTAAGATGGCTCCCGTGGGCTGTGAGCTGACGAGCTCTGTGAGCACCTGCGTGCTGAGAGTGGCACTAACCCTGAGAAAACTGCGACAGCACATCCAGCGACCTATGAACATTTTCCCCACTGATGAAAGAGGAATCTAGAAACACGTGTCTGGGGATACACTTGAAAAGAATACTGGTACTGGCACTGGCCAACAAACTGAGAACTGTGTGTGAAGCGAGCAATATTGAACCACATCAACCATGATGCATGAGGTAATTCAGCTGTGACGTGTCAGCAGGGTGCTCCAAATCCCTTTGACTGTTTAAGATGGCTCCCGTGGGCTGTGAGCTGACGAGCTGTGTGAGCACTTGCGCGCTGAGAGTGGCACTAACCCTGAGAAAACTGCGGCAGCACGTCCAGCGACCTATGAACATTTTCCCCACTGATGAAAGAGGAATCTAGAAACACGTGTCTGGGGATACACTTGAAAAGAATACTGGTACTGGCACTGGCCAACAAACTGAGAACTGTGTGTGAAGCGAGCAATATTGAACCACATCGACCATGATGCATGAGGTAATTCAGCTGTGACGTGTCAGCAGGGTGCTCCAAATCCCTTTGACTGTTTAAGATGGCTCCCGTGGGCTGTGAGCTGACGAGCTCTGTGAGCACCTGCGCGCTGAGAGTGGCACTAACCCTGAGAAAACTGCGGCAGCACGTCCAGCGACCTATGAACATTTTCCCCACTGATGAAAGAGGAATCTAGAAACACGTGTCTGGGGATACACTTGAAAAGAATACTGGTACTGGCACTGGCCAACAAACTGAGAACTGTGTGTGAAGCGAGCAATATTGAACCACGTCGACCATGATGCATGAGGTAATTCAGCTGTGACGTGTCAGCAGGGTGCTCCAAATCCCTTTGACTGTTTAAGATGGCTCCCGTGGGCTGTGAGCTGACGAGCTCTGTGAGCACCTGCGCGCTGAGAGTGGCACTAACCCTGAGAAAACTGCGGCAGCACGTCCAGCGACCTATGAACATTTTCCCCACTGATGAAAGAGGAATCTAGAAACACGTGTCTGGGGATACACTTGAAAAGAATACTGGTACTGGCACTGGCCAACAAACTGAGAACTGTGTGTGAAGCGAGCAATATTGAACCACATCGACCATGATGCATGAGGTAATTCAGCTGTGACGTGTCAGCAGGGTGCTCCAAATCCCTTTGACTGTTTAAGATGGCTCCCGTGGGCTGTGAGCTGATGAGCTCTGTGAGCACCTGCGCGCTTAGAGTGGCACTAACCCTGAGAAAACTGCGGCAGCACGTCCAGCGACCTATGAACATTTTCCCCACTGATGAAAGAGGAATCTAGAAACACGTGTCTGGGGATACACTTGAAAAGAATACTGGTACTGGCACTGGCCAACAAACTGAGAACTGTGTGTAAAGCGAGCAATATTGAACCACATCGACCATGATGCATGAGGTAATTCAGCTGTGACGTGTCAGCAGGGTGCTCCAAATCCCTTTGACTGTTTAAGATGGCTCCCGTGGGCTGTGAGCTGACGAGCTCTGTGAGCACCTGCGCGCTGAGAGTGGCACTAACCCTGAGAAAACTGCGGCAGAACGTCCAGCGACCTATGAACATTTTCCCCACTGATGAAAGAGGAATCTAGAAACACGTGTCTGGGGATACACTTGAAAAGAATACTGGTACTGGCACTGGCCAACAAACTGAGAACTGTGTGTGAAGCGAGCAATATTGAACCACATCGACCATGATGCATGAGGTAATTCAGCTGTGACGTGTCAGCAGGGTGCTCCAAATCCCTTTGACTGTTTAAGATGGCTCCCGTGGGCTGTGAGCTGACGAGCTCTGTGAGCACCTGCGCGCTGAGAGTGGCACTAACCCTGAGAAAACTGCGGCAGCACGTCCAGCGACCTATGAACATTTTCCCCACTGATGAAAGAGGAATCTAGAAACACGTGTCTGGGGATACACTTGAAAAGAATACTGGTACTGGCACTGGCCAACAAACTGAGAACTGTGTGTGAAGCGAGCAATATTGAACCACATCGACCATGATGCATGAGGTAATTCAGCTGTGACGTGTCAGCAGGGTGCTCCAAATCCCTTTGACTGTTTAAGATGGCTCCCGTGGGCTGTGAGCTGATGAGCTCTGTGAGCACCTGCGCGCTTAGAGTGGCACTAACCCTGAGAAAACTGCGGCAGCACGTCCAGCGACCTATGAACATTTTCCCCACTGATGAAAGAGGAATCTAGAAACACGTGTCTGGGGATACACTTGAAAAGAATACTGGTACTGGCACTGGCCAACAAACTGAGAACTGTGTGTAAAGCGAGCAATATTGAACCACATCGACCATGATGCATGAGGTAATTCAGCTGTGACGTGTCAGCAGGGTGCTCCAAATCCCTTTGACTGTTTAAGATGGCTCCCGTGGGCTGTGAGCTGACGAGCTCTGTGAGCACCTGCGCGCTGAGAGTGGCACTAACCCTGAGAAAACTGCGGCAGAACGTCCAGCGACCTATGAACATTTTCCCCACTGATGAAAGAGGAATCTAGAAACACGTGTCTGGGGATACACTTGAAAAGAATACTGGTACTGGCACTGGCCAACAAACTGAGAACTGTGTGTGAAGCGAGCAATATTGAACCACATCGACCATGATGCATGAGGTAATTCAGCTGTGACGTGTCAGCAGGGTGCTCCAAATCCCTTTGACTGTTTAAGATGGCTCCCGTGGGCTGTGAGCTGACGAGCTCTGTGAGCACCTGCGCGCTGAGAGTGGCACTAACCCTGAGAAAACTGCGGCAGCACGTCCAGCGACCTATGAATATTTTCCCCACTGATGAAAGAGGAATCTAGAAGCACGTGTCTGGGGATACACTGGAAAAGAATACTGGTACTGGCACTGGCCAACAAACTGAGAACTGTGTGTGAAGCGAGCAATATTAAACCACATCGACCATGATGCATGAGGTAATTCAGCTGTGACGTGTCAGCAGGGTGCTCCAAATCCCTTTGACTGTTTAAGATGGCTCCCGTGGGCTGTGAGCTGATGAGCTCTGTGAGCACCTGCGCGCTGAGAGTGGCACTAACTCTGAGAAAACTGCGGCAGCACGTCCAGCGACCTATGAACATTTTCCCCACTGATGAAAGAGGAATCTAGAAACACGTGTCTGGGGATACACTTGAAAAGAATACTGGTACTGGCACTGGCCAACAAACTGAGAACTGTGTGTGAAGCAAGCAATATTGAACCACATCGACCATGATGCATGAGGTAATTCAGCTGTGACGTGTCAGCAGGGTGCTCCAAATCCCTTTGACTGTTTAAGATGGCTCCCGTGGGCTGTGAGCTGACGAGCTCTGTGAGCACCTGCGCGCTGAGAGTGGCACTACCCTGAGAAAACTGCGACAGCACATCCAGCGACCTATGAACATTTTCCCCACTGATGAAAGAGGAATCTAGAAACACGTGTCTGGGGATACACTTGAAAAGAATACTGGTACTGGCATTGGCCAACAAACTGAGAACTGTGTGTGAAGCGAGCAATATTGAACCACATCGACCATGATGCATGAGGTAATTCAGCTGTGACGTGTCAGCAGGGTGCTCCAAATCCCTTTGACTGTTTAAGATGGCTCCCGTGGGCTGTGAGCTGACGAGCTCTGTGAGCACTTGCGCGCTGAGAGTGGCACTAACCCTGAGAAAACTGTGGCAGCACGTCCAGCGACCTATGAACATTTTCCCCACTGATGAAAGAGGAATCTAGAAACACGTGTCTGGGGATACACTTGAAAAGAATACTGGTACTGGCACTGGCCAACAAACTGAGAACTGTGTGTGAAGCGAGCAATATTGAACCACATCGACCATGATGCATGAGGTAATTCAGCTTTGACGTGTCAGCAGGGTGCTCCAAATCCCTTTGACTGTTTAAGATGGCTCCCGTGGGCTGTGAGCTGATGAGCTCTGTGAGCACCTGCGCGCTGAGAGTGGCACTAACCCTGAGAAAACTGCGGCAGCACGTCCAGCGACCTATGAACATTTTCCCCACTGATGAAAGAGGAATCTAGAAACACGTGTCTGGGGATACACTTGAAAAGAATACTGGTACTGGCACTGGCCAACAAACTGAGAACTGTGTGTGAAGCGAGCAATATTGAACCACATCGACCATGATGCATGAGGTAATTCAGCTGTGACGTGTCAGCAGGGTGCTCCAAATCCCTTTGACTGTTTAAGATGGCTCCCGTGGGCTGTGAGCTGATGAGCTCTGTGAGCACCTGCGCGCTGAGAGTGGCACTAACCCTGAGAAAACTGCGGCAGCACGTCCAGCGACCTATGAACATTTTCCCCACTGATGAAAGAGGAATCTAGAAACACGTGTCTGGGGATACACTTGAAAAGAATACTGGTACTGGCACTGGCCAACAAACTGAGAACTGTGTGTAAAGCGAGCAATATTGAACCACATCGACCATGATGCATGAGGTAATTCATCTGTGACGTGTCAGCAGGGTGCTCCAAATCCCTTTGACTGTTTAAGATGGCTCCCGTGGGCTGTGAGCTGACGAGCTCTGTGAGCACCTGCGCGCTGAGAGTGGCACTAACCCTGAGAAAACTGCGGCAGCACGTCCAGCGACCTATGAACATTTTCCCCACTGATGAAAGAGGAATCTAGAAACACGTGTCTGGGGATACACTTGAAAAGAATACTGGTACTGGCACTGGCCAACAAACTGAGAACTGTGTGTGAAGCGAGCAATATTGAACCACATCGACCATGATGCATGACGTAATTCAGCTGTGACGTGTCAGCAGGGTGCTCCAAATCCCTTTGACTGTTTAAGATGGCTCCCGTGGGCTGTGAGCTGACGAGCTCTGTGAGCACCTGCGCGCTGAGAGTGGCACTAACCCTGAGAAAACTGCGGCAGCACGTCCAGCGACCTATGAATATTTTCCTCACTGATGAAAGAGGAATCTAGAAGCACGTGTCTGGGGATACACTGGAAAAGAATACTGGTACTGGCACTGGCCAACAAACTGAGAACTGTGTGTGAAGCGAGCAATATTAAACCACATCGACCATGATGCATGAGGTAATTCAGCTGTGACGTGTCAGCAGGGTGCTCCAAATCCCTTTGACTGTTTAAGATGGCTCCCGTGGGCTGTGAGCTGATGAGCTCTGTGAGCACCTGCGCGCTGAGAGTGGCACTAACCCTGAGAAAACTGCGGCAGCACGTCCAGCGACCTATGAACATTTTCCCCACTGATGAAAGAGGAATCTAGAAACACGTGTCTGGGGATACACTTGAAAAGAATACTGGTACTGGCACTGGCCAACAAACTGAGAACTGTGTGTGAAGCGAGCAATATTGAACCACATCGACCATGATGCATGAGGTAATTCAGCTGTGACGTGTCAGCAGGGTGCTCCAAATCCCTTTGACTGTTTAAGATGGCTCCCGTGGGCTGTGAGCTGACAAGCTCTGTGAGCACCTGCGCGCTGAGAGTGGCACTAACCCTGAGAAAACTGCGGCAGCACGTCCAGCGACCTATGAACATTTTCCCCACTGATGAAAGAGGAATCTAGAAACACGTGTCTGGGGATACACTTGAAAAGAATACTGGTACTGGCACTGGCCAACAAACTGAGAACTGTGTGTGAAGCGAGCAATATTGAACCACATCGACCATGATGCATGAGGTAATTCAGCTGTGACGTGTCAGCAGGGTGCTCCAAATCCCTTTGACTGTTTAAGATGGCTCCCGTGGGCTGTGAGCTGACGAGCTCTGTGAGCACCTGCGCGCTGAGAGTGGCACTTACCCTGAGAAAACTGCGGCAGCACGTCCAGCGACCTATGAACATTTTCCCCACTGATGAAAGAGGAATCTAGAAACACGTGTCTGGGGATACACTTGAAAAGAATACTGGTACTGGCACTGGCCAACAAACTGAGAACTGTGTGTGAAGCGAGCAATATTGAACCACATCGACCATGATGCATGAGGTAATTCAGCTGTGACGTGTCAGCAGGGTGCTCCAAATCCCTTTGACTGTTTAAGATGGCTCCCGTGGGCTGTTAGCTGACGAGCTCTGTGAGCACCTGCGCGCTGAGAGTGGCACTAACCCTGAGAAAACTGCGGCAGCACGTCCAGCGACCTATGAACATTTTCCCCACTGATGAAAGAGGAATCTAGAAACACGTGTCTGGGGATACACTTGAAAAGAATACTGGTACTGGCACTGGCCAACAAACTGAGAACTGTGTGTGAAGCGAGCAATATTGAACCACATCGACCATGATGCATGAGGTAATTCAGCTGTGACGTGTCAGCAGGGTGCTCCAAATCCCTTTGACTGTTTAAGATGGTTCCCCTGGGCTGTGAGCTGACGAGCTCTGTGAGCACCTGCGCACTGAGAGTGGCACTAACCCTGAGAAAACTGCGGCAGCACGTCCAGCGACCTATGAACATTTTCCCTGTCGTGTATTTCTATAGGTTCTGAATCAGTCCCCCTATTCCTGACCCTATTCTGGTTAAACTAACTATCAAGTTAACTAACAGTCAGCCCATGAGGCAAGAAAACCCCCATGATGCAGATACCGTTATCTGACGCAGTCACACTACGGCACAGGAACGTGTTATCTGATTAGGTCATAACGCTTGAGATCTAATTAGACAAGCGACATTCCTCCAGCCCCTGATAAGGCATACGACGTTCTCATAACAAATCAAACCTATGACAACCTGGAAAATCCGTGCGGCCATTGTTTTGATTTCACAGAGAACTTTAGTAAAGAATGTGCTAACGAGCAAGTCGTATGACATCTTTATTGACGTATCTATGTCCATCCTTACGTCAATCTCGGCACCTTTAAGGTATAAATATTGCCGACCTTGCCCTATGCAAAGACACGCGTGGTGACAAGACGGAGCAGCCATACTTGCCGAAGCCGAGAGCAGAAGCAGACCCCGCTGGCAGCAGCCCCGCCTTCCTGACGCGCTGAGAGACGCGCTGCTATCTCAAGCCGAGAGACCCAGCACCGGCGCTTTCGTGCAGCCCTCGCAGGCAGCCTGGAATATCGAGAGCAGAGAAAGAGATACCATTCCTCATTCATCCTAACTTCCAGGTACAGAACTGAATAACCCCTCACAGAGAATTCTTTAGTTATTCACTTGGCAAAAACAAACTTAACTTAAACTGTAACTTTCTATTCCCGCCCACGCATTAGACTTAGGTCAGGTACACGGGGTAGGCGTATTTAGAAACACCAGTTGAGTACGTTTAGTCAAATGTATATGTGTATGTAAATATATTTTAATCATTTTAAACATCATATGGCTCAGAAACCATATCAATGTTTTTACAGTATTATTTTATACTATTGCTTTTAATGTATGCACTTTACTTAACTATAAGTATTGCAATAATATCGATCCATTTCTCATGTATGAGAAAAGAGACTGATCAATAAATAACACCTTTTTATTGAACACGCCCGTCTCTTCCTTTTCTCTACATTCTGATGAGACTAAGAATGCACGTACTGACTGAGTAAAATAATTGCCTTGTGCTCACAGGACTCTCGAGATTGACTCTTGATTAGGGGAGAGCAAAGTTGTCATGTTCTATGGTTGTCAGAAACTAAATCCCTTCTTGTCTAATCAGGGGAGTTAATTCCTTCCTTGAACATTCGAGAAAGTTTCTAGCGAACTCTGAGCTTAGCTGGCAAACCCAAAAATTAAGTCTAGTATCGACAGTAGTAGACCTAGTTAACGTCTGGCCTAGGCCTTTACTGCTGTAGGTACTATTCCAATGCGCAGAGCCTATTGGGAAAATAGGAGCTACACTACATGGCGCCCAACGCGTTTGGAAAGGGCGATAAAACTAACGTAAGACATTTAGAGTAACTCAGTCGTGCTTTCTCACTCAGACCCCTTTTCCCAAATACTCCAAAGACGTCTGGAGTGGGTGAAAGGTTATATCCTCCAAAACCTCGCAGGAGGGAACTCCTATGTATGGTTCTTGGTCAAGTCAACGTTGAAGGATAAACAGTTCCAAAATATTGTGCATCTAATCTCTGTTTCCATAAAGAAACCTGATCTGCAAACAAACATAATACCATCCTGTCTGTAAAATGGGAGACAGTGATGAAGAAAGAGAGGCAGTTAGATTAGCTACTGAACTCGCAGATGCTGATGCTACCATGCAAGCAGCAGACCCGAATATAACACTCATTCCGGTCATTAAAAGGAGATCTATAACCTTAAAACTTATAGAAAATGGACTGACACCTAGAGGTGGCACAGTCATATTCGTAATTGAGGCACACGAATATCGGCAGACAGAGGTATACTATTCATGGATACATTTTCCAGCAGCAAATGCTGTAACAAAGTACTTCCACTATTACAAAGTAGAGGAACCTCCTGAAACGTACACTCCTTTCGAGGAGGTGGAAGTACCACTCAAATTCCAAGAGCATTTGCTCTTATTTGATGGCGCCCTAAAACATAACAATCACATTACAAGGCTCGGTCCTTTAGGAAGACCAGGAGCAACGTGGCCGGTCTTAGCCGGATACACACCACATCCAGACATCGAAAGAATGCCTGCAGCAGAGCTGTTAATACAGCTAAAACAACTACTAAAAATTCATAGACAATTAGTTCAGTATGTAATGCGGACTTCAACAATTCAGCCAGCGATTAAACTTCCACAGCTGACCCCTCACCAGGGGAACACAAATAAAATTACACCACAGAACATCCAATCCTGCCTAGGTAAAGTTCCAGCTAAACGGGAACAGATACCATTCTGGTTGGCACAGAAAATTACCCAAATAGAGGCGGTGTTTCCTGACACCACCCCATTAGAAAAACACAGGATTCTGACTATATGTCTCCCAATGGGAATCGCACCACACATTGAGGACTGTGACACTTGGGGTACAGTCTTTGCTTCCATCTACACAAAAACGCACGGTGTTCCATCCATTTCGGTAATACCAGATGTGCTAAAACAAATTCAAGATGAATACGGTCCAGAACCTGCTTTAACTCTTGGTATGAAATTACTAAAATACTTCAAGCAGGTCTCGGCTATATTATTAGCCAACATAAAAGGTGAAGCAGCAAATGTGGCGATCCGCCAGAGGTTAAAAGAGACAGATATAGCAGACCAACCAGCTGAAATTGCCAGAATCATAGAAAAATCCTATGAAGAACTAGGCAGAGATAGTCTTAGTGGAATACCAGTAAAACCGCAACTGACTACAAGTCCAGAAAAAATATTTTTTAATAATAATAATTCACCAAAAAAGAACTGGGATGGAAACAAACAATCCAATCCTAAAGAAAAGAAATTCCAGTCCCGAGGAAGGTCTCCTAGGCGAAGAGAGAAATCTCCAAACCAAAGACAGAGGTCACCGCAGAGTGACCCCTCTGGGAATAGATATAACCTTAGAAATAGGGATAATATTAAAAAACCTGATAGATATCAAGACATTGATACACGTCCCTCTCAATCTTTTCAGACTTCCTCGCATAAATCGGAAAGAAGAGGACGATCAGAAGAGCACGCCAAGTCCAAAGACAAGGAACCTGCTCAACAAAAAAAGAAATTACAATTTCCAAAAAAGAAGGTAGCCAGTATCAAGGTAGTTAAAAATGCCGAGAATACTGAGGACACAACTGAAAAACGGAGAATGGGCTCAGACAATGCTAGACAGCGCAGCAGAGGTGAGCATAGCTCGCAAAGTCCTTATGAATCATCTGGAGACAGTGGACACGAATGAATACCTTCAAGTGGAAACTGCAGACACCAGAGTTAGCAAGCCCCACAAGATATACAAGATAACATTACGTATAGAGGGAGATAAGACTAGGAAAATAAGGGGACTATTTTGGGATAACCTCTCAAAGGGTTATGACATCCTTCTAGCTGAAAAAGACTGGCCACCAGAGTTTGTCAGGGAGTGCCCTCATGGCGAAGAAGTAATTATGCCTGCCTTCTCGAATCAAATCCCGATTCATAAAAAATACACACTTGCTAGAAAGTGGGCAGTGGCCTTAGCACCTGCTTTATATAAAAATCATGTAGGATGGGATGAGGATTCTCCTCCTCACAAAATCCAGTTAAAATCACAACCTACTGCACAAAGGCAGTACCCAATTAAGCAAGAAGCTAAAAAACAGGTAAATGAAATACTAGATCAGCTAGAATACCAGGGGGTGGTTGAAACTTGCACCTCACAAATGAACAATCCTTTGTTTCCGGTCCCCAAACCAGACAATTCATATCGTCTAGTTTTGGATTACCGACACCTTAACACATGTTGCAAAACCTTTGCAGTGCAAAACTCACACAGTGCTGCACTAATGAATAACATAGTGCGCAAAAAATACAAAACAACCTTGGACATCTCCAATGGATTCTTTTGTCAAAACATAGCACCAGAGAGCAGATATATAACTGCATTCTCAGTAAATGGCACTCAAAAGCAATTCTGTCGGTTAGCCCAGGGGTACAAGAACAGCCCGGGGGTATTCTCAGCGAGAGTAACAGAATTACTACAACTATATGATGATGAAGCATTATCTTATGTCGATGACATTTACTTAACAGATGATGACTTGGAGACTCACTTGAAAAGGGTGAACACCATAATACTTGGGTTCGCTGCAGAGGGTTACAAATTCAACTTCAAAAAGTCCAGAATTGCCCATCTGACAGTCCTATTCTTAGGATATGAGTTATCAAGTGAAGGCAAAAGCCTGGCAGACAATTTCCTAGAGAAATGTGCCGTAATCCAAGCCCCTAAAACACTAAAAAACCTACAGTCAATTCTAGGCTTCCTAAATTTCGGAAGAACATACATTGCAAATTACGCAGAAAGGGTCAAACCCCTTTATGATCTAATTAAACCAGACTTTAAAAGATCCAATTGGACTCAAACACACACAGAAATTTTGAGATCCTTACAAACAGACATGCTAATTAAAACAAAATTAGAAACACGTGATAACACACGCAACCTTGTGATCCGAGTCATCCCAGGGAGATGCGGATTCACATACCTGACCTCTAATGAGGGAGAAAAGGTACCAATTGCATTTAAATCACACTTGTACACAGAAGCTGAACAGAAATTCAGTAATACAGAAAAAATCATTTGTGCAGTTCAAACCGCAATAGCTAGAGAAAAAGAGATAGCTGACGGCAGACATATCACAGTCAGAACAGCAGAATCAGCCTTTGAGGCACTAACAACACCGTGTAATTTACCAACAACAACATTGAATCCGGAATGGATACAATGGATGAATTCAATCACAACGGACAAAGTATACTACTACTTTGATCCAGAACTAGAAGAATTAAAAAATCTAAAATATGAAAAGACGTATCCTCTGCCAATCGACATTCTTCCTCTACGACATTACGCCTGTGTAATCTATACAGACGGACATGCTCAACCCTCCGTTTGGGGAGAACATGCATACAATCCCACATGTGAGATTACAAAAGAAGTGTGGCGCGGAGGTAAACTAAGACCTCTATTAACAAAATCACACTCAGTAGAAACTAATTCAGAACTACAAACTGAAATAATAGCATTAAAAATGGCGCTGGATAATGCGGATCGCGAATTCCCGACACTTATAGTGTCAGATTCATATTACTGCGTCAAAGCATATAACAAGGATTTGCAGACATGGATTCAGAACGGTTACAAAGATGACACAGATGCACCAATAAAGCAGAAACTGCTCTGGGAACAAGTAGCTCTTTTGAAAAAAGAACTACCAAAGACTCACGTGACTCACTCACTGAGTCATCAACGTGATGGCGTTCACGTTGTGGGGAATTCATTGGCTGAAGCAGCCGCAGCGGCAGCCACTAAACAGGCTCCCGTAGATCGAAAAAAGCGTACATTAAAATACATTGACGGTGAAACATTGCTGGCGGTGAAAACGTCATCAAACGGCGACTGCTCAGCACTACCGATCAACTATCCACTCAATTATACATACATAATCGATGCAAACTCCGTCCCTTTTGCTCGAATCCCTGGAGTGGGGGATAGAGTGATTCCAAACATGGACAGGAGAAACTTGTTAATCGCAGACGCACACATGGGCGAGGGTCTCAGACACCTTAAATTAAAAGATTCTCTGGAAGAATTACAATCACGGTACTGGTGGCCAGGCATGAGCCTGCACTACACCATGTTTGTAAAAAACTGCCCAAACTGCAACAGAGATCGCAGTGGGGAGAGAAGCAGTTTAATACCTCGTCGTATCAAGGCAGATAATATTACCAGCAAAAAGAATGGCTTGCGATTAACATATACAGGCTAGTTTCCACTTATAATGTAGATCACCAGCACTCGGCTGACGTCCGGACTATTATACAAGATTTGCGAGTCTAAATGGCATATACGCTAAGAGCATGTTACGTTCGACCATTGTTTTCACTCAGGCATACCAGCCTGGGGGGAAACATGGCCAAATGAGCACAGCCCAGCGGGAATCTTCTCACTTCCTTCCTGAGGGTACTGGATGGTGTAAAGAAAAAACCAAGGCAGAAAGCAATCTATAATGGAAAGGATATTAGGTTCGGGAGCTGGGTGGGTCAAACATCTAATAAGTGTCCAACGTAGTCTAAATAACTTGCCAAGAAATTCTCTGAAGGGATTCAGTCCGTACGAGTTATTATTCGGAACTAGGATGTTGATCTCTGACCTTGATAGTCAGACTTCAGTGGTAATAGAAAGAACCTTTGATGTCAAAGACCGTTTGGCTATTTTGCAGGACTTAAACAAAACAAGAAAAGACCTGAGCAACATACAGTTGAAACAACAGCCAACGACCACTGAAGAATCACCACCTGTCCCAGCAAGACCTGTCTGGATTCCAAAAGTCGGGGATCTAGTCAGGGAGAAGATCGCGGTAAAGAAGGAATTTGGGCCTTCTTACAGAAAAGCAGCTCCTGTCTTGTCTGTCAACGGGACAAGATCAGTTGTACTACCGCCACTTGCTGGAAAAAAGGAGAACCGAGTTGTATCCATCGACCTGGTAAAACCACAACATGTGGCCGATAACAAACAGTAGGCCAAGTGGACTCCCAATAAGTAGCAGAACACCAAGGTTTGCTACCAGTACAGAGGTCCTAACAAAAAGGCTCATCACATTCGAAACGCCTGCAGAAGAACAAGAAGGACTATGCAACAATGCAATAGAACTCAGACCTCTGAAAACCCAAATAAAGACATTTAGCAGAGACACACCGATCTATACTGAAGTACCAAGTGAAAATGCAAAAAACAGAAATCCTGAACCAATTGGAACAATTGACAGAACTGCATCCGGTTACTTCATCAACTTCGATGATTCCTCTGACGGCTTCAGTGAATCAAAGACACAGCCATCATCAAAATCCTTTAAAGACAAAGCGAAGGAACTTTTGAAACAACTGAAAGAAACATATCTGATTTCTCCATGGATTGAATTTTGGGTGGGTTTTGGCGCATTTATCCTCATACTTTGGCTCATCATGGTATTTACTTTGGGACGCTTCATTGAGGGAAAATATGCTAAAATGGACACAGCAAGTCAGAACATCAACTTGGTCCTCAAACCACACACATCTTCACACGTCGAGAAAAGAGAACTTTCTTCAGAACTTTCTTCAGCCAACTTCACAGCCAATCCTATACCTGGTGGGGTAGCCTGGGACAACACTGACTATGAAATTTATGGTCCGGTCGAGATCCTGAAATATCCACACCAAATCAAGATCTCCTTGAGTGACTTTGCAAAACCAAACTCATTTGCTGATGATTGGGACTTCGAAAGTATTAACAACATGATGTCTGACTTAGTAATGTCTGCTAAATTTACAAAACATGATTATTTGCAAGGTTCTACAAATTATGATAGTATGTATTGCTATAACCATTATGGTAACCATTTTTTGCATAAATCTGCACAACCTAGAAATGTTTTAAATTATAATCAATGGGAACATTGTGCTACACCTCCAAAAGGGAGCTCTAGAACCGTGTATGACAAATATTCATATTTTTCAGGTTTTAACACAAGTAATGCTGAAACATTTTATTTTAAATTGTCAAACAAGACAGGGATGAAAACCATGATAACCAACACAAAATTGATATATTCAGATTCATTCTTTGAAAAAATGAATACTTTTGGATTTGATTATTGGGACAAAAATGTTGATTTGAAAAGTGTTTGGGGTACAAAAGAATGGCAAGTACAGGGTTTAGAAGCTTTGTTTAGAGCCTGCATGATCCCAGAACAAATGATATTTTTAAATGACACTGTTCAACAAACCACCTGTCTTGGTTTTGCCAAAATCAAAGATTTAAATAAACCGTCTATTCCAAAGCCAACAATGTTCAGCAATAGCTCTGATACAGATGAAGAGATAGACGTAAACCATATACTAAACCAAAACAGAACACATCCTGATTGGAAACAATGGTTGATCTGGCCCACAGATACAAATTACTGTCAAGATAGATTCCTGAATAAAACACAGGGTTTCAAAATGACCAGGCCAGACCCTAGATATCCCCAAAGACATCACCCAGGGATAATAACAACCTACAGTGTGGGCAAATTATGCCTTCAGTGGCTACAGACTTCCACACTGCCTGAAATTAAGCAACACCTAACTTTACTTACTGATGGTGCTGACTTGCGTGATTTCATAATGGGACCACGCAAACAGCGTCAAAAGCGTTTCATAGCAGCCTCTGTATATGCAGCATACAATGAGGCCTGGAAGGTTACTCAAATTGAAACAGCAGAAAGAATACGGGAAATTGACCGTATTAATTTGGAAAAATCACTATCTGTAGTGGACAATGGGATAATGACTCTGTCCTCCAGAATTTTTTCATTGGACAGCATTGTGTCTTCAGCAATCGATATATTATCGCAAGACTTACTGTTATTACAACATGGTCAGTCACAATTGCGTTCCATTGTACAGCTTGGCTGGACATTACAAAATCTGCGTTCAGGCTATGTGCCTTGGCGTTTAATCAACACAACGTCACTATTCCAAATCTTTAACCTTACTGATAGACAAATCGGTATGGCGCAAAAGGGTGCTGATTATACAATCTTGAGCATTGAAAAACTAGAAAGATTACCAATGACAATGTCAGAACGACCTGTCAGTGAATGGATAATCCACGGAATCATAAATATTCCAATCTCAACCTTCAGGTTTCAATACTGCCAAAAATATATACAGGCTGGCATGTACGAGAAATTGGGGAAGGGGTACCTTAAAACAACTTGGAACCTGCCCTATTCACATGCATGTGTCAGTAATAAAGGACAGAAAGTGTTTCTTAGTGGCAACAATTGAAGAATGCGTGTTAGACACCTGTCTGACGCTACAATCGGATGCGCCAGTGGATGCAGATACACTGTTGGTTCCTACCAAGGTTCACGCTTTGTGCTGCCCTCAAAGGCTGCCAATCCTGATGACGGCATTCCTGGAATCTTCACCACTGCGATTGAAGAGTAGTGAAGTTCAAGATGAAAGCAGCATCGAACAGGTACGACCTTCTGTCAGCAATGCAAATCAGAATGTCAATGGAGACAATCATGCGCACGAATGCATGGTTACCCCTATTTCCGACTTAGTGGAACTTTCCCATGAAGCTGTTGACAGTTTTTTCGAAAGCCTGAATGATATGATGTTCTCTCCAGAACAGAAATAGAGACTTTTGAGTAAACTCGCACACGGCGTTCCCTGAATTCGGCCTTCAACTTTAAAAATAAAGTCACACGAACAATTTCACTCCAGCTCACGGACAGCAATATTTTTCAGCAAGCCCCTTAAAATATTTTTCTACATATTTTTCCCCGGGACACTGATCTTCTGCTTAAAGTAAGAAACTATTCCTAGAGAACAAAAATTTCTATTTTTAGATACTTTATAGACTTTAGCTGCTCGCTGGGATGTTCACAAATATTTTATTATGTGATGAAATGGTCTCGAACTTCCTTTCTATATAGCCATATTAAGAGCCATTTCATGTGTATTTCTCATATACCAATAAGCAATAATGCATAACAATGCGTGTTTAATTTTGCATTTAATTCATAGCTTAAGTGCATACAATATATATGACTGCAATTTTTCAGTATATTTGAAAATTTCGAAATGCATTTATGTATTTTGGGGTGGTAAGGTATACACTATACTCTATAGTATGTTGTACTATGTTATACTATGCATAGATTAGTAGATATGACCATAGTTAGCGTGGAGTGGGTGTCGTGTATTTCTATAGGTTCTGAATCAGTCCCCCTATTCCTGACCCTATTCTGGTTAAACTAACTATCAAGTTAACTAACAGTCAGCCCATGAGGCAAGAAAACCCCCATGATGCAGATACCGTTATCTGACGCAGTCACACTACGGCACAGGAACGTGTTATCTGATTAGGTCATAACGCTTGAGATCTAATTAGACAAGCGACATTCCTCCAGCCCCTGATAAGGCATACGACGTTCTCATAACAAATCAAACCTATGACAACCTGGAAAATCCGTGCGGCCATTGTTTTGATTTCACAGAGGACTTTAGTAAAGAATGTGCTAACGAGCAAGTCGTATGACATCTTTATTGACGTATCTATGTCCATCCTTACGTCAATCTCGGCACCTTTAAGGTATAAATATTGCCGACCTTGCCCTATGCAAAGACACGCGTGGTGACAAGACGGAGCAGCCATACTTGCCGAAGCCGAGAGCAGAAGCAGACCCCGCTGGCAGCAGCCCCGCCTTCCTGACGCGCTGAGAGACGCGCTGCTATCTCAAGCCGAGAGACCCAGCACCGGCGCTTTCGGGCAGCCCTCGCAGGCAGCCTGGAATATCGAGAGCAGAGAAAGAGATACCATTCCTCATTCATCCTAACTTCCAGGTACAGAACTGAATAACCCCTCACAGAGAATTCTTTAGTTATTCACTTGGCAAAAACAAACTTAACTTAAACTGTAACTTTCTATTCCCGCCCACGCATTAGACTTAGGTCAGGTACACGGGGTAGGCGTATTTAGAAACACCAGTTGAGTACGTTTAGTCAAATGTATATGTGTATGTAAATATATTTTAATCATTTTAAACATCATATGGCTCAGAAACCATATCAATGTTTTTACAGTATTATTTTATACTATTGCTTTTAATGTATGCACTTTACTTAACTATAAGTATTGCAATAATATCGATCCATTTCTCATGTATGAGAAAAGAGACTGATCAATAAATAACACCTTTTTATTGAACACGCCCGTCTCTTCCTTTTCTCTACATTCTGATGAGACTAAGAATGCACGTACTGACTGAGTAAAATAATTGCCTTGTGCTCACACGACTCTCGAGATTGACTCTTGATTAGGGGAGAGCAAAGTTGTCATGTTCTATGGTTGTCAGAAACTAAATCCCTTCTTGTCTAATCAGGGGAGTTAATTCCTTCCTTGAACATTCGAGAAAGTTTCTAGCGAACTCTGAGCTTAGCTGGCAAACCCAAAAATTAAGTCTAGTATCGACAGTAGTAGACCTAGTTAACGTCTGGCCTAGGCCTTTACTGCTGTAGGTACTATTCCAATGCGCAGAGCCTATTGGGAAAATAGGAGCTACACTACATCCCCACTGATGAAAGAGGAATCTAGAAACACGTGTCTGGGGATACACTTGAAAAGAATACTGGTACTGGCACTGGCCAACAAACTGAGAACTGTGTGTGAAGCGAGCAATATTGAACCACATCGACCATGATGCATGAGGTAATTCAGCTGTGACGTGTCAGCAGGGTGCTCCAAATCCCTTTGACTGTTTAAGATGGCTCCCGGGGGCTGTGAGCTGACGAGCTCTGTGAGCACCTGCGCGCTGAGAGTGGCACTAACCCTGAGAAAACTGCGGCAGCACGTCCAGCGACCTATGAACATTTTCCCCACTGATGAAAGAGGAATCTAGAAACACGTGTCTGGGGATACACTTGAAAAGAATACTGGTACTGGCACTGGCCAACAAACTGAGAACTGTGTGTGAAGCGAGCAATATTGAACCACATCGACCATGATGCATGAGGTAATTCAGCTGGGACGTGTCAGCAGGGTGCTCCAAATCCCTTTGACTGTTTAAGATGGCTCCCGTGGGCTGTGAGCTGACGAGCTCTGTGAGCACCTGCGCGCTGAGAGTGGCACTAACCCTGAGAAAACTGCGACAGCACGTCCAGCGACCTATGAACATTTTTCCCACTGATGAAAGAGGAATCTAGAAACACGTGTCTGGGGATACACTTGAAAAGAATACTGGTACTGGCACTGGCCAACAAACTGAGAACTGTGTGTGAAGCGAGCAATATTGAACCACATCGACCATGATGCATGAGGTAATTCAGCTGTGACGTGTCAGCAGGGTGCTCCAAATCCCTTTGACTGTTTAAGATGGCTCCCGTGGGCTGTGAGCTGACGAGCTCTGTGAGCACCTGCGCGCTGAGAGTGGCACTAACCCTGAGAAAACTGCGGCAGCACGTCCAGCGACCTATGAACATTTTACCCACTGATGAAAGAGGAATCTAGAAACACGTGTCTGGGGATACACTTGAAAAGAATACTGGTACTGGCACTGGCCAACAAACTGAGAACTGTGTGTGAAGCTAGCAATATTGAACCACATCGACCGTGATGCATGAGGTAATTCAGTTGTGACGTGTCAGCAGGGTGCTCCAAATCCCTTTGACTGTTTAAGATGGCTCCCGTGGGCTGTGAGCTGACGAGCTCTGTGAGCACCTGTGCGCTGAGAGTGGCACTAACCCTGAGAAAACTGCGGCAGCACGTCCAGCGACCTATGAACATTTTCCCCACTGATGAAAGAGGAATCTAGAAACACGTGTCTGGGGATACACTTGAAAAGAATACTGGTACTGGCACTGGCCAACAAACTGAGAACTGTGTGTGAAGGGAGCAATATTGAACCACATCGACCATGATGCATGAGGTAATTCAGCTGTGACGTGTCAGCAGGGTGCTCCAAATCCCTTTGATGGTTTAATAGCTAGAACAACCCCCTTTGGAGCGGAGCTAGGGTTCAAATCACTGCTTCAACTTAGCGTTCTGGGCAAATCGCTTCACTTCCATGTGCCTGAATAATATGTGTGTTTAACGCCCTGGGGCCAAATTCGCTCCATATCACATTACTAAGAGAAGAAATATATAAGATGAGGTAGAAAAGGATTGGAGAAATATATTTCTGCTTCACTTTTAGGAGTAATAGCGTAATATATCTTTTAAATTGACAGTGAACTATTTTCCCAATCGAGAGGTCCTCTTTCGCCAAGTCTCTAGGGTAAAATCGACTTAACTGCCAGATTAAAAAATGTGACACTTTTCCAAAAGCTGGCCTTAACCACAGAGCAGACAGACTGTCTGGTGCTCCAATTACACATCACTGCCCTCACGTTAGACTTGTATTCCTAGCTTCTAACCATCGCTAACATAGGATGATTTGAAGCTAACAAAACATGATACTCAGTCAGAAGGCGCTTAGGAGTTCAAAGGAAATTCCAGGCTAAAAAACCTGAATAACAGAACTGAATAGCCGTGAATATTGAAAAGTCTAGGACTAATATAATGATTGCAGCGTCGGACTGGGACAGGAAAGAGGATCAGGCGGCAAAATAAAAGTGTGCATCATTAGTGAATCAGATAGCTAAAAAAGTAGTCCATATCTGCAGTTTGGAACTTTTAGAGATACACTGTAGTGGAGTAGTGTGGCTCACTGGTTAGAGGCGGCAGACCCGGGAGCAGAAGTAGGCTCGGGACCAGGGTTCAATTCCCGATGTGGCAGGGTTGTGGACTTTGGTCAGCGGACTCGATAATTCTCGCTTCGGTGCTTACTCTAATCAGGGGTTCCACTCGGCAACTCTGGGCATTAGCTTGCCTAATCTCCACAATGGCCCCATCAATTCCAGGGATGCCTGGCTCCACCTTGGGGACTCCCAGCAGGGACCATCCCACATGGAAAGCCAGGACGGGTTCCCCAGAGTTATACAGCGCCAGGAAACCTACGGACGGGTAGCAGTGCGCTTTACAAGCTCAAATACATTTACATTTACATTTACACATTTACTGTACAAGTGGTCTGCAACGTATGGAAGACTGAAAGGATTTGAGCTTCTTACAGGCAATTCAGCACTATAAACTATCCCAGCAGACCATAAAACAAATCCATAAATAGTCAAAAACCGACCCACATGCTGACCTGTCAGACCAGCCTGTTGGGAACTGCCTGATTGCCCTATATGCCAGTTCAAACCAGTTTGAGTGTTAACATATATAACATGGATCACACACTGATTAGATATGGCCTTCAAGACAGCTTTAGCTGTCTCACCAGACTATTGTTTTTCCCAAAAAGATATACATAAAATGGTCTGTTAAATTGTCATTCACATTTTGTTCTCCGCCCACCATAGCATGCTCCATAGGGAAATGAGTCAGCCACTTTACCCATTGGTTCCCTTCACTTTGAGTGATTGCACAAGGCCGATATATATTGTTGATATCCCTCTAAAAATTATTACTTAATTGTCTTTAATGAAGGTAGTTTAAAGTGTGTTTTTTAGCTTGAGAGCTCAGTTGTGACTAGACAATTATGTGAGAATCACAAGGAGAGAAACTTTGACTCCACCCACATGTTGGTAGCCAGGAGTACATGTTTTTATTGGACAGACTTTATTTGCTTCTACAAAAAAGTGCATGCCCTCCACTGCACTGCAATTTATTCATGGCCGACTTAACAGCAAATTTAGAAATTTATTCATGGCCGACTTAACATCAAATTTAGACCAGACCAACGCTCGTCCACCACGGCTTGGTCACCTGCGTGTTACACACCTATCCTACGCAGACGACGTGGTTTTACTCAGCCAGACGAAAATCGGCCTGCAACGCCTACTACAAGCATTGACCAGATACACAAAATTAAACTTACTTGAAATAAACAGTAAGAAGACCAAGATCATGGTCATAACTCGTCACCATAAAGTGTCATCAGCATTTGCAATAGGGAACAGCAAATTGGAAGTGGTCGACAGTTATAAGTATCCGGGAATACAAGTAGATAAACGCCTTAACTTTGCAACACATTTTAATGCCATTGAAAAGAAGGGGACCGCTTTGTTACACGCCTTTAACAACTTAGCAACCAAACTTAGAGGTCCCATGTACAACCCGCTCTTAAACGTAATAAAAGCTAAATTACTGCCGACAATATCTTACGGGAGCGTACTACATCACGGGAAGAGTGCACAGCTAATAGAGAAAATACAAACAAGAATCTATAAACGTGTATTTGGTTTGCCAATTGATGCATCACCTGCGCAAGTACGACTAGAATTTGGCCTGCAATCTCAAGTTCTGCTAAAACAATACGAGTTTGTCAAATTTTGGTACGACGTCTGGATGAACCAGGAAGTAGAGATTTATCGCGCTATGTGGGAGGCAATCAACAACAATTCGAATTCCCAGTATGCCAAATTTTGAAAACTCTCTCTAGAAACAACAGAATTGGCCCCACTATGGGAAACCAGGCTTCCACTAACGTTGTTCAAACAAACAGTAAAAAAAGCGGCCAGCAGGCATTCGTTACTCAATGATAAGACATCCCTGAGTCATCGCGAACACGCCTGGATGACAATACAATCATATAAAAACCCGGCTCCGGCAGCATATCTACAACTTGCCTTCTCAGCGCATATCAAACATAGATACCTAAAATTAAGGCTGGGTAACCTCCCGACAAATTATGATCAACCCAAATGGAGGATGCAAGAAAATAAAGGGTGTGAATTATGTGGAGCAAGAAAACAAGACGTAATTCACCTGATCTGCATCTGTCCCGCCATGAATTCGGAACGCCGGAGTAGACTAAAGGCGAAGTTTAATGCAATTGGAGCACGCACCTGTCGGTCTGCAATCATACAAACATTGTGTTCTGTGGATCCTCAACTTATTTGCGGTGCAGTCCAATTCATAATTAATTTTGAGAAAAAGAGAGGAATCATGATAAAGTCTTAATTGAAAATACGAACTCGTATACATAGCATGACGTTTTCCATAATTCAATCACGGCATAACTTTTTACAAATCTCATGACTTATTACCAGCATATTTGTGGTTTATTGTTCATTCTCAGATTTTTTTCTTTCTTTTCTTCTTTAAAAAAAAAAACATTCAGGTATTGCATATTTTTGTAATGGTTTTTATTAACTGTACAATAAAGTGTAGTATTATTATTATTATTATTATTATTATCACTGCAGCTGTAATCATTTTGTTTATTTATCCAGTTGCTTGACCTTGAACTTTCAGGGGCCCACACATGACATTGTAATGCTATTAAAGGGTCTTAAATGACTAGGTAATTTCAAGTCTGTTTCTCTGAAAGCTGCACAGATGGGAGGAGGGTAGTCATTAACATTCTATGATCAACAACAAGAGCTTTAAGAGCGCTACTGAGAGAGGGGTTTAGGCTTCACCCACATGTTGGTCCCCATGAGTATAAGATTTGATTGTGGCAAATTTGTGCGCTTCCAATAAACAGACTGCATATATTGCACTTTTTGGCTTGTGATAAAATGTATACTCTAGGCATTAGGACTGAGGTGTTTTTGGTGGCAAGCCAATGACCACGGCTATAGGCATTGATAAAGCGCGAAGGTCACCTGACTACAATTTTACCAATACTCACCTGGGCCCATAATTAAATTCACCATATTTATTCAATCAGGTAACCCACACTCAGTACTATCAGTCTATTGTATTTCCACTAATTCCTATACCATTGACTTACCAATCCTTGTCACTGGTACCTGTGACCACAATGAATCAGGGAGTTTAGAATAATAGGCAAACAGTCAAAATTACCATAACATTTGCACTCATATAATAACCACAGACTCAGGGAAGTTTTAAATTCTTTATCTAATCTTCATCAAAAGTCATAAGCCATAAATTGAAAGCAATTACACTATCAATAACCAAAATTAGAAACAGTGTATAACTATGCAAAAAATATAATATGCCAACCATTTAGTAAGTTGAAATAAAGGAAAGGAAAAACACGGAACATGCTATTTTGAGAACAGACCTTAATCACTTAACTAAAGGAGGGTAAAGAAAGGGAACATACTAAACCTAACAGCTTTCGCAATTATTGACAGTTTGGCAAAGGGAACCTAATATGCAATATCGAAATTCAGTTTAGCACATAACTAAGGGAAGGTAAGAAAAGGAGCACACTAGTAAATCGGATAATCAAACGTAATCACTTTGAGGGAGGGTAGAGAGAAATAGGACACAATTTATGCAATTAATTAGGCGTTTAGCATTTAACTAAAAAGGAGGATAAGAAATGGAACATGCTAATAAACAAGGGAACACAAAGTTTCTTTTACCAAGGGAAGGGTAGGAAAAGGAACATATGCAATCAAAACTTTTGCAAACTAGGGAGGAGAAAAAAAGGACGCAAAGTATAATGACAATTACCCACACAGATTTATATTTACCTAGAATGGTGTGAAGACCAACCCTGGCCACGGGTCAGTTGAAAGGACAGAGGACCCCCAAAGAATGCAGTCGCCAGTAGACCAGCAGGTGCAGATTAGAATCAGGACAGGATAAGCCAGATTTGGATCAGGACAGGACCACCAAAGGCTAAGACCAGCACCCGCAATTCAGTTGCAACGCCTGCGCTACTCCCTCTCTGCAAGGAATCAGCCAAAACCCGACTGGGTTACAGCATATACCAGCAAAGTGCTTCGCCAGCACTTCACCTCCCCAGAACCCCGATTGGGTCAGCGAGTCTCTCGGACAGAGCGCTCCGCAGCCCTCTTCTCTTAGTCACCTATTGAGTACGTTGGGTCAGTGTCAGGTCAGCTATTCGAACAAGTCGGACAATTTCTCTAGCTAAACCCCACGCTAGTTATACCATTTTTCAGGGCAGTGTACCACCCCCAAATGGTGAAAGGATCCCCAATTTCGATTGGACAAAGGAAGAGGACAGGTCATCACACCACCTAAATTTTAGACTTTCACCGTCTCCTTATTCAAATTTATGTCCACGCCCTTCAAATTCGGGTTCTCATGCCGATTTCTTCTTCCTAACAATGGATGTTCTATTGACAAATATATTGTAGACTTTTGACTTTTTCTAGTGGGGTCAGGAGTGAACTTCCCAGGCACATCTTGGCTGCGACGGCCATCTGGCTTGAGTTCAATACACAGAGTTCATCCTCTCGCTGCAGACTGTCATGCGCGGAAAGGACTTCCAAGATGGAGTAAAGAGCACCTCCCAGGCCCAAAGATTACGATACATGAAAAGTAAAGGAAATAATTTTAGTACACAGAATAAAAGGAATACACTGTATACCATGGATTTCTACACTATACCCATTACTTTATAATAACCTATAGCATTAGGATTAAGCAGAACGAACAGCTTAGCAGAAGCAGTGGTGCAAGCTTCTCGGATGTGAGAACACAGAGCAGCCATATTAGCACTAATGCGCAGATGCAACAGAGTTCCCTCCAAAGCTGCGAGTACGTCATGCCACGTGGGTATGACAGACGCAAGCGCAGTAGAAATTCCGGCGTAGCAGCAGCCATTTTATTTGCAAGCGTATTAGGATTAGACGATACATAAGCAAGCTTCGCTTGGATACCCAATTATGAAGAAAAAGGGGCAAATTAGTAAGACAAACATATTGATTAGTTAGTTAATGTTATTCGAGGTTCATGACTACAAGCAAGACACTATTCGTGCGAAACCTTGCTCCACCAATCCCCTCTTTGATGATATTTTATATCATCACAATTAATGGAAACAGATGCCAACTTGTCACATTTCACCCAATTCAATCTCTTCAAACTTTCTGTTTTGCTTTTTCTCATTATTACCATGAGAATTTTTCATCTTCTTGTATAATTTGCTATTCATCTCTTCTAATTCAAGCTCCTCAATGTTTCTTTTTACTCCTCGCCTATGCATGGAGGTTTTCTTTTGATGCTTTCTACATTTACAACAGATCATTATTCCTAAAACTAGTAAGCCTATTCCCGCTATTGGCATCAGTATTTTACTCACAAGAGTTTTACCTAGATTAGAAAACCAACAACCTACTGCGGAGAGACCATCAGTAAGCCTCTTCCATGCACTATCAACCTCCAGTGGTTTAAGCTCTCTTTCCAAATTAGTAATATTTCCTACATACCTTTTGAATTTTGACACTTTTGTCTGGTATGTAAGTGCAACAATGTTGAGCTTTCAACATTCTACAGACTCCGCCCTCTTTTGCCAATAACGTGTCAAGAGCAAGTCGATTTTGTAAAACCATCGCAACCCATTCGGTATTGACCATTAAAAATCCTCCAGCAGTGTCAGTTGATAACCGATCCACTACCGTTGACAATTTGCAGATTCTGTGTGTATTTAGAGCCACTCCCACTGTAGGTATCAATGCACTAAATATATCACCTACTATTTCACCAACACTAGCTCTTTTACTACGTACTAATTCATTCGTTTTTTCATTGCTTCCAGTGATTTTACCCACATGGTATATCTCTGGGAAGAGAATACCAAAATAACAGCTCCCATACCAATGATCTGGTAGTTTGAAATAAGCTTTGTTCCCACATATATAATAAATTCCGGGAAACACAGGTTCGGACCCATCTTTAAAACCCCAATCCCCAATTACCTTGTAATTGTGTTCGCATTCACTGGAACCAATGAATATATTGTTATAATATCTGGTTCTTTCTCGATGAAGACAAAGTTTCCCCTTCTTTTCGAAATCCAGCAACATAGCAGCATTAGCCCCACCATTTGAGGTGCTCCCTATGCTTTCAGCCCATTAAGGAATTTTCTGATTTTTGTCATTCACTTTTCTTTGGAAAGTCTCTCATCTTTTCTTTACCATGTTCAAAAATATTTTCTCTTTTTCTTGCAATAGACATATTAAGTTATTCTTGTGTGCGTAATCTATATCTATTTTACCTACAGTTAGAAAATATTCACTCATATAGTGTGCTACATCTCTAGTGGTATGGACAGGGTTTAGGTTTCTACGTATAGGAAGTTCAGAAAATATCACATCTAAGTTGGAATAGAAATACTGTAAAGGTCCTTTCTTGTAAAATAAGCTAGTTAAAACACTGCAGGAAATTCCATATGTTAGCGGTAAATGGTGATACATCACACCCTCAGCTACCAAAGTAGGCAGCTTCATACAGACATAGCAGTCTTCTATTTCCATTGCTTCTACATAGTGTACTAACAGGTTTGCAAATACATTTAAATGAGTTCTGTTTTTGATTCTATTATAATGCAGTCCTTCCTCGTCTGGTGCGTCTAAATCTAACTTTGTTTGTCTAAGGCTAAGTGCTCTCTCTTGTATATCTGCTCTTTGTGGTGTATCTCTGGTTTGTAGCTCTTCTGTGTCTTTTGGCAATTGATCAGTAGGGTACAGGTTTGTGTCTTTACTCATCATGTAAGGAATAGCTATTGTTAATCCTATCCAAAGTATAAGTACTATTACTATACTACATAAACATACTTTGCAGCATGTCTTTAAACAATTTATTTTCGGTCTTCCATTAACAGTATGATCAGCCATTTCTATTCTAAAGGAGATTCAACCCCTCTTTGTAACTTCTACACAGATTTACCCTGTGCGAATTTCAGGTTGGTCTCACTTCTTCGTCAGTTTGATCAGTAATCAATTCTTCATCATTTTCGTCACTGATGTCTAGATTTTCAAATTCTTCCAGGACGATTCTTCTTCTTGGTTGTATCACAGGTTGATCAGTTTGACTTGTTATTTCATATACCTGTTCTGGTTCTTCATTAATTCTCTTTAAACGCAGTCTTAATCTTTTGACATTTCTAGGCCATTTATCTCCTTTTCTGAGTCGTTTAACTGGCACTGTGCTTGGGCTTTCTTTGGACGCTCTTTTGTTTTCATTCAGTTGTGGCACATCACTTTCAATGCTGTCTTCTGTTTCCCTCTCTATCTGACTAGGTCCAGGTCTTATTTCTGTTTCTTCTGCCTGGTCACTAATCTGGCCTTGTTCAGGTATTTGCTGAATTTGACTTTTGCTTGATTCACCTTCTTTGTCCTGAACACAGTTTTCTATTTCTGTCTGGTCCTGCTCAAGCTCTTCGAACTCTTGATTTTCTTCTGCTTGAGCCTCTGCCCTAATTTCTGACTGTCCCTTTTCAGGTTCAGGAGTTCTTGGTGGAGTGTCAATTATTTGATCTTTCCCTATCTGGTCCTCCTCAGAATCACTTTTGACTTGGATTTCTATGATCTGAGTACCTTCTTCTACACCTGTCTTGTCCTCGCTATCACTCTGTCTATCTAGGTATGTTTGGCTTCTTGTTCTCACATATTCTGCAGGTATGTTGATTATTGGAATCCAATCATCTTGACTGGTGCTTGGTTGTTCTTCTTCAGTTACTTCAGGACCGATATCTTGGGACCCCTCAGCTGCACAACCTTCAGCCTCAGTTTCATCAGGTTCAGTCACCTTCTTCGTATGACTGGCATGAATCCAGTGTGGAACTCCTGCACACTTTACAGCTGTGGTGGTAACCAGAATCACTTGTCGTGGTTTACCCCACCTCGGTGCAAGGCAAGATTTTCGAGTATGTTTCTTTAACACTACCCAATCACCAGGGTTCAGGTCATGTGCTGGAGTTGCTGGTCTGGCGACAGCGTCTTACCCAACCTGGTGAGAGATAGAACGCACCTGGTCAGCCAGCTCTTTGCAGTATTACAGTACTAAATCATCAGATATGCTTAGCAATTTGTATCCTGGCACCCATGCATGCCGCATTGCTCTTCCCATCAGTATTTCATGGGGACTCAAGCCTGTGTTCCGATCTGGAATACTTCAAAGTCCCTTTAGAACAAGTGGCAGAGCATCTGGCCACTCCATTCGAGTTGACTCATACATCTTTCCCAATCTTGACTTGATAGTGCCATTCAGTTGTTCTACCACTCCAGAAGCCTCTGGGCGGTATGCACAGTGTAGTTTTTGCTTTATTTGGAATGCTTCACAAATCAGGCCCATTATTTCACTGTTAAAATGTTTTCCTCTATCTGATTCAATGGTTACTGGAAAACCGAAGCGTGGGATAAGCTCTCTAAGTAAAAGCTTAGCCACAGTGATGCTATCATTCCTACGTGTGGGGTAAGCTTCCACCCATTTTGAAAATAGGCAGACAATGACAAGTACGTATTTTAATCCTCGACAAGGGGGCAACTAAATGAAGTCAATCGGTAATCTAATAAAAGGACCTTCTGCCTTTCCAATCTTTCCTGGTAACACTACTGTTTTCTTCCCTGGGTTTATTTGTTGGCAAATCAAACACCTCTGCCTCTGCTATGTTCCTGAATTTCGCATTAAACCATGTTTGTCTGAACACACGTATCATAGCATATCTTCCCAAATGTGAATCTCCGTGAATCAACCTAGCCATAGGAGCAAGCAGACAGTTGGGTAACACTGCCGTTTCATCAAGATAAACAATGACACCATCTTCAGCCCTTCTCTGACAACCTAGTTTCCTCCATTGCTCTTTTTCCTGTGGTTCTGCTGCATTCTGCAAATCTCTCACTTCTTCCCACGTATTCACACCTTCCAGCAACATAAGTTGGCAGCTGTTTCCGCTCACCACAATCTTTTTATTAATAGCCATCTTATAGTTTGCACAATGTTGGGCTAACTGGTCAGCATATCGATTACCAGCTGTCACTTTGTCATTGCCAGATTTGTGAGCAGCACACTTGACCACAGCCACTTCTTTTGGTAACTGGATTGCTTCAAGTAAATCCTTTACATATTGACCATTTCTAATTGGAGTACCTGAAGAAGTCAGAAACTCCCTTTGCATCCATAGTTGACCATAGTCATGCACAACGCCATAACCATATTGACTGTCAGTGTTTATGGTTACTTTCCAATTTTTCCCAAATTTACAAGCCTTTGCCAGGGCAACTAATTCAGCTCCTTGTGCAGACTTGACTCCATGTAAATAGGATGCTTCGACTGGACCTCCCAATGTGCACACTGCGTAGGCAGCGCTTAGACCTCCTTCCTCATGTCTCATGCATGAGCCATCCACAAATAGCTCATAATCTGAATAAATTAATGGCTCTTCTCTTATGTCTGGTCGTGGTTTTGTGCTGTACTCAGTTAGATCAATGCAGTCATGTTCAACTTCTTCCTTCATTTCTGCAGTATGTGAGTTAGATAACAGGGTTGCTGGGTTCAGAATATTACACCTAGCAATGGTTACGTTTCCTGTACCTACAAGGATTCTCTCATACTTAGTCAGCCGACTAGGTGTGAGATACTGGGTTTTAGTCCTGGTTAGCAAAATTACAACTGCATGTGGAACATACACAGTTATGGGATGCCCCATAACAATGGATTTACTCTGCTCAAGGCTCATACAAGTTGCAGCTACTGCTTTTAGACATCCAGGTAATGCAGCTGCCACTGGGTCTAATATGGACGAAAAATATGCCACAGAACGTCGCACTAGTCCATGAGTCTGAGTCAAGACTTAAAGTGCACTATTATCTCGTGTGTCACAGAATAGTGCAAAATCTTTTGAATAGTCAGGCATTCCCAATGCTGGAGCTGTACACAGACAGTCTCGGAGTTTTACAAAAGCAGTAATGCTTTCGTCATCCCACTTGTATCAGGGGTTTTGCAAGGACTGCAAATCCCACAATCCATTACCTGCAATATCCTACAACTCCAAGAAACATTCTGATCTCTTTTTGTGTTTGTGGCAAATTCATGTTTCTAATTATCCTGATTCTTTCTGAGGTAACTTTCTAACACCTTTCTCTATCTGGTGCCCCAGATATTTCACTGAAGTAGCAAAAATTGCAATTTTTCTGGGGACACTTCATGTCCTCCTTCACCTAAATAATTCTGTAAAGCAATGGTGTCAACAACACAGTCTTTTCGTGTTTTAGATGCCACCAAGAGGTCATCGATGTACTGAACCAGGACGGACTGTCCAGGTAGTATTAATGACTCAAGGCACTTTTTCAAAATCTGATTAAAAATTGAGGCACTTTCTGTGTACCCCAACATGATTCCAAACATATACATGACTGTCGAATTCAAATGAGAAAAGAAATTTGCTGTCTGGGTGTAATGGAATTGAGAAAAATGCGTGACATAGGTCAATGACAGTAAACCATCCAGCCTCCCACGGTATCTGATACAGAATCACTGCAGGATTTGGCACGACTGGACAGCAAGGAACAACAATCTTATTAACCTTTCTCAGGTCCTGTACTATTCTGTACTTACCGCTCGGTTTCTTTATACCAATTATGGGTGAGTTACATGGACTGCTCAGTACTTCTTGCAAAATGCCTGTTTTAACCAAACGCTTTATTTCTACTGCAACACCTGCTTTTATCTCTACACACATTTTGTACTGACAAGTATTTGGGTAAATTGCATCTTCTTTTATAGTCACTTTGATTGGGTCAACATTTGCCATTAGTCCTACATCCTTTCCAGTAAAATCCCATACCTTTGGTTTCAACGTCTGTTGCAGTTCTTCTGGTAAGTCTTGTATTGTCAGACTTTTAAATTCTGTCTCTAGTCTTACTAGCATTAACTTGTAAATTCCATCTTCGTCTGGGGTTTGAATTTCAACACCATTTGGAGTGAAAAAGATGGTTCAATTCATTTTGCACAACAAATCTCGTCCTAGCAGGTTAACAGGACTTGAATCACAGACTACAAATCTATGCATTTCTTTAAAGTTCCCTATTCTAACCTCCATAGGTTTTGTAACTGGGGTACTAATTTGCTTATTAGAAACGCCCACTACTTGGATTGCTTCTCCCGAGAGGGGTAGGTTTGGAACGTCTGCTGTTCTCACAGTAGAACGGGTAGCACCAGTGTCCAACAGAAAGGTGACATCATTTCCTTCAACCTTTCCTTCTATGTATGGACCTGGCTGGTCTACCGGCAAGGAAGCGCCAAGCACGCACTCCTCGTCCTCCCCCCCTCAGGCACCGTCAGTAAGGCTCATCACAAAAGAATGTATCATTCAGAAGGAATTGTGAAGTTGCTGTATCCCTTTTTTCCCTTCCTTCCCACTCTGTGTTATCTACACTCTGTTGTGCTTTGCTCCTGTATTTTGGCATAGGTGGCTGGGGCTACTGATTCTGTATTACCTGCTGTTGGGTCTTCTGTGGCACCTCATTCAGTGTCTGTGGATTTAAATCATTAATTTGCTCATTATCATTCTGCACAGCCTTACAATTGTCTTTCCAATGCCCCAACTTGCCACATCCGTGACAGGGGAATTTCTTTTTAGCATCCTCCCTATTGAATTTTCCCCTTGGCCTTCTTCCACTTCCATCACCTCTATTCTGGTTGCTAGTCATCTGATTTAACTGTTGTTCTTGCTTTTCTGCTAATTTTACTTGGGCCCACATGACTTTCTCTTTTAACTCTTTCCGTTTATTTTCTAGCTCGTCTTCACAATACTTTGCATATTTAAGGACCTCATCTATAGGCTTAGCCTGCCAACAAATGTTGTTGTCTTTAATCCATTGTGAAATTTCTGGTCTCAATCCCAATACAAATCGATAAATGAAATGTGTCATGTCCTTCATGTCAATATTGTCTAGTCCACTGTATTGTTCTGTAATAATCGTTCATAATATGAATGCACTGATTCATCCTTATTCTGAGTGGTTCTGTCTATTTTCATCAAGTCTGTCTCTTTTGCAGGCACCTTCCCTTTAAGGTAAAGTATTACCTGATTATATTTTTTCATTACATCCTCGAAAGGTGCCCCTGTCTTTGGGTCTCTTGGGTACTCATCACTAGGCCAATCAATAGCAATTTTGCATTCCGTCCACAGATCTACGGGAACCACAATGTCAAATAATCCATCTAAGTCTTTCAAAAGACACTTTGAAACCTTTACAAATCTCTCGACTTGTCTGTACCACTCTACAGGTTTTTCAGGAAGTTTTGGAAAATCATTCGTAAATGACAAAATATCCTGTTGGGACCATGGAACATGCACATAGCCTCCACCTGGTACCTCTCACATGGGACACAATTTTTTCACCTTTTCTGCTTCTTTTAAAACATATTCTGAAGTAATTTGTCTTGATCTAACCTCTTCTTTTTTCTTTGACCATCTGGCTTTCCATTTCTCTAGTTCTCCCCATTTTTGTAACAATGTCATCAGTTCTCTTATTTGCACCTTTCTTCCTGACACGTTCATGTTTTCTAAATCTTTGTCAGAGAATTCTGCTCGATAAGGTTTTTGTAATACTTTAGACTTACCAATGTCAATCCCCACTCTGGCTGCGGTGTCCATTAATTTTTCATGGTACACCCTTGCATTTCGAGTGATAATTTTACAAATGAATAATAATTCATCTTCACTAAGGGTATTTAGCCTGTCCAATCCCACATTCCCAGCCATCAATTCCTGCAATTCAATTCTTAATTTATATATGTTTAATGGCTTTGGCTGGGTTTTCGGTTTCTCTATGTCTCGTGTCCATCTGTCTATTTCTTCAGGAGTGACTACAGTGGCACTTCTCGTACCTGAGGATGTCTCTATCTGAACTTCTCTTGAATTTAAAGGAGTGTTCTTTCTCATTGAACTACCTTCTGGTTCTCTTATCGGTAAATCCATTAAAGAGATTACCGACTCACACTCACTAGCCTGATCATCGATTATCAATGATTCTTTTGTTGCTTGTTCTACTGATGCAGTTATAACTGGAACTTTTGGACTAGCTTGCTTATCCCCGTATAAAGGAACAACTGGGCCAATAGTCACTGGGATTGTCAGAGCTTCAGGACTTGTATTTAATTGAGAGAATTTCTGAATTAATTCACTTCTCTGTTTATTTAAAGCTTCTCTTTCTCTGTCCTGTAGTACCTTTTCAATGGAGGTCTCGTGTATTATTTGCGGAATCAAAGGTGGTTTTAAAAACGGGGCACTCGGATTTACTGTACTTGGTCCCTCATTATAAGGTGGTGGATTCTTCATTAATAAATCCTCCATATAATCATCGTCTGAATCCCCACTAGTCATTAAGGGGCAGATTTACGTTAACTGGCGCATCCCCAGGGATGCGCCAGTTAATGTGCGCCACAGCTCCGCCACCCATGGTGCAAGGCAGGGAAGATGCGTGACGCATCTTTCGGCGTACGGGCGGCGCATTGCTGGAGTCATGTTGCAAGTGCGACATGACTCCTGTAATGCACAGGGGCCACCCCTACATTGCATGGTGCATCACCCTTACGCCTGCTTCAAGCAGGCCTAAGGAATTGACGTAGAAAGTGACTCAGTGAAATCTTGTAGATTTCACTGAGTCACTGTCCCGGGGCGTTCCTGCAACGGAACGCCCCCCCCGCACCGGAACACCTACATGAAACCTGATGCAGGTTTCATGTGGCGCAGGGCCTTACACCGTGACGCATCTCCATAGATGCGTCACGTTGTAAATGCCTCGTAGGGATGCGTCACGTTTACGCCGCCTTGCGTGACTCAACAGCGACGTAAACGTGGCGCAAGGGCCTCATAAATCTGCCCCCAAATGTTTAGTTTTCTCAGTCCTTTTACCTCCCGTGGGCTCTTCTAAGGTTAGTACAGGATATAACCCTTCCACTAACATGTTCTGTCTCCATTGTTTCATTTGTTTATCTTTGGAATCTCGTTTAACCTTTGGGTAAAATTTACCCAGTCCTTTGTCAATTCTAGGTCTGTCTCGCTCAAAAGCCTCAATTTCCCATTCTTCTAGTGCCTCATATTGCGTTAATATAGGTCTAGGATATAAATCATTCATTTGAGTCCTTAAATTGAACAACATTCTTCCATTAAATGTGCCTTCTAAGGGAAATTCTAAAATTCCATCATCCTTTGTGTATTCCACCCAGTTCTTTAACCATACACAAGTGTGGTAACCCGTGTCAAACATCATGAATGATGCAGGAGTATTTGGTGGTGGAATAATGACTCCTTCTCTAGTTTTAATTTGCTTATCTTTTTTGAAGTAGTTCTTAACTCTGTCTATAAACAACATTTTTCTCTTACATCCGTACATATTGAGCGGTCTGCCTCTTATCATCTGATCCCTGGCAAATCCATGGTACCTTGGATCAGGTCGAATTTCTGGATGACTTGGATACCACATATATTTTACAAAATTCAAAGTGTGCGAAAATACCTATTTCTGTTTACTATATGCTTTCAATGCTAGTGCTTCTTTTATTTTCTCCAACCAATCAAAAATGTGGTTTCAAATATCCTCAAACAATAGTTGCGCGGCTTTTCCCGTGAGACGAGTTCCCACGCTCCTGCGCTCAACCCTCCTTCACAATGCTATCTCAGCTAGACGCCCGCTGTCTCGACCAATACGAGCACGTCTCTGAGTGACGTCAGCGCAGCTCCGCAACTGACTCCCTCCTTCTCAAGGTATTGAGAAAACGAATTTCTTTTTAATTTAAAGTGCGTTTCTCTTTTAATTAACAACGTAAAACATTCGCCACTGTACCCGAGTGACTAGATAGGAAAGATATGTTTCACTACAAGTAAATCCCTTCCGTTTACTTTACATATACTACGAGTAGATCCCTTCCGCCTACCCTTCACACAAGCATTAGAGAACCTGCTACTCCTTCAGACTTTATCCACTCTGGGATATACACTAAGACCGAAGTTTCACCAGCGAACCCCTTTGCTATCAATCAAGCTCAGACGAACCTGCTACTCCTTTCCTGTGACCCTTACTAGGTGATATCACAACAAAAGTTTTGCCAGCGAACTCCTTGCTATCATTTATTCACACATTCATACAGGAAAACACTAAATAGTGCTTCCGGTTCTGCCCAACCATGCACTAACTTCCTGCGGGTAAGCGACCTCACTGCGGCTTCTATTTACCACCCGCTATTCTGCCCCCGGGGATTCCAGACAAACATATAACAGGTATGAACAATTTTGGTTAATACATAAAATCAATATAGCAGCAATGAAAAAATTCAAAACATTTCAAATAACATCACATTTGATTGATCAGCGAAGTATGAATCATAACCAACTAACTAACTACCTATCTTAACTAATCCCTAACCATACCTCTGCTACCAAAGAAATATACTGATAGAGCGCGAAGGTCACCTGACTACAATTTTACCAATACTCACCTAGGCCATAATTCAATTCACCATATTTATTCAATCAGGTAACCCACACTCTGCCATCAGTCTATTTTATTTCCACTAATTCCTATACCATTGACTTACCAATCCTTGTCACTGGTACCTGTGACCACAATGGATCAGGGAGTTTAGAATAATAGGCAAGCAGTCAAAATTACCATAACATTTGCACTCATATAATAACCACAGACTCGGGGAAGTTTTAAATTCTTTATCTAATCTTCATCAAAAGTCATAAGCCATAAATTGAAAGCAATTAGACTATCAATAACCAAAATTAGAAACAGTGTATAACTATGCAAAAGATATATTATGCCAACCATTTAGTAAGTTGAAATAAAGGAAAGGAAAAACAAGGACCATGCTATTTTGAGAACAGACCCATCTGGCCCATCTGGAAGATCAACGTTGGTACCTCGAGAGCAAGAAGACCTCTGTTATTCACCATCATTTTCTGCTGCAAAACACTGGGCTTCCACTTTACTTATCACCGGACCAGACTAGCTATAGCAGAATGCTTTTAGCACGTCTGAGAATTGGAAGCTTCTTCAGGATGATAACTTTTCCTGTCCAAAATGACTGGTCGTCACAGTTACCAACTTGTCCGTGCGACGATCATTCCACTCAATCAACTATTTATTTTGGTTTATTTTGCAAATTTTCGAGTGGGGGCGGAAAATATATTTACTACCTCTTCTTAAAGTTTGGAACTTAAGACAAAGCAGACCTGCGTTATTTAAATTAATGACCCTAGTCGATGAAATGACTATTATTGCTATGTCCAGGTACCTGAAATATGTTATTAGATGCAGATTGACTATGGTATGATTGCATTTTTATTAACTGTTGATCTATTTTTGTATTTTGGTGTAAGGGGAGTTTTGATATCTGATATTCATGAATTATATATAGTTTACAGCTTCCCTCAAATCAATTGTCATCATTTTATTGTATGTAATCTTTCTATCTGCTTTTATGATTTTAACGTAAAATCGAATAAAGCTATCTTTGATTTGATTTGATTTGAGAACAGACCTTAATCACTTAACTAAAGGAGGGTAAAGAAAGGGAACATACTAAACCTAACAGCCGTTGCAATTATTGACAGTTTGGAAAACGGAACCTAATATGCAATATCGAAATTCAGTTTAGCACATAACTAACGGAAGGTAAGAAAAGGAGCACACTAGTAAATCGGATAATCAAACTTAATCACTTTGAGGGAGGGTAGAGAGAAATAGGACACAATTTATGCAATTAATTAGGCGTTTAGCATTTAACTAAAAAGGAGGGTAAGAAATGGAACATGCTAATAAACAAGGGATCACAAAGTTTCGTTTACCGAGGGAAGGGTAGGAAAAGGAACATATGCAATCAAAACTTTTGCAAATTAGGGAGGGGAAAAAAAGGACGCAAAGTATAATGACAATTACCCACACAGATTTATATTTACCTAGAATGGTGTGAAGACCAACCCTGGCCACGGGTCAGTTGAAAGGACAAAGGAACCCCAAAGAATGCAGTCGCCAGTAGGCCAGCAGGTGCAGATTAGAATCAGGACAGGATAAGCCAGATTTGGATCAGGAGAGGACCACCAAAGGCTAAGACCAGCACCCGCAGTTCAGTTGCAGCGCCTGCGCTACTCGTTCTCTGCAAGGAATCAGCCAAAACCCCGACTGGGTTACAGCATATACCAGCAAAGTGCTTCGCCAGCACTTCACCTCCCCAGAACCCCGATTGGATCAGCGAGTCTCTCGGACAGAGCGCTCCGCAGCCCTCTGCTCTTAGTCACCTATTGAGTGCGTTGGGTCAGTGTCAGGTCAGCTATTCGGACAAGTCGGACAATTTCTCTAGCTAAACCTACGCTAGTTTTACCATTTTTCAGGGAATGTACCAACCCCAAATGTTGCAAGTGTAAGGATCCCCAATTTCGATTAGACAAAGGAAGAGGACAGGTCATCACACCACCTAAATGTTAGACTTTCACCGTCTCCTTATTCAAATTTATGTCCACGCCCTTCAAATTCAGGTTCTCATGCCGATTTCCTCTTCCTAACAATGCATGTTCTATTGACAAATACATTTTAGACTTTTGCCTTTTTCTAGTGGGGTCAGGAGTGAACTTCCCAGGCACATCTTGGCTGCGACTGCCATCTGGCTTGAGTTCAATAACACAGAGTTCATCCTCTCGCTGCAGAGTGTCATGCACGGAAAGGACTTCCAAGATGGAGTAAATAGCACCTCCCAGGCCCAAAGATTACAATACATGAAAAGTAAAGGAAACAATTTTAGAACACAAAATAAAATGAATACACTGTATACCATGGATTGCTACACTATACCCATTACTTTACAATAAACTATAGCATTAGGATTAAGCAGAACGAACAGTTTAGCAAAAGCAGCGGTGCAAGCTTCTCGCATGTGAGAACACAGAGCAGCCATATTAGCACTAGTGCGCAGATGCGACAGAGTTCCCTCCAAAGTTGCGAGTACGTCATGCCACGTGGGTATGACAGACGCATGCACAGGAGAAATTCCCGCGTAGCAGCAGCCATTTTATTTGCAAGCATATTAGGATTAGAAGACACATAAGCAAGCTTCGCTCGGATACCCAATGATGAAGAAAAAGGGGCAAATTAGTAAAACAAACATATTGTTTAGTTAGTTAACAATATTCAAGGTTCTTGAATACAAGCAAGTCGCTATTCGTGCGAAACATTGCTCCATCAGCATGATATGGTCATTATGACATTTTATGATAAAGACAATAGTCCTGACTTATTTATTGTGAAAAGCATATGTTTAAGTCTGTTAGCATTTGGGAATGGATTGACTTTTTACTCTGTATTAAAGACCACAGATAGATGTTGTGTTGTGTGGAATATCAAAGATTACATTAGTAAGCAAGGGTTTTTTCTTCAGGTTACCCTCATGACAAACCACAAGTATAGAAGATTTGCATTGTGAGAATTCGTGTTAAGCCCTGTTAACAGAGATAGTATTTTGCTTTGCTAACTGTAATTTTGTGTACATTTCTTACTTTATACCTGTAGGGCAAATGATTTACTTGTGGAAAAGCCTATACACAGTACAATAGCGCTGAGTGGGTCATACTGACAAGCCAATGATAAAAAATGTAGGCTTGATTGGTGTACACGAAAATCTTATGTTGATGCCATTGGTCTTGGCTGCTTATTATAAAAAGTTATTACAAAGGCAGTAGGCCTGGCATATGTATTGAGAACAAGCAATTCGTAAAGTTAATAGGTCTCTAACAGTGGATTGTTATAACTTTATGTTATAGGCGATTGAAGGTTATAGATTACTATAGTAGAAAAAGGTTCTGCTGGTGGTCACCCACTCTGACAAACCGTGGGAGTCAAATAACTCTTATTAGGCTCTATTGAGAGAGGTTGTATATAGTTTTTCCAGTTTGCAATTTTGTACATATTTATAATTTTAAACATTTCATGCTTCACTTACCTATTGTGAAAAGCATATATTCTTTTAATTTATCCTGCATATGTTCTTGAATTTGTGTATGTTTTATTGTGGTTCTGCTAGAGAGTGAATGAAAGTAGGAGATGTATCTGTCAGACCACTTTGTGGGGAGGCTCTTCTCCTGTCCATTTTCCAAAAGCCAGTCTGATGCATTCTGAGATCCTGCATGGTGTGGAAGGTGGCAAGGTCAGACTGGACAAAAAAAATAGGCTGGGTATCAAAATAAAAGTGGCCCACATTAGCGAAGCATATACATAAATGACTGTATCCTCACGTAACGAAACTGTTGCTTATGTAATGTGCTCTGAATCCCAATGTCTTGGGTCTAGTTCAAGCTATGTAAAACTCTAATATATATATATATATATATATATATATATATATATATATCAAACAAGTGCAATCTCCCAGGCTCCGACCACAGCGACCCAGTAAATTACGCGGATCCAGTAATTATAAAGCACAGATTTTTTATTTAAAAGCTGAACCAAGCAATCTGACGCGTTTCGGGCATCCGCCCTTGCTCACAGACAGTCAGAGTTGGAAATGATATATATATATTCACTGAAACGTTATAGTTAGAAATTAGTATTTAAGAAACCTTAGAAATTCACAGAAAAAAACATAGGTTTCAGGGGTGTTATAGTTAGCTGGCCATTTCCCTCGTACAAAACCATAGAAATTCCTCCGTTATAGTTAGTTCTGCTAACTATAACTTGCGCGCCCGCAATGCACTGCTGATGATGTCACATATTGCATTATTCATGACATGGTCAGTGACATCACTGATGACATTATCCAGTGACTGTGGTTTAGTTTGAAATTTAAAAATGTATTTTATATCAATCTGTATTGAAGATTGAGTGGATATATAGCTGTCTGGATGGAGGATTTAGTAGCTGTTTGACTGTCTGTTTAAATGAGTAATTAAAAGTGTCTCACTTAATACATAGATTAGTAACTAAACTATATGAATGTGTGCATCACTGTCTCTGTTGTTGTATAACATGCTGCATCAGTTGGTCACTAAGTACAAGAGTGTGTATATTAGTTATTTGATTAGTTGGTTGAGTATTTGTATGGGAAACTGAGTTTGTGTGTGGTTGGATGGGGTGTATGTAACTCTATGCATAGATGTGTGAATGGTTGATTGACTAGGTGTATAGGTTTAAGAGTGTACATGGAAACAGTTGTTTGGGTGACTGAGTGTATTTATTTGTGTGTTTGTGAGCAAATATCTGTTTTAGTTGTACATCTTCAACAAAGTAAAAACATAAAAGGCATTGTATGTGAGAGTTACTGTATATAAATAAGTGTATGTAAGAGTCAGTGATTGTGAGAGTAACTATATGAATGAGTGTATAATTGTAATGGTGATGTTTTAACATACGAGCTATGAGTTGCTATGTGTTTGAATAAATGAGGTGTTGGATAATTGTATAAGTGAGAATGTAAGTGTGATGATTTTTTCATGAGTGAGTAGGATGACTGCATAACCGACTAAGATGACTGATGATGTGTCAATGTCTATATATGTGTATAAGTGCATTTTGATAGTGTTCTATTAATTAGGGACTGCATGTATAAATGATTCTGTTGTTGAATGGGTAGTTGTGTATGTAGACTTAGGAATCAGTGAGTGGGTAGGTAGTAACTGGTATTGGTGTGTCAATGGTTTCAAATATGGTACTCCGTATTTTACAGTGAGTGATGAAAGGTTATACTAGTGTATGATGAGGTGTATCAGATTGTCACGTGGATGTTGTCATCGGTGATGTCCTTTGAGATGTCATCAGTGATGCCATCAGTGATGTCACTGACCATGTCATGAATGATACAATATGTGACATCATCAGCAGTGCATTGCGGGCGCACGAGTTATAGTTATCAGAACTAACTATAACGGAGGAATTTCTATAGTTTTGTACGAGGGAAATGGCCAGCTAACTATAACACCCCTGAAACCTACGGTTTTATTCTTTGGATTTTTAAGGTTTTTTTAAATGCTAATTTCTAACTATAACGTCTCTGAAACCTCTGTTTTTTTCAGTGAATTTCAAAGCTTTTTTAAATGCTAATTTCTAACTATAATGTCTCTGAAACCTATGTTTTTTTTCAGTGAATTTCAAAGGTTTTTTAAATGCAAATTTTTACGTGTGATAGTAGTTATACCTTTTTGTTTTTACTGATTTTCTACAGTTTTTTAACAGTTTATTATAAATATTTTATTCATTAAATAACATTATATATTTTTATGAAAATTGCAAAAAAAAAATTTTTTTATTCATACTGAAATATTGATTGATATTTCATTTTATTTTAGTATATTTATATTATTTTCTTTAAAAACAAAATGTTTCCCAATTTTTTTGTTTGGGGTTGCGCACTCAAAGCGTACACATCACGGTAGGTGCGTGCATTCTAGCCGCCATTTTAGAAAAGTCGTGAAGGATCCGCGTACGGTGTGTGACGGCTGCGTGTTTTGCAGTTACATCATATACATTTCATATTACGTGATGTGCAAGATTAGTATGCGACCAGTCCGCGACTCCTGCTCCCGCACATTGACGATACATGCGCATTACGGTACAAAACGCTTGCCCAGTGGCGGGTCACGTGTGACGTCATATACGTGCTGGCGCGCGCTGGGTGCGTGACTCCCGCAAAAAAAACATGTGTGTTCCAAAATGATATATATGTGTCTTTAATATACATGTTAGGGCAAGAGATTACCTAAAATATTCATAAAAATAATATATTTGTACCTAAAATAAACATATATTATTTTTAAATATTTTTCCGCGAAGTCGGGTGCATGCATCGTGAGCGTAGAGAACCAGGTCAGCAGAGCTGCTGGAGAATCAGCAGAGCTGTTCTAGAGCCAGAGAACCAGGACAGCATACCTGCTCTAGAGCCTAAGAAGCAAATCAGCAGAGCTGCTCTAGAACCAGAGACCCACTTCAGAAGAACTGCTCTATAGCCAGAGACCCAGATCAGCAAAGCTGCTCTAGAGGCTGAGAACCAGGTCAGCAGAGCTGCTGTAGAGCTAGAGAAACTATGTCAGCAGAGCTGCTTTAGAGGGAGAGAACCAGGTCAGCAGAACTGCTTTAGAGACAGAGAACCAGGTCAGCAGAGCTGCTTTAGAGCCATAGAACTAGGTCAGCAGAGGTGCTTTAGAGCCATAGAACCAGGTCAGCAGAGTTGCTTTAGAGCCAGAGAACTAGATCAGCAGAGCTGCTCTAGAGGCAGAGAACCAGGTAAGCAGAGCTTTTTTAGAGGCAGAGAACCAGGTCAGCAGATCTGCTTTAGAGGGAGAGAACCAGGTCAGAAGAGCTGCTTTAGAGCCAGAGAACAAGGTCAGCAGAGCTGCTCTAGAGCCAGAGAAACCAGGTCAGCAGAGCTGATTTAGAGGGAGAGAACCAGGTCAGCAGAGTTGCTTTAGAGCCAGAGAACCAGGTCAGCAGAGCTGCTCTAGAGAAAGAAAACCAGGCCAGCAGAGCTGCTTTAGAACCATAGAACCAGGTCAGCAGAGCTGCTTTAGAGCAAGAGAACCAGGTCAGCAGAGCTGCTCTAGAGCCTAAGAACCAGGTCAGCAGAGCTGCTCTAGAGCCTAAAAACCAGGTCAGCAGAGCTGCTGTAGAGCCAGATAAACCAGGTCAGTAGATCTGCTTTAGAGCAAGAGAACCAGGTCAGCAGAGCTGCTTTAGAGGGTGAGAACCAGGTCAGCTGTGCTGCTTTAGAGCCAAGGGACCAGGTCAGCAGAGCTGCTCTAGAGCCAGAGAAGTAGGTCAGCAGAACTGCTTTAGAGCCATAGAACCAGGTCAGCAGAGCTGCTTTAGAGCCAGAGAACCAGGTCAGCAGAGCTTTTGTAGAGCTAGAGAACCAGGTCAGCAGAGCTGCTTTAGAGCCTAAGCACTAGGTCAGCAGAGCTGCTCTAGAGCCAGAGAACCAGGTCAGCAGAGCTGCTGCAGAGCCAGATAAACTAGGTCAGGAGAGCTGTTTAGAGGAAGAGAATTAGGTCAGCAGAGCTGCTTTAGAGCCAGAGAACCAGGCCAGCAGAGCTGCTTTAGAGCCAGAGAACCAGGTCAGCAGAGCTGCTTTAGATCCAGAGAACCAGGTCAGCAGAGCTGCTTTAGAGCAAGAGAACCGAGTCTGCAGAGCTGCTTTAGAGCCATAGAACCAGGTCAGCAGAGCTGCTTTAGAGCCACAGAACCAGGTCAGCAGAGATGCTCTAGAGCATAAGAACCAGGGCAGCAGAGCTGCTCTAGAGCCAGAGAACAAGGTCAGCAGAGCTGCCGTAGAGCCAGAGAAACCAGGTCAGTAGAGCTGTTTTAAAGGTAGAGAACCTGGTCAGTAGAGCTGTTTTTCAGTTACATCATATACATTTCATATTACGTGATGTGCGCGATTGGTTTGCGACCAGTCCACGGCTCCTGCGCCTTCGCATTGACGACACATACGCATTATGGTACAAATGCTTGCGCGGTGGCGGGTCCGGTGTGATGTCATATACGTGCTGGGGCGCGCTGGGTGCGCGACTCCCGCAAAACAAATGCATGTTCCAAAATTATATATATGTGTCTTTAATATACATGTTAGGGCAAGAGATTAACTAAGATATTCCTAAAAATATTATATTTGTACTTATAATAAGCTTATATTATTTTTAAATATTTTTTCGCGAATTCAGGTGCATGCATCGTGAGCGCAGAGAACCAGTTCAGCAGAGCTGCTGGAGAGCCAGAGAAACAGGTCAGCAGAGCCGCTCTAGAGCCTAAGAAGCAGGTCAGCAGAGCTGCTCTAGAACCAGAGACCCAGGTCAGAAGAGCTATTCTAGAGCCAGAGACCCAGATCGGCAGAGCTGCTCTAGAGGCCGAGAACCAGGTCAGTAGAGCTGCTGTAGAGCCAGAGAAACCAGGTCAGCAGAGCTGCTTTAGAGGGAGAGAACCAGGTCAGCAGAACTGCTTTAGAGCCAGAGAACCAGGTCAGCAGAGCTGCTTTAGAGCCATAGAACTAGGACTAATTAGGGACTGCATGTATAAATGATTCTGTTGTTGAATGGGCAGTTGTGTGTGTAGACTTAGGAATCAGTGAGTGGGTATGTAGTAACTGGTATTGGTGTGTCAATGGTTTCAAATATGGTACTCTGTATTTTACAGTGAGTGATGACAGGTTATACTAGTGTATGATGAGGTCTATCAGATTGTCACGTGGATGTTGTCATCGGTGATGTCATCAGTGATGTCATTTGAGATGTCATCAGCGATGCCATCAGTGATGTCACTGACCATGTCATGAATGATGCAATATGTGACATCATCAGCAGTGCATTGTGGGTGCACGATTTATAGATAGCAGAACTAACTATAACGGAGGAATTTCTATGGTTTTGAATGAGGGATATAGCCAGCTAACTATAACACCCCTGAAACCTATGTTTTTTCCTTGGATTTCTAAGGTTTTTTAAATGCTAATTTCTAGATATAACGTCTCTGAAACCTAGGTTTTTTTCAGTGAATTTCAAAGCTTTTTAAATGCTAATTTCTAACTATAACGTCTCTGAAACCTATGGTATTTTTCAGTGAATTTCAAAGGTTTTTTAAATGCTAATTTTTAAGTGTGATAGTAGTTATACCTTTTTTTACTGATTTTCTACAGTTTTTTTAACTGTTTATTTATAAATATTTTATTCATTAAATAACAATATATTTTTCTGAAAATTGCAACAACTTTTTTTTATTTCAAACTGAAATATTGATTCATTTTTTTCTTTTAATTTTTTATTTTAATACATTTATATTATTTTCTCTTTTTTTTTTAAATGTTTCCCAATTTTTTTTCGGAGTCGCACACTCAAAGCGTACACATCATGGTGGGTGCGTGGATTCTAGCCGCCATTTTAGAAAAGTCGTGAAGGACCCGCGTACGGTGTGTGACGGCTGCGTGTTTTTCAGTTAAATCATATACATTTCAAATTACATGATGTGCGCGATTGGTATGCGACCAGACCGCAACTCCTGCGCCCGCGCATTCACAACACATGCGCATTACAGTACGAAACGCTTGCGCAGTGGCGGGTCACGTGTGACATCATATACGTGCTGGGGCGCGCTGAGTGTGTGACTCCTGCAAAAAAAAATGTATGTTCCAAAATGATATGTATGTGTCTTTAATATACATGTTAGGGCAAGAGATTATCTAAGATATTCATAAAAATAATATATTTGTACTTTTAATAAACTTATATTATTTTTAAATATTTTTTCGTGAAGTCGGGTGCATGCATCGTGAGCGCAGAGAACCAGGTCAGCAGAGCTGCTGGAGAGCCAGAGAAACCAGGTCAGCAGAGCTGTTGTAGAGCCAGAGAACCAGGTCAGCAGAGCTATTCTGTTAATGTTAATGTTAATGTTAGTAAGTATTTGTTGAGCCCACTGCCACCGGTTGGTTTCCTGGCGCTAGAGTAGACAGAGAACAGATCCTGAGGAAAGCGGGAGGGGGGAGAGGATCAGTGATAAGCTTGCTTAAAAAGCCATGTGTTTAAGGCTCTAGAGCCTAAGAAGCAGGTCAGCAGAGCTGCTCTAGAACCAGAGACCCAAGTCAGAAGAGCTGCTCTTGAGCCAGAGACCCAGATCAGCAGAGCTGCTGTAGAGCCAGAGAAACAGGTCAGCAGAGCTGGTTTAGAGGGAGAGAACCAGGTCAGCAGATCTGCTTTAGAACCAGATAACCAAGTCAGCTGAGCTGCTTTAGAGCCATAGAACTAGGCCAGCAGAGCTGCTTTAGAGCCACAGAACCAGGTCAGCAGAGCTGCTTTAGAACCAGAGAACCAGATCAGCAGAGCTGCTCTAGAGGCAGAGAACCAGGTCAGCAGAGCTGCTTTAGAACCAGAGAACCAGGACAGCAGAGCTGCTCTAGAGCCAGAGAAACCAGGTCAGCAGAGCTGATTTATAGGGAGAGAACCAGATCAGCAGAGCTGCTTTAGAGCCAGAGAACCAGGTCAGCAGAGCTTCTCTAAAGAAAGAGAACCAGGTCAGCAGAGCTGCTTTAGAGCCATAGAACCAGGTCAGGAGAGCTGCTTTAGAGCCAGAGAACCAGGTGAGCAGAGCTGCTCTAGAGCCTAAGAACAAGGTCAGCAGAGCTGCTCTAGAGCCAGAGAGCCAGGTCAGCAGAGCTGCTTTAGAGCCAAGAGGCCAGGTCAGCAGAGCTGCTCTAGATCCAGGGAAGCAGTTCAGCAGAACTGCTTTAGAGTCATAGAACCGGGTCAGCAGAGCTGCTTTAGAGCCAGAGAACCAGGTCAGCAGAGCTTTTGTAGAGCCAGAGAACTAGGTCAGCAGAGCTGCTCTAAAGCCAGAGAACCAGGTCAGCAGAGCTGCTGTAGAGCCAGTGAAACCAGGTCAGCAGAGCTGCTTTAGAGGGAGGGAACCTGGTCAGCAGAGCTGCTTTAGAGCCAGAGGACCAGGCCAGCAGAGCTGCTTTAGAGCCAGAGAACCAGGTCAGCAGAGCTGCTTTAGAGCCAGAAAACCAGGTCAGCAGAGCTGCTCTAGAGCATAAGAACCAGGTCAGCAGAGCTGCTCTAGAGCCAGAGAACAAGGTCAGCAGAGCTGCTTTAGAGGGAGAGAACCAGGTCAACAGAGCTGCTCTAGAGCCAGAGAGCCATGTCAGCAGAACTGCTTTAGAGCCAGAGAACCAGGTCAGCAGAGCTGTTGTAGAGCCAGGGAACCAAATCAGCAGAGCTGCTCTGTAGCCTGAGAACTAGGTCAGCAGAGCTGCTCTAGAACCAGAGAACCATGTCAGCAGACCTGCTGTAGAGCCAGAGAAACCAGGCCAGCAGAGCTTCTTTAGAGGGAGAGACCCAGGTCAGCAGAGCTAATTTAGAGCCAGAGAACCAGGTCAGCAGAGCTGCTTTAGAGCCAGAGAACCAGATCAGCAGAGCTGCTCTAGCTAACACTGGCTGACACTGGCTGACTGACACTGACTGATTGACACTGACTGACACTGATTGACTGACACTGACACTGACTGACACTGACAATGACTGACACTGATTGACTGACACTGACTGACTGACACTGATTGATTGACACTGACTGACACTGATGATTGACTGATACTGATTGACTGACACTGTCTGACACTGACTGACTGACACTGACTGACACTAACTGACATTGACTGACTACTCTCTACTACTCACTCTCTACTACTCTCTACCACTCACTCTCTACTACTCCTTACTACTCACTCTATACTACTCTACTACTCTCTCTCTGCTACTCACTCTCTACTACTCACTCTCTACTAGTCACTTGCTACTACTCTCTACTACTTACTTTCTACTACTATCTACTACTCACTCTCTACTACTCACACTACTACTCACTCTTTACTACTCACTCTACTACTCTGTACTACTCACCCTCTGCTACTCTTTCTACTACCCTCTACTACTCTCTACTACACACTACCTACTCTATATTACTCTATTACTCACTCTCTACTCTCTACCTCTCTTTCTCTCTCTACTACTCTCTACCTCTTTACCTCTCTACCTCTACCTCTCTACCTCTACATCTCTACATCTCTACCTCTCTACCTCTCTCTACACGCACACGTATGCACATATATATATGCATATATATGCATATATATATGTATGTGGATTACCTACTGGCGGTCGCCAGTGGGTAGTTATAGTTAGGACCTAGTTTCCATAGGAAATCCTCAACATTCTATTTGGATTAACTTAGGCCCTGGTGGATGAATCTTTGCGAATTTCTCAAAGAAGATGGCTCGGTCCGCTGCGCTCCTTCCCTGAAAGTTTGGGGGGGATTGGTGAAGTGGGGGCTGAGATAAAAGGGGGGTCCCAAAACGTGTTTTCTCCATGTTATTTTCCATAGGACGTTTAGACACGGCTACAGGTCGAACGGCTGAATGGATTTATAAGAAATTTGGCAAAACTGTAGAGTCCGGCTCGCAGATTACGCTTTTTTTGGAATGGTGTAAATCCGTTCAGTAGTTGCTGAGAAAATTAAAGTTAAAGTCAATTATATATCTATACGCGCGCACTGGTGCGCGCACTCAAGCGGCTGCGCGCGAGCGGAATATTTTTTTTGCTGCGTGACGTCTGTTAACGTTCGATTCGAAGGAAATTAGGAAGTGTTGACCGCCATTTTGTCACTGCGAGTAAATATATTGTTCATTTCAAAGCGTTGGAACATGGAAAGGGGAGAAGGTAGAGATTGTTTTGCTGCGTAGGTTTTCTCAGGGTGTGCAGTAAGGTCCTTAAAGGCGAAAATATATATATATTTTTTTTTTTAAGTTGCGGGGTGCGCGCACTCGGGCGCGCACACCTATTTACAAGAGTGTGAAAATGGAGATAAATCAGAAGTTTCAGTGCTTTGATATAAGGTGGCTCTGAAAAGAGCCCTTGTGTTAATTGAGTTTTTTCTGCATTTATAAGTAAGTAGCGATGCAGAGCCAGATGTTGCAGAGGAAGATTCTGTTTCTGCCTTCCTTCTTACTTAGTTATGGTTTTTTCACTCCCACTCCAGGCTTTTAGTATGTGGATGGAAATCCATGAACCTAGACTCACCTATGAAAATCATACTATTGATGCTTGACTGAGGCCAAGGAGATCAGAGTGGATGTGTGTGTAAGGTGATGTAACTCTGGGGAGATGATGTTACGTTTAAACGTAGCCCCTGAGTGCTTAGTTCGGTTCTGTTCTCTGTCACTGTTGTTGATTTAGAGCCCCAAATACAAAGGCTTGTTGTTGCTTGTGAATCCCCAAGTGTATATTAGCTCATACTGATCCATAACGCCCCGGCGTATCCATGTCGTAGGCCGCAAGAGTGGGCGAAACTCAGCTGGCCGAGCAAGACTTGGGGAGGGGGCAGGAGCCAAGAGGAAACAAGGAGGGGTTTTCATCATTTGGGACAAAAAATATTTCTAAACCAATGAAAAGTTTTATTAACAAGTCACATGACCTGTTATGCTTACGTTACGCGCTCCGCGCCGCGCCCCGGATTGCTTCCGGGAAGCTGCGCTTCGCGCCTCGCGCACCGGAGCACTTCCGGGTACGCTAACGCGGCGTGTCATATGACGCATTATGCAACAACGCGATACGTCGTTGGGGCTCCACCGGAACTGATTGAATTGGTAGTCTACAGTGTTTCTGGAAGTTTCAGACTGAAGCTGGCGTCAGCATGAGAGCACCCCGTGGCTACGTCGTGGCCATTCTGCGAGCAATCATGGCAGAAGCTCCCCACCGAAACTCTGCGGGAGTCGGGGGCCCCGGTGACTCTTGTAGAATCTTCAAGGCTGATGGGACGCTTTTGGGAATGGGGCCCATGCCGTAGCAGTCAAGCGTCCGAGTTCCAGGGTTGTCCAGAGCCATCCTTGCAGGCCAGGCCCAAGTCTGTGGAGCCGACCGCCATTTCCTGAGCTCCGTGGCAGCCGCCTGTCGCTGTACCGCAAGAGTGGGTGCAATTCAGCCGGATGGCGGGTGAGACGCTGTAATAGCAAGAGCAGGCATTCCATCTTGCTGCAGTGTCTGAACAAAGCCGGGGTCACCCAGGAAGCACTGGGCTGGTTGAAAGCTTTCCTTACCAACCGCTGATTCCAGGTCCAGAGAGGCATGTACCTCTCTGATAGCATAGCCTTAGAACAGGGGGTACCTCAGGGCTCTGCCCTGAGCCCCACCCTGTTGAATCTGTACATGGCTCCTCTGGCTGAAGTGGTTCAATCGTTCGGCATTGAATTAGTTTCATATGCCGACGATACCCAACTTCTCATCTCCCTATCCCAAGCCCCCTCCATTGCCGCGGATAACTTTAAAACCTGCATGCAGGCTCTTGCAGGTTGGATGACCCAACACTGCCTGAAGCTAAATGGTTCAAAAACGGAGGTTCTGGTAATTGGAGGCAGGGATACGAGCTGGACCAAGGAGTGGTGGCCATCATGTCTGGGGCCGTTACCCACTCCCTGCAAAGCAGCCAAGAACCTAGGGATCTGGGTTGATCCCAAACTCTCTTATGACAGCCATGTGCACAAAGTGGTAGGGAAATGCTTCGGGGTAATGAAGACCCTTAACCGTACCCTAGACCTCCTCCCTCTTGAAGCCAGGCGCACTATGACTCAAGCTCTAGTGACCTCGAGGATAGACTATGGCAATGTGCTTCTCCTCGGAACAACGCAAAAAAACATCAGGAGACTCCAAGTACTCCAAAATACGGCAGCACGCCTAGTCCTTAGACTCCCAAAAAGAGCAGCCTCTAAACCTGCCCTAGCCACTCTACATTGGCTTCCCATAAAAAAGAGAGTCCTATTTAAAGCACTTCTCATGTGCTACAGGATCGTCTCACACAAAGCCCCCCCCCTACATGACCGATCTGGCTATCCCCTATGAGCCTATGAGAACTCTTCGCTCTGGGGGAACCGGATTGCTTAAAATTCCCCGTATCAAGAAAGCCAGAATGGGTGGTTGCTCTTTTCGTGTAGTGGCTGCCAAAGAATGGAACTCTCTCCCCATGAGCATCAGACAAGCGGATACTGAGACCATGTTTAGAAAACGTCTGAAAACCCATCTGTTTTCTCTATAACTTCCTCTCCTGGCCCTGACCTTCTCCACAGCGCGGGGACACGCCGGGATGGCGTCACCATGCGCTTTACAAGCCCCTTTATTATTATTATTATTATTAATTGAGCTGGCCGAGCGAGGCAATGTGCCGCAGGAGCGGGCGCAACTCATCTTGTCGAGTGAAGCGCTGGGGTGCAGCTGAGAAACCTCCACCTGGGGAGGTGGGGGAGGCTCGTTCGCGCCGCCTCTCCCTTCCAGTGCACCCCACGCCGTCTCCTGGCGCAGGTATATGTGATGGTTGGACCAGGGCACCGCAGGACGTGTCTTTAGGGGTGTAGCTGAGAAACCTCCACCTTGGGAGGTGGGGGAGGCTCGTTCGCGCCGCCTCTCCCTTCCAGTGCACCCCACGCCGTCTCCTGGTGCAGGTATATGTGATGGTTGGACCAGGGCACCGCAGGACGTGTCTTTAGGTGAAACCCTCAACTATGGCACCCAACATCCAGGACTTATGCCATTTGTGGAAGGTAGTGACATCGAAGCATCTCAGGGACTAAGCATATCCAGAGTCCTTCCTACAGCCTCTGCGTTCCTTCTTACCTAGTTATGGTTTTTTCACTCCCACTCCAGGCTTTTAGTCTGTGGATGGCAAACTATGAACCTACACTCACCTATGAAAATCTTACTATTGATGCTTGACTGAGGACAAGGAGATCAGTGAAGCGCTGGGGTGTAGCTGAGAAACCTCCACCTGGGGAGGTGGGGGAGGCTCGTTCGCGCCGCCTCTCCCTTCCAGTGCACCCCACGCCGTCTCCTGGCGCAGGTATATGTGATGGTTGGACCAGGGCACCGCAGGACGTGTCTTTAGGGGTGTAGCTGAGAAACCTCCACCTGGGGAGGTGGGGGAGGCTCGTTCGCGCCACCTCTCCCTTCCAGTGCACCCCACGCCGTCTCCTGGCGCAGGTATATGTGATGGTTGGACCAGGGCACCGCAGGACGTGTCTTTAAGTCAAACCCTCAACTATGGCACCCAACATCCATGACTCTGGATATGCTTGGTCCCTGAAATTCTTCGATGTCACTGCCTTCCACAAATGGCATAAGTCGTGGATGTTGCCGTCTCCTGGCGCAGGTATATGTGATGGTTGGACCAGGGCACCGCAGGACGTGTCTTTAGGGGTGTAGCTGAGAAACCTCCACCTGGGGAGGTGGGGGAGGCTCGTTCACGCCGCCTCTCCCTTCCAGTGCACCCCACGCCGTCTCCTGGCGCAGGTATATGTGATGGTTGGACCAGGGCACCGCAGGACGTGTCTTTAGGTCAAACCCTCAAGTATGGCACCGAACATCCAGGACTTATGCCATTTGTGGAAGGCAGTGACATCGAAGAATCTCAGGGACCAAGCATATCCAGAGTCCTCCCCGGGGTATTTGCACAACGGTCCTCTACCCCTAGGCCGCCAGCTATGCTACCTTGACAGGAACAGTGTCATGCATTTGGATCAATGTTGCAGCAGGCTGCCATGTAAATAGTTATTTAATGAAACGTTTTACCCTGTTACTTTGTTGGTGTGTTGTATATATTTATAATATTTGCATAGGGTTTGTCGTTATTTTGGGCGGGGTGGGCGGCGGAGCAAATTCACTGAAAAAACCATAGGTTATAGACCATATATAGTTAAATATCTCAAGTCCATCTGTGCACTCGATGGAGATACAGGTCGTCAATCAGAAAATGTGCTGGCCACCTCTAATGGTAATAGCGTGGCCAGGGCTTTTGTCGATGCCTCTGCAAATTGCACAGGGTGCACTTGTTTGACATGCCGCACCATGGTATGTATGGAAAAGGAATATTTTTTTGTTGGATTTCCTCTTGAGAGAAACAAGTCACATATCGTGCAGGTTACTTTTGGTGCATTTACTTTCTTTTGATCTTCAGGATAAGTGAAAAATTGCCAGATGAAAGATTCTTTTTTTCTTCTTAAAGGTAGTCGATCATTTTGTTCAGATTCGGAAGATGAATGAGATACGGTAGCCATTTCACCAAAGTCTTCCGAAAAATGTAGGACGTTGTTCTCTCTTGAGCGTAGAAAAGATAGTGAGAGAAGTGGGTGGAGTGCTGCGTATAAATTCCAGAATAGAAACTAGTAAGAACCAATTAGAAGTGTTGTTTTCATGTTGCAGCAGGCTGCCATGTAAATAGTTATTTAATAAAACGTTTTACCCTGTTACTTTGCTGGTGTGTTGTATTTATTTATAATATTTGCATAGGGTTTGTCGTTATTTTGGGCGGGGTGGGCGGCGGAGCCGAGCTATGTTGCAGCCATCATGGCGTCGAGCTCGGTTTCTCTTACTAGTTTCATATTTCTCATGAGGGGTTGTTCCTAATGTTTCTATTTTAGCGAGGTCAAAAAGAGATCCTATCAGTGGCCTACTGATTTTGCTCGATTCCTTTTGTTTTTTCTAACGATTTTTAAGTTAAAGTTTGCTAGCACGATACAGCGACTAGTCCGCATTTTATATATATGTCTTTTTTATTAGGGGTGTCCTCCGGTGGAGTCGGACGATCTACCTCTAATAAACGGTAAGTGTTCCTCTGAAGGAATGCGTCTTGAAAGTGGCTGACTGTAATGTATGATATTTCACTCAGTGACTTTCAGGCCCATGCTGTTTCAAAACTGTGCATGTGCTTGAAGCAGGCGTAGGTATTGACGCAGCATTGTGAATATAGTGCATTGGTGAGCCTTGCTGGAGCTGCATCACAGTTGCGATGCAACTCTAGCAATGTATTACTTTTTCAGCACAGATGTGTTACGCATGTATGGTGTTTTTGTACCATGGTGCGCCACATTTCAAATGTGGCACACCATGGGTAACGGAGCACTAGCATACTGTGGTGCACATTAACTGGTGCATATCTGGGTATGAAGTAGTTAACATAAATCTGCCCCATAGGTTACAAATCCGCGTTTAGTAGACTGTTTGGCCTTTGTAGTTTTATGTTTTTTCTGTTATTCTATGTAGGTATGTAATATTGCAATATTTTTGTCACGAAAAAGAAGCCATGAGTATTGGGTTTGTGAAAGATTGCAAGATTTTTAAAATTAAAAAGCAACAACCATGGCATTGTTTAATATAGTATTGTAAATACTTATCTTTAACAATGATGAGAGAGTAAAAAAAGGTTAACCTGATGTTTTAAAGTTATTCACAGGCTTCTTTAGAGGAAGTATTCTATATGATTGTAGCGTGGGTGTTTCACTTTTTTATAGGTAATACAATGCATTCTGTATGCTGTAGCAGGAGGAGTACTACATGCTTGAATATTCTTCAGTGCTTATTTTCATTTCGTAAGTGGTATTGAGACCGACACAGAACTTCAATGGATCGGAGGGGCTGTTCCTGTGCATCTGGAGGACTGCCAAGCCATTGCAGCAGTGGGAGTGAGGCCTCTCACGACAGAGAACTTCAATGGATCGGAGGGGCTGTTCCTGTGCATCTGGAGGACTGCCAAGCCGTTGCAGCAGTGGGAGTGAGGCCTCTCACAGGGGCGTAGCGCAGCTCCTTTTGATGCTCACAATTGCAGATAACAGGGTAGAGATGTCTGTGGAATTTATAGATGGTTAGTCACACTAGAGTGTGGGCGGCGCCCCTAGCACTTCATTACGGCACACAGGGGAGCCGCGTTGCACAGTTTGAGAATCAGAGACTTAGGAGATAAACCTTCATAATAGGAAGGCTTCTAAGTGATAAAAATCGCCGGTGTTCGGCGTTAAAAATATCACTGCTATCGGTGGAATTTTCCACGGTGTTAGTGCTTCAACAGAAATGGGAACACATATCTGATAGAAAATCCTGTAACAATCTCAGTATTTCACATTATCGCGTGAAAAGAAAGTCTTTCGAAAGATGTTGAACGTTGTTCTCTTTTGAGAGTAGAAAAGATAGTGAGAGAAGTGGGTGGAGTGCTCCGTGTAAATTGCAGAATAGAAACTACTAAGAACCAATTGGAAGTGTTGTTTTCAAGTCACATGACTTCACATGCGCGTCTCAGGACGTGTACGCGGTGATAGTATCTGGTCACGTACGCCATTTGGAAGTAGCGGTCTAATTCAGCGAAGTTTCAAAACGTGAAAAGGAGTAAATCCAAACACATCCGGATTTAATATATCTTCTGAGCTCGATTCAAGCATACAATTGTTAAAGTATAAAACCTTTTATATTTTTTTTTTTAAATATCAAGGTGTGTACATTCGGTCACGCACGAAAGTTTAAAAAGACATTCGGCTCCATTTAATGAAAATGTTCATAATAATAAAAAAGAAGCCTAGGTTTAGTGTCTTTGACGTAGTATAAGTTCTTTGATGGGTCTATGAAGAAATTTAATAAGTTGCAATTGCAAAGTTTTCACGAAATATATAGGCGGGTGCGCGCACACGGTCGCGCACGAACGAAAGCCAAAAAAGTGGAGATAAACCCCCTTTATAATATGCTCCTGGAGCTCTTTTTGGTAGAATGAGTTAGTTCTGAAAATAACTTTTTTTTTTTTTTTTTTAAAACAAGTGTTATGTTGTTTTTGATTTTTTAAACTTGCAACAACATTTTCATGTGTGACACAGGATCAAAATGAAATGAAGAAATTTATCTTTTCTCGGGGCATTTATGACTCTCAATTTTTAGTTTAGTAAGAATGAGGCTCTGCTCTCCGTACAGAAGAATTTCTCCACACTCGTTGCATTTCATGTGCACCTTTGCAAGATATGGTCTCAAGTCCATCACAGCACTCGATGGAGATACAGGTCGTCCACCAGAAGATGTGCTGGCCACCTCTGATGGTAATAGCGTGGCCAGGGCTCTTGTCGATGCCTTTGCAAATTCCACAGGGTGCACTTGTTTGACATGCCGCACCATGGTATGTATGGAAAAGGAATATTTTTTTCTTGGATTTCCTCTTGAGAGAACCGAATTGCATATCGTGCAGGTAACTTTTGGCGCATTCACTTTCTTTTGTTCTTCAGGATAAGTGAAAAATTGCCAAATAAAAGATTCCTTTTTTCTTTTTAAAGGTAGTCGCTCATTTCCTTCAGATTCGGAAGATGAATGCGGGGCGGCAGCCATTTCAGCAAAGTCTTCCGAAGGGTGTTGAACGTCGTTCTCTTTTGACAGTAGAAAAGATAGTGAGAGAAGTGGGTGGAGTGCTCCGTGTAAATTGTAGAATAGAAACTACTAAGAACCAATTGGAAGTGTTGTTTTCAAGTCACATGACTTCACATGCGCGTCTCAGGACGTGTACGCGGTGATAGTATCTGGTCACGTACGCCATTTGGAAGTAGCGGTCTAATTCAGCAAAGTTTCAAAACGTGAAAAGGAGTAAATCCAAACATATCCGGATTTAATATATCTTCTGAGCTTGATTCAAGCATACAATTGTTAAAGTATAAAACCTTTTATATATTTTTTTTAAATACCAAGGTGTGTACATTCGGTCACACACGAAAGTTTAAAAAGACATTCGGCTCCATTTAATGAAAATTTTCATAATATTAAAAAAGAAGCCTAGGTTTAGTCTCTTTGACGTAGTATAAGTTCTTTGATGGGTCTATGAAGAAATTCAATAAGTTCAGATTGCAAAGTTTTCACGAAATATATAGGCGGGTGCGCGCAGTCGGTCGCGCACGAAAGCCTGGAAATGCGCTATCCATTTTATTGAGAACTGTTGCCGAGAGTGCGCACACCGGGTCGTGCACGAAAGTTTAGAAAGGCTATTTTTATTTACAGGCAAATTTTAATGCGTTGAAAAAAAGGCAAGGTACAGACTTTCTAATTCTGTATCGCTTTACAAGGAGTCTCTATGCAACTTGAACAGTGAAGAAAACGGCTTGTTTCCGAAAAAAATATTGCCAGAAATTTATTGACAAAAGTATAGGTTGTATACACGAGATATATCTGAATTAGCATTTTAAAAACCATTGAAATTCACTGAAAAAACCATAGGTTTTACACACTTTATAGTTAGGAAGTAGCATTTACAAAACCTATGAAATTCACTGAAAAAACCATAGGTTTGACACCAGTTATAGTTAGCTGGAAATTTTACTGATATAAAACCAATGAAATTCCACGTTATAGTTGGTTGGACTCACTATAACTTGCGCGTGTAATGCACTGCTGATGACGTCACATATTACATCACTCATGACATCACTGATGACACCATCCTTGTGACACAGTGACAGACCTCCTTTCACTGTAATCTAACCCTTGAAACACATATTCAAAAATAGAAACTAAAATTTTCAAAAAAATGGAGATACCCATACCAGTTACAACAACCAATTCAATAATTCCACCATCTATATACACATGCACTAATTCACCAACAGTTCTATATAGTCACTCATACATATATTCACTAATCATATGTAGTGATACACCTACACATCCTGTTACACACCGACAGTCATCCAAAAGTTATTCACACACATACTCACACATGCAAATAAACTATTGAACATCCATTTATTTGCATAAACAGCTATACACACACTACCACTTTACTTCTAAGGAAACTTACACATACTTACTCTCTTAAAAAATCACTTATAGAAACACATACTAATTTAAACAGGAACTCTTACAATCCCTCACTCTCACATATACTCACTTATATAAATCAATATTCACATATACTAGATTAAAACATATGTAGTTACTGATAAAGACACTAATAAGACAGTCATTCACTCACTAACACAGACATATACACACTCATCCACCCATACAGTCCTGCACATATGCTGTCTTCAAAACACATACAAACAGAGACTCAGTCATTCTTGCATCTATGTACTAAGTAATACTCCCACCAAAGCATGCAAACACTCATACTGATACTAAGAAAAACATCTAATAACCTATATACATACACATGTACCTACTCATCAACCCATGCAGCCACTTATACACAAAGTCAAGCACTAATACATATATTTAAATATTTAAGCATTACTCACTAATATATGTATTCACTAAGATATATAATATATACATATATAACACATATTTATTTTTCAGAAAGACACACATTCACTGGATGGTGTCATCAGTGATGTCATGAGTGATGTAATATGTGACATCATCAGCAGTGCATTACACGCGCAAGTTATAGTGAGTCCAACTAACTATAACGTGGAATTTCATTGGTTTTATATCAGTAAAATTTCCAGCTAACTATAACTGGTGTCAAACCTATGGTTTTTTCAGTGAATATATATATACATACATATATTGACATATATATAAAATACAAATCTATATAAATACAAATATAAATGCATGCATACATACACATATGCATATATGCATACATATGCACGGTATGTACATGAAAGTTTGAAAAACACTAATACAAGCAAAGCTAGAAAGCCACCTAATTGCAAACAGAATTGCTTTAACTTAAACGACGGCGAGACCTATTTTATTTTCAATGCTTGTTTACTTTGGTTCCATCAAGAAGGCATTCAGAATTTAACTGGTATGTTTCTCTTTTTTATCATTTCTACATGCCAACACAATATTTTATGACACTTTTTATGTTTGTATTGTGTCTTTTATGATTGCTGTTCGAGGCAAAGGTCATTTGCTGAACTTTCTCCTACCTGCCACAACTGAACGGGAGACTTGCCGATTTTGGAAGCTGTTGCCTGCCTGTTTCAGACGCTGTTTTGGGGCCATATTCACCACCGCTGCGGGACTGCGAGGACCAGGTAGCCTAGCGCCGCTGTTACCAGCCGCACCTGGGTCCTCTTCCCGCCCCACCCCCTTGGACTGTACAGCCCCTCCCGGCCCCCGCTTCGCGGGTGCCGTTCGAGGCAAAGGTCATTTGCTGAACTTTCTCCTACCTGCCACAACTGAACGGGGGACTTGCCGATTTTGGAAGCTGTTGCCTGCCTGTTTCAGATGCTGTTTTGGGGCCATATTCACCACCGTTGCGGGACTGCGAGGACCAGGTAGCCTAGCGCCGCTGTTACCAGCCGCACCTGGGTCCTCTTCCCGCCCGCCCCCTTAGACTGTACAGCGCCTCCCGGCCCCCGCTTCGCGGGAGCCGTTCGAGGCAAAGGTCATTTGCTGAACTTTCTCCTACCTGCCACAACTGAACGGGGGACTTGCCGATTTTGGAAGCTGTTGCCTGCCTGTTTCAGACGCTGTTTTGGGGCCATATTCACCACCGCTGCGGGACTGCGAGGACCAGGTAGCCTAGCGCCGCTGTTACCGGCCGCTCCTGGGTCCTCTTCCCGCCCCGCCCCCACAGCCTTCCCTATTTAGACTTACACTCGCACGCGCACCCGGGACGCGCACGGGCGGCCGCCGGGCGAAGCCCGGGCCAAGGGCGGGCCCTCTGTGGCACTCAGAGACCGAGTGAGGCCGGGCAGGGCTTACTCTCTTCCATCTATTGATTCTTATTGTCATTGGTCCACTTATCCTCAATTGCCCAAAGTCTGGGCCAATCACTTCCTGAGAAGGCTGGGTGTAGTTTTAACGGCCCCCTTGTCAATTATTTCACAAAGGCTCTCATTGATCCAGATAGGGAGACGACTCTGGCAGAGCGTAGGGCAGAGCGCCGTCGCTCTGTCGAAAGCTTGAAGAATAAGGTTTCCGCCGATTCCACGCTCAACGCCCTTCCCCTTACTGTTCGATGTATTCCCAGCAATGAAGATCTTTTATCTTTGGAAAGCTTCCCACTTTTGTTACGAGACTGCACTCCAACACCCTTGGTCCATATAGACCAGCCCGTAAGTGACATTCCTCCCTCTAGTCCGATACGGTTCGATGCTGATTTAACTACCCGGACCTTGGCCCAGGCTAAACATGTTCAAAATAAAATGAAAAAACCAGTGCAGGCAAAGATTCATGGCCCATCACCTGCAAAAAGAAGACGGAAGGGGGGGGACCTGCAAAAGCCAAAGATTAGTCATACTGATTTTGGAAAACTTTCTAAGCTTATCATCAGAACTGCTCTGATCCCCGTGGCCGCTCAAGCTAACACGCCAAATCCGGCTCCTTTGCCACCATTGGTACCAGTTGTACAATTTGTAAACACTAATGTCCCAATTGATATTCCTGATGACCCCTCCCTAATGGATGTATCTACTGCCGCCTCACTGGATAACATGGAACACCTAATAAGGTCTTTCATCTTACCCATTATAGAGAGGTTGAGGAGGGTGGAGAAAAAGCTTGAAGACATTGAGGCTGTAGTTAATAATCACCAGGGACCATCCAAGGCATTGGTGAGTGGGGTTCCTCTACCACCAGCCGTAGTGACTTCGTGCACTCTCGGCGCTTCGAAAGGTACTTCCCAATCCATTAAACTAATGAACCCCAAGCAACAGAAGGTTCCTTACCCCAAGCAGAATAACAACTTGGGGCCAGATGTAGGTAGGCTTTTACCGGTCGGTAACGGCCGATTTCGGCCGTTACCGACCGGTAAATGGATTTTGAGATGTAGGGGGCATATTTTTACAGAATCGGTAAATTTACCGATCGGTAAATTTACCGATTCTGTAAATTACCGAATCGGTATTTTTACCGATTCGGTAAATTTGAGATGTAGGTGGGACTCTTCTGAGTCCCACAAGCCTTACCGAATCGGTATTTTACCATCAAATCCAATTTGATGGTAAAATACCGATTCCGGTGTGCATGCACATGTGTGCATGCACACCTCTGCCATGTGACAGGCAGACCTGCCCTTGGGGCATGTATGCCTGCCACATGGCACCCGAGGCTGTTTTGGGGGGGCCAGAGGGTGTCAAAGTGACACCCCCTGCACCCTTGTGAAATTCGGTATTTACCGATTCGGTAAATACCGAATCGGTAATGCCCATTCATTCCTATGGGCTTCAAAGCCCATAGGAATGAATGGGCATTACCGGTCGGTTTTTACCGAATCGGTAAATACCGAATTTTACCGATTTCGAAAAAAAACATCTGGATTGTCCTACATCTCCCCCCTTCATATTTACCGACTCTTAAATACCGAATCGGTAAAATTCGGTATTTTAAGAGTCGGTAAATATTATTTACCTACATCTAGCCCTTGGTCTCTAAACCAGTTAGTGCAGCCATGACGGGACCTGGAAAACCTTCTGCTGGGAATCCACAGCAGACCACAAGGGGTTCCATCAGACATACCAGGTCACCCTCTCGTAAAAGTCCTCAAGCAGAATTGCCTCCTGAAGCTGCCCCGTATGTGGTTGTTCTGACGGGGGTCCCTACCTTGCCAGTTAATAAGAGGGAGGGGTTTTTCCAGCTCAAAAACAAAATTATGCACTGGCTTGCCCAATTTAGACCACTCACACATAACATCAATGGTGATATTGTGCACGTTAGACGACTCTCTTGGTTGGGTAGTAGGGTGAAGGACAACGATGGAGATCTAGTTGTCATAAATTTTAGAGACCCTCGAGCAGTCAATTATATATTAAATTGGCCCCAGGGTGGAGGCAGCAACTCCATTGTTCCGCGCCCCTTGACTTATTTCTACCCCAGATCCCTGGTATTTCCCCCCACCTATATTGGTGGTCATGCACCTAACCAGATCGTCCCCCTAATGTCCTATAACACTGGGTATCCGTCACAAGCCCCACACCCTCTTCATGTTGCTGACCCCTTCGGGTGGAACACGGTACCTCCCAGGTCTAATAGAAACCCTAACAGGAGAATGGAACATCTGAGACCTTTCACACCCCTGGAGTCAGTAAACAGGTTTGATGTCTTCTCTGGTCTGGACGACTGCGATTGAAGCTTACAGTCTGTCCAGTGCACGGGTGGCCAAATAAATGTAATGGGCGAGGGTGTGATCGGTGGGGAAGTCCAATCTATTGAACCCCTTCCCGAGTTGTCAGCCATTACTGTGGCTGCATTATCTGATTCCCCTGCGACGTCTTCCGGCAAGCGTATATCCTGTTTGTCTATTCTCTCCTGGAATTTAGCCGGACTCCAGGGCAAATTAGACTCCCCAGACTGGGGGTCTTTTATTGACACTCAGGACGTATGCATGTTTCAGGAGACATGGGCGCGGGAGGACAAATGGCGTTCAGGCTATGCAACCTTCTCAATTCCAGCCAAATGGGAAGGGAGAGGACGGCCCTCGGGGGGCCTTTGCATTTGGGTGGCATCCCATATGGGATGCATGGCTAGGGCCCTTAAAACCAACTCACTGGATGTTCAGTGCGTGCTGTTGGAATGGTCGAACCATACACAACTCGCCCTGATAAACGTATACTCCAGACCGGTGGGTATAACAAGGCCATCACCCACCTTTGATGAGCTCTCCTTATTCTTGCCCACACTATACAAGGGTGCTAGGATCGTGGTGGGGGGAGATTTTAATTGCCAGTTTGAGCCGTTAACCCTGACTATGGAGGGAGCACTTCTGGAGGAGGATGACCAGTGGGGAATTCCGCAATTAGTTGGTCCCCCAGCTAAGCCATGGACTCCCCTAGCAACACAAATTCTGGCATTTACTCTCAGTAACTCTCTGAGGGCTTGCAATGGCTGATCTAGGAGTGACATTCCTTCAAAACCTACTTTCAACAAACCCGGGCAGGAGTCTCATTTGGATTACATCCTTGTTCAGACCTTGGACTGGAACAAGGTCTCGGACTTTGAAGTAGTCCAAAGAAGTGACAGCGACCACAATGCGCTGATTCTCTCGCTGGTTTCGCCCAGTGATTCTACGGATGACCAGCCGGTTGAGGCATCTTCAGATCACAATTTAATTTTAACTAACGATAGGCGCAGAGTCCGATGGACTATGCTCTTGGATAACCCTGCCCACATCTCCGAGCATTATGCACGGATACTCCCCACATTTGAACGCGCAGGGGCCCTCATTAATCAATCCTCTTCAGAAGATCTCTTCCCCAAGTTGGGTACCCGCCATACGGATTTGGTGGATACCCTTGTGGAACTCTTAAATCCAGTTGTGAGGAAAGGGCCCCGTAGGGAGCAAAGACCCTCATGGTTCAATTCAGCTTGTAGGAAGTCAAAGGCCAAACTGCTCGCTGCATTGAAGCACCCCAGGGACATAGAGGTAATTAAGTCGAGGAGGGCGGAGCTGAAGCAAGCCATTCACCATGCAAAGGTGGATTGGGACTATTCCAACTGGGAAAATATGCTGGCCTCCCTCCAGGCTAGAGACGCTCGCAAATTTTGGCAGATAGTGAGAACAGGATCTCCCGAGCCGACTCAAGCTGTGGAGGCCAACATAGCGGCTTCGGTGTGGGAAGATCACTTCCGCAGTCTTTACGAAGAGGCTGGCCCGGGCCTGCACAAGCCCCAAGCTGGGTCACCGTTTGAACATCTTTCTTTCCCCGGTGGGTCAACTGCGCAAGTTTTAACTTTGGAAGGCGCAGAGCCACTGCAATTTTCTTTAGGGGAGGTCTCTAACGCAATATCCAAACTGCCACCAGGGAAAGCCCCCGGATTAGATAATATCCCGGGTGATCTATTTAAGCACCAACCTAGGGTTTGGGCTCCCTACTTACTAGTGGTTTTTAATGCAATCCTTGGGGGAATGGCGGTCCCCAGTACTTGGCTGGGAGCAGAGATTGTACCTATCTTTAAGACGGGCTCTCCTCTGCTCCCAGCCAACTACAGGCCAATCAGCCTCATTGATGTTTCACAAAAAGTTTTTGCGAGGCTGATTCTTGACCGCCTGCAAGAATGGATGACGGACCACTCAATTTTAAGCACATTCCAAGCGGGGTTTAGGAGTAAGGTGTCAACCATGGATCAAATCTTTCGTCTGGCCCTTCTTTTCTGGAAGACGGTGCGGGTGGAGGGGGATACATTATATACCGTCTTTGTCGACCTCCGTGCGGCATTTGATTTGGTTCCGCGGAGCAAACTTTGGAAGGTACTCGCCAAACTCGGAATCCCCCCCCGCTCTCCTAGACATCATTGTTCGCCTACATACACATAATTATGCACAGGTTAGGTGTGGGAGGATGGGTTGCCTCTCTAAAAGATTTCCCGTTGGCAGAGGGGTAAGGCAGGGCTGTGTTCTTGCACCGACCCTGTTTTGCCTCTTTGTCAACGGGGTAATCGACTTTTTAAACAATGTTACCAACACAATTATGTTTGCGGACGACACCCTGCTGCAGTCGAAATCCCCTATGGGGATTCAGCGTATCCTGGAGGGGTTTGAGGCATTTTGTGGAGAGCACGGTCTCGAAATAAATGCCATGAAAACTAAGTATATGATCTTTAATCCCCCCAAAAAAACACGACCCAACCCATCTATAGGCCTGAATAGATTAGAAAGAGTCTTTACATTGGAGTACCTGGGCGTGACCATTAATGATAAACTGGAATGGGGTGATCACCAGGTTAAGTCCCAGCTCAGATTGGCTCAATTAACAGGGGGAATAATCAGGCTAGTAAATTCCAATAGATCATCCGTCAGGCCGCTAGCCCCCTCGTTGGAGATTTATAGACTCCAGGCCAGAGGAGCGATCCTCTATGGTAGTGAACTCTGGGGATATGCCTGTAAAAAAGAGTTGGTCATTCTAGAAAACAAGTTTCTTAGACAACTCCTAAAGTTACCGGCAAGTACACCACTTCTGCCTCTTAGGGTGGACCTGGGTTTGAAGCCCTTGGACGAAGTGGTGGGTGTGAAACCTCTAACTTTCTGGAGAAGACTATGGTCCACTCCTGAGTTAGCCAATTATAGGCAGGAATTGCAGGAAATCCTTGCTCTTTCTGCTATAGAGAATATTCCGTGGTTTAAATATATAAAAACTGAATCTGCCCGGCTGGGCCTTCCGTCCCTGTGGAGCGATCCTGAAGTGGCTTGCCAGGGTTTGTCCCGTAAACATCTGGTGGCAACCTTCTATGCATGTAACCTGGCATCCCATACACAGGGTACTCGTCCAGATTCTTTGGCTAACATTTTTCTCGGGGTGAAAGACTTCTATAAGTTCGAGTCAGTTTTCGATGACATCTTTCCAAATTTGGCCAGGAAGTTATATCTCCAATGGCGGTACAGTACTCTTCCGCTAAGAGCATTCACCAGTAAATGGAAGCAGCAGTCCCTGGAAAACTGTCCTGGTTGCAATTGTAGGCTTGAAGATGAACTTCAAGCCTACAAGCCTTCAAGCCTTCAAGTCTTCTTCTGCCCTGCCTACACTGCGGCCAGAAGGTTTTGGGTAATTCCTTTATGTAAAAATCTAGGATTTCGCAAATGCTCTAAGGCCTTCGGAATTCTTAAAACTGATCTATCAAAATTAACTGTGTTCGCAATGGCCAAATTTTTAGAAGCAGCATGGCATAAGAGATTGCTCCTAATTCCTAGGGTACCTTATTTCTGAGCCTCTGTTTGTGCTATTCTGTGTAAAATTCTGTGTTAGGCTACTATATGTAAGATTTTAGTTTTACTGCTACATTGTTTTTATTTGCTAATTTGTAATATTTTAGACTGTTTTAAGGAATCAGTAGTGGCTTACTGGATCGTTATATAGAATAGGTGACGCATTCTCTCTTTGTACGTATGTGCTATTTCATTATTGATGTAACACTGATGTCTGTTTTTGTTTGTATCAATTTTATGCCTATCTTTTATGGCAAATTGCCAAAATAAAGATCAATGAATGATTGAAATTATCGAACAAAGACTAACTTGAACTGAACATTCAGGTGTGTTACACATTTGCAATAAAGTCTGAATGTTAGCACGCTAGTTGCTCATTAGATCACTGTAGTAAAGCTACTGCTCACCAGGGAAGTCTGCTGCTGGTATTCAAAGTGCATGTTTGAGTCTGCATGTCAGAATTTTTTTATGAAATAGAAGAGGATTTGAGAAGTCAAAATGTACCCTAATTTTTCTTTCTTCAGCACTAATCATAATTTCTATGGCAAAATGAACCCCCTCATTTTGTTCCTTTGCAAATTAAATGTTTTAAGTGTTACCACTTTATTCCAATCAAGATGACTTCAGGTGTGCCATACTTTTGTCATAAGTAAGACTGTTAGCGCTCTAGTTGTTCTTTAGAACACTCTGGGACATTCTGTCATTGGGCTATACTTGGACTACATCTGGGGGATATTTGTGCTACATTTGGGCTCTTTTGTCTCTGGTGGCCATCTTGGGAGACTTATTTGTTATGAAGTTTCCTAATTTCCTCATTTACTACAGTCTCTTCAGTAGGAAATACTTTCAGATTTCTACTTTGATTCCATCAAGAAGGCATTCAGATGGGACACACATTTGCCATAAATTCAGAATGTTAGCACGCTAGTTGCTTATTAGATCACTGTAGTAAAGCTACTGCTCACTAGGGAAGTCTGCTGCTGGTATTGAAAGTGCATGTTTGAGTCTGCATGTCAGAATTTGTTAATGAAATAGAAAAGGATTTGAGAAGTCACTCAAAAAGTGCCCTCATTTTTCGTTCTGCACCACTAATCATACTTTCCATGGCAAAATATACCCCCTCATTTTGTTCCTTTTTAAATTAAATGTTTTAAGAGTTACCACTTTATTCTAATCAAGATGGCTTCAGGTGTGCCATACCTTTGTAATAAGTAGGACTGTTAGCGCTCTAGTTGTTCTTTAGAACACTCTGGGAAGCTGCAGTAGAACACAAAGGAATCAACTGACAGTCTCTGTCCTTGTTGGATGTACATGTTTTATTGAGAATGTCAGACTTCATTCTCACATGACTGAGAAAGATAATGTGAATTTACAGAAAATATGCTTTCAGTTTAGCTTATAGATCCCCTTCCAAACCACTGTGGGAAAAGCATGAGATAATAGTTTTCTTTCAAACATGATTAATGATATCCCAGCAGAAGGCTTTTTCACATGGTAAAATCACCTTAGAACACACCACAATTCCTACAATGAGTATGGTACCATCAACAAATGATTTATAATGTAACTACAGTCCTAAAACCTTCTATTAACTGCAATGTTTTTAATGAGGTGCTATCATGTATATTGGTCCCAAGATGGCTGCCAACACTTCTTGGATGAAGTGCTGACAGCCAATCATATCTCACGATGAGATGTGTGGTTAGGCTCCGCCCAGATATATAATTTTTTTTACATTTGATTTTCTCAGGAACTACTGTAGGGATTTACACCATTTAACCAAAAGGGCGATCTGCGTACCAGACCCTACCATTTTCCAAAATTTGGTGTAATTCCGTTCAGCGGTTCGGGCTGTAGCCGTGTCTAATCGTCCTATGGAAAATAACATGGGTAAAACACGGTTTGGCACCCCCCTTTTTTCTCAGCCCCCACTTGACAAATCCCCCCAAAACTTTCAGGGAAGGAGCCGAGCGGAGCTGGCCATCTTCTTTGAGAAATTGGCGAAGATTCATCAACCGGCGCCTAAGTTATTCCCAATAGAATGTTGCGGATTTCCTATGGAAACTAGGTCCTAACTATAACTACCTACTGGCGACCGCCAGTAGGTAATATATATATATATATATATATATATATACATTTGGAAAAATAAGTTTTGCTACAAGAATAGCCAAATACAATGTGCTATGGGAAAGTTATAGGAACAATATATTTTTCTAATTTTTAAACAATATTTATATTGTAAATAGACGCTGTAAATAGTCATTTGTAAAGTACTGGCACTTATCATTTTGGCTAATTTTTGTGGTAATACCATTTGAAATTTTAAAACATGGTTACTGTTCCCACCGAGAGCAATGTGTAACAGACAAACCACTAGCTATGTATAGATAATGATACACTGATTTGTGGGACATTATACATAGGGGCCATCAATGTATTCATACAGTTGAAAATTATTTGTATCGAGTTTAGAATAATGTTACAAATATAAAATGCATTTTTAACTGCAATTATAAACATGAAATAATGCATAAAGTAACTTGCCATGTATATAAGTATTTTCTCACTCTCTATGAAGGTGGTCATGTGACACATGAGTGGGAGGGTGTATGCAAAAAGAGAGAAAAAAAGAGTTTAAAAGATATGCTGGCGTGGTGCTCTGCGTGTGAACAAGAGCACTTGTTGCTTGAAACGCGTCACTGCTGAGAGGTTGAATTTAATAAAATCTGCCTAACCTGAGTACACTGTTGGGTCCATCTCTTCATTTCGCCGTCAGGAGGTTTTGAAGATTGTTTTTGCATATATATATATATATATAAGAAGAAGAGGCGCAATGCCTCGAAACGCGTCGGCTTTACTCATGAATGTAAGGGGCACAGAGAGGCGAGCTGCAGCGAGGCTGACACTGACAGAGCGCCGTTGAGTGCCCTCCCGCTGCTGAAGGGCAATTTGTTTTTCATATATATATATATATATATATATATTCAGTCAAATTCAGGAAGCACAAAGCGAGGAAGCCACCGGAAGCCTTTTAAAGGGTGCAATCCTTTATTTGTTCGATAATCTTGCCAGCAGTCACCCCATAAGAACAGGCATCTCTTGCTTCAGCCAGACGCGTTTCAGGACAGAATGTCCTTTCACCAGTGGCAGCAAAAAGAAGTAGAAAATCTGCACTGCACACGCACAATTTAAGTTCCAAACACCTCCCCCAGGGGGCATGGCGCTACTGCAGCCTTCTGGTGTTCGTAGTCCGTGTACTCTGTAATACCAAATAGGTGCGCTTTCACATTCTTAAAGTTCGTGCAAATAGTATTCCCCATGTGGGTTGGTGCCTGCTTCTCACGTTGTGGCTGCCCTGCTTTGTAGATAACCGAAATGCACCTGTGCTCACTCCAGCCCTGAAATGGAGCAAGCACACCTTCCTCCCGATGTTCCCAGCTTGTTGCAAAGCCGGGACGGGCCCGCAATCCAGCAGTGGACCTCACCTCACGGCCGTGCAAGCCGTTTCAATTCAGTCAAATTCAGGAAGCACAAAGCGAGGAAGCCACCGGAAGCCTTTTAAAGGGTGCAATCCTTTATTTGTTCGATAATCTTGCCAGCAGTCACCCCATAAGAACAGGCATCTCTTGCTTCAGCCAGACGCGTTTCAGGACAGAATGTCCTTTCATCAGTGGCAGCAAAAAGAAGTAGAAAATCCGCGCTGCACACGCACAATTTAAGTTCCAAACACCTCCCCCAGTGGGCGTGGCGCTACTGCAGCCTTCTGGTGTTCGTAGTCCGTGTACTCTGTAATACCAAATAGGTGCGCTTTCACATTCCTAAAGTTCGTGCAAATAGTATTCCCCATGTGGGTTGGTGCCTGCTTCTCACGTTGTGGCTGCCCTGCTTTGTAGATAACCGAAATGCACCTGTGCTCACTCCAGCCCTGAAATGGAGCAAGCACACCTTCCTCCCGATGTTCCCAGCTTGTTGCAAAGCCGGGACTGGCCCGCAATCCAGCAGTGGACCTCACCTCACGGTCGTGCAAGCCGTTTCAATTCAGTCAAATTCAGGAAGCACAAAGCGAGGAAGCCACCGGAAGCCTTTTAAAGGGTGCAATCCTTTATTTGTTCGATAATCTTGCCAGCAGTCACCCCATAAGAACAGGCATCTCTTGCTTCAGCCAGACGCGTTTCAGGACAGAATGTCCTTTTATCAGTGGCAGCAAAAAGAAGTAGAAAATCCGCGCTGCACACGCACAATTTAAGTTCCAAACACCTCCCCCAGTGGGCGTGGCGCTACTGCAGCCTTCTGGTGTTCGTAGTCCGTGTACTCTGTAATACCAATTAGGTGCGCTTTCACATTCTTAAAGTTCGTGCAAATAGTATTCCCCATGTGGGTTGGTGCCTGCTTCTCACGTTGTGGCTGCCCTGCTTTGTAGATAACCGAAATGCACCTGTGCTCACTCCAGCCCTGAAATGGAGAAAGCACATCTTCCTCCCGATGTTCCCAGCTTGTTGCAAAGCCGGGACGGGCCCGCAATCCAGCAGTGGACCTCACCTCACGGCCGTGCAAGCCGTTTCAATTCAGTCAAATTCAGGAAGCACAAAGCGAGGAAGCCACCGGAAGCCTTTTAAAGGGTGCAATCCTTTATTTGTTCGATAATCTTGCCAGCAGTCACCCCATAAGAACAGGCATCTCTTGCTTCAGCCAGACGCGTTTCAGGACAGAATGTCCTTTCATCAGTGGCAGCAAAAAGAAGTAGAAAATCCGCGCTGCACACGCACAATTTAAGTTCCAAACACCTCCCCCAGTGGGCGTGGCGCTACTGCAGCCTTCTGGTGTTCGTAGTCCGTGTACTCTGTAATACCTTGTGCTCAATATCCGAAGTGACTTGGAGTTCAGGCGATCGAAAATTTCGTGAAGATTCGTCAACCGGTGTCAAGGTTATTCCAAATAGAATATTGCGGATTTCCTATATATCTTTATTGCAGATAGGGCCGCCTCAATGGGCGTGGCTTGGTCGAGGTAACCAGCAATGAGCTGGTATTTGTAGTCCTGTAGCGGTAAGGTGGAGTTGACGACCTGAGTGGGCTCCCACCCTCTGTCAATCATCAAATTATATTTCCTTTAAGTAAGGCAAAAGTCTTTACTGCACGCTTTAATTTGCACTAATAGCGCGGTTGCCCTTGGCCGTGACAAGAGGAGCACCACCTTCCCTTTCGAATTGGACGTACAATTGAGAGAGAAGAGGCCGTAGAAGAAAAACTGTTTTTCATCTAGCAAGCACGAACTGCCGATGGAAATTAAAGCGTGCAGTAAAGACTTTCGCCTTACTTAAAGGAAATATAATTTGATGATTGGCAGAGGGTGGGAGCCCACTCAGGGCGTCAACTCCACCTCACCGCTACAGGACTACAAATACCAGCTCAATGCTGGTTACCTCGACCAAGCCACGCCCATTGAGTCGGCCCTATCTGCAATAAAGGGCAGAAAACGGAGTTGCGGTGAAGGCTTTCTTTCCCTCTGTGCATAGTCCCTGATGAAAAGGCGCTGATGCCTTGAAACGCGTCGGACATCGCAAATCCAAGATTGAAGGTTAGAGCTGCATGCATTACAAGTAGGGCTCCCGGTTTTATGGTATCTATTTTTTTGCCATTTCCGTCTGTATTTATCCATATTTATTTTTTGGGCATTTTTTCTGTATTTATCCACATTTATTTTTGCCCCAAGCAAAAGACAAGCTACAGCTAGTATTTTTCCACATTTATTTAAATTGACAATGCACACCTGCGCCCGGTTGTTATTGGTCAACACAATACATTCAATTGAAAACTTTGCCATTGTAGTACAAGCATTTCAAGAGAATTTGCAGACATTAAGGCTCTTTCTGGTTTGTTAATGAAATCACTACAGCAATCTAAATTGTATCCACTGTGCGAAACAGCCAACCGACTCTCAGTATTGTATTATCGAATGAAATGAAACTGCTGATACTGCCGCTAGGGCTTGATAAGATTCTTTGAAATAAACACTGTTGTAATACTGAACTAAATGAAGGCCAGAAGCTGCATTTAAAATCAATTCATAGTGACAACCACTGTATGAATGCGATAGCCTGCTGCAGGGTGAGGATTGAGTACATGTTCAAAAACTTCACTATACAGTTGATTCACAAAAAAGCGATTGCATTGTGCACACAAGAAGGCAAACATCCCCAGTGCTGCTAACGTCAACTCATCTTGTAAAAATCTTATGACCGAAATATCAGGCTAATAATTTCAGCGGTTCTATCTGTCACCCCACCTGTCTTTTTGTTGTGTGTGTGCTCAATGCCACAGGGTGCCTTAGTTTATCACGATGGTGGAGGGAAAGGGCCCGCCGTCGCGCCATTCCACGATTGATGGCCTACTTAGCATGAGGTTAATCCTAAATGGGCCATCAATCGTGGAATGGCGCGACGGCGGGCCCTTTCCCTCCACCACCGCGATAAATTAAGCCACCCTGTGGCATGTGCACACAAGAAGGCAAACCTCGCCAGTGCTGCTAACTTTTCATTTTCCAAGGCCCCCACGCTATTGCAAGAATACTATGCATGCACAGCTATGATCTGCGCATCTAGATGTTTCCGTTTGCATCTTTGCTGTGACTCGTGTGCTCAGTCCGGGTAAATATCACGCATATCAGATTGCGTAGACTAAGTCAAGTGAACACAAACTGATTGCTCTTTGTCCCCCCCCCCCCCCAGCCCCAGACAATTCTGTCACCCCAGCTGTCTTTTTTGTTGTGTGTGTGCTCAATGCCACAGGGTGCCTTAGATTATCGCGGTGGTGGAGGGAAAGGGCCCGCCGTCGCGCCATTCCACGATTGATGGCCTACTTAGCATGTTAATCCTAAATAGGCTATCAATCGTGGAATGGCGCGACGGCGGGCCCTTTCCCTCCACCACCTCGATAAACTAAGGCACCCTGTGGCATTCAGCACAGACAGGAATTTCAAAATAAACAAAAGTCCCCACCTCCCCCTCATGATGACGGAAGACGATCCTCTGCTGATGCTGGGGCATGGGGGGGCAGGGGAAAGCCTCTTACCTTGCCTGCACAAACGGCAGCCGGGTGGTGCAGAGCTTGACTGGTGGAGCCCTGGAGATGTGCCGATTTGTCCACACGAGGGCGCCAAAAGACTGATTTGAAGGGATTTAAAATGAATGAATGCAGGCAGCGGCAGCGCGGCAACATTTGCCAGTGTTTTGCCGTTTCTATATATAAATACAGACAAAGGAAATATAGATTTCCGTCTGTATTTATATGTAAATATCCGTAAAAACGGAAAACCGGGAGCCCTAATTACAAGGCACGAAAACCGGATGGCTGGCAGTGCATCGTGTGACCTCTTAAAGTTCGAGGGCTTTGCTTGATAAACTAATACCGCGGTTGCCCTTGACCGTGACAAGAGGAGCACCACCTTCCCTTTCGAATTGGACGTACAATTGAGAGAGAAGGGGCCGTAGAAGAAAAACTGTTTTTCATCTAGCAAGCACGAACTGCCGATGGAAATTAAAGCGTGCAGTAAAGACATTCGCCTTACTTAAAGGAAATATAATTTGATGATTGACATTGGGTGGGAGCCCACTCAGGGTGTCAACTCCATCTCACCGCTACAGGACTACAAATACCAGCTCAATGCTGGTTACCTCGAACAAGCCACGCCCATTGAGGCGGCCCTATCTGCAATAAAGGGCAGAAAACGGAGTTGCGGTGAAGGCTTTCCCTCCCTCTGTGCATAGTCCCTGATGAAAAGGCGCTGATGACTTGAAACGCGTCGGACATCGCAAATCCAAGATTGAAGATTAGAGCTGCATGCATTACAAGGCACGAAAACCAGATGGCTGGCAGTGCGTTGTGTGACCTCTTAAAGCTCGTAAAAAGAGGTGTTGTAATTATTTATCTAATATGTTATTTTGTCGCTTGAGAAGTTGGCAATGTTTGGTTCAGGAATATGCCTAAGCTTAAGATTGGCTCCATAAACATCAATGGCTTGAACGATTGGAAGAAGAGGGGTAGATTTGAGGAATATCTTAAAATAATAGATATAGATATTTTGGCGATACAAGAGATTCACTTGCCATGGAAGAAAAAGCATTGGCTTATGTTTAAAGGGTTCGAGATTTTGTCTTGCTCCTCTCAAACGTCTACCATAAGGGGGGTGGCCATCATTGGGAAGGCGGGCCTGGGTGGCAGTAAGCGCTGTAAGGCAGATGCCCTCGGCAGGTGGGCTGTATGTGAAATGAACCTGGGATTTACTGTCTGTTCAATCTATGGAGCTAATTCGGATGATCCGGAGATCTTTGATTTTATTGAGAAAGAACTGACAGATTGGCCAGCCCCACTAGTAGTCTGTGGAGATTGTAATATTTCGGCAAACTTTACTAGTGGTATCCCCTATACTGGACGTAAACCCAGGGTATATAGAGCCATATCTGCGCTGTTGTTGTCACATGGGTTGAGAGATGTTTGGGGCAATAAAGAAGCACTGGATACTGGGTTCACTTACTTTTCACATCCCTTTAATACATATTGTAAATTAGATTACTTTTTCGTATCAGCTACAGAAATGAACAAGGTTAAAATTTCCAAACTTCCAATGATAATGTCTGACCATAACCCCTTGGTAATGATAATGGATGTTAACCGGCCTACGAAAGGACCAAGACCATGGACTTTTGATAGGAAATTATTAACCGACAGCGTCTACATTGAATATATTAAAATTTGGTCAAAGGCCTTTTTTGATGCCAACAGATATAGTGCCTCCCGGGGGGTGGTATGGGACAGTTATAAGGCAGGGCTAAGAGGGGAGACCATTAGTTATACTAGTAGACAATGGAAAAGGACCAAGTTGGAAAGGGAGCAATTACTGGAAAGCCTGAGTGAGGCAGAAATGCAGCATCAAAGGGATATATGTCAGGGGCGGCAAGGATTGGAAAGTCTTGAGAAGATCAATACTATAAAAGCGGAACTACAGATCCAATTGGCCAAAAAATCAGCGGCAGAATATCATACAAATAGAACTAGGTTGTACGAGACAGGGGAACAGGCCGGGAGGGCATTAGCGCTTCGTATCAAACAGGTCACGTCAAAAAATATAATTACAAAAATAGAGGACCAAGGGAGAGTATATGAGGAACCAGCCGATATTTTAGAGGTCTTCAGAAGGTATTATCAAGATCTATATCGGGAGGAGGTGGTGACAGATGCCCCAATTAATAGCTGGGAAAGTATAGGCGTAAAACTGGGTTAGCAAGAGAGGGAGGATCTGGAACAGGCTATAACCATGGAGGAGGTAATAGGAGGATTACAAAGCCTGGCATCAGGAAAGGCGGTCGGCCCGGACGGGCTACCACTGGATATATTTAAATGTCTGCGGGAGGAAATATCCCCTCTTCTTCTAGACCTATTTAATGGGATCATGATATCTGGCAAGATACCGGAGTCATGGATGAGCACCAATATCGTGGTGTTCCACAAAAAGGGTAAGCCCAAAGAAAATCCAGGGTCCTATAGGCCTATCTCCCTAGTCAATGCCGACAACAAGCTGTATGCCAAGATCTTGGCTACCCGATTCGGGAGGACCATCGCGGCTTTGGTCTCACCCTGGCAGCATGGGTTTATCCCAGGAAGAGGCACGACGGACCACATTAAAAGAGCGATCACCGTGTTTGACATCTGTGCTGCTGGGGGGGAGGGGGCCGCGATGGTACTCCTCGATGCGTAAAAGGCATTTGACCGGGTAAGGTGGTCTTTTCTATGGAAGGTGCTAGAGGAGAGGGGGTTCGGACCAAGGTTCCGACAGGCCATACAGGCAATGTACTCTACTCCCTCAGCTAAGATCCAGTTGATGGGGGGGAGCTCTGGAAAAATCAGTATAACGAGGGGCACTCGGCAGGGCTGCCCCTGCTCCCCTATCTTATTTGCACTGTACATAGACCCATTAATCATACAAATTTTGTCTAATAGGGTGATAAAACCAGTGATTATAAAAGGATTTCAAACAAAACTGCTCACATATGCGGATGACCTTGCTGTTATTACGAATGATCCAGAATCCGCTATGAGGGAAATAGTGACCATGACAAATCTGTTTGGGAAATACTCAGGTTATCGATTGAACGAAGCCAAGACCCAAATTCTGTGCTCCAAGAATATAATTAAACGAGATGCTAGGTACGTCAATTCAGTGGTGTACCTTGGTATAACACTCAATTCACAACCAGGGAATATAATCGGAGATAATTTCACACCGCTTTTGAAATCAATGGAACAAGATTTAAAGAGGATGAATACACTTCATCTATCAATAATAGGCAGGGCTAACGTCATTAAAATGACTATGTTCCCCAAGATTTTGTATAAACTTAGATCTATCCCTTTTAAAATAGAGGATAAATTAATAAAGGCAATTGAAGCCATCTTTATGAAATTCCTATGGCAATATGGCAAGATCAGAAGATCAAATAGGTGTATGTCTTTACCCCAGGAAAGGGGAGGGCTAGGTATGCCTAATATTAGGAATTATCAGTGGTCCTGCCTTCTCACAGAAATGGCAATACTTTTTGATCAGGAGGGGGCGGCTCAGGAAAGGGGCATTGATGCTATCCCATCTATATTTCAGCTGGCATTGGGTGACGAAGCATTTGGGATACTCTTGAGAAGAACGGAAAGAAGGTACTATAAGAAATCACGGTATAAATTACTAGAAGATATAGGGTGGGTGTGGGCATCGGTGCAGAAAGTAATGGGAATTTCAACGTATAACCATCATACTCCTCTATGGAATTCTGGAGTTTTCCCAAATTTGTATATGGATGGATCCTGGAGACATTGGGAGCATCAAGGCATTGTAACACTTGGGCAAATAATGGTGAATGATGGTTGTAGATCACTGATTGACCTAAGGATGCGATATTCATTACAGGAAGGGCAAGAATATAAATATCTTCAGGTGGTAAACACAATTAGATCAGTAAGACCCCGAATAAATTTGGGAAAAAGGAGTACTCTTCTGGACTATCTGAAGGGGGGGGCGCAGAATTAATGGGCTGTATAAAATGCTTATGGAAAAATCTCCAGATGATATGCTTAAGACCGAGGCAGCCTGGGCTTTAAAATTGGGGGACCCAGAAACTGATCTGGATAGAGCCCTTACATTCGATAAAAGATTTTTGCGCTCCTCCAATCTTAGAGCTCAACATTTTAAAACTTTATTTAATTTGTATTATACCCCATCCAAGCTGTTTGATTGGGGGATGAGGGTTGACAGCGATTGCCCTAGATGTGGCAAAGGACCCGCAGAATTTGTACATATGTTTCATGGGTGCGAGAAACTGAAACTAATTAAATCGAAGATAACGGCTTTCTTAGAGGGGCTCCTAGAAGTCAAAATAAGTTTATCTCCAACATTATTGATTATCGGATGTGATAGTAAACTAAAATTAAGGATTGAGGAGGAAGCCTTAATTTTCATAGCAGCAGCAGTACTCCGAATATTAATATCAGCCGCCTGGAAAGATGCAGAGGCTCCAACATTTCAAATGTGGCTATGTAGGTTGCTTGGTATCCACAACATTGAGGGGGCCCTATATGAACTTAAGGGCTTAAAAACAAGAGAGATGGGGCTACGGTTGTGGGCACCAGTGGCCAGATGGAGAACTACAAGGATGAGGGGTCAGCTGAACGGGAATTAATGCTGTCGTGCTTTAAGCCTCTTCTCTTTACAGTTCCTCCCATCCAAGTATGCCGTTAGCTGAGATATGGAATGTTAGTATGGCCAAGACTTAATGTAATCTAAATATGTAAAATCTTTTCCCTTTTCATCTCCCGTTTTCTTTTTCTTTTTATACTCACACATGCTCATAATTTGTTTATGTTTGCCGGCCTCGGACTATTGTATGTTTGTCTCTGGAATGAAATGTATATGGTTTTGTGATATGAATACACGTACTCTCAATAAAAAAAATTCAAAAAAAAAGCTCGAGGGCTTTGCTTGATAAACTAATAGCGCGGTTGCCCTTGGCAGTGACAAGAGGAGCACCACCTTCCCTTTTGAATTGGAAGTACAATCGAGAGAGAAGGGGCCGTAGAAGAAAAACTGTTTTTCATCTAGCAAGCAAGAACTGCGGATGGAAATTAAAGTGTGCAGTAAAGACTTTTGCCTTACTTAAAGGAAATATAATTTGATGATTGACAGAGGGTGGGAGCCCACTCAGTGCGTCAACTCCACCTCACCGCTACAGGACTACAAATACCAGCTCAATGCTGGTTACCTCGACCAAGCCACGCCCATTGAGGCGGTCCTATCTGCAATAAAGGGCAGAAAACGGAGTTGCGGTGAAGGCTTTCTCTCCCTCTGTGCATAGTCCCTGATAAAAAGGCGCTGATGCCTTGAAACGCGTGGGACATCGCAAATCCAAGATTGAAGGTTAGAGCTGCATGCATTACAAGGCACGAAGACCGGATGGCTGGCAGTGCGTTGTGTGACCTCTTAAAGCTCGAGGGCTTTGCTTGATAAAATATATATATATATATATATATATATATATATATATTTTCTCTCCGTTTCCCAACAGTTTGAGACCGCACTCCTAGTAAGGTAAGTTTCCACTTCTTTATTCGTTATGACATGCAGCTTTCCATCCCCCGGTCAGTCCTTGCCTTACTCGTTTCAAAGCCATTAGTGCTTCTCATCAGAGGCCGATGTCAGTGGGCTGTTTCAGATGTAACCACCATTCTGCTGCGCGCTTTTCTTGCTTCATTATGCCTCAGGTGTTCCTCATTTCATTTACATTTACGCTGATGCACGCTGGGAGTGTTAGTTCATTTGCATTCATTTCATACCCTCCATTAGGTTTGCCTACTGCATCTTTTTATGGGACAAAGTTTTTCGGCCCTCCATTGGGCTTCTGGATAGAAATTTGCATGCCAGCAATCAAAGAATCCTTACTGCGCCTTTACACGAGTGCAAAGTTCACTCTTGCAGGTCTGTTTGGTTTTACAGTGGTGTGTCGTCTCATGCGACATTGGGAGTGCCGCTATTTATTTTCTCTCTGTTTTTCAACAGTTTGAGACCGCACTCCTAGTAAGGAGGCACAATTTATTTTCTCTCTGTTTCCCAACAGTTTGAGACCGCACTCCTAGCCACTTTTGCGCCGCCGGTGCGTCACTTTTTGTGACACACCGGTGGCGTAAAAAATGTGCTGCGTTGCATCATATTTACAAAGTGACGCAACTAGGTAGATGCGTCACTTTGTACACCCCTGCGCCACATTATACCTGCGCCAGGTATAATGTATGGAGGGTGGGCGTTTTGACGCAAGTAAGCCTTGTAGAAGTGACGCTGTGAAATCTATGAGATTTCACTGCGTCACTTCTAGGATGCAAATGCGTCAATATCTTATGCCTGCCTCATTGCAGGCATAAGACTGACGCAGGATCATTTAATATGCGACTTGCCCATGTGTAATGACCCATTGCTGGAGTTGCATCACTTTTTTGACACAATCCAGCAATGCGTCATTTTTGCTCCTGCAGATACGTCTGAAATACTGACATATCTGTAACTCCTTGCAACATGATGCGTCATACTGTAATCATTGGTGTCGCAAGGAGGACACAATGAAAAGTGACGCATCGCTGTTTTCTCGCAGCGATGCACCACTTTTCATAAATGAGGCCCTCAATGTTTTTCCTTTGTTTGCTGAAAAGAGTTCTCGCATGGCTGCAATCAGTTATGTTTGATATGCAAGCCCGAAAATGGAGTATCAAAAATAAATACATTAAGGACATGTTTAGGTAATGTGAACACATTAAAGTATGACTAAAGTGAGCGTGCCCAACAGCTTACAAAAAGCACAATGAGAGACTTAAAAAAAGAGTATAGAGTGTCCCTCGGCAACCAAGACAGGTAAAAACCCTTCATAAAATAAAGAAACTGCAGTGATTACTGATCACAGCAAGTCAGAATCTGAATAGTTCATGCAAAGGAATACTCCCTCCTGCCATTTTCCCATCCACACAACCCAAGCGTGCCCCTTAATCAGAAAGCAGGATTGAAACAGAAAAAACATACCGCTTTGGAGCCACCCTTCATCTACTGGACCCGCTGCAGATGTTTGCAGCCTCTGAGCCCCTGTAAAAGTACACTTGAGTAAGGCATGGAAAGGGCGGCACAGAACAGTGCCCCCATCATAACGTTCCTACTTAAAATGTGAGCACATCCTCAAATGAACCCCCTCTAATCAATATACAGCACACTAGCATTCAGGAAATATGTGGGAAAGAATATGGCAGAGCTGTGGTGTGGAGAAAGAGTGAGAATAGCGAACGAGAGATTGGCCTAAGAAAGGGGGAAGAGAATATAATGATAACAAACAAAACAGCAGTGGTAGAAAGGTAAAGCAGTGCAAGAGCGATAGGGGAAGGGAAATGTTGGCTTGATGGCAATAAACACTGGGGCGGGGCTCAGGGGGGTGGGAGGGGTGGGGGGTAGGGAGGGGTGGGAGGTCCACCGATTACAGTTATCTGGGTTTTCCATGCCTTTCTTTTTCCTTCTTTCCTTCTCTTCCTATATCATCTCCAGCCTAGTCGGGGTCGGACACAAGCATTTACTATGCCATCACACAAGACAAAAAGTACACCACATGGGGGTAACAACCAAAGGAATCCAGGGTCACCAAGCAGGGCGCCCAAGATTACATCAGATCTTCACAACACTTAGCGACACGATATCTAAGGGATGACACTAAATGCACACAACCAAACACCCACAACCATTAAGGTAGTCTCTTTCAATGTCAAAGGGCTCAATCACCCGGTTAAGAGGAGGAAAGCCATAGACTATCTTGGCAAAACAAAGAGCGATGTCTGCGTGCTCCAAGAAACTAAACTGTCAGTAGAAGATGCACAGCGACTGAAGGCTAACTGGATAGGCCAATCACTATGCGCGCCAGTGGTTCACAAAAAAAGGGGAGTCATTACACTTATAAACAAAAATTCTAGACTAATAGTACAGGACAACTACGCTGACGAAGACGGGAGAATCCTAATTACCAGTGTCAAGAGGGGGGAGGACACGATACACATTGCCAACATATATGGACCCAACTCAGAAGACAATGACTTCTGGAACAATGTTGAGAACAGACTGGGGAAGCTTCCACAAGACGACCTCCTAATAGTAGCTGGCGACCTCAACCAAGCACTAGATAGCACAATAGACAGACACCCACAAAGAGTTAGCCACGGCTCGCCAGGACAAAACATCCTAGGGAATCTATGCGCCAAGCTCAACCTAAATGACCAATGGCGGCTACAACACCCAGACAAAAGAGACTACTCCTTCTACTCTCACCCTCACAACTCATATAGTAGAATTGACTACATCCTCATCTCCGCCCCCCACAACCACCTCATAGACCACACAGAAATTGCTCCTAGAACAATATCAGACCACTCACTCATCAGTCTAACACTCAGGGGGGAGACACAACGAACAGCCTAGCCGGAAGTGGAGATTCAATAGCGACATCCTTAAAAACCCGAATAACGTGGCCAAAATAGAGGAGACCATAAAGGAATACCTAGATTTCAACGACAGCCCGAGCACTGACAGAGGCACCCTTTGGGACGCCCTTATAGCCCCAGTTAGGGGGAAAATCCTTAGCATTAAAGCAAGAATGAACAGAGAAAGAAGCAAAAAAGTAACAGACCTCGAAACCCAAATTAAAGACCTAGAAAAAGGCCACTGCACGAGCTTAGAAGACAAAAACACCTTGACAGAATTAACCAAGAAAAAAAATGAGCTCAACAGGATCCTTATTGAAAGGGCCGGTATGTGGATAAATAAATACAGAGCTATAAATCTATGTAAAGCGAACAGGGCAGGGAAAGCATTAGCCTCATACCTCAAGAGTAAACAAAGACAACACACTATTGCAGCGATAACTGACAGCGAGAAGGTATTGCAAACGTCAAACGAAGAGATCCTCAAGGTTTTTAAAGGCTTCTACGAATGCCTGTATAAAGAAGACAAAAACCTCAAAGTAGACAAAGGGGCCAGCCTCCTAGACAGCCTGAACCTACCCAGTTTAACGGAGGTGCAGAGAACATCATTAGAACAAGATATCACGGGGTCAGAAATAGAGAGAGCAGATGCAAGCCTCAAAGACAATAAGGCTCCCGGGCCAGATGGGTACACAGCGGGATTCTACAAACAATTCCTCCGTCAAATCAAGCCCACAATGTAGGAGGTGTTCACTCACTGCTTCCACGGAGGGAAAAAAAATATATAATAGTCATCCCAAAAGAGGGCAAAGACCCACAACATCCACAAAACTACCGCCCCATTTCTTTAATTAATGTTGACTGTAAGATCTATGCTAAGATCTTGGCAACAAGGCTAAACACGCTACTTCCAACACTAATCCATAATTCTCAGGTGGGCTATCTCAAAAACAGGCTGTCCCAAGACAACACAAGGCTTTTATGTCACTTAATAAACCATGCCTCCTCTAAAAGCGAACAAACAGTGATGATAGCACTGGATGTCGAGAAAGCATTTGACAGAGTGTCATGGCCCTTCCTGGACCAATGCATGCGCAGGTTTGGTCTGGGAGGAAACTATAGAAGAATGGTGATGGCAATATACAACAAACCAAAAGCCTGAGTAGTAGTCAATGGGTGCACCTCAGAGAAGCTACTCCTAGAAAGAGGTACGAGACAGGGGTGCCCACTATCCCCAGCACTCTTCCTACTCTCCATAGAACCACTGCTGTGCATGATTAGAACCAACACAGAAATAAAAGGAATCCAAATCAAGGGTAACACAGTCAAGTTAGCTGCTTACGCAGATGACATACTCATCGCTACAGACAACCCTGGACACTCAATAGCAGCCCTAATGACTACCATTGAGGAATATGCACAGGTCTCGGGCTACAAACTCAACAGGGACAAATCAGAATGCAAACCCCTAAACGTGCACACAACCAAGGCAGTACTAGGGAACTCAGGCTTAGCATGGCAGAAAGGAGCTCTGAAATACCTCGGGCTACACTTTGAGAGAGACCTCAAAACAACACTGGATCACAATGAAAAGACTTTTTAAAATAAAGTGAAAGAGAAACTTGCAATGTGGACACCAAAGTTTGTCAGTTGGTGGGGCAGAGTCGAAACAATAAAAATGATGATAGCACCTATGATCAACTACATGCTCAGCATCCTCCCGCTAATAACCACAGAAGACTTCCACAAAAAACTAGACACCATGATCAACAAATTCCTATGGAGGAACAAGAAACCCAGAATAAGCCTTCAGAAACTAAGGCTGAGTAAAAACCTAGGAGGCCTCAACATCACTAATTTCAAAACATTCCAAACGGCATGCCTAGCCAAACAAGGGTTACACTGGCTTTCGACACACCGGCTTGGCTAACGCTAGAAAGAGCAATCCTAAATAGTCTGGATCCCATAGCCCTACTCACAACCAACAGACACCCCGAAGCCAACAGCACCATATTCAAAAACACTAAAAAGTCTCTTCTTAAAGTGGACAAAAAAATGGAGATTAGCATTAAAAACACAAGGTGGGAATACATTTGGCTGAACACAAGAATAAAATACAAGGACAAGATACTAAACATGAACTCTGGGTATGAACGGGGCATCTCCACCCCCAACCAGCTAGGAAAACTAAGCACCCCACTCACATTCGACACCCTAAAACACCTCCACAACCTACCAGACATAGATTTCAACAGTTTTCTAAAAATAAGGGCGGCACTCACCAAGGCAGATCTAAACAATGAAACCCCATCAATCCTGCAATACTCGGCTAACCTAAACAAAGTTGGCCACCAAACGTCGCATCTGTACAAACTGCTAAGCCCAACCTCAACAAAGCTAAATGCCAAGACACTAGAGTACTGGGAAGGGCAACAAAACAGGTGCTTCAATGCCAGGGAACAAATTTGCCTGTGGAACTCAGTAAGCACAAACAATGTCACCCCAATACTAGCACAGACAAAATACTGGCTCCTACACAAAGCATACTGGACTCCGGCCAGACTAGCGGCCGTAGGGATCCAAGACAACGACCTATGCTGGAACTGCCACAAACAAAAAGGTGACTTAGCTCACCTTCTCTTTCACTGCCCCAAAGTCAAAACATTCTGGAACAAAATAAGAGACTTCATAAATAGCATTATGGGATTCCCACTGCAAACAGACTTCGTAGGGGTAGTCGCGGCCTTCATGACTCAAGAAACACAATCTAAGAGCGACAACGAGCCAATAGACATCCTACTAACAGCTGCAGTCAAAAAAATCCTGGCAAACTGGAAAGACACAGGGAAGGCATCCTTCAAAAGCTGGTTTAACTGGATCACCTTCCTTAGAGGAGCAGATAACATAACATCAAAACACACACCCAACTCTACCACGAAAGGTGAGATGTGGCACACCCTGGACAACTATCTGGGATCACATAAGCCACCATAGGCAAATCACGGAGACCAATACCATAACACACTCCCCACACACACACGAGGTGTACTCCAGTGGGTTGGCACTGAGCAAGAGGCGCCAATAGCAATGTCCGCTACTCTATTTCTCCTTTCCGACCTTTTTCTTTTCCTTCCTAGGAGGGCAATATATGAACAAGGCCAAGTCATAATACGCCTAGCCTATGACAATGTATATCAGTCGTTTGCGTAAGCTAGCCGGAACGAGTGACGCCAATTGTAACCCCACCGGCATACATCTACAACAATATTGCCTTCACCATATCTGTACTGTACCTACAAAATTGTCTAATAAAATCTTTTGAAATCAAATAAAAAAAGAAAAAAAAGAAGTGGGAGCAAGGAAAAACAGTGCAAGAGTGATAGGGGAGGGTAATAATGGCTTGATGGCCAAACCCGGGCGGGGCTGAAAGTGAGGCTTTGAAAACGATCCATCCAAGTCTCGTCTTAAAAATATAGCTCCAGAAAAGCAGATGGCAACAGTATTTCAGAGAAGGGAAACTGATAAGAGAAGCACATGAGGAACAATAGTAAACAGTGTGCTACAGCCACTAGAAATGGAAGAAACATAGGTGGCAAGCACAGGAACCAATGACAAGCAAGGAAAGCAAGGGAGCAAGATGTAAGCCACTTTTAAGATGTATATTAAATACTATAGCTTTCACAAGCACAGTGTAAGCACTGTACAAGTGAAACCTCAAAAAGTGGTACTATATGGGAAATAAAAAGGCCCACCTGGCGATAAAACTGTCCCAAAACTGCGTAAAATCTGACCCACAAACAGATGTCTCACTCAGACCAGCCCACCGGGCCCTGCCTGATTGCCCTATATGCCGGTCCAACCCTGTGCAGCAACAAGCTGTCTCATCAAGTTTTTGGGCTAATTAATCAGTACCAGTCAGAAGAGAGGCAGCCTGGTTCCAGGACACGCATCAATAAACTGCTCTGCCTCATCCATGCCTCTATTAAGCTTGTCTCCTCAGCGAGAGCCTGAAAATAGGGGCTCAAACAGTACCGGTAAGCACACTGCACTTGATCTGAGAGTGCGTTCGCTGTGCCCTTACATGCACAGGACCATACTATTTAATAACCCTACATACGTCAGACTGACCGGACCATTTAACATAGAATAGAAAAGGAATGGTCTCATCAACTGGGTTAACGCCCCCTCTCCTCTGTACTCTCTCAGAGACCATGGAGACAGCATCCAAGCAGCAGCCACCTATGTCTCGTTATCATCCCAACACAGCTGGAAAACAATTGAAAGAAGCTGCCGCACAGTCTGAGACTGACATAGCAGTTCAGTTTATTTTTGGACAATCTTAGGTGCTTGCGGTGATGTGTTGAATATTAGTGAAATGCTTTACTCTGATCCTAGATACATGGCAGAAGTGACTACAACCAGTGGCTGAGGGGACTGATCTTTTGCGCCTTCCTCTATAAAGATTGCACAATGTTCGTTGCTATAAATGCCATTACACCCCAATCATAGTTAGCACCGAACCGAGCCTTTTCAGAAACGAGAAGAACATGCTCAGGAGGAATTGTTTGCCTCTGGGTGTCAGCCTTCACTTAGAGCCATGTTTATGACCCGTGTGACACAGGGCAGATCAGCATGTCACAGGGAAAGAGCAAGAATGACCCATATTTATCCAATAGAGTGCATCCCTGTCCTTTCCCCTTGCAGTGGCACCGTTATGGCAACCTAGCGCCATTGCAGGCACCCTTGCACCATCGTGCACGGGTCCTATGTTGTAGGCAGGATTGCTTTTGTACAGAATGTGGTGCCGTCCTGCACAAAAACAATCTTGAGAGGTTCTTTTCTCTTTTTATGGGGCATATTTACAAGCCCATATCACCACCGGAACGTCACTTTTTCGACGTTCCTAAGGCAATATGGGCTTTGTCTTATTTCCAATGCCGTGTTAAGCCACTTAATGTGGCTTAACGCTACCTTGTAAATAAGGCACCAGTTCATAGTGTGAAAGGGGTGGGCAATGGGTGTTGTGGTGGGCGTTCCGGTGCAACACCCATGAATTTTTACACTGCCCCATATTTACAAGGGTGGAGTAAATATGGAACTGCGCAAAGATTAAGACCAAAAAAAACGTGGTCTTAACAAGGCACAACAAGGAGAAATGCTTTATCTCTCCTTGCTTTTGCTATTTCTATGTGTGCTGCATTGTGCAGCACACATAAAAAGAGCAAAACGCCATGCACGATTGTTTATGTGCAGGAAGGTGTCCCTTCCTGCACATAAACAATCATTTTAAAGATGAAGAGTTGCAACTTCTATGTCTGCTGCACAAAGCAGCACACATAGAAGTTACAAATCACCATTTAAGATTGTTTATGTGCAGGAAGGGACACCTTCCTGCACGTAAACAATTATTCCCACAATGCGAAGCACCTTTGCACTATGGTGCAAGAGTGCCTGCATTGGCTTCAGCTTTAATCAGCGACAGCGCAGGGGGAATCAAAGGGCTGCACTGTATTGTTGTAAATTCGTTGCAGCTTTGCATTTCAAAAGTTGCGGAGTGTGGCGTTAAGCCAAGAAGGCTAATGCTAAGCTCTGTCACTTTTCTTCTAAATATGCCCCTATGTGTGTTGCAGAATGCATAAAAACACATGGAATAACGAGGAGAAATAAAGCTATTTCTCCTCATTATGCCTCACCTGTGGAGGAGTTTCTTTTTTGCGCATTCCCAGGTTCTCCAGGTTTAATATTACTGGGAATGCTCCAAAAACCATGAGAAATGCTTGGGAACACCCACACAACTCCCACAGAATGCCTCCTTTGTGCAGATCAATGCATTATTCGTTATTTTTTAAGCCATTCAAAAGCCACGTACAGTGGCTTTGCGTGGCCTTAAAAACTTTTTGATTTGCGTCGCTCTTGCACCACCTTTCGACGCAAACTGGGTCATAAACATGGCCCTTACTGATTAAACTATTTTGCCAAATTCCTTTAAACAAGAAATTCACACTCCTACATAAAAAGTACGAAGCTTTGCTTTCCTCCTAAGTGTACTTTTGGGGCACCTACATGAGAAGTAATTTTCTACTGAGACATCAAAGCTTGAACCAGCTTTAAAATAGAAAAACAGAATCAGGAAAGATTAATGTTTCAGTAAATATGCTTGTCTTTGGTTCCTATGAATATTTTCTCCTATCTTGTTTTTTTTTTTTATTTAATGTTATTTACTGACGAAAAACCCTAATAGAAATTGATTAAGAACAAAAAGACCTTGCAGATAATTCTGCTCCTTGATTTCAAGGAGTTGCCATTAAGCAACTGCACTGAGCTTGTCAAATAACAGGGACTGTATCAGGCAACTGTCACATCACCTCAAAGGTTAATAAACACAACCCCTTCCTGTTGTGCAGTGATTTAAATGGGAAAAAATAAGTGCAGGTACTCTCCAAATTGAGCTGCAGACTGAGGGTGGAGTTTGGAGCGGAGTTGGGGGCAAGGCTAAGAGGAAAGCATTTAATAACACTTACCCACCTAACGTGGTACTAGTCAGTTTAAACGTTACAAAATAATGAAGCACATTGATGTAAAGTATTTGAAGAACTAAAACAAAAGTTGTGGAAATCCAAGTGTTGCTAGGAAAATAAGCATGGGTGATTTATTTAATCATCCTAGGTTGCCGCAAGCCACCCAAGTTCATGCCAACATTGAAATGTAATTAAAAGTTTCTCCAGTGTGCTTTTCTTTATAATTGAAGCGTCTTCTAAATATTTACCATGAATATAAGTCATTATTGTTTCATGTTTCCGTCATTTCAGCATTTAAATTTATATAAGGAAGAATTGCATTTTAATGAATTTTGGAGTCAAGCTAGGACTTCTTTAATGTAGATCCCCTCAACAACTGCGCTTTTACTATGTCCTTTTCCCTCATCCTTCCTTCTGCGGTCTCATCCTTTCTTATCAGTTCCTTCCATTCCACTTTCTCCAACTATATTTCTGTGATTTGCTGTCTAAATCCTCCTTTCCTGACATTGCTCTTGTCTTGACCCCTCGTTCTTTCATCTTTGTGCCTCCTTTTCTTTCTTACACATTTTATTAGTACCATCATTTTACTCCTTCCTGTACTCTTCTACTCATTTCTATTTCTCCTTTATCACCCTACTCCAGTTTGTCTCTCTTCTCCAATCTATCTGCCATGATAAAACCAGTGGCACTTAACCGCATCGGTGCGGCTCATTTTCCCACTGTGCGCTGAAGTTTTAAAAAACCCGCGGTTCATGACGAACGGATCTCTCTCACAGGGTAGAGTTCCGGACAAACTATAAATAACACATGAAGGTCCAATTGCTGTAACCTCCTTGATGGCAAAAGATGATGGCAGCCGACACGTGTTTCGTTACAAATATAGCTTCTTCAAGGCTTGGAAAGTTGGAGATGTAGATCCACAAAGTCGTGTGGTCAGCCCGACAATGAAAACTATTTAGGATTTTTCCATGAAAATTCTGGTAATCACCAAAAGCGGGACGTGAAAGCTGTACAACAAATTTTCCAGGTCACACGGCCAGTGTCCTAGAAAAGGCGTATCTGGTATCCAAGTGATTGCAGTGGCTTCCTAAAAAGGTCTATGCTGGGATACTGTCCTAGTATCAGACAGGAACAATGTAGTACTCTAAAATTGTGGTTTATGATAAAAACCCTTTTATGCTGTATCTTAATAAAGACGGGCTATCTTACATCCCTTGCTGGTTCAAAGGGGCGGTTCGTAAAAAATGGGGGCTGTGGTACACCCCTGATTAAGTTAGTCAACCAACTTAATCAGGGGTGTACTCCAGCACCCATGGTCTACGTACCGCTCCTTTGAACCAGCAAGGGACGTAATATAGCCCGTATTTATGAAGATTCAGCACAAAAGATTTTTATCATAAACCATCATTTTAGAGTACTACATTGTTCCTGTCTGATACTAGGACGGTATCCCAGCATTGACTTTTTTAGGAAACCACTGCAATCACTAGGATACGAGATACGCCTTTTCTAGGACACGGGCCGTGTGATGTGAAAAATTTGTTGTACATCTTTCACAGGCCGCTTTTGCTGATCACCAGAATTTTCTAATTTTCATGGAAAAATCTTAAATAGTTTTCAATGTTGGGCTGACCACACGACTTTGTGGATCTACATCTCCAAATTTCCAAGCCTTGAAGAAGTTACGTTTGTAACGAAACACGTGTCAGCTGCCATCATCTTTTGCCATCAAGGAGGTTACAGCAATTGAACCTTCATATGTTATTTGTAGTTCAAATGTGACCAATAGTTGTATGTTCTATATCAAGAAATTGAATGGTTTGCTAAGTACAGGGTGGAACATTGTCATAAATTATTAAACAGAATACTTTAGAAGTACCTTCTAGACCGTTGTTTCCTGTGAGTTGTCAAAATAGATCTAAATAGGACGTTTTATTGGCATATCGACTATGGCTAAAGGTATAAACTTTGAGAGTGCTGAGGTACAGATCCTGTTTTAGTTATACTACAGTGGTTACATATATGACATTTTTACAAATTATCATATTTATTAAGTTCTTTTCATAGTTTTTTACCAAAGTAGTTCATTTACAAATTCAAGGATTGTTTATATAGTCTAGAGATTCATTTCAACAGTTCATTCGATCTACTGTGACAAATCTGTTCAACCAAATGTCTTACATATTTTTAAGTTAAACAAACTAAAATTGCAAATAGATGCAGTTTCCCTCATAACACATCCTCTCATTCTAACATAAATTCACACTAAAGCACTAGCCTACTACACACTCAAACTGATGCCCCACCAACCTACACATACATGCAAGCAATGCTCTACGATAGTATTTTTTAATGCGATTTTATATAGCGCGAACATTACCCGAAGGTGTCAGAGCGCTTTACATAAGAACCAGTTGCGATACCTCAGGAGTCAGGATTACGGGCGTTGCATAAAAGATAGAAACAGAAAAAAATTGCAAATGTACAAGTTATAGTCACACAAGGAGGAGCACTCAAGGAAGGGATACGAATGGATATACTCTTAAGAGTCACATAGGAACGGTAGATAGTACAAAGGTCGACTGCATATACTAGTGATTAGAGTTATCTCTATATACATAGGGAAGGGATACAAATGGATATACTCTAAGAGTCACATAGGAACAGTAGACAGTACACAGGTCTACTGCATATTCTAGTGATTAGAATTATCTCTATATACATAGGGAAGGGATACGAATGGATATACTCTAAGAGTCACATAGGAATGGTAGAGAGTACAAAGGTCTACTGCATATACTAGTGATTAGAGTTATCTCTATATACAACGATATACAAATAGTAGATTTTCTCAGGTCAAGACCCAAAAAACCAGGAGAGCAGAGTTCTATTAAGTGGGGTCGGAGGGGGGACCTAGTCACAACACCAAGGGAGGGTGGGAGGGATACAAGGGTATGGAGAAAAGGCAAACCAGAAAAAGGAAGAAACATTTAAGGATCGTCAAGGTGGAAACGAGGGAAAAGGAGAAAGGACGAGGGAATGGACAAGATTGCGGGTCAGGGTCCAGAGAAAAGCGGCCGTGAACAGCAACAAAATGGCGGCCAGGACAGAAAAAAAACGTAAAGAAGTCCATGAGGGTGACCCAGTGAGTATGGATCAGAGTGCCAGGAGAAGTCCAGGGTGTACATAGTTCAGAAATAAGAGTCAGGAAGCGCTCTCCCGAGTACAGGCTCATGGCCTGCATGTTGCAGTGGTAGCTCCCTGCGCTGGAGCTGCTGTTCTGGCTGCAGGACGAGCTGTAAAGGGAGCCCTTTCCGGGCGAGTAGTTGAGGGACAGGGAGGGAGGGATGCCAGTCCTGGGTGTGGCAAGGGGATCACACCTCGCCCCTTGCGGGGAGCCCCGCAGCGAGGTCATGATGTTATCCACGATGAAGCCCTGGCCGTGGTGCTGCCGGTGCTGCTGCTGCTGGTGGGGGTCGGGCCCTCCAGGCTGAGGGAGCCGCCCGAGGGACTGCCGCTTGACATGCTACTGCTACTGTCCGGGCTCTTGATCTTGGGCACGGGGTGCTGCGCTGGGGAGGCGGCTTGTGGGGGTGACAGGGCGCCATTCTCCGTCTTGATGTCCTGGATGCGCAGCAGCTGCGGGGCACCTGGCTCCGACTGCTCCTTGGCCAGCAGGCCAGAGGCGCTGGGAGCCCGGCGGAAGTGGACGGCAGTCCGGTGGAGGGCAGCCAGAGACGGCCATACTCAGAAAACGGCTCTTTTCGAATCCGACTCCCGGCATCCCTGGGTCATTGAGAGGGAACCGTCCCTCCTGCTGCGGGGCTCGGGTTCGGATCTCTATGGCTTGGATTTGGATATTCAGGACTTGTTATCGGATCTTCTCGCCTTGTGCCCCTTGTTTTGTGTTTTTGTGCAGTCGGGCACCAGACTGTACTGCTCAATCCATGTTGCTCCCCTTTTAACCTCCTTAGTGCCGGAGTTCGCGCCAGGTTTTAATTTTTTATTTTTTTCCTTAAAATGGCGGCCCCCCACTGCTCTGCTTCAGTTTCGGTTTCACCTTCCCGGTGTTAAGAGGGGTGGCTTTCCTCTTCTGCCCTTACTGGGAGTAACGCGGCGGTCTGCGAGGGGGTGGGGGATGCAGCGGGTGGCTCCAGCACTGACCTTGTTGTCTCCCACACAGTGCCTGATGAACCAGGGACTTCAGACGCAGCGGCCGTGATCACAGTTAATGGTCGCCATCTTGAGCTCTCTTCTCCTCTTTGAATCCTCTCGGAGGCTTCACCGGGGTGGCTTTTGTGTCTATGCCGGTGTAAACTGTGATTCCCGGAAGCCGGTAATAAATGGCTCGCTTGCCGTGTCTCGTTAGCTAGAATCCTCACTGCCCTTGTGTACCGGGAGCCGGGTTGATGCTGAGGCTCTCAGCCTGGAAGCTACTGCGGTGTGTCCCTGGTTACCCACTGCAGACTGGACCTCGCACCACAATAACAGATGACCATTTTCCCTTGGCCTGTGCCGCATATACATTTCGCACGAATATGAAACATAAATGGATGGATGTCCGTTGTGATGTTGTGAGCTGGGATCTTTAATCCATTAGGGGTTCCCTTTTTTGCAGGGGGCTCAAGTGATATCTCACATATTGTTTGATTGAATAACGTGTTTCAAGGGGCATATTTACAATAGAATGTTGAAGCGCGGAGCTGCACCAAATCTAGCAGCTCGCGCTCTGACATTTCCAAAAGGCAGGGATGTGCAGTATTTACAACAACACGGCCCACCCCTGTGTTTTCCCTAGTGCTGACCCTAAGATTAGCTGCCTAGTGCCAACACCAGCACCCTTGCACTACACCCTTGCACCATAGTGCATGGGTGCCTACGTTGCAGGGAATGATTGTTTATGTGTAGGAAGGTGACCCTTCCTGTACATAAGCAATCCGTTATGGCGAATTCTTCTATGTGTGCTGCAGAATGCAGCACATATAGAAAAAGCTAAAAGGAGGAGAAATAAAAGAGTGCTGCAGTGGATTGCCCACAGCAACACTCATTGCACACCCCTTATACGCTAAGTGATGTGTGTGAAGTGGTCGTATTTACAAGGCGACATTAAGCCACAAAAAGTGTCTCAACACCGCTTTGTAAATATGGAGAAAGGCATTGCGCCCCCAGAACGTCACCAAAAGGGACATTCTGGTGGCGCTTTCCCCTTGTAAATATACCCCTAAGTGTTCTCAAATCCCTTTACTGTGAAATTCATTTCTCATTTGCTTTCAGTTATATCTTTTTCTCTTGCTCACGCTCCCTACTTTCTTTCTGTGTCTACTCTCACTCTCCTGTCTCACCTGTTTCTTTCTCCTTTCATTTTCTGACCCTTTCTGGCAAGACACTGAGGTAAACTGAATGCAATTTAATTATTTGGGTAAAAGTGTGCCCGCACAGAACTCGTGTTTTATTTCACACTGTCTCTTGTCTTCTAACTTGACTGTAGCGCCAAGCAACTGAGCTCTGCAAAAAAAAAAAATAATAATAATAACTTCCCACAGCCTGGATATTTTTGTCCTGAGTTTCACGTGGGGCAGGCAGCACTCCCACATCTCCCGCCTAAAATGTGATTACCGGCTCAGAGTCATTGGACGCTGCACCTTGAATCACTGTGCGATGCGAGCTGTCCACACCCATGGGCAGCCCTGATAAACTAAATGCGATGCTGATGAATTATTCACCAAAGGCTCAGCTCAGAGCAGCACTGGTGCACAGCTGTAGAGTGCCCCGCTAGCAGACTCATGCCACTGATCCTGCCATTGGGTTCCTGAGTATCTGTACCCTCCTTGCTGATACTCAAGGGGAGTCAATTGGAAAGTGCCAGTAAGTACAGGCCCATTTAAAGCACTACCGTCATGTATTGGGGGAGAAACTGTGTTGATTCATGTTACGAAGTAGTACTAATTGATATGTAAAAGCAACTTCAAAACATAATACACACCAATGCGAATTGACCAAAGAGTTTGTCAGTAACTTTGTGACATTTCCTTACTGTGATTCCAAATAGTGAATCTCAAAAGCTATGTCCAAAGATTTGCAATATGGGAATGGTCCTAAAAACTGCATTTTGAGCTCACCAATTGTTAAGGGAGGCCAGTAGTAATCATGTACAAAGTCTAATAAAAAAAGGGACCAGAATGACCTTTCTTTAGTCCAAATTGGTAGCATTTATGCAATTGTGATAAGAATGGGCATTGTGGGGGCGTAGCAGGGTAACAGAAAGCACGATAGGGGATATTTAGAGTGAGAGTAATACTAATTGATCAGATTGAGCAGGTGATCGATGGCAGATATATACTAAGCAGACAACTTATACTAGAGCTCACACATTACCTGGACCCAGGAGTATATTTATGTAAAGGTCATGCAGCACAGTAAGTCACCTTGCTACTCTGCGTTGCATGACATGGAAAGGGCGGTAATAAGCCGTATTTATACAATACAATGCATTCCTGTCTTTTCCCATTGCTGGAGCAAAATGTGCTGCCTAGCGCCACTGCAGGCACTCTTGCTCCATGGTTCAAGGGTGGCTGTGTTGTAAGCAGGATTGTTTTTGTGCAAGCATTTCCTCTTTCTATGTGTACTGCAAAAATACTTCTTCTCATTATGCCTTCCCTGGAAAGGCATAGTATTTTGCAGCATTCCCAGGTCTACTAGTAATGGTAAATGAGGGATTGTGTCAAAATCCATGGGTGCTGCATGGGAACACCCACGCACTACCCACGGAATGCCTTCCTGGGGTAGAAGAATACAACGCAGTGATTTGTGCTGCGATGCGTTACTCTGGATTTATCAGGCCATTCACGGCCACGCAAGGTGGCTTGATAAATTGCATTTTAGTTGAGTTGCGTCATTCATTTACTCATACATAAATATAGCCCCTGTGTAGGAACAAACACACCAGGCCATTACCACTCATGTGCAGGGACTGTGGTCTGTACATCTGTAGCATCAGTTAGCTACCATGGCATTGTAACTTTGACTGTTCTACAGAAATTTCCTAGGTGCCCTTTTATCGGTGATATGTAGTTCTTTGTAACCTTCCCTAATAAAGAGTGGAGTTTCAGGACACCAAGATGAGTTTTAACCGTATTGTCCACTTTCCACAAGTCAACTATTGTGTGATTGGGACTCACCTATTGCTATGTCCCCTATGAGGGATTACATGCCTGACTGAAAATAAGAAGATCCAGATTTCTCTGACACATAGATGGCATGCAACTCTGAGTACCTTGCAATAAACCTTGTTGCATACCACTCAAGCATTTACCATGATTCATATATGTTTCTGCACAGTGCACTGCATGACCACCTAGCAAGAGGAGAGCTTGGAGAAGGGTAACAACCACTTACTGAATCTTAATACCTCCAACATGTATGAATATACCCCACCTCTTGCATGTGACAATGGATATGCCTTTCAGCCCTAGCTCTTGAAAGCATACGTCCAGCCACAGTCACCAAGGAAGAAAGGGAATAATATCACACACAGGCAAACACGATTTGTGAAGCAGTTTTCAGCCTTTATAAAAGTGGGGTGTGCCCTGCAGTATGCACTAGAGACTTGCTGTAAAATCAAAGCATGTTGTACTATGTTGTATGGCATCACAATGAGGAAAGGTCTACCAATTGAACTAGAGTCTGATGATGCTGACAATGAAGATACCTCTTCCCCTATCATGCAAACGTGGACCAGGATGCCCTTAGAGCTGTAGAAGAAAGGGCACGGTGACAGGTATTAAAAACAACCATTTCTGAGGCAAGTTGTAAATAGGTCATATATATATTTCTGTGACACTTGCATGCAGTTTATTTTTATAACATGAATTTCCTGCTTGACAGGTGAAACTTGAAAATGAAACCCAACAACAGCCAGTTCTAGCTTGTACTCAGCCATGAATGTCACTGATGGCACGATTACTAAACTTTATAGTCACAAGCAGGGTGCAATCTGCCATCAAACTCCTTCCTCTTCTGCCCTCAACCTAACTTGTCCTTTCTGTCTTTGTATCTTTCGCAGCACCATATGCCTCAGGACCATAGCTCCTTGTGCTTTATGTACTTATTACCTAAGCACAGATAACACACTTTTTGGGCTGAAGGCCTCTTCACTCTCAGAAACAGCCACTTCCCAGTAGCTACATGAGCGTATTGTAACTCTTTCAGTGCTGAGGTCATCTGCACCAGGCCATTGCATAGGTTTCTACTGATATGCCCCAAATCAGCCTGTAAGTTGACAGTGCACTGAGACAGGACAGCACAAACTGTGGCTCTCCACTAATGTCCTGAAGCCATGAAGTCGGTCCGCAAGGTGTTATCGCCTGTGATGTTATTTAAGGACCTCATACTGGATTGCTCCACAAAGAGGGATCACTACACCGGCATGTGCCTCCATTTTATATGATATTTATTGATGTCCTTCCCTAATAAACCTGAACCCTTCCTGCTTTGATTTACCCAGGCTGTCTAAAATGTTTCCTAGGACCCGCATTGTCTTCAGTTGCTGATGCTGGAAAGTCAGCATTAATGTTTCAAATGCTTTGAAGTGTGTAGTGGTTGGGGTACATCGCTCTACCTCATGACCAATGGTGGCCCGTATCCTCATAGGGGCTCTCCGCCTTACACTGAGTCTCTTCAGGAGGAGATGTGATCTCACTGCCACAAGGTTGTCCAGTTTGAAAAAGCACTTCTGGTTGAGTGGATCTTAGCCTAATTGGCAGACCTCCATGAGCTAGTCCAATCACTGTCCCATCTGGGATGTTCACGGATGCAGGTGTTGCTGGGTCTTCGATGGAAGATCCCTCATGCTCCAACCCTATACTGCTTTGCTCTTCCTCCTGTTGTGATGGGATCTCTGTCGGCAAAAACACTACTTAATCTTTATTTATGGAGGAATTGTATTACCAGGTATGTGCATTTCATGCATACAATGTTTACAGTGAAATGGGATCACATGTAAGTCTATATGTAAGTGGTACTTGTAGCGCATGAACCTAGCCAAAGACAGCACACTGTACACTGTCAAAGTCAAGTGTTGTGTGGTTCGTACTAATTTGTAGGATCTGCGCGTTTGTTGGACAACATAAACTTTGGGTGAGGTGCCTAGACTGATTCCGAGCACCCCTGCAGGATATGTTGACCTAGAGACCAGCTAGCGCACAGTGCCACCGTAAGCCCCCCCCCAAACCTCACCAGGGAGTGACTAGTTTCTGGCAACAACTGAAAAAGACAACTCTGACCCCTCAGTGATTGTGGTAACAGAACAGGACCTTTCGCTCAGTCACTCGTGCTTACTAGTGCTCAGAGAAATATACAGAATACACAGTGGGACGTTTCAATATACTTATTGAACCAACACTTTTCTTGTATAGAATACATGTGCTGTGATGATCAATAGACAGGAGCCACTGAAAGTGATTTCAAGCAAAAAAAGAGTAAATAGTAAATACAGTTCTACCATTGTGCAACATCAGTGTATGTATGCAGGCATATAATACAAAGCAGTAATCAGGAATACTCCTAGTATGCAAACCATACTCAGAGTGTACCTAGAGTATGTGTAGGTGTGAAGCCAAGATTCCCCCCATGGGATGATCCAACCTCATTACCTGGCAGGAGAGAATGTAGGGGCCTGTCTTGGTCATGAACTGGACACCCCCTCACGGAGATGTCAGACCACTGTGTCACAACATGCAGGGTCCCTCTGTGTCAGCTGAGGTGCCACCTCTGGTAATCTTTTGGGATGCGCTTTATTTTTAATAGAAACCAGTATTGTGATGTGCGTATGAATTAACGATGTTATCGATATGTAGCTAGCCCTGTTGCCCTATGGATGAAGATAGAACGACATTTGTACATAGTGCATAGAAGGGCCTTGTACATGATGTTCGAGGCGGTGCAGAGCAGGAATATCAACGGGGAAATATCGTGGAACAAAAATATCGCTGCAGAAATATCGTCAGGAAGAAATATCGACCACAAAAATATAGATGACAAGAATATCGACTGACAGGTAAGTAATATTGATTACAAAAATATCGTTGTATTAAATATCGTTTACAAAAATATAGTTTACTAAAATATCGATTTTTTTTAATAATGTTATGTATTTTAGTGTTTTTACTAGGAATTGTTTGTCATTTTATTATATGTTTTAGAATTGTTCTACTTTTTAATTTATTTTAAGTTTAGTTTTGCGTTATTAGTTCCGTAGCGGGTTGTGGGTTTATAGGGGAATAGGGTGGGAAGTAATTTAATGATGTAAAATTAATTTAATAAATAATGTGTTAATTTATTAATTAATTATGGTTTAATAATTAGTTGTTAATTAATTTCAATTAGTTAATTAATAATGAAGTATGTTAATTGTTTAATTTATATAGGTGTTTGTTGTGGTGTTTATGTATGTAAATGGTGTGAAGAGTGATAAGTAATTAATTTCTTATTGATTAATTATTAAATAGTTTAAAAATAATTTCTATTCATTAATTAGTCATTAATAATTGTAATTGTGTAATTAATTTTAGGAGTGTAATGAGCTGTATATATGTGTAAATGGTGTGAAAGCTGGTAGGTAATTAATTGTTTAATTAATACATAATAACAAATTAATTTTAAATAATGAATTAGTAATTATTAATTGTAATTATGTAATTAATTTTAGGTGTGTGTTGTGGTGTATATATGTGTAAATGGTGTGAAATCTGGTAAGTAATTAATTGTTAAATTAATAAATAATGAAACATCAATTTTAAATAATTAATTAGTAATTATTATTTGTAATTGTATAATTAATTTTACGTGTGTGTTGTGGTGTTTATATGTGTAAATGGTGTGAGTGCAGGTAAGTAATTAATTGTTTAATTAATAAATAATGAAAAATGTATTTTCATTAATTAATAAGTAAATATTAAATGTAATTGTGTAATTAATTGTAAGTATTTGTTGTGGATTTTATAGTGCTAAATAATTTGTTTTAATCTTTGTTAATAATAATATATTTATATTTATATATTAATTATGTTAAAATTAGAAATTACATTTATTGATTTGGGATCCTGCACTTTCCCTACTGTTGCACTCACTGGAGAGGGAATAGTAATTTTTATCCCTCCACTATCCTGCGCTTTCCCTACTGTTGCACTCATTGGAGTGGGAATAGTAAGTTTTACCTCTACGCTATCCAGCTCTTTCCCTACTGTTGCCCTTACTGGAGTGGGAATAGTAAATTTTACCTCTACGCTATCCAGCGCTTTCCTTACTGTTGCACTCACTGGAGTGGGAAAAGTAATTTCTACCCCTACGCCCTAGTAATTCTTACTATACAGCACTTTCCCTACTGTTGCACTCACTGGAGTGGGAATAGTAATTTTTACCCCTACGCTATCCAGCGCTTTCCCTACTGTTGCACTCTCTGGAGTGGGAATAGTAATTTTTACCCCTACGCTATCCAGCCCATTCTCTACTATTGCACTCACTGGAGTGGGAATAGTAATTTTTACCCCTACGCTATCAAGCGGTTTCCCTACTGTTGCACTCACTGGAGTGGGAACAGTAATTTTTACCCCTACGCTATCAAGCGGTTTCCCTACTGTTGCACTCACTGGAGTGGGAACAGTAATTTTTACCCCTACGCTATACAGAGCTTTCCCTACTGTTGCACTCTCTGGAGTAGGAATAGTATTTTTTACCCCTGCGCTATCCAGCGCTTTCCCAACTATTGCACTCACTGGAGTGGGAATAGTAATTTTTACCCCTACGCTATCCAGCGCTTTCCCTACTGTTGTACTCACTGGAGTGGGAATAGTAATTTTTACCCCTACGCTATCCAGCGCTTTCCTTACTGTTGCACTCACTGGAGTGGGAATAGTAATTTTTACCCCTACGCCGTCCAGCGCTTTCACTACTGTTGCACTCACTGGAGTGGGAATAGTAATTTTTACCCCGACGCTATTCAGCGCTTTCCCTACTGTTGCACTCACTGCAGTGGGAATAGTAATTTTTACCCAAATGCTATCCAGCGCTTTCCCTACTGTTGCACTCTCTGGAGTGGGAATAGTAATTTTTACCTCTACTATTGCTCTCACTGGAGTGGGAATAGTAATGTTTACCCCTACGCTATCCAGCGCTTTCCCTACTGTTGCACTCACTGGAGTGGGAATAGTAATTTTTACCCCTACGCTATCCAGCGCTTTCCTTACTGTTGCACTCACTGGAGTGGGAATAGTAATTTTTACCCCTACGCCATCCAGCGCTTTCCCTACTGTTGCACTCACTGGAGGGGGAATAGTAATTTTTACCCCGACGCTATCCAGCGCTTTCCCTACTGTTGCACTCACTGCAGTGGGAATAGTCATTTTTACCCCAATGCTATCCAGCGCTTTCCCTACAGTTGCACTCTCTGGAGTGGGAATAGTAATTTTTACCCCTACTATTGCTCTCACTGGAGTGAGAATAGTAATGTTTACCCCTACATTAGCCAGCGCTTTCACTACTGTTGCACTCTCTGGAGTGGGAATAGTAAATTTGACCCCTACGCTATCCAGCGCTTTCCCTACTGTTGCACTCACTGGAGTGGGAATAGTAATTTGTACCCTCCCGCTATCTAATGTTTTTATTTTGTTATTAAATGTATGTATTTTTTTATAGTTTAATGTGTTAATTAAATATAGAATATAATAAATATTTGAATTTATTTTTAATCATGTATATATGTGTTTATTTTGTTTTTATATAATTAATAAAGTTTATAAATTAAATAAAGATAATAGTTAATAAAATATATTTAAGTAAATATATGTATATGTACACTTTTTTGTGTTTATATTAATTACATTTAGTTTATTTGTTATAATTAGTTAAAATATATATTAAAATTAATTTAATTTATTAATAATAATAATATTTAATTAATTTAATTAAAGTTATGTTAATTTTTTAAAGATGATATTTTTTACATCTATATTTTTTACATCGATATTTTTGAGTCGATATTACTGTACTTACCTTTTTAAGTATAGGGAGGCGATATTTTTGTTATCGATATTCTTACATTGATATTTTTTCATCGATATTTTTGATATCGATATTTTTACATGGATCCGTTCGAGGCATCGTAAAAATGTTGTGTGAAGCTGATGTTAAACAAAGGAATGTATGAAGGGATTCCGAATGTGTTTTCCATGCATGTCTTCGGAACTCTGTCATTTGAATGAATGAGTCTTTAGCACGCATTTGTTCTGCACGCAAGTTGTTTTAATTTATTTATTTATTTATTTATTTATTTTATGTTCTTGTATCGCGCCTGAATAGACCCCCGAAGGGGTATCTCCGCGCTTTTGCCTGGTGAAGGAACATAGGATACACAGATTCGTGCTCAGAGGTGACTGAGTGGGGGAGGTGTGTTTTAACTATTAATGAAAAGATATGTTTTGAGGGTTTTTCGGAAGGACAGGTGGTTGGTTATTTGTTTTAGTGTCTGGGGGAGAGAGTTCCAAAGAACGGGACCTGTGTGTGCCAGGGCACGACCCCCCTGTCTTGCCTTGGGGGGTGCACTGGATATTGGAATAGTTTAATTCACTATTCCAACCCAGTCTGCGCAACAGTAGGGAAGGTGTTGGACTTTAATTCCAATACCTTTTCACCATTACGCCCCCCTAAAGCAAGTTGTTGTAAGGGCTTACATGCAGAATGAATGAGTGCTAAAGACACATTTGTTCTGTTGCTGGCACTGTCAAGGCACAGCATGATTCCAGCTTCGTCCTAAAGGACATTTCCCGAAACAAAGTAGTTTCAGTGAAACGAATCCAACAATGTTGTGCACACAAATATCTGCAAAAGGTCATTTATTTAACAACATTGTCTCCAAAAGTGAGAGTTTGTCATTGTAAAACAAAAGAACAACCGTCATCTTGAGAGTTTTTGCCCAGGGTTTGGAGGGTAGTTTTAAAAAATTTCAGTTTGGCACCATCCGGCTTTCCCTGGCAGTGATCTACAGAAAAGGGTTGGGTGTCTGCTCCAAATAGGGCTGATGGTCTGAGGTACTCCATGACCTGAACTTAATCAAGCCATCAGACTAGGTTTTCCACCAGGAGAACCTGCATAGACACAGCTGGTGGAGAAAAAAAACAGTCCACCCGACCTTTACTAGAGTGGGTGGACTATCAGTTTGTTAGACAGGTTGCTTGTCTACATTTGTAGATAAGTACCCTGTCTGCCAAACTCTAATTGAGGGCCTATGTCCTGCACGCTGCTTTTTAGCATTTTATTTAGTTTTATGTTATTTGTAGAGCGCAACACTCATCCCGGGGGATATCAAGGCGCTGATAACCAAATTTCCTGGTGAGTCTGCAGAGCTGAAGTTTAAAACTTAGGGAATAGGTGTGTTTTTTATTTTTTTCGGAACTGGATATAGTTAGAGGTGAGTTGTAGGTCTTGGGGGAGCTCATTCCACCTCTTGTCTGCTAAGTAAGAGAATGATCGTCCTCCTGTCCTTTCTTTCTTAATACACCTTTTTCTAGCAAAGGCTAGTTGAAGCGACCACAGACTCCTTGTAGCAACATAGATTTCAATCTTCTCCTGAAGTATTCTAGGGCCTGTTTTGTAAAGAGCTTTATGAGTGTGGCTAAGTAGTTTGAATACTGCTCTTTATCGCATCGGCAGCCAGTGCAGTTTCTTCAAACACATTGAGGCAGAGTCAAACTTTCCCTTATTGCAGACAAGTTTTGCAGCCGCATTCTGCAGCACACCTGTAGTCGTGTAAATAGGTGCTCATTCATGCCTACAAATAGTGCATTCCCATAGTCCAGCAGACTAACCAGCAGAGCTTGCGTCACAGATCGTCTGCAGTCCAATGGTATCCAGGGAAAAAGTCTGGCCAGAAGTTTCAAGATAGCAAAACCTTTGCCACAGAGGGACCGCACGTGTTCCTTCATGGTCAGGGCGTCATCGATAATGATGCCCAGGTTTTTGGCATGTTGTTTTGGAGTTGGTGCATTGCCTAGAATGGGTGGCGACCAGGTAGCGTCCCACACTTGTTTGGCTCCACCGAACAATAACATTTCAGATTTTCCTGCATTCAGCTTTAAGCAATGTGTGTGCATCCATTGGGCCATCTCAGAGAGACAGTTGTGCAGCTTTGATTTAATAATATCAGGTTTTTCGTCCAGGGCCACCATCAGTTGTGTGTCATCCGCGTAAGAGCAGATGCCAATGCCCCACTTCCTGCCAATTTTAGCCAGTAATGAAATATAGACATTGAATAGGGTGGGGCTTAGTGAGGCCCCCTGTGGGACACTGCAGCCGATGGGGCTGTTTTTAGATTGAAATTGACCGAGATGCACTGATTGCGTTCGGTTGCTTAAGAATGAATGTAGCCAGCTCAGTTCATTGGAGTAGATTCCTTTTTCGTAGAGGATATCCATCAGGCTGTCATGAGAGACCGTGTCGAACGCTGCCGACAGGTCCAACAGTATCAGAGCAACTGCCCCTCCTTGGTCAGGTTGTAATCTGACACTGTCCGATACTGCCAGCAGCGTTGCCTCTGTACTGTTGTTTGCTCTGAATCCTGTCTGAGATGGATCAAGAAGATGATTTGTTTCCAAGTACTTGGACAACTGTCCATTTACCAATTTCTCCAAGACCTTGGAAAGGTAGGGGATCTGGGAGATGGGACGATAGTTTTCAGGATTGAGGACATCCGTTCCTGCTTTCTTTAGGAGGGGGATCACTGAGGCATGTTTCCATACATCGGGAAAAGTGGCAGTTCTTAAGGAGTTGTTGAAAAGCTGGGTAATCAGTGGGCATAGCGTTGGGGCGATCTGTGCAAAAATGAAGTGGGGGCAAGGGTCTAACGGGGATCCAGATTTCACTGTGCTCATTGCCTTCAGGACCTCATTGTCTGTGAGGGGTGTAAAGTTGCCCATAACTGATTTGGCTTCCGGATGGGGAGTTAGAAGAGCCTTATTTATTGTATTAGTTTTACTATGGGAACTGAAAGTGGTGTAGATCTTTCTTATTTTTTCTGTGTAGAAAGCGCAAATTCTATCGCAGGCCTCTACGGAGGGAGTTAAGCTTTGGGACATGCTAGGCGGCTTGCTGAGTTCTTTAACAATTCTAAAAAGTTCTTTAGCTGAATTGCAGCTCTTATTGATGCACAGGGAGTAGTATTTTTTTTGTGGTTTTTATAGCGAGATTGTAAGATCTAAGATCGGACTAATATCTTAGTTTGTTTGCTTCATTTTTAGATAGCCTCCATTGGTGTTCAAGTTTCTGATATTCCCTCTTAAGACTTTCAAGTTGTGGGGTATACCATTTTTCCGTGTGGGGCCGTTTCTGAGATTTCCGAGTGGGGGCCAGTTTTTCCAAAGTTCGGTAAATCTCAGTTTCAAGATTGACTTCTTCTAAACATACTGTGGTGTCAACTGAGATCCCTGTATTAGTGCCTGAGAAGTGTGTTGCAAATGTGGATTCAGTGACTAACCTCCAGGCTCGATTTGATGTGTGATAGATTTCCCTGGGCTTAGTTGGTTTAGCAGGTAGACCCAGCGTGAAAACTAAGAGCGAATGATCTGTCCAGAGTAGTGGCTTGATCTCTTGAATGTCTGTAGCTTCAATGTTGGAAAAGAGTAGGTCAAGCGTATGACCAGCTATATGGGTAGGTCCCTCTATCCACTGTTTACGATTGAGAATCTGCATGTCGCTTTCCAATTGAGAGACAGCTAGATTGTCTTTTTTCTCATAGTGTATGTTTTATGTTTTAGGCAGGTTGGAAGAAGTTGCGTAAACAACTTAGTACTGAGGTCGACTTGGTGACCTGGGGGGTTATAAATTACTGCTCCTGCTAAGATAATAAGGCGGTCATGGAGTAATTGGAAGGGGAGAATTTGGTGTTCATTGTGAGAGGTTGCTTGCCCAGGAGACAGGTCAAATAGTCTTTGAATATGATAGCAACTACCCCTCCCCTGCTTCCGACTCTATCTTGTTTAATAATTTTGTAATTGCTGGGCAGTGCAGTGGCTAGATCTGGAGAATTTGTATTATTCAGCCAAGTTTCGGTTATAAAAACCAAATCGGGTTTCTTTTCATTCAGGAGGTCCCAGATATCGATGGCATGCTTAGAGAGGGATCTAGCGTTAAAGTTTAAACATAAAAGTTTCAGGTGGTCACGGATATCACGGCTGCCTAACTGATATTGTCCCATGCTTGACCATTTGCAAGCGCGACAGGAAATTGGGCCATATGAGAGTCCGGGACAGGCTAAAACACACTGTGCATAGTTATTATGTGGATTGGGTGCATAGGCTAGCAGCTCATTACGTGAATACCTAATGGCGGTATATGGGGCTGGAGTACCACCGACAGGGGTTCTGGCCCCTGGCCCCTGGCCCCGGCCAGTCACGGACGGGTGCAGACGGGCTTGCCTTAGGCGCGCCTTTGGCACACCAGCGGCGCGCCCGCTGCGCGCGTCAGCTGCGCGTCCGCTGGCACATTGATTTAAGTAGCCCTCCCACTCACCGGAGATGCACAGTGATTGGTCTGCCTTCTTCCTGTTTGCTCTCCACTCAATCGGCACTCAGCCATGGTGGACAGGAGCTCGGAAGTCGGCAGCCAGGGAAACACGGTAGGAGGAACCAGCCTAAATCGTTGCCTTCCTTTTTCCATTAAAACACATATACTGACATTTAAAAATAGGAGATGCAGATATAGCAGCAGCAGGGGGCGATGTGCAAGTGAGCAAAAGTTAAAATTTGTAAAGAATATTGTGCAAATAGGCGAGTCTAAAAAATATGGCGATTAACGTTGTGTCTCAGCGTTCAGCAAAAGCAGCCTTACCAGTGGCATGCTGCGCGTCCGCTGGCACATTGAGCTAAGTAGCGAAAAGCGCGGGCTCCTGGCTCCGCCCTCCCGCTCACCTGAGATGCACAGTGATTGGTCTGCCTTCTTCCTGTTTGCTCTCCACTCAATCGGCACTCAGCCGTGGTGGACCGGAGCTCGGAAGTCGGCAGCCAGGGAAACACGGTAGGAAGAAGCAGCCTAAATCATTGCCTTCCTTTTTTCCATTAAAACACAGATACTGACTTTTAAAAATAGGAGATGCAGATATAGCAGCAGCGGGGGGCGATATGCAAGTGAGCAAAAGTTAAAATTCGTAAAGAATATTGTGCAAATAGGCGAGTCTAAAAAATATGGCGAATAACCTTGTGTCTCAGCGTTCAGCAAAAGCAGCCTTACCAGTGGGTGCCCTGAAACACCCAGTTGAAGCCCTCCTACCTCCTCCACTTAGCCCCTTCTGGGATTCAGATCAGGAGCATCTAATCTTCAACTGTGCACTGTAGTGTCACACCAGCGGTCAATCATGAAGAGATGTACTGGCTCAGCTCAGAGCTTTGCACCTGTTGTTTTCAATTTTAGTTGTGGTGTTTAATGTTCATAAATATAACCAGTTATTTCTTCAAGTTATAACATGAAACACAGACAATACATCTAAGAAAATGAGAGCAGCGATTGTCTCTCTCTGGTCCTGACTTATTCTGTCATATATCAATTCTTAAAAACTTCTCTAATGCCAAAAAAAAAGGAAATGAGTGATCTCTCCACTGATCCATCAAAGCTCTTTCTAATATAACTCCTGGACTGTTAATGTCAATGCAGACCCAATCAAAACAATTGAAAACTGAAAAGATACACTCACAGAGTACTCTGGACTGCTCACACCACCCCCACACACTACACCTATTTGCATATTTTGTTATGAACCCATGGGTGTTTCCCTATGTTTAAAATCCAACCACGTAGCAATATGGAAGATAGGAAGAGGTGTGGCGCCGCGGCCAGGGCGACTGACGCTGGAATCTGGGGACCACGGTTCGATCCCCGGCTCCGGCGGCAGGTTAGCCCAGCACCATGTGACTCTGGGCAATAGCTCGCTTAATCTTCCCGACGGCCCCCAGCGCCTAGAGACCCTTACGGGTGATTGTGCGCTTTACAAATGTGGACTTTATGGTGTCCACTGAAACAGGGAGCCAGAGTATCAACATGCTTGGCTGAAACATTGCCATTCCCGGATTGCTATAGTATTAAATCTGTACACTGCCTTCCTGTGATGATCAAAGGGCAGAAGACTAATTATTAGGTGTCTATATAAAGCACTGATGAAGATTGAGAATACAGTGGTTGCCATGGTTTGTGATTATCTAGCTCTTCCAGTTGGAAACTACAAAGAGCTGATTGAGCTCTTACCTTCTTGTTTCAGTTATAGAGAAGTATTGTACACTGTACCCCCACAGAACTCCCACCTTCTTTTCACCTTTTGTACCCTCACAAGACACATAGATATTTTACTGATACTGTTTTACAGAGGGATACATTAATACTTACTAAGTAGGATCCCCTGTTTGGATCATCCTGGTCCCACTTCTTATAGCCCTCCAACCTCCAGTTCAACATTTCCAAAATGCAATATGTACAACATGTATGTTAATAGCTTCATCAAAGAAGAATCAACCTTGTCTTATTTGGTTATTTGGGTGCACAGACATAATATCGACTCCAAAATATCGTTTGGACAGAATATCGAGTTTTAAATATCGTTTGGAGAAAATATCGACAGGACAGAATATCGACAGCAAAAATATCGTTTTTAAGGTAAGTGAAGTAATATCGACTGTAAATAATATCGAAAGTAAAAAATATCGTTTTTTATATAATATGTAATTATTTATAGTGTTTTTATGTTATAATATGTGTGAAAAGTGTCATTTTATGTTATAATTATTTTTAACTAATGATTTTTTTTTAATTATTGTGTAATTTTATTCTGTAGCGGGTTGTGGGTTTATAGGGGAATAGGGTGGGAAGTAATTTAATTATAATTAATTAAATATGTAAATTCATTAATTGGTAGTAATAATTAATTCATTGGTAATTAAATATTATATGTTAATTATTTAAAATTTAATTGGTAATTAATTTAATTTAATTTATTAATTGCTAATTATGTAAATTAAAATAATGTATTTCCTGTAGCGGGTTGTGGGTTTATAGGGGAATAGGGTGGGAAGTAATTTAATTATTATTTATTAAATATGTAAATGTATTAATTGGTAGTAATATTTAATTAATTGGTAATTAAATAATATTTGTTAATTAATTAAAATGTAATTGGTAATTAATTTAATTTAATTGATTAATTGCTAATTATGTTAAATTAAAGGGGTATTTTTAGGGTTCAGGGTCAGTTTTTAGTTTGTGGGTAAAGGGGTATTTTTAGGGTTCAGGGTCAGTTTTTAGTTTTTGGGTAAAGGGGTATTTTTAGGGTTCAGGGTCAGTTTTTAGTTTTTGGGTAAAGGGGTATTTTTAGGGTTCAGGGTCAGTTTTTAGTTTTTGGGTAAAGGGGTATTTTAAGGGTTCAGGGTCAGTTTTTAGTTTTTGGGTAAAGGGGTATTTTTAGGGTTCAGGGTCAGTTTTTAGTTTTTGGGTAAAGGGGTATTTTTAGGGTTCAGGTTCAGTTTTTAGTTTTTGGGTAAAGGGGTATTTTTAGGGTTCAGGGTCAGTTTTTAGTTTTTGGGTAAAGGGGTATTTTTAGGGTTCAGGGTCAGTTTTTAGTTTTTGGGTAAAGGGGTATTTTTAGGGTTCAGGGTCAGTTTTGGGTTTTTGGGTAAAGGGTTTTTTTAGGGTTCAGGGTCAGTTTTGGGGTACAGGGGTACAGTGTAAAAATAAAGTAAAATTAAATTTACATTAATTTAATTTAATGAAATTAAATTAAATTAAATTATATTTAAATAATTTTAAATAATTTAAATTAAAAAAAAATATTATATACTTACCAATACTTACGTTGTAATGGTAGTGCATTGTAAAAGTTGCGTTGTAACGTCATATATCCACTGTTGCACTCTTTGCAGTGGGAATAGTAATTTTTACTCTTTTGTATTTGTACGGTAATAATATTGGCTATTATTTAATTAAATTGTGTTACTATATATATATATGTTTTAAGAAATATGATTTAAAAAATATTATTTTTTTACTTTCATTAATTATTTAATTATTAATAGTTATTTTAAGTATTGTTAATTATATTTTAGTAATTAATTTTTTATATTAATGTAATTAAACATTGTTTTTATTAAAGTCGATATTTTTTACAACTATATTTTTGTTAACGATATTTTGTACTCGATATTTTTGTACTTACCTGTTTGTACATACAAACTCGATATTTTGGTTCTAGATATTTTCTCGTCGATATTTTGGGTAGTCGATATTTTGGTAGTCGATATTATTTCAGTGATCCGGTTATTTGGGACTTGAGTGGTGACAGAAACCAAAAGTCAACAAATATAAATGATATAGGTATTTTTAGAGTATCTAATAGGTCCATAATAACGATTGAGGTATGTTAAATCATAAATGGAGTACAAATAAATGGTTGTGGAGGATCCAGATAGGGAAGGGCATAAGACACATTTAAGATGGGACCTATATCTGTAGAGCATGCGGCCAGAAGGATTTAGAGAGCTAATCAAGCATGAATATTGTATGTAGCATCTGCTGGCGCCCCCAAAATGGCAAACTGAAGATCAAAGGGCAAATGGTATTTTATTTGTTGTCCAAGTGGACGATTAGGTAGGGACCAAACGTTCCTGTGTAAGATAAGGGAAGGTGTTAGCTATGGTGTATCTAAAGTGTAGTTTTCATGGAATGCATAGGTGCCAGAGTGTGCTTTGAACTTGTAGCTGCGAGTAAGCAGCAGTGCACTGCATGAATTGGTATGAAAGATTGAATGCGAAGAATAGCTGTGAGAACATGGGTTCAGTTCCAGTAATTCCCCACTTTTTGCCAGCTTTTGATGTAACTTTGACTGTAAGAGTAATAGGTCCCTGGTGGTCATGTTGCCAGTGCTCTTTCTCTAAAACGATTCAACAATTGGCCCTTCATGCCCACTGCAAGTCCCTAGTAAATGGTACCTAGGGCATTGGGACTGAAAAGGGACCCCTCACCTATGCCATGCAGACTGCCACAGCAGCATACATGGCCTGATGCAGACAAAAAGATAAAGCTTATGTTTAAAAATATATATATATAGTTTGTATTTTTTTTTTAGTTTTAAACAGTAGCAAAATTCAACTTTCTGTGATTTCTGTCTTTGCCTGTGGTTGTTACAGTTTGAAAATTGTAGTTTTAACCTGCCTGTGATTGGATATTTTATCACCTGTTTTGTTTTAAACTTGTGTTTTTCATGCCCATGATTGCTTCCATTTAACGTGTTGAATTGTAGGATTTGCAGTCCAAACTCTGTAGTTTTTCCCGCTCATTGCTGATGACTTTCAGTTTTCCCTCCAAATTTCTCCTTTGCTCTGTGCTAAGACCTGTATGTTAAAACAGTGCACCCCCAGCAACCATTTTGTGTTCACAAGCCAGTGAAACCAGCCTCCCTGCCCCTCCCCCCCAGCAACAGGGATATTCTACATCAGAGGGTGCTTCTGTGAGCTGTTTAAACTGTGTTTACTAGGGACTGTGCACTTCGTTTTTTGGCCAGTAGAGGGAGTAAAGTTTTATTCAAATAGTATTGTTAGATTTCATGTTAGTGAGGCCTTTACCTGCAGAAGTGCAAAGTGTGGATCGAGCCTATCTGCCTCCTAGGAGATTCTGAACAGGAAAAGCAGCTTCCAACTCCCTGGCCAGCAAACCTTGTCTGAGGTCGCTGGGACCTTATATGGTCTGATATTGTTTGTCACATGTGTACACTGATTGGTGGTTGTATCTGATGTTTCTATTGGATTAAGGTTACTGTCCTCATTGGTCAGGGATTTGAGTGTTCTGATTGGCTCTGGGTCTGTGATTCAATCAATGTAGGGTTGGGACTAGGGCTAGGGTTTGGATTTCTATTGGAAGTAGGGACTAGGGTTTCCTGTGTTATTGGTTGTTGGGACTAGGGTGGGACTAGGGCTACGGTTAGACTTTTAATTGGAAGTAGCGATTAGGGCTTCTGGTGTAATTGGTTGTTGGACTGATTGTGGGACTAAGAGTAGGGTTAGGCTTTCTATTGGAAGTAGGGATAAGCGCTTCCTGTGCCATTGGTTGCTTGGACTTGGGGTGGGACTACTGGTAGGGCTAGGGCCTCTATTGTACGTAGGGATTAGGGTTTTTGAAGTGATTGGGTGCTTGGACTAGGGCTAAGATTGGCTGTAAGGTCCTGGTCTCCAATTGGTTCTAGATTTTTTGGGCTACTGTTGTGATTGGATAGTGTTAGGGCCAGGGTTCCCATTGGCTGACGGGGTCACTTGAATACTAGGGCTATAAAAGGCCAGGCTTAGGGCGTCTCGGCCTGGGCGTCGAGGCTAAGAGCGGAGAGGACAAGGGCAGTTTCCTGTTTGAGCCTGTGACGGGCGGAGAGGACAAGGGCAGGTGCCTGTTTGAGCCTGTGACAGGTGGAGAGGACAAGGGCAGGTGCCTGTTTGAGCCTGTTCCAGACTGGTCAGGGCCAGGGCCAGAAATGCTGCCCAATATACACACCTCCATTATGCATCAATATACTTTCAATGTACTTATGGATCTATATATTTATAACTTGCTTCTAATTTAGAATTTCCAATTCAGTTCCCTATTTCTCAGCCTATACTTCGCTCAATATATCCTCTACACCCACTCTCTCATTTAACTCCAACCCCCATACCACCACTATGATCCCCAAAATAACTCTTTCTAGACTCTCTCCTACTCTCTCCTACTCTACCCCTCCTTGCATCATCTTACACCTCTTTTACTATACCGATCCCCCAAGATAAACCTTTCTAAACTCTTCCCTCTTTTCTACCCCTCCCCACCCCTTCTCAATCCAACTAGCATATCCACCACTAAAATTACTTTCATGTTTCACCATACTAATTCAACACTAATCCTGATGGGTTCCAGAGTAGCGCTTCACACAGGGGCGCCCGGGGCTATCCCTCAGATTGCCGCCCCTGGGGGGGCAGGGGTGCTGGGGAAAAAGGAAGGCGAGCACTAGAAAGAGGTCAGAGAGACACGTAGTATTGCCTCTAATAGTTACCTCGATCATGCAAGTTACATGCACATACATGACACGGTCCAAGGCTACACAGTTGACTGGCAGTACTAAAGAGAACACACAGGCTGCATGGTCTATCTAGGGACTCAGAAAAACTGCATGTGACATCCATCAGAGAGCTTCATGAACAATTACCTGGTAATCCCCCCAGCACAATGCAAACATGGTCATACATGACACTGTTCAGGGATCCATCATCTACAGCTGACATTAAATGACCATACATCTTGGTCCCCCCATTAAAGCAGTGGGGACCTGCACAAACGTTCTCTAGGGACCCAAAACCAACTTAACAGTGTCGAAGACTGTGATACAAAAACAGCAAATTCATTATTCACAGGGAATGATTCACTGTGTGCCCCTAGAACTGAACGCAGCACAAAGGGGTCAGTCAGCTCCACCTTGCCAACACAGACCGAATACAAATTCCACTCTGGTGGCCCAAAGGCAACAACCAGGGGTCACAACCTGTCATTACTTATTTTCAAACCCTACTGTTTAGCAAGCCAACTGTAATGGCTATCATACTGGCTAGCCAGACATAACTTGCACAAAATAGCATACACTCCCCATATGCTCGAACACTGTACACTGCACACAATATTATACCCCCCTGTGTGCACCCCAACTCGGGCTCTGATACTATTAAAAGTCACCCTCACATACTGGAAACTGACCCTTAAATACACAGCAAAGACAACTCCATATGCACCAAACATTCCACTCCACCTCAAAGGGCTCACTGACGTCACAGCGCTTACACATATGGGAACAGGCCGGAGTGTCCACAATTGGGACATTGATTGGGGATGGTATGCTGTTAAACCACATGGATTTTATAAATGCACAAGACCTAGCGGACTCCCTATTTCCTACACATGCAAGCATAATGTGGTATGTAAACCTACATTGGGCCCCTGACAGTGTCAAACCTACCACACATGAATTCATATATGCAGTACACTTAATGGGTAACAGCAAACTCCTGACATGGTGGATATACCGTGGACTGAGAAACCATCTAGCAGTACCCCTGACTCAACTACAAGCCAAGTGAGGACAAGATATTGGGAGGGACCTGCAAGACAAGGAATGGGAAACTGTAATAGAATTCCCAAAGAAGGTCTCATGCAACTCCAGATTCAAGCTTATACAATTTATGATCTTGCACAGAGCCTACCTTGCACCACATACACTGTGTATCCAAAAGCGTTGTCAGCATGCCCCAGATGCCGTACACTAGACACAAAACTAATACACATTCTGTGCTCTTGCCCTACCCTGTAAACCGATTGACCACAAGTAACAGAGGTTATAAGTGATACAATAGGGAGCCCTATCTGATGCTCAGCGGAGAATTGTTTGTTGGGCCTGCATCCCCGTGCCAAAAATTGCACGGTACAGACTAAATTTATAGACCGGACCCTTTTTCTCACGAAACGTCAAATAACGAAACAATGGAAGTTCACATTCCCCCAACTATCTCAACCTGGCAAGAAGATGTTATTCAGTGGGGAGGGGTGGAGAGCGGAGTACTCCGCAGGGAGGAATATTGAGGTCTGTGGAAGAAACCAATTGCAATGGACTGGGACACCCTCATTGCAGCTTTCAAAACCGTGGAACTACCAACCTCTTGAACATATGCCCCTTTATCTCTAACTTCACTGAACAGTACACTAAGCTCCTAGCATTACAAACCAGATCAGCAAAAGTGAAAAATTCAAACGCCACTTAAAAGACATGAACAAGACCACTGTTAATACTCACACTCCACAGAAACACCAGGTTCACCAGTGGAGGGGGGAGATGGGAGGGAGTTTCACAGTTTATTAGTTTTGAATATATAGTACAATCACCTAGCAAATTCATAATAAATAACATGAAGGTTTTTTTTTCTCTTTCAAAAAGGTATTGTAAACACAGTCTGAAAAAGTTTAGCTATTAACTCTCCTCTGACCTCACTCCAGGGTCTCTATGGCAGGCAGGGGTTTGTTTGTTCACTTCTGCTGCAGCAGCCACCAGCCAGCAAATCGCCCAGCAGCACTGCCACTGCCCCAGGCCAGAATTTACTCCTCACAACTCACGAGAGCGCGTAGTGGTGAAGCGTGTGAGTAACTGTCCTAACCTCGATCTCTACGTCCAATAAAGGTAGGGACCAGTAGTCCCAGGGACCAGTAGTCCCAAAACAAGTCCATGCAACCAATGGCACAGGTAGCCCTAGTCCCTACTTCCAATAGAAAGCATAACCCTACTCTAAGTCCCACACCTAGTCCAGCAACCAATCACACCAGAATCCCTAATCGCTACTTCCAATTAAAGGTCTAACCCCAGCCCTAGTCCCACCCTACTCCCAACAACCAATAACATAGGAAGCCCCTAGTTTCCAACTTTCTTGTAATGAACTGATGTAGTGTAATAAGCAATCCTACTATTTCTTTATAAGCTCATCACAGTGACATTTTAGGCACAAATAGTTTGGAAGAAGGAGCTGAGCCCCTCATTCTCACTCTCATTGTCGTCGTAGCAGTGGTCACTGACCTTCGTTTTGTACTATCTGCCAGCACAATTGAAGAGTCAGAGCGGTAAAGTCATGTACTCACAGAAGAAGTGATGTCACAACTATTCTATAATAAGGACGTAATGACAGTTACTTTTAAAGTAGTCATAGGTGTCTAAGCATTGCATATTTCTATATGAATGTGTGAGAGGCACACACAATCAGAATCTATAGAGTACGGCCATAGCTGCCGATGAAGGGCAGTCTGGGAGTTGGAATCATGGGTTGGGAGGACTGGTCTCTACCACTTGCCTCTATGTGCGCTTTTCAATGGTATGTGCTCTGCTGAAGCCAGTAACTCCTGCCCAGCAGAGACTTCAATGTGAGACTGGCAGATATTTATTCAAATCACTTGTCCCATAAAAAAGTTTTGTATTGACTCATTATTGCCTGAGGGAGTTGCTGTCTCCGGTACCTGGATCCCACTCAGGTTTGAGTTCTCAGAGTTGCTGGGTTTCAGGAATCTCAGGTTTTGTTACAAACATGCAGTCTGTATTCCACAGGCAGGATGAGAGTGAAAAACTCCTGCTCCTGTCCTGCAGAACCTGGTTCCACTGGGAAATATGTTAGACTCATTTGTCTTGTACGATGAGAGGATGAGACATCTGTCCAGGAGCATGATGCTTACCATTGTGATAATTTGTATTTGATTTTAGCACACATGTATTCCCTCCCAGAACTGTGAAAATGTACAATTCAGTCGCTTATTCACTGGCTCTGGAAGACTTGAGTCACAGAATTACAGAAACATCTATTGCAGTCATAGGTACTTCCTGGGCCGAGGGTCAAGGGCTGTCATGGCCGATATCAGCAAGGTGGCCACGGGGGCTACCTCACTATGGACTGGAAGTGGAAGCTTCAAAGGTTGTAATTTCTCTATCTCACATTTTATCTGGGTGTAACGGTTGTGACAATCATCATTGTCACTGAAAGAATCGTGCTTGGTCCTAGGGTTTGACACATAAGCAGACTGTTTGGGGACACCCTTGTGTATATGCAGTGACCTGGGCCAAGAATGGGCTCATGTCTCCATTACTAGGAATGTACGTCCCTCCTGCTCCTTCCACAACCTTACTTCAATTACTTACAATCCCATGCTTTGCCCACGCAATTTCTCCACCACCGTTTCCTTCATTCTTTTACAGAGCTGTATCTTACATTTTCCTTTATTCTAAGTAATACAATGAAGAAGGAACCCCACCCCGACCAGCTCCCGCCAGTGTCTTCATCTCTGCTCTATTGCTTTGAATCTCTCGATGACCTCTGAAAGCTGTCCACTAACAGTCTCCCCTGCGTCCGACCAGCTCTAAGATCTTTCTACCTTGTTTGTAGAAAGGGAAAAAAATACTTCTACTTAGTGCACTCCTATTTTAAACTTTAATTTGTTTTGCCTATAAAAAGCCTACCCTGTTTGCTCAGAAACGCTTAACTGCCAATTTGACAGTTCCTAAAAAATCTATTTTTCATTTTCAAGATACTAAAGAAATTATCCCCAACGTAAAGGAATATGGGCACAGTTAATGAATTCATATAGTCTCTGTAGAATTCTTGGGTACATTGCTCAATACAGATGGTCTTGGCCTTTGCTTTATGAAAATACGTTTTTAGGCTTTTATTATGAAATAGAATCTTTACTTCCAGAACGACACAGACGGGGCTTTAATTACTTCTAAAGCTTCATCCTAACACACCGTAGTCCTGACAACACAACATGAAGCTCATCGAGAACAAAGACCCACGTCCAGACAGACACGCCGCCCAACAGAAAGTGTGTGAAGGATAAGCCTTCAGCCTGGGTCTGAACTAGCGTTGGACAATGCCAGGACCACTTCTAACAACACAGTGTGTAACTCAACACAAGGCTCACATTTTACCTACCAGACTGCACGATGACCAGCCTCGCCAGGGCGTTGAGCTCCATGGGTTCAGTGAGCCGGGGTGTCGGAGCTGAATGAACTCACTGGGGCCTCCTGTTGCACCCTCCTCCTCATGAAGCGGCAGCACTACTCATCGCGGGACCTGGGCAGAACCAACAACAAGCCAGCACAAACGCGGGACTTCGCGGCGGCAATTGGCAACACTGTCTGCAGGCACCACGCAGCAGTTACAGCAAGCAGGTCAGCTGCGCGCTTGCACATTCAAACTGGGCTGCGCGTGCGGCACTGGAGGCCCGTTGCGGCGGCCTTAATAATTTATTTGGGGACACTTACACTAGTAGTGTAAGTGTCCCCAAATAAATTATAAAGGCCGCCGCAACGGGCCTCCAGTGCCGCGCGGCCGCCCCCAAAACAGTGCCGCCTGGGGCGGACCGCCCCCCTCGCCCCCCCTAGCTACGCGGGTGGCTTCACAACCCCATCAGGGGTAGCAAACGCTATATAAATACAAACCTCTTTCCCTTCACTATCCCGCCACCTACCCAAATAAGGGAATAACTTATCCACTACTCAAATTACTATATATTTTACTTACTAATTTTTGAAGATTTGAGGCAGGTGCACAGCTGTGTTTTCTTAAGACAATTTTTAATCCATTAAAGGTGCTCCACAGGAGACGTCCGACGTCCCTGGACGCCAAAATATATCAATAACACGTGTCTCTAATGGAACATTAGAAGCATCCCTGTAGGCACACAATTTTTCCTCAGTGCAAGAATGAGGATTCCAAACACCGTTTGTTTTGTAAACTCTTTCTTTTTTTATTTCACACTTTTTTTCGTTACTTCTTGTTTCTCACATATTTCCATTTCATAGTTGTTCATATGTTTGTACAAGCGACAAAATTATTTTTGAATCCAATGCATTTCGGGCGTAACTAAAATCGCCCTTCATCAGGGAACAACACTGAAAAATAAATAAACAGGTAACAAACATAATGAGCAATTGTCATGTGGGTATGTATTGATACTGATGTCGAACTCAAGTGAGGTTGTGATCCCTCGGACCCAATAGTCAAAAAAATAAAGACTAAACCAATGTGCCTAATGTGATCTAGTGAACATTACTGAATCACCTTAAAAACCAGTGAATACTATTTTTAACACTAATCCTTTGAGTACCGGAGTGGCTTGCTACTCGCCAGAAAAGCGCTTCAACATCCAGCAGGGATAACAAGTGCTATATGAATGCAAACCTTTCTTCCCCTTTTATTGCTCCGCTATCCTTCTCACTATACTAATTCAACACTAATCCTCTATAGGTCCCGGACTAGCGTGCTACCCACCGAAAAAGCGCTTTGAGGCCTCGTCAGGGGTAGTAAGCGCTTTATAAATGCAATTACAATACAATACAATACAATACAATATTTAACTTTGACCTATTACATTTTACTAGTAAATTTCACCTTTTAGTGGATAACATCCACAAAAGAAAATATAAATAAATAATTAATTTTCCCTCGTGGTCATCTCTCGAAATGCCCCTTCACCTGGCCCCATCATTACTGGTTACAAACAGTGAACTTCCAGGTGTACAGTTAAATGCCAAACAGTCAGCACCACAGGAAAGAACAAGGGGAGCAATGACCCCCTGGTGAATTGACAGCAGCCTGTAGGTTTGGCACATTTAGTGGATTGCTTTACTAAGGTGGCAGCATGCCCACCCTGTGAACAGAGCCCAGACCGATGTAGGTTCTGTACCCTCATAAGCAACCTTCTCTTTTGCCAACCATGCTCTTTTGCTCTACCGCGTCATGTTTTTCTCTGGTAGCCACATTTTTGATCCATGAAGAGTGTGAAACCACATACCCAAACATATGAAGAGAATGCTGGAGATGGAGCTGTAGAGAGCTTGGTAGGATAGAAAGTTCCAGATTGAGAAACCCAGGCTGGAAGATTTATGAGATAGGAATAAGGCAGGTGAAGAAAAGGAGCAGATGATTAGAAAGCAAGAAACAAAGCACAAAAGGAAAGACAAAGGTAAAAGGAAGGTGAAGGCTATTTATCCAGTCACCGGTAAATAGTGAATTTTCTCTGCTACTTATCTGGCTACAGTCTAAATAATAGAGGTTATGTGCTGTTGGGTCAGCTGCCTTTGTAACAACAAATAAATCTCAAAGTGTTCCTGTCTGCTCACTAAATAATAGACATTATGCACTGTTTGGTAGTAGTTAGGCAAATAAATAGGAAACTTCTTTAATTACCAGGCCGCTGGCGAGATAGCATAGATTATTGACTGTGGGTCAGGCAGCCATGCAAATAGCAAAAACTCTATTTACCAGGGTGCTGTTAAAAAGTAGACATTAAGAACAATTTGGATGATAAGTGTGCTGATGGCAAAAAAAAAGTCATTATTTATGCTGCTGACTAAATAGCAGATGATATATACTATTTGGTCGGCAAGCATGCAAATAGCAAAGATGATACATTTTTTACCCATTCGCTGTCTAAATAGCAGACACTCTAAACTATTTGGATGGTGGTCATGCAGTACCAAGGAAAAGTCACTATTCACCCTGCTGCAGATTATATAGCAGTCATAATGTTTTATCTGGCTGATGTTTGTGTCGATAGCAAAGACACTTCTTTAGTTATCTGGCCACTGGCCAAAAGAAGGCCGTGACCATGGATATATAGGTGAAACATTTAGTATTTACCTGGCTTGAGTCAACACAATTGAAAATATTTATTATTCGGTCTAGCACAGGTTTCAAAAGGTACTCACCATCAGGTAGGACTGCAAAAAGGAGTGATTACAATTGGTATCCATCTCCTTACGCACGTTACTACTAAAGCTGGCTTACACGCAATTTGCACTCGAACATCATCAACTGCCCCTTACCCATAGAAAAGAATGTTTAAATAAGCCATTTTAATTTGGTAGACACAGTACACCATTATACTAATCACTAAGGGATGACACCCTTGGAGGCCCATAATGGAGCTGCCAAGAGATCAGTGCATTCTGGAATTTGTAATTCTGGTTTTGTTAAATTTAACAACATTAGACCAAAATATTCGACAATAATAGTTTGTAAAAGAAAGGACAGTGATGTGGTGCTATCTGATAACCCTAACCGTATAGGATCATTAGAAGATTGAATTCTGATATCACGAGTGAGAGAGAGAGAAAATCCAAGTATCTTTAAAGAAATAGAATGTATGTATCTTGTCAAATGTCATGTAATTTCTTTGTTAATTTTGAGCAAGTAAGTATTGTCTAGACTAAATGGCTGTGTGGTTGGCAATGACACTGTCATTCTGGTCTAATTCCTTTAAAAGTCACGGGTATATTTTCAAGTCCTGTGTGCTGCAGGAATGTCACTTTTTTGTGACGCTCTGGTATCGCACAGACCTTAGACATATCTATGAGGCAACGCAAGGCGTCCCAGCTCTCTCAGAATCCTTAAGGCACTAAAGTCGGGATCACCTAATGACCCGTGCATAGCCAGGCTTCTGTCCGAAGTGGCGGATACTATTAATCCAGTGGTGAATCTAATGGCCAACAAATCGCTTCGCGAGGCGCGCGTTCCAATGTCGTGGAAGCAGGCACTGATTCTTCCCCTCCTCGAAAAGCCATCACTTGACCCTCTGTTACCTGAGAACTACCGCCCTATCTTGATTCTGCCAAGTTTGGCTAAGGTCTGCGAGAAGGTGGGCACGTCTCAACTCACCAACTATGTAGAGGTGTCAGGCCTGTTTCACCCGGCACAATCCGGTTTCCGTGCCTCGTATAGTACGGAGTCATCACTGTTAGAGGTGACAGAGGCGATCCGGGAGTGTTTGGATGCCGGCAGGAGAGAAGCTTTGGTTATGCTAGATCTCTCGGCAGCATGCAATACTGTGCCCCACTCCCTGTTCCTTGACCGTCTATCAGAAATAGGCATTCCTAGATTGGCTCTGCAGTGGATCAGGTCCTACTTGGAAGGCTCGTCATAGCAGGTCTGGCTCCCTCCATTGCCTCTGTGCCTATGCAGGAGACTACCGGTGTGCGGCAGGGGTCATCACTTAGCCCCCTCCTCTTTAACATCTATGTGACTCCACTGGTCTATCTCGCGGAGTCATTAGGGGCCAAAGTGATGGCATACGCTGATGATACTCAGCTCTTGTTTTCCTGGAGTAAGGAGGAAGACTCGGTTGTGGCTGCGCAACACTGTCTGTCCTCTGTCTTTCACTGGCTTGAGAATGCACAGTTGAAGTGTAACTAAGGAAAATCTGAGGTGGTCCCGTATGGCTCTTTCTCGGCGGATTTCAGTGAAAGGCTTTGGCCTTCCGTTTTTTTGCGGCCAACTGCGGGGAAAAGGCACCACTAAAAATCTTGGTGTCGGGTTCGATGAAAATCTGAGCTCTTCGACACAAATGAAGAAGTTGGCTAGGACCTGCTTTGGCACTTTGAAAACCCTGAGGACGTTTTTTCCCCTTCTGCCTGGTAGTGCCAAAGAAACTGTGGTCCGTGCCCTGATTCTGAGCCACGTGGACTATGCCAACACCCTTCTGGTTGGAAGTCCGGGCCTTCTTGCCAAGAAATTGCAAGTAGTCCAAAACTCAGTAGCCAGACTGCTCTTGGGTCTGTCATCTAGGCATAGTGTTTGCACCCACCTGTGTTCCTTGCATTGGCTCCCAGTCAAATCTCGTCTGAAATTCTAAATTCTGGGTATCGCACATCGAGCCCTCTATGGCTTGGGCCCTATCTATCTTCAGAAGAGATTTGCCTTCTACAAACCAGGGAGACAGCTGCACTCGTCTGCTGCTGATACAGACCCCTAGGTTCAATCGCCAAAGGCTTGGTGGGAACTCCTTTGTTCGGAAAGCTGGTCTGGCCTGGAACATGCTGCCCTTGGCTCTCATGGGCACTCAGGATCCTCTGCTTTTTAAGAAACAATAAAAAACATTGCTTTTTTTAGCCTCTAATCTGTGTGCATTTTTTCTTTCTGGAGCAAGCGCCGGGACACTCTTGAGTAGCTGTGCGCTGTATAAATTAAATATAACATAACATTACCCTGAGTGAGTTTTCATGGCCATGTGGATATGGAGTAAGGCGAAGGAGTACAAGTCTCTGCCTTGTCTTACTCTGCTTGAAAGAGGCGTTCCATGGGTGTTGGTGTGGGTGTTCCCACTCAAAACTCATGTATTTTGACACTGTCGAGCCTTACAGCATTAGGTAAACATGTAGCACCAAAACCGCACCTCCCTAGAGCAGGGGTAATGAGGAGTAATATTTACATTTCTGCTCGTGTTTTCCTCTTTCTAGGTGTGCTGCATTCTGCAGAATACAGATAGAGGAAAACGATTCTTGTGATTGTTTTTGTGCAGGGAGGTGCCCCTTCCTGCACAAAAACAATTGTGCTAACAACACTGACGCCATTAAACCATTGTGAAAGGGTGCCTGCTTTGGCACACAGCTGCAAAATGTGTGCCGGCGCTGGCTAAAAGGACAGGAATGTACCCTATCTTGTAAATACGGTGCATTCCTTTCCTTTTGAATTGACGTCAGGCAGTGCAGCAAAATGATTCACAATGCTGCCCTGCGCTAATTTCTTGTAAATATACCCATAGGAGTGGATTAAGGACGTAACCTACAAGCAGCCCCTATGCATTGCATTTATAGGCAATCCTACCCTTTCAGTTTGTCTCACTACTGAACCGTACAATCACGACATCAGGAGCGGAAAACTTGCCTGGGACGCCAGCGGGCGGTGCCGTGAAGTGAACGGCGGTACTTTGCTTGGCAGACGGGGAGCGCCGGGAGAATCCCCAAACTACAGCCCCCAGCAGCCTCAGGGGCGGCGCCCGTGACGCGCCTGGAGCGCCCGGAGGCGATAGAAAAACGCTGACCTCCCTCTCGCCCCGCGAGTCGCGCGGGAGAAGCCCGGGACAAGGGCGGGACAGTCTTTGGCAGTCGTTGGCAGGAGGAGACAGGGCAGGGCCACATACCCTGCTCCTCACAATGGGGAAACGCAAGCTGACTGTGAACGGTGGAGAAGGTAAGAAGGCCAAGGTCCCTAGGAAATCAGAGACCATCATATCTTACCTGACATCTGCTGTGGGGGCCCTTAATGACGAAATTGCAAATGCGGAAAAAGAACTGGGACTCGGCCAGCCCGCTTTAGAGCCCGGGGACCTAATCGACCTAGTTGTCCCCGAGTCTGTTTCTCATATTCCACTGGAACCCAATGTTGTTGTTAGGGCTCCTACTATTCCTCCCGCACCCAGGATTACCACCTCACCTCCTCAACCAAGTAGTGAAATTGTATATCCTGAACTGGCTAATAACATACCATCTAAAGCTAAAAGCAAACGAGGCAAGACAATTCGTAAGGGTGACTCAGGCAGTGCGGACAAACTGATTCCTGAGGATGTTCGAGCCAACCTGGCCGTAATGATCGAGGGCTTATTCGAATCGCGGTTGGAACCATTGTTGGTCAACATAGCGAAAGACATTGTGGACACTCTGAAATCATGTGTGAATAACATTATGAGTAAATGCGACAAGATTGATAAATATTTATATGAGCGCAATGCACACAGTGAGACGCACTCTAAAAGTAACTTAACATCTGAGCAACAAGGGAGGGTTTCCATGACAACTAATGAGCCAGTCAGCTCGCATATGCAATCGCATAGCACTAACTGTGCCCCTATGGTCATAGCACGTGATGATAGGATTGCATCTCTGCGAGGGGCACAAAAGGCTGATGGGGTGGGGGTTGGGGCACCAAGTGTGGCAGCGACCCCAATAGCGACCCCAATAGCCCAGGGGCACCAACCCAACGATCCTCGTAAAAGACTGACCTGGGCAGTGGACCTTCCACCGGATGCTGCCCGTTTAGTCGGTATTTTGACCGGGATCCCGTGCCTTAAACCACACCAGAGTGAATCTGAATCCGAGCTGCTAAATAGAACTAGAAATTGGTGTTCACAGTTCAGTAGTGGGAGTGTGGATGTGGGCAAACACATTATAGCTGCTCGAAGGGTGGATTGGGTGGGAAGGAAGGTCAAATGCATCCCCGGAGACTGTAATTGTTAACTTTAACAGATGTAATATGGCAGATACTCTTCTCTGGGATGGTTCTGATCTAGTTGGTGCTGGTATTAGACCACTCCCACTAGGGTACTTTTACCCCCCTCCCACACACCCTCAGCCAAGATCATCCCACCCGCCTATCCCACACCTGATAGGAAAAGCAGGAGGGATAGGGGCTCCGCCACATATATCCTACCAAACCCACCAGGCTCTACTGCGGGTGAGACCAAATCTCGTAGTAGCTCCACCCACCCAAGAACATTATATTGGCAGTCAGGGGACAGGAATCTTACTCAGTAATAGGTTCTCCCCCCTTTCTACTGACTCTCCCCTAGATTCCAATGATTGACAACCATCCACCGTGCCCTCTATTTCGGAGGTCATCCCTGCACATAGGTATCGCCACATACCAGTGGTAAGCTGGAACATCGCAGGGCTAGGGAAGAAAGCCACAGACGCTAGATGGTTAAACTTTGTGTCCCAAAACGAGATTTTGGGCTTCCAGGAAACATGGGATGCCAGTGATAACTTTTTCTTGGACGGGTTCCGGAGTTTTTCAGTCAAGGCAACCCCCGGGGAGGGTGGCAGGCACAAAGGAGGGCTGCACATGCTTTTCTCTTTAAAATTGGCGGGTGTCACTAGTAAGATTGATTGTACCTCTGATAACATCTTATGCATCGAGTGGGCCAGGCCAAATTCTCCGCTAACTCTGATAGTTAATCATTACAATGCCCCTACAAAGGATAGAAACTGTTCACACTTGAAGTCCCTATTTTTGTTTTTATCTTCATATAAGTCAAAGCAACATGCTTCTTTCGATATCCTGTTAATGGGAGATTTTAACGTCCACCCATGTGGCTGGGGTTGTTTGGACAAAGAGGTACTGGGCCCCCCGGGAGCTGTCAGTACTCACTTTGAGCATACTGCACAGGGGGCGGACTTGGACGATCTACTCGCAAATCTAAATTTATATGAGGCTGAAGGGTCATGGGGAGATGAGAGGGCACCGACTTTTGTAGGCAGGGATGCCAGTACGATTATTGATTATATTTCTATTACTCCCGGGCTAATCGATATGGTGGTATCCTACGAAGTGTGTACTTCCCCTTTCAGTGACCATAATCCTGTAGTCTTGACCCTGGACATGGGTAGCAACATTGTCACCCAGGTTGAGCGATAGGGGAACCGTGGTGATACCCTCGTCCCTAGGGAGCGGGGCCGCAGATTAAATTGGGCAAAGGTCGTCCCGGATAGCTTTATGGACAACCTTCTACAGAACAGACAAGCTGACATCACAATTTGCATGGACAGCACATCTGAAGGCACCGCCATCATTAGTTCTTTCACCTCTATATGTACACAAATTAGCCATGACCTGACGACCATAAAGAAACGAGTGGATTCATCTAGCCCTAGAAGGTTTGACAGGGTTTGCTCTAAAAAACATAATGTTCTCCTTCAGGCTCTTAAACAGCAGCCAAGAGATAGGGAGTTGGTGGGCCGGCTTAGAAAAGAATATAGGCAGGCTACCGAGACACGTAAAAAAACAATAAAAGTGAGGCCTGGGACAGCTTAACAACGGTTAGTGTACTGAGAGACAGTTCCCAATTCTGGATGATTTTAAATCACCCTTACTTTGCCATCTCAAATAATACCGTTCTGGACTGTGTGATTCCCGAGGACGCCTGGGTGAATCATTTTAGTAAAATATATAATAGCGAAGATGGGCCAGTTACACTCCGTCCTCAACAGCCTTTGACTGAAGCATCTCCTCTGTCCTTTTCTGAATTTGAGGTTATCAGGGCAATCGATGAAATGGCCAAACATAAGGCCCCGGGACCAGACGGTGTCCCTGCAGACCTATACAGCTCCCAGTCACCATTATGGGCCAAAATTCTTACCAATGTTTTTAGGTCTCGCCTGTCGATGCGCATGCGCATCGAGCTTGCGAGCCTATTGCGGCTTAAACAACCTTTAACTAAGAAGCAAGGAATCGTGGCGATTCCTTGCAGTGCCCGTGACTTTTAAGCTCAATGCGCATGTGCATTGAGCTTAAAAGCGCGTGCACATCAGTTCCCTCAGCCGCAATCGCCGTCTGTTCCCTCAGCCGCATTCCTCCCTACACCTTTTGAAGTGAAGCTTAGCTTCACTTCAAAGGCCCCGGCTTCTTCACACCCACATGCCGCTCTCCCCGCTCCGCCCCCTCCCCTGCCCGCCGTGTGCATTTCTCCTCCACCCCCTCCCCACAGCAATGCCCTCCGTCTTGTTTGTTAATTTCCTCCAACTGCCCATCTCCTTTCAATACGTTTCCATTTAATCGCCTACCTCTCGATGTCCCTCATCCTCATCTCAACTCATCTATCACTCCAGCTATCTCCTCTTACACGTTATACGAATATCTCTCTCTTCACCTCCGTCCCACGATCTCTCATCTCTCTTCCTTTCACCCTCTAATCACGATCGTCTATTCTGTTGCTCTCCCCTCGCTAGCCCTCTCCCCCACCTATTAATCTTTTCTGTTTTCTACGCATTTTCACCCTCTTACGTCTTCCTTTTCTCCCTCGTGCTTCCTTCATCTTTCCTTCTCTAACCATTTTCCTCGTCCGCCTCCCGCCATCTCTATACACCTCTCCCCTTCTGTGACCGTCACTCTCCTTCCCTGCATCTCCGTCGCTCTAAGCACCCCTATATCTCAGCCCTCTTACCCCCGTCGCACCTATTTAATCTCTAACTTCTGTCATGTCTCCCCAGTACCCATCTACTCCTGTTGGGTCACCTCGTGCTCTTCTCCTCTGTCCCACATGTCCTTTCATTTTCCCTCTCGCAATCCCATTTTACAGCTGCTCTTCTGATGTGTTCTCTCCATTGCTGCATGTTTCCTCTTTCTACTTTTTCCTATTGTCTGTTTCCCTACCCTCGCTCTCCCCAGCCCCCGCCTCCATTTGTCTCCGCTCACTCTCTATCCATTTCTCTGCACGTTTCCATCTCCCGGTTAAATAATATTTTATTGGCAAGACAAATCAGCTAGACATTCACGGAAGAGAACAGGACGAGCTGCCAGCCCTCCAGCCCCCGACCCTGTTCAATATGCCCTGTTCAGTGACGAGGGAAGGCACATGCTGAGGTGCCATTTCTGACAGGGTGGAAATAAGCCGTTCTGCAGGCCTGTGCGCGTTTCCCTCAGGGGAAAGAGTCCGAGTTTTTGTGCCGCGGTATGTTGCCGTTTGTGGGAGACGTTCGCTTGCTGTGGAGCACGATGCCATGGTGTAAATCTACATGATGTCACCCCGTCCTTCCGAATCCCCCCCCCTCACCAGTTTCTCACAACTCAGGGATAGTCGTAGAAATTGAGTTCAAGGGGTACCCCAGCCTGTCCCAGCCTCCCCCTGCAGGAGCCTGCGCTACGCCCCAGGCTCCATACGATTTTTTTGCTACTCGCAATCACTCACCCTCACCCACCCTCACTCACCCTCACTCACCCTCACTCACCCTCACCCACACTCACCCTCACCCTCACTCACCCTCAACGCCTCACCCTCACTCACTCTCAACCCCTCACCCTCACTCACCCTCAACACCTCACCCTCACCCTCACTCACCCTCAACCGTTCACCCTCAACCCCTCACTCACCCTCACTCTCACTCTCCCTCACTTACCCTCAACCCCTCTGCCTCACCCTCACTCACCCTCACTTACCCTCAACCCCTCAGCCTCACCCTCACTCACCCTCACCCTCACTCACCCTCAACCCCTCACCCTCACTCACCCTCACCCTCACTCACCCTCAACCCCTCACACTCACTCACCCTCACCCTCACTCACCCTCAACTCCTCACCCTCACTCACCCTCAACACCTCACCCTCACTCACCCTCACCCTCACTCACCCTCACTCACACTCACTCACCCTCACTCACCCCCACCCTCACTCACACTCACTCACCCTCACTCACCCTCACTCACCCTCACTCACCCTCACCCTCACTCACCCTCACCCACACTCACCCTCACTCACCCTCAACACCTCACCCTCACTCACCCTCAACCCCTCACCCTCACCCTCAATCAGCCTCAACCCCTTACCCTCAATCACCCTCACCCTCACTCAGCCTCAACCCCTCACCCTCACTCACCCTCAACCCCTCATCCTCACTCACCCTCAACCCCTCACCCTCACTCACCCTCAACCCCTCACCCTCACTCACCCTCACTCACCCTCACTCAGCCTCACCCTCACTCACCCTCACTCACCCTCACTCACCCTCACTCACCCTCACCCACACTCACCCTCACCCTCACTCACTCTCAACCCCTCACCCTCACTCACTCTCAACCCCTCACCCTCACTCACCCTCAACACCTCACCCTCACCCTCACTCACCCTCAACCGTTCACCCTCAACCCCTCACTCACCCTCACTCTCACTCACCCTCACTTACCCTCAACCCCTCAGCCTCACCTTCACTCACCCTCACTTACCCTCAACCCCTCAGCCTCACCCTCACTCACCCTCACCCTCACTCACCCTCAACCCCTCACCCTCACTCATCCTCACCCTCACTCACCCACAACCCCTCACACTCACTCACCCTCACTCACCCTCAACTCCTCACCCTCACTCACCCTCAACACCTCAGCCTCACCCTCACTCACCCTCAACGCCTCACCCTCAACACCTCACCCTCACTCACCCTCACCCTCACTCACCCTCAACCCCTCACCCTCAACACCTCACCCTCATCCCCTCACCCTCACTCACCCTCACAACACATATTGTGTTACAATAGGTGTCACATTTGCGGAAGATAAAACTATCTAGAGATGTAGCATAACGACCAGAGCTGCCATATAAGTCACGTAAATACTAAACATGTTGCATTCCAAATGCTATAGGTGTCACATTTGCAAAAGTTATAACTATTGGCATTGTAAATGACAAAGCCATCAATATAGCAATTTTAACATCGCACCAAAAAAATTTTTTATGTCATTTACAAGACCAATAACTACAACTTTTCTAATGCGATACTTATTGCATTCCAACACCACTCATCCACGCAACGCCACTCACACACGCAACGCCACTCACACACGCAACGCCACTCACACACGCAACGCCACTCACACACGCTACGCCACTCACATACGCAACGCCACTCACACACGCAACGCCACTCACACACGCAACGCCACTCACACACGCCACTCATCCACGCAACGCCACTCATCCACGCAACGCTACTCATCCACGCAACTCCACTCTTCCATTTGCAAAAAGAAAAATGTCTAACTATTCTATTGCGAGACCTATTGCATTTCCAATGCTTGTTAATTCAACTGTTAATGAGGGATTTCCAAAAACCTGGTCCACCTCAACCATTATCCCTATATTTAAGAAGGGCTCCAGATCCGATCCGGCCTGTTATAGGCCGATCTCGCTAATCGATTCTGCCGTAAAGATTCTTGGCAGAGTCATTCTACACAGACTAGGCAATATCATTAAGGAGAAGGGGGTGCTCTCTGACCTACAATATGGTTTCAGAGAGAAACGAGGTACAATAGAGCAGTGTTTGAACCTCCACATGCTGGTCAGTAAATACACTATGGCAAAGGAGGGCCTTTTATATCTGGCCTTTATGGACCTCTCCTCGGCCTTCGACCTGGTCAATAGGGCCAAGTTATGAGCCATATTGGCCGGCATTGGGATTGATCCCCCTCTGGTAGACTTCCTGGCCGCACTTCACTCAGACTTATCAGCCACCATTAGAACCAATCGTGAAGGTAGTACCACCAGACCTTTTAGTTCTAGAAGAGGTGTGAGGCAGGGCTGTATCTTAGCCCCACTTCTGTTCCCACTTTATATTAACTCCCTAGATAAAGCCTTGGAGGGGTCCACACCTGATATCCCCTACGTGGGGGGGTCCGCAGTACCCGTACTCCTCTACGCAGACGATGCGGTGCTCTTAGCCCGTACAGGGGTGGGGTTACAGAGGCTTCTCGACGCATTTGGCCACTTCATGACTTCGTTAGACCTTTTGGTCAATAACAAAAAATCACATATCATGCTGGTAGGGAAGCGACCTAGGCCAAAAAAGTTGAAATCTTTTAGCTGCTGCGAAGAGGGGATTTCGAGGGTACAAGTGTTTACCTACTTGGGTGTGATATTTGAAGAGAAGGGCTCCTGGACCCCACAGGTGGATGCAAAATCTCTAGCTGTCACTAGATCCACCTCCGCACTTTTGAGTTTCGCTAAGCGTCTTGGGTCTCGACCGATGGAGGCATTATTGAAGGTTTACAAAACCAAATGCTTATCTATAGCCTCCTATGGAGCCCCACTGTGGGGTTACTCCCACTGTGGTAAACTACAGACAGTAGAAAATCATTTTCTTAGGTCTTTATTGGGTGTTCCACAATCTACACCAGTTCTATCGATACACACTGAGTTAGGGTTGGGATATATCACTGACTTGCTCCAACTAGCGCCCCTAATATGTTGGACCAAAATCTGGCTGAACAAGGACATTACATTAAACCATACTATTCTTAGGGACTGTATGTCCTTGGATAATGCCTCAAAGATTCCGTGGCTGGAATACGTAAAGGGGGAGATGGGCAGACTTGGCAGGCCTGACCTTTTTAGTCACCCAAACACTATACTTAGGGAAGACCTGAAATGGATTAAAGAAAACTTTATGAGGAGGGCAACCCAAACACGGGAGGAGAAAGAACTAACAAAACCTAGAGCTAGAGCCAACTTCCTCCTTCTGACTACGCCCCAAATTGAACCTTATCTAAAAATCGTGAGCAGACCATTCCATCGTCATTTGCTCATTAGATTTAGGTTCAATATAATCCAATACTCCCTGGGTGATTTCCCTGTGTGGGGTGTCCCTGATGAGTCTACCCCATGTAGCTGCGATAATTTTTCTGAGCAGACCCTCATGCATTTTGTCATGTTTTGTGGCCACTATAAAGAGAGTAGAATGAGGTTTTTGGCACCCATTTTAAGAGACGCAGGTTTTGTCCAGGTACGCCCTGCTCTACTTTACTTGCAGGTATTAGGTAGCACCAGGACAACCCTCGGGGTTGCTAGCTTCCTGGTCGCAGCCATGCGTACGAGGACCAGGATGCTATCCCCGAGGTAACTGGAAGGGTGACCTCACTATCTTGTATTCGCTGCTATTGTTTTTTAACTATATTTAACCTTTTTATACTGTGTATAAATTATATTGGCGTGAACTTTTATATATATGTACAGTGGACATTGTTACAGATTTCGACCCCTGAATGTCTTTTAGCTTCATGAAATTTGTTACAATGTAATTAATTTCTAAATTTATGCTGTCTTGTTGCTTTTATGATTTTAAATGTAATCGAATAAAGCTTGTTTTGACAATCAATCAATCACGACAGTCCTCTGAACGTGCTCCATTCTTTGTTTTCTCTGATAAGTGGGACTCTGATGTTGGACAACACCCCAACCAGACCCAATCTAAGTGAGATCAGCTACAGGCTATGCATTGACAGGTCCTGTCAGCAGTTGCAGATTAATATTGCAAGGGTACAAGACATTTTACCTGTATTGAAAATAGCTCAGTCCTAAGCTAAATACCTTTCTTGAATATCTCACAGGTACTGACTCAGTTACTCTTCTTTGCCTCAGTTTCTTTTCTCTTATTATTGAAGTCAATATTTGGTGATGGAACACCAAAATTACTTTCTGAACAACTATTCCAGGTATTAGTCTATCCCTGCAGCATAATCAACTTTAATAATTGGGGGAGGAGTTTAGAAATATCAAAACACTTGCTCTGGCATGTGCATATGCAGCTATATCACCGCCAGTTCTTAAACACATAATCTAGAGGATTAGAAACCAACCCTTTATAAGATATTTATTTTTATTGTGATTATTAATATTTTAATCACAAACAAAACTCATTGAACATACACAGTTTACAGTATAAACCTGATAGGGATGTATAATGAAAACATATTCATATTTTAATGCATGCCCTGACAGAAAAGTACAACCAAGAAAACAAATTAGCATAAGTCTAGACCAATGATGACCTCCGCCTACTAGAGAAGGAGGTTAGGTGGAACGTCATCTTCATTAGGTCCACTCAGGCTAGCAGCAAATCTGTTTTTTGGATGGATTACCAGCAGCAACGGTTCCTCCATTATGGCGGGGGAGAGTTGCCCCCACCAGTGGATGCAAAACTTGAAAAACAAAATAATTGTAAAACAGGTTTGTTATCATTTTATTGTTCATCACAGGGCCGATTCTTGGCTGCTGGGTCATTGTGATGACAGGAATGGAGAGGATTGGTGGGCATTACTACAAGTGTGCATGTGGGTTTGGCCGGCTGTCTTAGGATGGCCAAACTGACATGCACACTGAGATGTCTCCAACCTGATTTGTGTTGCTGGGTTAAAGACAGCAGGTACAGGTGTCTAGTACCTGTGGGAGCACAAATCCAGTCCGCTCAGGCCAATCTTGGTGCTTCTCTCATGCAGCCAGCAGCACAAGAGCATTGTCTGGATTGGCTGTAGGGGAGTCTGGGAGCCTCAGTATGTGCTGCGGTGAAGCCAGAGGAGCAGAAGACTGGCAATGTAGTGGGCAGAATGTAAGTTCAGGTTTTTTTATGTGTTCTTAGTGTCATTCCCCCGCTACATTGCATCGCCAAAATTTTCTGACATCAACCACTACTGGTTACCAGCATTTGCAAGTTAATGACAATATTGAGTGTTTCAGGGTGGTGCATGCTACATAGACTGGTGTTTAGCACAGTCCTCTTAAATATTTATAACTTTTCCTTAACGCCGCCTTGTAAGTAAGGGAAAGCCCCTATCACCGCAGGAATATCACAAAAAGTGAAGTTCCTATGGGGACAGGGGCTTGTAAATATACCCTGAGTTTGCTATTAAAGGATTCTTTCAAGGAGCCTGTGTGAAAAAAAGAAAAAAGACCCCTTGCGCTATCGGAAGGTCACTTTTTGTGACGTTCCGTGGCGCAGAAGCCTGCGTGATATTTATCAGGCAGCACTAAGCCACTTTTTTGGGCTTAATGCTGCCTGATAAATATCAGTCCCTTTAACGCAGTGTTATGCGTTAAAGTGGGTGTAGCTGGGTGTGTTCCCAGCAACATCCATGGCCTTTTGACACTGCCCCAGATTTACAACAAATCGTAAATCTGAGGCAGTGCCAAAAGCTTACGCCTCCCCAGAGGTGGCGTAAGGAAGGCGCAACAGGGAGAAATATCTTTATTTCTCCTAATTTTTCCTTTTTCTATGTGTGCTGCATTCTGTAGCACACATAGAAAGAGGAAAAGCCTCTTGTGATTATTTTTGTACAGAAAGGTTTCCCTTCCTGTACAAAAATATTCATCCCTGCAATGCAGTCACCCTTGCACCATTATGCAAAGGTGCCTGTGTTGGCGCAGGCAGCCCATTGTGCGCTGGCACAGGGGAAAAGGACAGGAATGCGCTGTTTCTTATAGATACTGCGCATTCCTGCCCTTTTCTTTTGCCGTAGGGAAGCACAGCAGAAAGGCCTGCTGCTCTTCCCTACGGCAAAACCTCATAAATGAGGCCCACAAAATTTAAGAAATCAAAATTTTCTTGTGAGTACTGATTCCTATATATGGAAATTATAAGACAAGATTTATATATATGAATTTAGGAAATAATATTCTGAAGAATCACGCGATTTCTATCTTGTAGGTTACCAAATCCATCAGACACTGAAGTGTGAATTGAAGTTTAAAGGTGATTTAAAATACAATTCTGGAAGACTGAGTGTGTATGACAGAAAAATAAGGTATTAACATTGGGTTTGTTTTCTAAAGTAATTTGGAGACGGGGTTCAGGCAAAACATGTCTTTAATCATTGGCCCCATTTTCCATTATTAAGGCAATACAATTGAATTCCCCGTGGAGTGTCTCAAGACGACGTAAGGCGAGCCATGTGAGGAGCACTAAACTTCTTTTTCTTGTTTCTCATTCTCAAACCCCTTTCCTTTGGCTGCTCTGCCAATATAGTTACGGAGGTTGGTGAAGAGAAATGGAGCATAGGAGGGTAATAATCACTCCTGCAAGGTGTTACAAGAGAATCAGGTTATTGCTTGAGACTGTTATTCTGGTTTTCTGAAAGGCATTCTGATTCCCATGTGGCTTCCTTATGAGCCTTGTCATTGTCCTGTCAACCCTGAAGTACTCGTTTTTGAAGGTCTTTTCTATCTGCTGTCTCCTATGATCTTCTTCTCTCAGTCTTCTCCTTCTTGACCTTCTTTGTTTCCTAGTCTTGGTCCTCTGCCTGGTCTCATCGCAAATCCCTATTTTCTGTGCGGTTCTGCTTTTCTTGGTTCTTCTCCTAGGCCTGATCACTTTAGCCTGTTCACTTTGGTACTAGATTCCTGGAATGGTGCTCCTAGTTCTGGTTCTTCCTTGCCCTGGTTTTGTGACATTTCCTGGTCCTGGGACATTCCTGCCTTGGTTCTACCTGAGCCTCTTTTCCCTTGTACCCGTTGTCCTGGTCCTACTGATTATCCTCACCCTATGTGGCCCATCTTGTCCTGGCATGCCTGGGCCTGGCTCAGGCCATCTTGCTCCTCCTGGCCCTATTCCCTGTCCTCTTGGTCTTCCTGGTATTAGTATGAACAGGCCCTTTTTTCCCTTATTTGGGCCAGGTCATCTTGATCGTGGTTCACTCCTCTTGGGCCTCCTGGCTCTGGTTGTCCTGCTCCTCGTCATTCTGGTCACCTTGGTCATGCTGCATGAGGTCCTGATCTTCCTGCTCCACTTAGTACCTTGAGTCCTGGTCATCTTGTTTCTGGCCCTCTTGTCCTCCTAGCCTTGTTACTGGACCCTTTATCCTAATCTGTCTAGTCCACATAATCCTCCTGGCTGTAGTTTTGAGTAATAATCAGTCAGTCAGTCAAGAAGCTTTTATTCGATATGCAAGATATCTTATAAGCGTACACAAAATACGGTAAATACAAAACTAGAAAAGACATTATTTTAAAAAACAGTATTTAAATGTACCTTAAAAAGGGATAAAAAGACATGTGATGTCAAGATAAATTAACTAAAAATGAATTAAACCACAATTGACAATCTCTTGCATCGGATCAGCCAAGACTGCTTTAAAAATTTGGCTACACCACAAACAATGGGGGGGGGAGTGTCCGTCATTAGGATGCGCAGGGCTACTAGATAACTACTCGTGCCCATATTGCGACAAAGGGGTTTAAGCCAAAAACTCCTAGATTTAGCATAGTCGGGACACTCGAACAGGATATGCGTAATGGATTCTATCCTGGTGGGACAGCATGCACAAAAAGGAGACGTGTGAACACATGATTTCCACTTAGACACCAGTGCACCGACTGGGAGGGAGCCCACTCTAAATTTAAAATACAATGCTCGATCAAATGGAAGGGTAATAAGGTCCAGGTAGGGCTCGTAAACCACTGTATCCTTTACTGTTAAAAAGGCAACTGTGGATTTACAATGTCCAGAGTTTGTAACTAGCTGGTCCTTAACCCAATTCCAGTATAACCTTTTCAGGGCCTCTTTTGGTGGAGCCGATCTAGATAACCAACAATTCCCCAGTCCAATTTCCTCCAACAGTTTTTTGGTGTCTCTCAGCCACTTGATTTTTGCCCAGCCACCCAAGCTCATTATCTCAGCCAACCCTTCAGCATACGATTTTAACTCTTCGCCCCTCCAGATGCGTGCCCATAAGAGGAGTGGGCGAAGGCGGGCTTGGTCTTTTATGTTATTACATCCTGTGTCCAGCAGCACAGGCACGGTTGGCGTACTTGGTGGGATGGCGATTAGGGATTTCAGGAGCTTACTCTCTGCTGATGCCAAGGAGTCCAGACAGCAATGACCCCACAGTTCGGCCCCATACAAAGCTGATGTTACTACCTTGGCCTTGTAGATGTCGATTACTGGGGCAAGCGACCTCCTTGGTGATGCCCGGAATTCCCTCAGGAGGGCACCTCCAGCTCTCTTATGGTTCAATACCATCTTAACAATGTGGGGCGTCCAATTCATGCTGTCCGTTATCCGAATTCCAAGATAGTCAAATTCGGATACTTTCTCCAAGGCAACAGAATTGAGAGTGGGGGGGCGACCCAGTTTCCTTGGAGGATTTAGGACTAAAAACTTAGTTTTGTCCACGTTGATTACTAAGCCTTTTGCACCGCAAAAGTCCTGAAAACGAGTTAGCAATTTCTGCAGACCTTGCGGAGTCTTTGATATCAGGAGCGTGTCATCCGCAAAGAGCAGGGTGGGGATCCTCACTCCTCCAAGACAGGGAGCGTCGGCTGGTTCTTGCTGGAGATATTCCACCACCCCATTCACATATAGTGAGAAAAGGGTGGGGGCCAAAACGCATCCCTGTCTCACACCCCTAGACACTGGGATTTTCTCTGTTAGCTCTCCATTACTTCCCCAGCGGACCTGAGCAAAGGTATGTGCATGAAGGCTTATGAGAAGGGACAGGATGTAGGGAGGCAATCCCAGCCCATGCAGCACCCTCCATAACTCCTCCCGGGGAACTAGGTCAATGGCAGTCCTCAGGTCTATAAAGGCCAGGTATAGGCTGCCCTTGCCTAGCTCCACCACCTTCCACCCAAGGAGTGCCAACCTAAACGCCTGCTCAATCGTCCCCATTCCTGCCCGAAAGCCTGCCTGGAAGTCTGATAGTATTTTATTTTCCTCCACCCAATGGAGGATCCTCCCAAGTATGGCTTTTCCTGCTATCTTTTGGGTGGAGTCTATAAGGCTTATGGGGCGGTAGTTTCCCGGGATTTCTCTGCTTCCTTTTTTATAAATCGGGACCACCACCGCCCCCTTCCAGGAATCGGGCACTGGCCCTCCCATCATAATGTCATTGAGGAGTGCTGCAATGACCATTCCCCATACCACTGGATTTGCCCACATAAGATCCCCCGGTAGACCATCTGGGCCTGCTGCCTTGAGGGGGGCTACCCACCCTATTACCTTTTCAATCTCTAAAGGTGTAAAGAGGTTATAGGAATGGGGTCCAGATACCACTGGGAAGGTCGCCCTATCACTTAGTTCCCCATCCGCCGGGAGATATAAAGCCCCAAAATGGTTTACCCAGCTTTGAGGGGGAATACTACAGGGTCTCATAGTTTCCTCGGGCCTGTTCCGGGAGCCTACAAGGTTCCAAAAGCCCCTTGAGTCTTTACTTTTGCTAGCAAGGAGTAGGTCCTCCCAAAATCTCTCTTCCCACTCCATCCTAGCACTTTTAAGGGACCTATTGTAAGCCTTCCTTGCTTCCAGTATAGCACTGTGGGATATATGTTTCACTGCCTCTACGAGCATTGTTTTATGTACCCTACATGTTTGCGTGTACCAACCATTATCCTGCTTTCTTCCTCGTTTGTTTCCTAACTTGCAAGAGGGGATAGTAAACACATTGGTCAAAGCCTCTACTAAAGAGACAAAGACCCCACTGGCCATACCCACCCCTGTCGGGAGAGACCCCAGATTTGACTCAGCTTGATTTAAAAGGGTTAAGATTTCTCCAACTCTTTCCTCAGAGAGGACCAGTTTAGCCCATTTTAAGCGCCTACCACAGAGAGAGACCACAGACTCGTCAGGGGGAGCTATTGCGAGATTAAGGGGACCCTTTTTAAGAGAGCACCACCACTGGACCATGGTTAAGGAAAGTGGGTTGTGGTCACTATCAATCGATGGGACCACCACCATATCCCTCGCATGGCTCCAGAGACACACCTCCATTAAGATATAGTCTATTCTGGAGGTGTGTCCTGGTCTATTATATGTATGTGCCCCCACCCTATCTGAAGTTGACCTCCCGTTCACTGCTCTTAGATTAGATTCAAGGGTCAGGGAGTATAGTTGTAGGGCCACTTCTGTCCATCTCTTGATGGGTGGAATCTCTAAAACTGGGATCCCTAGCCTAACATCCTCCTCGTCCTGGTCTAGGGCAACATCCGAGCCTAAGGGCTCGAACGTACAGTTCATGTCTCCCGCGACCAGGATACATGACTTGTGTGGGGTTATATTCAAAAGGGACTCTAGGAGAGATAATACAGAGGACTTCCTCCCGCCCTTGGTTCCTCTAGCGTACACATTGTAAACATTCAGTATGATTCGTCCCCTAGGGTCTCTTAGAATAATATTTTGGATGTCCGGGGAGCCTGTCGGTGGCTCCTCTATTCTGCAGTCTAGGGAAGCTGCTACCCATATGAGCAGGCCACCCGAAGGGCGTCCTCTCCCTGATTCAGAGGATAGGGCAGGCACAGAGTGGGAAGAGAATCCCACCCTATGTACCGGCTCCAAACTCCAGGTCTCTTGAAAAATGCATAAGGAATGCTCATCCACCAAGGCATTCCAATCTGGAAGGGCCAACTTTCTTGCAATCCCTGCGATATTCCAGCTGAGAACCTTAAAGACCTGGTCCGTCACAGTTGGTGCATCGCTGGTCGCAAGAGCACTACTGGGCAGGGACCTCACAGAAGGAACATGCAAATTACAATCAAGAGGAGTCGGCAGAAGGACTGCCGACCCACTGTCACTTACTAATGAGGGAGAAGCTGTTCGTGGTGGTGGCTCTACCCTAGGGCCTATTCTATTAACTGGTACCATATCTATATCTACAATTTCCCTTGTGTCGCCCTCCTGCATTCAACAGCTTCCTGGGCCCTGCGGGTTCAACCCGTTAGCACCAGGTCCCCCAGCCCTCCGTGGGTCCAAATTTTGGCAAAAGCCAAGAGTCTTAGGACCCTCCCAAGGCGGCGTGGCAATTTGCCTGGGGTAGAAAAAAGTTAAATCCACTACTTTAACCCCTTGTGAATCCATGGTTTTTATAGGGCCGCAGATGGAGCTCACTACTCTGGGATCTTGGAAGTTTATTATTACACAGTCCCCCTCCTGTGTTTTTTTCCCTTGCCCTATCCACCCTACTCTGCGGACACTTAAGATAAGCCCATCCACACCAGTCGAAATAGGCTTGTTTAACTTTAGCCAGTGGATGCACTTATTTTTAAGTGACTGGTGGTTTTCCAGCTGTCCTTCCTTCAGTGGGGGAACATTTACCAGAACTGCAACAAAGGGTTGGCAGTCTGGTGGGAGGTTTATGGGGGGGATCTGCCGTTCTAATTTAGGACGGGCCACTTTGGTAACAGCTGGGGTTATAGTTAAAGGGGCAGTTTTGGCAACCATTCCTAACACTGATCCCTTGGTTTTATCTTCTTTGCCAAGTATTTGACTATCTTTAGGTTTACCTTTACTTGCCACGGGCTGGCTTTGTGGAGTTAGCTTAGATGTAGGTTTCGCAACCCCTGTGGACGTTGTCATTCCCTTAGGATAAGGCCCCGCCACAGGTGGGGTAAGAATTTTAGGGACTTTGGCTCACACTCTGCTAGGTTCAGTCTTATTTGACCTGGTAGGGGAATTAGAGTCTACCTGTGGTGACGAAGAAGGTAGAAGAGCTACCTGGGGCGCACTCCCCTCTAGGCCAATAACCTGGCTGTTACTCACTCTTTTTAGGTGTTTGAAGGTAGTTTTAAGTGAGTAAAAACCATCTAGGGTTGATTGCTCCAGTTTGTCTATTCTAGCCCCCAAGCCCTTAACCTGAGTCAGCAAGGGCATCAAGAGACTATTTACCCTCTCCAGAATAGAATCAATAGTCATGGGGATGATAACTGTGGGGGCTTTATCAATACTATTACTAGAGGGCGTGCAGTTATTTAAACCCATTTGTGAGGCTACAGCATCCCCATCCACCTCAGCCTTATCCTCTGGGACCAGCCCCATTGCATTATTCCCGCCCTGGCCAGAAGGCTTTTTTGTTTGTTTATAGAACGCGGCCTGTCTCACCTGCCTCTTCTTATTAGAATTGGCTGCCTTTTTACTTTTGTCACTTTTCTTTTGCTTACTTGAATTATGCATTGATGGCGCCCCATCTAGATTTACTGTGGTAGGGACTGGCGGTAATGGTAATGGTGACTGAGTTGCACCATTATTTGGGGGCATAGGTGTTCCAGGTAAAGGTGGTGCAGTTGAGCCGTCCTCCCCCTCAGTGCCACTAGGAGGAAGCGTGGCCGAATGCTCCAACCTATCTATATTTTGCCCTAATTCGAGCAGCGAAGGGGGGTCAATAGGGCAATCCTGGACACCAACATGGGGGGCACATGGGTCTCGCTCACAAGCCGGTGTCAATGCCTGTGCTATGGCCCCCAAGGATGAGCGTCTGGAAGGAAGATAGACCTCGGAGAGACGGCGTTCGGAGATAGCAATTTCCTTGTCTATGACTGCCGCCACTCTAGTTATAAAACGGTCCATAGTTCCAATTACTGGGCTCCCACCGGCAGGTCCCCTTTCGCACTCACTCCTGAGTAGTTTTCCTGAGCGGGTTGACATGATGAGGGGCAGAAAACCCTAGTGAACCACACGGGCCCACCTCAACTCGGGGTAGGGTGACAGAGATATGGCCCAGCCCTGCCTCCTCCTGCCCCGGACGGCCACAGACGCCCGCCCTCTGCCCGGGCTCCGCCCGGCGCTGCCCGCGCGCGTCCCGCGACGCGGAGGGAGTGCCTGCACTTTGTAGCGCCTCCGGGCGCCAAGACAGCGGGAAACAGGAAGTGGACGCAAAGCCCGCTGGGAGCTGTAGTCTCCTGCCGCGTTGGTGGAGCGATGGCGGCGAGACCTACAGCGTTCCCCACCCAGGGACTGGAGCTGCGTGCTGGCTGCGAGATGCTGGCGAGATGGCAGGTAGGCTCGCTGCTGTGTTTGTCCCCCGCTCCCCGAGGGAGTGCCTGCACTTTGTAGCGCCTCCGGGCGCCAAGACAGCGGGAAACAGGAAGTGGACGCAAAGCCCGCTGGGAGCTGTAGTCTCCTGCCGCGTTGGTGGAGCGATGGCGGCGAGACCTACAGCGTTCCCCACCCAGGGACTGGAGCTGCGTGCTGGCTGCGAGATGCTGGCGAGATGGCAGGTAGGCTCGCTGCTGTGTTTGTCCCCCGCTCCCCGAGGGAGTGCCTGCACTTTGTAGCGCCTCCGGGCGCCAAGACAGCGGGAAACAGGAAGTGGACGCAAAGCCCGCTGGGAGCTGTAGTCTCCTGCCGCGTTGGTGGAGCGATGGCGGCGAGACCTACAGCGTTCCCCACCCAGGGACTGGAGCTGCGTGCTGGCTGCGAGATGCTGGCGAGATGGCAGGTAGGCTCGCTGCTGTGTTTGTCCTAATTTGTATTTGTAATAATAGATCTCTTCCAACTGCTCCCTATTTCTTTGGTCATCCTGGTCCTTTTCTATCTGGTCATGACACTCGTTACCATGGACTCCAAGTCCTCCTGTTTTGTGTTGCCCAGTTCAGTGCTAACATACTCTCTTAATCATGTTCCTCCTTGTTTTGGTAATCCTGTTCCTCCACCTGGCCATCCTGATCCTACCACCCAATGCTGTCCATTTGGCTCCTGTCATCCTCATCCTAGACACCAGAGCTATGGTCTTTAAACCTGGTCTCACTCATCGTGATTTGGCAGAATGTGATCCTCCTGGGCTTCTCTGTGCCCCGATCTTTATTGTCCCATTGGGTGTGGTCCACTGGTCCTCTCTGCTCTGGTCCTCTTAGCTCTTGTCCTTCTGGCTCTGATTGCTTTGATCACTGTTCCTGACCAAATTCCTAGTCCTCTTCACTCTGGTTCTGGTTTGCCAGATAAAAAAATTATAGAAAAGGGAAAGGAAGGCATCTCTTGAGTAACCTTTCCAATTTAAATCAAATTGAAAACAGAAAGAGGCTTTGAAGAGATAAACACCAAGTAGAAAGGGTAGCCTCAGATTGTACATGAAACCTCAAAAGACAACGCTGTTTATCTGCTGCCCTGGCCTCCTATTCCCGGTCCTAAAAGTCCTTTTCCTCCTCCTGATTTTGTGCCCACTGGACCTGATCCTCTTTTCTGTTTCTCCTTGTTCTGGTCTTTGTATGCTTAGTCCTCCTAATCACCTCTTCCTTCCAAGCCCCCATTTTTGGCCTTTCCTGGTCCTTCCCTGTTCCTTCCTAGTCTTCTTGATACTAGTCTCCTTGTCTGGTCCTCCTGATCCTTCTCATCCCCAGTTCTTCATACTACAAATGTTGGTTCAGCTGGTCCCCACATCTAATCGGCCTCTTGTGTCATGGGTTTACTAAACCTGACCCTCTAACTCCTTGTTGTCCTGTATTGGGTCATCTTTGTCCTTATGGCACTGTTCCTTGTCCTCTTGGCCCTTCTGGTACTGTGCTGACTGGTCCTGGCCCTCTTTATCTTGTTTGGTTCATTCTGAACCTGGTCATTTTGGTTCTGGTCCGCTTAGCAATCAAGGTCTGAATCCCTTGGTTTTTCTGGCTCTGACCAGCTTGTTCCTCCATATCCTCCTCATCATACCCAGCTGCCACAAGTCCTGCTCTTTCTGTTGCACTTGGTACTAAGCACCTGGTTGCGAGGTGCTGGTACCCCTGGTACTCATAGCCTTTTTCCTGGTCCTCTTATTCCTGATCCTTCTAGTCCTTCGTGCTGTGGTCCTGGTCTTCCTGGCTCTGGTCCTCCTGGTATCAGTGGCGATAGCCCCCTCTTTTCCTTATTTATCCTGGTCCCCTGGCCCTCATTCACCTGATCTTCTTAGTCCACCTCGATCTGGTCCTGACCCCCCTGGCCCTGGCCCTCCTGCTTCATGTCCTTGAGGTTCTATAGCAACAGTCATATTCTCTGTTCTGGTCCTTCACACCCTGGCCATCCTGTTCCTCATCCTCATGACCTTCCTGGTCCTAGGCCTCTGGCTGGGTCCTTGTGCTGTGGTCACTCAGGTCTTGATCTCCTTTGTCTTCCTTCCCCTCTTCAGCCTTGTCCTCCTAGTCCATACACCAGGTTCTGGTCCTCGTTGTCCTTGGTCCTGTTCTCCATGGTCCTCTGTGTTCTTTGACTCTTACGACTTAGCCATCTTTCTATTTGCGCTTAGGTCTAGGTCTGATCCTCCTGGTCCTTTATGACCTGCTCCTCCTGGCCCTAGCCCTCTTAGTCTTGGTTTTCATAGTCCTTGTCTTTCCTGTGATTCTGTGAAAAACACATCCTTTTGGTTCTGGTCTGTTCTCCTGAACCTGGTCCTCATAACTATTTATTCCTGGTCTCCTTGGTCCTGGTCCTTCCTGTTTTTGTCATCTCTTGCTGGTCAGCTTGGCCCTTCCTGGTTCCTAAGTCCTAACCCCTTCTGGTCCTGCTCTTTCCTGGACCTGGTCACCTTGTCTTGCTCCTCCTTACCCTATTACTCCCTGTGCTGCAGATCCCAGACCTGCTGGTCTCTTTGGACCATCTGGCTTCTTTTGCCCTGGCTCTCCTTAGCCTGGCCTCTTCACCCTTGTCCTCATGATCTGGATTGCCCCAGACCTCCTATATCTGTTCCTTATCCCCTTGGTTCTCCTGGGAATGCACCCACTGGTCCTGCCATTCTTGGTCCTGGTTCTCCTTGTTCTGGTCCTCCTGAGCCTGGACATTTGAGTCCTGGTCATCCTGGCAACTCTTGTCCGGCCCCTGGGTCTTCCCGGTAATGGCTGGCCTTGTTCTATCTAATCTTCCTCACCCTGCTCCTCCTACCCAGGTTCTGGTTGGCTGCTCCACTTGGTACTATGAGAATTATTCTGTTGAAGGCTTGGACATGTGACAATGTTGACATTGTGGAACACATTCAGAGGTATATTCTGCCCTGAACTGCAAGTAAACAAAGACATTGCTTTTGAGGGAACATTACAACATTTTGCAGAGTGCTGACAAATTACATGTTAATCAAGCTAATGTCTACGTGCCAAGAAGAGGATAATAGACGCTGGGAAAAGGAACAGTGCCAGTGGAGAAGGGGTGATAGGTGGCATGACAGGACAAGCATAGGTAAAGCCTACAGGTTAGGCTATGTCAAGCTGATGCAATGGTTATTTTTTGCTGTATGCATACGCCACAAAAATAAAAAATAAGAAAATTGCCACTGTCTAAACGTGGCATTCATATTCTTGCAAGACATCTAAGTTTGATAGACAATCATGTGTTCTTTGAAACAGACGGATGAACCTAGAACATTTCTATAAATTATTTTTAGTTTCATTGGTCATCACAGGAAAAGAAAATTATTTTTGATGCAGAGTAAAAGTACTACTACTATTGCCCTTGAGTTACTGTAACTGAAAACACTGGTTAACATACCAGAGGGACTAAAAGGATTAAGAATGTAAGTAAAAAAATATTGGATAAGTATGGGCCCCTCAACACTGGGAATGCAGTGCATTTACGTTTAAACGCATGAGCACATATAACCAGGAGAAAGGCTGTCATTCACAGTGCAAAATGGAGCCAGTGGCTGATGTGAGGTGACTAACTGCTCTCTGCTAATGCTGTGGTGAAGGGAGGCAAAATGTGATTGACAGGTTTACAGAGCAAAGGCTGAAGAGGGCTGACCCTAAGCCCCTCAACGTGCGTATGGATGTACGTACTTTTATTATGACTGAAGTTTTGACATCATTTTAGGAAATTACCCTAGCACATTCACAGCCGACCATTTTGTCCTGCAAATCGGTATCCCCTAGGGATCCTTTTGCCCCCTCCAGTTTTGTACAAAGTAGTTGACATTGTTAACCCTGTAATGAATAAAAATTTTGAACACCTCGTTAAACAATGCAGAGGTTCCACCCGATTGGAAATTGGCAGTGTTTAAACCCTTTCAAAGAAAAGCAGTTATCCGATCCTACAATACTGTCTAATCTTCGCCCATTTCACTTCTCCCAATCCTGAGCAACATGCTTTAAAAAATGGTAAATAACCAACTGACCACTTTTTTAGAAGGTATGAACATACTCCCCCAACACCCACAGCACAAACGGCCTTATATGAGAACCAGGAGCCAGACAAAGTGGGACTAGACAATCAAGCAGCCATTATTAATCTCTCCAATATAGATCTCAATCAAATAACAAGTCAGGATTGAAGCCTAAGTCACAGTGGACACCTACCCTAAACATGGTCAATAGTAAAATAGAACTTTTTGAAAAAGTGGTAGACAAGAACATAGAGGATTTATTGGCCCAACCATTGCACTGGCAAAATAACCTCAGTCGCCGAGAGAAGACAGCCCTAAAGTCACTAGAAAGTAATACAGCCTTAACAATCAAACCAGGAGATAAAGGAGGTAGTATTATTATAATGGACACTGAGGACTACAATAATAGGATGTTGAAACTGGTGAACAATACCTTACATTATTGTAAATCTAGTAGGTCTGAATGGAATGAATTAATACTGAAGGTAGGCAGACTACTTGATTTTGCAAAAGATGATGAAATCTTATGTTTAGACGAATATAAGTTTCTAAAGAATGCAAACCCTAGAATTCCGGCAATTTATGGCTTTCCAAAAGTCCATAAAAGCCTGGTGGATCCACCGATGAGACCCATTGTTTCCAGTATTGACTCCGTAACAGAGCCTCTTAGTAAGTATGTGGACAAATTTCTCCAACCATTGGTAACTAGCCAAAAGGCATACATAAAAGACACTACTGACATGATAGAGAAAATAGAACATCAACCCTATAATGTCAACTCCCAATGGCTGGTAACGTTAGATATAGAGGCCCTCTATACAAATATTCCGCAAGATGACACCATCACCATGTTGGAGGGCCTCTTAAATACAGACGATGGTGATTTTTCCCCACACTCAACATTCATTGTTGAATGTGTGGAGGTCATACTTAAAAACAATATATTCATGTTCAGTAACGACTTTTACAGGCAGGTCAAGGGTACCAGCATGGGAGCCACCTGTGCTCCCAGCCTGGCCTGCCTGTATGTGGCAGCTTTTGAAAATAAACACATCTTTAATAGAGTAGCACCCTTCTATGAGAATAAAACATGTTGGTCATGATTTATCGATGATGTTTTCTTCTTATGGACAGGACCGCAGGAAGTACTTGATGATTTTAAAAATTGGCTTAACCTGGGTGATGCTAATTTGTAATTCACCTCAAATTATGCGAAAGAGAGAGTGGACTTTTTTGATATCAAGATTAAACATGTAGATGGGCAACTGAATGTAGAGTTATACACAAAACCCACGGACCAGAATACAATGCTCCACTATCGGAGCAACCACCCCAGTTGCCAGAAAGATAATATTCCTTTTGAGCAGTATTTAAGAATACGAGAAAATGTGAGAGGTACCCCTTAATCAAAATCAAGGGAAATAGGGTTGACAAACCAATTGAAAAAAGAAATTCCCTTGAGCCAAAGTACAATTTATAATAAACAAAATAATTTTTTGGGCGAAAACAATTACACAATTCGCATATGAAATAATGACCACAATTTATTAACGCCACGGAACCAGAGAAGCAGGCAGTCCTTTGCGGGTGTACAGTGAAACCTTCACTTTTACCGCGAGGACATGACGTAAGCGCCCCTGGTTCCCTTTTTAAATGGAAAGAAAAGCGCTATTTGAGGCCTAACTGTTGGATACGATTACCGCTTAAGTCTAGCGCTCGTAAAACAGGACCTCTACCTGTAACTTGATAAGAAGTCACTATTTTAAAACGGACATATGGAGCAAACACTCCGTGGCCCAGACCATATTTTATAATAATAAAGGAAACCTGACACCATCCAAAAGTGGAATCAAAGGGAGACTATGTTGGCCCCTGAACTACAACAGATAACATTATAGTCTTGAGAAAGGTGAATAGAATTGTGAGAAACCACCGAAACGCGTGGACGCATTCTCCAGTATAATCCTTGTCTCGAATACCCCTGTGGATACACTGTATTGTTGTGTACATAACATTGGTATCAGAAATAGAGCCTGGATATACGCTTAGTACTGTACAAGTTTATGTCTCACTGTTTTTCTGTCTCTATGTATCAATCTTGCTGGTCAACATTGAATGTCAGTTGTTTTATGGTTTTTATGGTTTAAATTGTTTTATTACTTGTGTTAAGTGGCTTACTGTCCACTTTTTTAATTATTGTATGTTTAATAAATTGTGGTCATTATTTCATATGCGAATTGTGTAATTGTTTTCGCCCAAAAAATTATTTTGTTTATTATAAATTGTACTTTGGCTCAAGGGAATTTCTTTTATCAATTAGTATTTAAGAATACGCCAAAATTGTACAAACATAAGAGACTTTAATAGACATCCAGATGTCTTACTGATAAACTTTTGACTAGAGGTTATCCTAAATATTTAGTGAGAAAAGCCTACAAAAGGGCAAAATATTATGACAGAGACTCCCTTTTCTCTGAAAAAGCAGTTAGAAATTACAAAGCAGAACAACGCCTGATTTTTGTTACAAACTATAGCTGTGCCAGTAACAAAGTGAAAAACATCATAAATAGAAACTGGCAATTACTTAATGAAACAGGAAATACTAAACTCCCAAAACCAATGTTCAGTTTCCGAAGAAATCGTACAATTCGTAACAGACTGCTCCACACATACAGGGAAGACACCACTCAGAGACAATCTACGATTAACAATGCTCCCCTACCAGTAGGGAACTTTGTGTGTTGTATGTGTAAAAACTGCGACAGTATAATGAAAGGAGAGAAAGTGGTAAACAATAATATCACACACAAGATTAAAAATGTTATCAACTACAAGACCAAAGATCTGATCCATCTGATAGTCTGCCCCTGCAATAAAGGGTACATAGGGGAGACATCAAGGGAACTCAAAGTCAGGATTACAGAGCATAAATCAGCTATAAGAACAAAAAAGCGGACAGCTACACTTGTGGAACATTGGATTACCCATACCCACACAATAGCTGATCTAAAGTGGTGTGGGATTGAAGTTATGCAGCACAGTGTAAGAGGAGGCAATAACCTGGTAAAAAGGAAAAAGCGAGAACAATTTTATATGTCTCATTTTAATACCTATAGAACTGGACTAAACAATAAAGAGGAGTGGGAAAGGCTAATTATCTAAAAAAACAGGCACTATTTATAAAGTCAGCGAAACCCACTAGAGGGTAACTGTTTGAGAATATGTACCCTTAGAGCTCAAAATAGGATTAAGGTGACAAATATGACATCATATATGATTGCGAATAAGATTGTAGTATCTAATTCAAAAGCGGTTGTTTGTTCATGAAACAAAATGTATAAGTTCATGGTAACAAAATGTAGCACCTTGACTATAAGGTCTAAGAAGATAGACTATTCTGTATACTTTGACCTAATATTATGAATACAAGACAGTGTGATTATACAATATTGATTGTTTCATCAGACAATATTGATTGTTTTTGGCAGTAAATATGGTTCATATGTCCTGAGATATAGCTCATAATCATCATGGTAGTATTGGAGTTAGACATTGAGATTGTTAACTGTTACAACTTGCATGTGTATGGAACAACAGCAAACTGAAAATGCTAAAATATTTGAACCATATCAAATTTAATAATGAGGGGTCAAAACACTTAAATATGAATATAACAAGGATGTGAAATTTACATGACCATGGATTGATTTAGATATGAGCACATAAGTGTAGAATATTGTGTTAGACAATTTTTTTTAACTAAGTCAAATTAATGCGTGGATGATAACTAGTACGATTGAAACGCGATTTTGACCACATTCTAAGATGGCCGCCAAAGTCGTGATTGAGCTTTTAATCAAACTATCGAGAAATGCACAAAAATGTATTAGATCAAGGAGTAGCTGGTATGGATTGATTTGGATAAGAGCATACATCTGTACAATATTATGTTACACAGTTCCTTAATATGTGGATGTAAATAAGTACGATTGAAACGTGATATTGAACATATCTCAAGATGGCCGCCATAGTCGCAATCTAGTTTCAATGATATTATTACGACATGCACAATAGGCGTCCGACAGAAGATACATCACGTTCTATCTTCAGATTATGTCTAAAACCGCATGGTAAAAATAAAATTAATGCTGGAAGTGGCAGAATAATAAACTAATGGGAATTTACGAGAATTCAGACCCAGTTTTCTATTTCCGGTTCATTGTATCCCGCGTAAGGATAAATAAGGAAATAATCCGTAAGTGGTTCTTTCGAAGTCACTTCCGGAATCGAACGTTTGGAGAAGGGAGGACTCATTGAAACAAACAGGTATGATTAAGATAAGAGGTAGAATTATTGTGCAAAGTGCCTTCTGTATTAGAATAAGAGTCGCGGTTTGTGCGAAATAGAACGGACAGATAATCGTTTTTTGGTTTTAAGCTAACCGCCGTCCGCGTAGATAAGACATTAACGTAAATTAATCCGTTCATATGTCTTTTGTAACACGCAATATTGAGCAAGAGAATGGTCAAATGAACAGACCGGCCCACTTCAAAATTTATAACGTAGAATGAAGCAGGGCAGCGTTTAAAGCTACCGCTTGCAATACGTAATGTCGAGCGGCTTTAACATATGGAGAGTAAATCGAGTAGATGAATTACCGATACATGAACTTTGTATATCGTTTTTCAACACGCATTACCGAGCACTAGTATGATAAATAGAGCAAAAAAGCACGCTCCAACACTCATAACCTATCATGAAGCTGGGCAGCGTATAAATATATTGTTTATGAAACACAGTGTTCAGTGTCAACAGCATAATTTTGTATTTCTCTGAATTGAGCTGACTGACATATGGAGATGCCTGCGGCAGAAATAACATTAACACACATTCAAGCCATGCAGCTTGTAATGATTTTTAGACTATAAAAGTATAGAGCAGGTGTAAAAAGCAGTAAAATTTAAGAATATAGACCGTAACATTGACAATTATGGTAGAGTTGATAGAAATAATAATGACAATCATTCATATTTAAATCCTAGATCCTGAAAATATACCTAAAACAAAGGGGATTGCCGAACAACAATATACAAATATTCAAGAAGCATATGCAGTGCACAGGCAATATGAGGATCTAGGGGTAAGTTTAATAGATTGTAATCCATTCGTTGAGAAAAACATAAATGAGGGAGCCCATTATAAGAATGGCTTATATATATTTTTTTCAGCTGACCATTTATAGACAGAGAACTCGCCCCCATTTGAAATTGAACACGTAAGTGTGTGGCTCCAAACGTCCAGCGGTAATTAATTTACCCTGAAGAGAATTAACAAATAAGGTAAATATATTTATCTCAAGAGGTATAACTATATCCATATAGTCCCATGCTTGGTTTAATAAATAGTGAATAATACGACCATTATTTATTTACTTTCAAGGCTTTATTACAATAGCTAGAAAATACATCGAATATCCAAGGAGTTTTGAAATTGAAGAATCAAATTCCGTAATAATTTCACCAGGTAATAATTTGTTTACATAGAGATACATTCTCATAAATCCCAATGTCACGACAGTGAAAACTATTTTATCCCCGTTATAGATAAACAGAGAAGCATCTGGGGTTAACTCTGTATCTGATGAAGGAGAGTTTACAAAAAGGAGTATATGATTACTATGTGTGCCATTAATGAAATTAATAAGAGGGCTGGCACAATGACTAGGATATAAATAATTATCTATAGTCCTATGTTGTACAGAGTAATAATAGGGTACACAGACTGTACTAGGTATCTAAAATGTTGTTTTATGTTTTGGTGTAGATTAAAAAAAACATTTTTGTCCTGGATGAAGGTGGAAAAAGACTAACTGTACACCGAAACGCCGCGTCGACTGTTTTTTATGAATTCAAGTTTTTTAAATGATTATAGATAAGAGACTATTTTAGATTGTGACCCACTGAGAGGTCTTGATTCAAATAAAAGTGTTTATACTTTATTATAGATGTGATTTGTAGTACACTGTGAGACTGATAACATTGTTAAGTGAATTGAGTGAGATGTTTAGGAGTGATAGCATTTCAAAAAGAAGAGGTGTATTAAAGGGCACCTCATAACAGGGTCTTCAGTCCTTTGGCATACTCCATCCTCTACAGTCCAGCCTCCGCCCAGGGCACTCCACAGAGTATGCTTTATTGGAAGTTGCTGACACATTGAAATTAACTTTGGATGCGGGAAATAATGTAGTGTTGATTTTATTAGACTTATATGTTGTTGTTTTTTTTTTTACAATTTACCATGACATCTTGCTCCAACGTATCAAGGATTGTGGGTTTTCTCTACTTACCCTGGCCTATATTAAATCTTTCCTATTAGACGACAGACAATCTGTGTTGTTACGACCCTTCTCATCCCCAGGTAAAAGAGTGCCATCAGGGGTCCCACAGGGCTCATCTCTTAATATTTAATATTTATATAACCCCACTGATTAGTCTTTGGAATTGAAATCACCTCTTATGCGAATGATACCTAACTGAACTCAACAAAGCATCCTTTGGTTCTGAGACTAATTTAAAAAGTTGACTTCCCAAAGTCATTCGGTGGATGCAATCTAATCACTTAGGGCCTCATTTATGAGACCCTACCTGCACTTTTGCGCTACTGGAACGTCACTTTATGGCATTCCGGTGGTGCAATGTGCCACTGGCATATTTATAAGGCTACTGAAAGCATGTTACGTGGCTTTTCATGGACTTATAAATATATGTGCCCCTTTCACGCAGAAACCTGCGTGAAAGGGGCGTTCCCAGCAACATCCATGGCTTTTTGACTCTGCCACAGATTTACGAGAAATAATAAGTCTGAGGCAGCGTCAAAACCTACACCACCCCTGGGGAGGCTAACAGAGGCACAATGAGGAGAAATATCTTTAATTCTCCTCATTTTTCCTCTTTTTATGTGTGCTGCATTCTGCAGCACACATAGAAAGAAGTACAACCCTGTTGTGATTGTTTTTGTGCAGGAAAGTTTTCCTTCCTGCACAAAAATAATCCTCCCCGCAATGCAGACACCCTTGCACCATGGTGCAAAGGTGCCTGCTTTGGCGCAAGGCAGCCCATTGTGCGCAGGCTAGGGGAAAAAGACAAGAATGCACCATAGCTAATAGACACAGCACATTCTTGCCCATTTCTTTTGCCATAGGGCAGGGCAGCAGCAAGGCCTGTTGTGCTGCCCTACAGAAAAAACCCATAAATGAGGCCCTTAAAATGAAACACTGATCAAACTGAGATCAAGCTGCTAGGCAAATCAAACTCTTTTGCCCCACCCAAATGGTGGCCACCCTCGGTGCCCCCCACCCCCATCACTGTTGAGGTGGTTAAAAAACTTGGAGTGAAATCTGATGCCTCCTTGTCCTTTGACCCTCAAAGCACTTCCAATAGCTGGCATGTGTTTTAATCTAATAATGTAATTGAGAACATTATTTGATCTGCTCCCACTGGCTACTAGACAGACTGTTGCCTTTGCTCTACTTACCTCTAGGTTGGATTACTGAAACTGGCTCTATGAAGGATCTTCAAAACAAACCATCCATAAACTTCAGGTTGGACAAATGAGGTCTTCAGACTTGTCTTACAACTCCCTAGACGTTCATCGACTTCAGCAGCTCTTTAAGCCCTACACTGGCCCCCAGTGCATAAAAGACTTCTGTTTAAAATTCTCCTGTTCTCTTTCAGAGAATATAGATCTACGGAGCCTACCTACTTACAGGCAAGATTTGCCCATTACACAACTAAAAGAACTTTGAGATCGTAGGCAGGGTGGGGGGAGGCAAGATGGCGGCGACTTGCTAGATCGCTGTTAGCAGCTCTCTGACCAGCTCCGGTGACCACGCTGATGGGAGGATAAGAGAAACCTTACGACTGTACTGTAACTGTTCAAATATGATTTGTGCAGTTTAAATATCTTTTCTACGCTCCTTGACCCTCTGAGCGGCACTTGGTTAATACTGGAGAAAAGTCTAAAGAAAATATGTCGGCGGTAGCGTGGACAGAGGTACAAGCAGAGGACGTGGCTAACACAGGGAAAAACCCGGCTTTGAGAGTGCAGCTCTCACTCCTCACCTCCCTGATCGGTATCGCGGTGTTACGGCTCCTGAACGGTATCCGCTCACCTGTGGCTGCTCAGCCCAGTCGGCAACAGGAGGGAAGTACTCAGGACGGCTTTTTCGCTACCGTAATGGCACCAAAGAATGCAGCAGCTATCGCAGCTGCGGCCAAAACTAGAGCCGCAAAACAAGCCCTCCGTGACCAGGAGGTTATGAATAAGCGTAGAGCGGCTGGCCCCGGGAACATTGGAAGCAACACGGCGGGGGAGGTCGGAAGAGCTGACTCTTACCCCGAAGGCAGCAGGAAAGTCTATTACTCCTACGCCCTCCGTAATGGAAATGCTACGGCGTGTCCCAAGCGTGAGAGCTCCAATACAGCAGAAACACATAACGGATATTTTGCCAGAACCACCAGGATTACTGAGTTCGGACCCTCAGACCGAAGCACCCGCACTGGAATACTCGGAGAGAAATGCATCGGATACTTCTCCCGGGCATGTAATGGAATGTCCGGATTCATCTGGCTCATCGAACTCCCCGGAGCTGCTGAGAACTCAAGAGGCTTCGGCAATGATGGGGCTGAAGGCTCCGAATCTTACTGCAGCAGCAGGGGATTTCCTGGAGGTACAAGCGGAAAAAGGTATGTCCCTTGGGGCCAGTGGCAGTGCAGAGCTCAGTGTGACGTTAAACTTAGCCCCTCACGCACCAGATATATAGGCAACACTTATTTTGCCTACCCTAAATAACGTACAGGGCTTGAATATCCCTCTTACCAGGGATACTGGGACCAGGGTAACTGGGCTAGACATGGATGCACCTATACCCACCTCAATGACAGAAGATGCCGGTGGGGAGAGTCGCAATGCAAATCTACAGACCACCTGTAAGAACTCCGGGGATATGGTGCGCCAGGTGTCTACAGAAGAGAGTACAATTGATACAGTGATAAATCATAAAAAGGGGCATACTCTCAGGTGCACACTGCAGGGTAGTATAACTGAAGTCATAGAAACAGAAATGACTGAGACAGATAGGGAGCTCGCAGACCCCAGGGATTTTTACTCATTCTCAGAGGATGTTAGTTGGTCTGGGGATACCGAGGGGGAGCTTGAAGAACTGGATGACGACGACGTAGAGTCAGTTATTAGCACGGAAAGTGATCAAGACCTACGTGCTAAGGCGCCTCGGGACAGGCGGAAGACAGTATTGAAGAAAAAAAAGGGAGGTCATCATGGGGCAAACGATTTGGCGTGGGATTATACACCAACGATTCATGGATTGAATCAAAGTCATTTGCACCCACCCCAGTCATCTCAAATATCTCCCGCTCTTCAAGCAGTATCAGTAGACCAATCAGAACAGCCTGGGGCCACACTAACTCAAGTCATGGACACAGTACTTCAGGCCATCGCATCACACCGCGAAGAAACATCTAAAGATGGACGTAAGGCACGGTCCACATTGCAAAAAGTCCAAGGTGGCGTCCGTAAGCTCACCAAAACTGTAGGTGCATTCAATGACCGCATGAATGAGATGGAAGATCGCATAGTCTCAAATGAAAATGAGGCAGCTATGACTCATGAACGAGTGGATGCTCACGAAGCTGAGCTTCAGGACGTGAGATGGAAACTTGAGGACTGCGAAAATCGGTTACGCCGAAACAATCTACGCGTCCTTGGTGTCCCCGAAAAAAGCGAAGGGGAAGATTGCCGCCTGTATTATACAGCTTTTTCGCGACACCCTCCCTGAACTCTCCAGCTGGGACTGGAGCTACGAGGTACAACGGGCCCACAGAGTTCCATTAACATTGAAAGCCTCAGTAAAAACAGGGGGATACCCCCGAGCAGTCCTAGTGTATTTTGGGAACTTTACACTTCGGCAATCCATCTCGGATAAAGTCACACCTGATAAACCTCGCAGCAGAGAGTCGACCTCGTACTTCGTACGCCCAGACTTTTGCCACATTACAGTGGAAAGGAGATGGCGCCTTAGACAGCTAATTAAGCCCTTTCTTGACAAAAAAGCGATAGTGTACCTTAACAATCCAGCCAAACTGAAAGTTATATTTGGGGGGCAAACAAAGTATTTTACTTCGGAGATTAAGGCTAAGGAGTACATAGAGAGTCTAAAATAGGTATAATTACACCTCTATGAACCCAGATTTGGAATGCGGATAGATACCTATGATAGTACGGTGGGATAGTCTAGTATAGATTGAAGTCAACACTAAGGTTTTGAGGGGGGATGATTTCAATGTTTAAATGATGTTCAACTGATGGCTTCATTATGATATTATCGACCTTCTTTTCCTATACTCCCTATTGCTGCACTATGGTATTAGTTTTGTACTTTCCTGTATCTATCTTTTTCTCCATTCTCTTTCTCTTTTTCCTTTTTTTTCTTTCTTTTTTTTTCTTAAGGTTGCGTGGTCATCGTGTATTGGTCAGGCAGCGCTAGTCCATTGCTACAGACTCTTATAGAGTCTAATTGCCTTTTTTTTCTGGGTGTAAGGGGGGAGGGCCTTGTCGGGGGGGCGGGGGGGGGGAAGGAATATAAAATGAGCAAGTCAAAGGGCACAATTAATTCAGTAATGAAAACAATAGTTGAGGCAGTAAATGAGGCTCAATGTATGGCAAGACGTTGCTTAAAAATAAGCACTTATATACAAGTAAGAAAACAAGCGATCTGGTATAACACTAGGTATGGTCTGATTACTCGAATAAAACAATGGGGAAGTTAAAACTTGGTTGCTGGAATGTAGCGGGTCTTAACGACAGGGAGAAGAGGGCACAGCTATGTCAAGCAATACACCAAGGCTCATGGGATATTATATGTCTACAGGAGACCCACATTCCAATAGGGGAAATAGATCTGTTAAAAATCCCTGGATTTAACATTCTCGACTCAACTACACAGACGTCTAGGACTCGGGTGTAGTCATATTAGCAAGGGCCTCCCTGGGCAAACCAATGCGGAAAATGGCGGATCCCCACGGTAGGTGGGCTATAGTGCAGCTTAATATAGGCATTACCATCTGCTCGATTTACGGGTCAAATCTGGACGAACCAGCTTTATTTCTTGATTTAGAACTTGAGCTGGCATCCTGGACCGGCTCTCTTGTAATATGTGGTGATTTTAATATAACGATGGGCCATTTACAGAGTAGACAAGCACAGCAAATATACTTAGGACGTAAGCCCAAAGTATTTAGGGCAGTGCAGCAATTGATGGCCAGCCACAATTTAAGAGATATCTGGAGCCTGAAAAATAAAGGGGACCCAGGATATACGTACTTTCCCCACCCCCATAACAAATATGTACATATTGATTATATAATGTCAACTACTGACATTGCCCTCAATGCTGTCATAACTAAAGCCCCTAAGACGATATCAGATCATAACGCTCTCTCTGTTGTATTTGATGTTGCTAGCTACAAGAGACCACACTCAGAATGGTCATTCGATCGTAAGCTTCTTGTTAATCAAGAATATATAACATACATAAGGCTATGGACTAAGGAGTTCTTTGAATGTAATCAATACAGCGCACCGAGGGTGGTTGTCTGGGACTGTTACAAAGCAGCCCTAAGGGGAGAAACGGTCTCCTTTGTAGCCAAGCGTAAAAAAAGATCGTGAAAGGTTGACAGAACAGTTAAACACAGATCTAATAAACTTAGAATATTTACACACTACCCAGATCCACCTTGGGGAGCAAACTGAAGATACTCTCTGTAAGATTTTAATCTTAAAAGCTGAGATTAATAGTGATCTATCTCAAAAAGCAGCAGAAACTCTCCAGGCAAATCGGAATAAAATATACGAAACCGGAGAAAATGTGGGGAAACATCTGGCCCTTAAAACCCGCCAGAAGCAATCGCATGATTCCATTCAATCCATTGAATATGGAGGACAGAAACATACCTCCTCGGTCAGCATAGTAGAGGCATTTCAAGACTATTACCGGAAGTTATACCAAAATGAAGACCAACAGTTAACACCAAACACTAAAGAGTTTTTGAATAACTGGCTCATTGAAACAGATCTTGGTAAAACTATCGATGAAACAACAAGGGAAGACCTTGAAAAAGAGGTTTCAAGCACCGAGGTAGAATTAGCTTTATTAGAACTTGCTACCGGAAAAGCAGCCGGACCAGATAGAATACCTTTAGATCTTTACAAGCTGCTTGGTAATCTTACTGTCCCATTCCTCTATGATTTATTTCTTGGTGTGCAATGGCATGGGAACCCTCCCGAGTCGTGGAAACACACAAATATCGCCATCTTCCCAAAAAAAGGTAAACCATCGGAACAAACCTCTTCATACCGCCCAATCTCACTTATTAACTCAGACTCAAAGATTTATGCCAAGGTCTTTGCCAACCGTCTCAGTAGGATTGTCGAACATCTGGTCTCCCCCTGGCAGCATGGCTTTATCCCCGGTAAGAGTACGATAGACCACACTCGCAGAGCCATCTCCCTATTTGACATCACGGGAGCAGAGGGAGGCCAGATGTCGATGATCCTATTGGATGCAGAGAAGGCCTTTGACCAGGTCTCATGGCAGTTCCTATGGGAGGTGTTAAAGATCAACAATCTTGGCCCGGTCTTTATAAAATCCATTAAGGCCCTCTATGTTGACCCTAAGGCAAAAATTATGGTGGGGGGAGCGAATCAGAGTCTATTAACATCCAAAGGGGCACGCGGCAAGGTTGCCTCTGCTCCCCGATTCTATTTGCTCTCTATATTAACCCACTCATCCTTAAACTTCTTACCTCACCAGTAATCGAACCAGTTAAAGTGGGCACGTATAATACCAAAGTACTCGCCTATGCCGATGACGTGGCGGTATTGACACCAAGCCCCACAGAGGCAATTGAGGAGATCGAAGTAATTACACGGTCTTTCAGTTTATATTCAGGGTACTCCCTGAATAGGGATAAGACGATGGTTATCTGCACCGAGAATACATCCTTTGTTAGCCGGTATAGAGTCAACAACGCGGTATATTTGGGTGTAAATATTTCGCCTAAAATAAATGAAATTAATCAACTAAATTTTGATCCGCTTATTAAGAAAGTTAAAAAAGACCTTCTCAGAGTTAATAACCTCCATCTATCTATAATTGGCAGGGGGAAATACCTTAAAATGAGTGTGTTTCCAAAAATATTATACTTATTTCGGGCAATCCCACTCTTGGCGACGACGGCATAATCAAAAACCTTGATTCTGCTATGTCAAGATAGATTTGGAATTATGGTAAAGTTAGGAGGGCCTTACCTAAGCTAACTCTACCATATCTAAGAGGAGGATTAGCAATACCAAATTTAACATTCTATTTATGGGCGACCCTCTTGCAACAAATGACCACCCTCTTTGACACTAGAGCCTCAGTAAGCATTAACCTGGAACAGGCTATACCCTCAATATACGAACTGTCGTTAGGAGATAAGGCTAGAGAACTGTTACTGAAACAAGTCGAACCATCCTACTTTAAAAAGATTAAATTTAAGATCATTACGGACGCATGGAGAATCTGGAAGCGTACCGCTAAGTATCTGACAATACCAAGATATACTAAATATACACCCCTATGGCAGAGTTCAATAATTCCGGCCCAACTTAATGATAGCACCTCTAGGAGGTGGGAGAGTCTAGGGGTAGTGAAAGTAGGAGATTTCCTGGGTAGGGAATCTATGCCATCTTTCGAAGAGTTATGTGAAAAATATCAAATCCCCTGCACTGACTATTTGAAATGTATACAAATCTACACTTCCCTTAGACAGTTGGTACCGAGCATAGACCTAAAAACAATACCAATATTAGATCTAATAGGTAAACAGACAACCCGGATAGGTAACATTTATGAATTATTCATAAGTAGTCATCCTGATGACCTTGAACAAATAGAAAGAAACTGGGCCACTAAGCTAAATAATTCAAATATCGATATAGACATGTCTTTGATGTTATCATCTAAATTATTTTTAGCTTCAAACTTAAAGGCTCAAACTTATAAAACAATATACGATCTCTATTTTACCCCCGCAAAACTATTTACCTGGGGCAAAAGAATAAACGATCAATGCCCAAGATGTTCTTTTGGTCCAGCTAACCTTATTCACATGCTAGCTGAGTGTCCAAAACTAGACGCGATTAAAAAAGGTATGACCAAATACTGGGCTGAAATCTTTGGGCACGAATTAAGAACATCAACGACACTCTTTGTTATAGGTTATGATGACTCTCTAGGGCATAGCAATAAAGAAGCAACGTCTATTTTTGTTGGTACGGCTGTATATAGAATCATCCTGGCAGCACGGTGGAAAGACTCAGACGCACCAACTTTTCAGGGGTGGCTGAGTAGACTACTAGGTATTTATAAGCAGGAGACTGCAATCTATAGAATGAGAGGGAAAAAATCGAGAACACTCGGGGAGCAGATATGGGCTCCTGTCGTCACCTGGTTTGATAACCAAAGAAATTTATAGACTCTGCAGATGAAACTGTCTATTAATGTATTATAGGTGGATACCTATTATAATCTGTGTACCCTTTCTTTCCCTTTTCTGAAGAATACTTGAGTATGTCCATGAAGAAACCTTAAAATGAATTATGTCTTACTGTGTTGTCTATTTAACATGAACGCTCGGAATGAGTGGAATACTGAACTCTCTTTTTTTCTGTAACGTTATGTTGTGTATACTTTTTATATTTTGTTGTGTATATCTTTCTTAAACTGTGCCGTTTTGAAATTGCTCAAATAAAAATATTAAAAAAAAAAAAAAAGAGAGATCTTCCTTTGCAAAGCTTCTCAAGCCCCCTTCGTTTAGACTCGAAACTCGAGGTGGTTAATCTTTTTGAGTTGTAGGCAGCAAGGCTTGGAACCAGCTTCCCCGCCACTTAAGACTCATTGAGTATGAGGTACTGTTCAAAAAACACTTAAAGACATGGATCTTTTCAGCCTCTGACCTATCTTGTTGCTCTTTTATTCTTTAAGTTAGATCCCTTTCTGGGGTTCCCCTTGTGCTTTACTGGGTACTTTTTTTCTGTATAGCTCCACGATGCTCCTGTGGGAGTGGTAGTGTGGTATACAAGTGCCCGATTCATTCATTCATTCATGAGTGTGTTGCTGGAGAGACATCAAATCTGTCTGCAGGTCTGACCTAAATAGCAACAAACAGAATACTATAAAAAGGGACACAGACAAGAATTCGGACCTGGCTAGAAGGTTTAGATTTGTGTAGGACATTAGGGACAAATACCCTTTTGGCCCAGAAATTGGTGCAGCCCCAAATTTAGAGCAGGAGAGCATGTGTGCAAGTCCATGTCTGACTTAGTCCTGTGAATGGTTTACATTTCACAGCAGAGTCGCTACATAGACATAAGCCTGTGCTCCACTCCCATGTAAAGCTGCCATTTTTTGTTAGAAAAAAAATCTGGATGTATTCAAATGCTCGGTCTTCTCCACATTTAGGACTCACATACTAAATGACAAGTCACGTTGTAGCTGGTGATAGTGACAGGGCCTTCATGTCGGGATCCATCTGATATTCAAATCAGTCATACGTAACTCAGATTGTGGATTCACAGCGGAGATTTACCTACTTTTCACGTGGCGCACTGCAGCAGCCGCAAATGCTGCGCTGCGCTTTGAGAAAAGGAGACAGGAGAAAAGAGCCCTATTTACTAAAATAAGGCACCCTGCTCCCCTCTCACTAGCGCAAATCAGGGCCGGACTGGCTACCGGGCAGTTGTGTGTGCTGCCGAGCTAGGGGCTAATTTCTCTGTGTTAGGGGCTTATTTCGTTGATGGGGACCTGTGTGCGATTTGAAATAAAAAAAGCAAAACGAATTTTGTTTTGCACACGCAGGTCCCCATCAACGAAATTAGCCCCCAGCACGGCAGCACACACAACTGCCCGGTAGCCAGTTCGGCCCTGGCGCAAGCGCTGAAATCAGCTACTGTGTGCCATGGAGACACCTTTGCTCCATGGTGCAAGGGAGTCTCCGTGAGTCTAGCATTGGTTGTGTACTGGAAGGGTAACCTTCCAGTACAAAATACTATGCTGAGACTCACTTCAAACCTTTTCTTTCTTTGTATGCATGCCGTACAGTGCAGCACACATGCAAAGTCTAAAAAAGGAAGGAGAAATTAAAGCAGTTCTCTGTCCTTGCGCCTACTTGAAAAGGGCGCAGCTTTATAACGCTAAACCCAATCTACTTTACTTGGTCATTTGGGTTTAGAGTGAGAAACCTTGGGTGGTTGCATGAGAACCCCCATGCTCCACCCTTGGTATGCCCGGATGGTACAAAGGAATGCAAAGCAGCGCTATGCGCTATGTGCTGCTTCGCGTTACTTTTCCGTTATTTCCAGCACTAAACAAGTTTAGCGCTGGAAAGTAAATTGGAAAAAAGATTTTGCGCCGATTTGCGGCACTTTTGTGAGGCAAACACGGCACAAAATCTTAGTAAATCTTCCCCACAGAAGGTTGCAAAACATCCTATGTAATGAAGATTCCTTAGACAGGAGTCATTCTACGGCCTCATTTGAACGATAGCAAATGCAAGAATGGAGGCTTGCAAGGGACACCAGATCTACATCCCAACTGCGCATTCTTAGCAGGAAAACATTTTATTGAAAAACAAAGCATGTGTCTCTTAAAGGGTTGAGTGCTGCTTAAAAAAATCGCCTCTGCTAGGAATGACATCAGGTAAAGCGTGCAATGGGCCGACGGCCCACTGTCTGCTCTGCCACAGGTTCGCAGCCAAAATTCCCAAAGGAGAAGTGGGCCAACTCTGGTGTCAGGAACTGATCAATAGTTTGCAACCACAATTGTAGTCGTAAACCATTGGTACATCTCTTAGTGACCTTCAAAGAGGAGTGGGCGCCTTTTGCCGGCCGCCTAATTACGATTTAGGGACCGATCACAAAAGCCCTTTGCATAAAAAAAAATACTTTTGTATATTGTTTAAAGGAGTTTTGCGTTTGGAACACAGGTGTTTTTGTGAATCCCACGGTTTGCGACACAAAACTCATTTGAACATCGAGCCATTAAAGTGGTATGATTTTACATTTGTTCTTACAGATGTAAACCCTACCTCAATGTGCTGTGGTATGCACATGCAGTGATAGTAGCCAATTAGATATCAGCGATACTGCGAGTTAGAATCTTTTGTAAGAAATGGTACACTTATGGCGTTTTATTTACTGGTATATTCACTTTTATGAATTAGAAATGACTCCCTCAGGAACAACTGAGGAAATGGTGACATTGTAAGAACCTTCGTGGTTTTGTTTGTCAAGAACACATTTGTGATGGCAGAACATCCCATTTTTAAAAGCAGCAAAAGAAGCAAAATTAAACCTTTTTAAAGCGTTTTGGCAGAGTAAATGTCTCAAAAAGTCACGCATTACAAGAAAATAAGCAATAAAAGGCCCCTACATCAACATGAATTTAAGTCGTAGGAACGTTGAAAGTGCCACTGAATAGAAACAAAACGTAACATTACCCTTTATACACTTACTTAACCTGAGCTTCGCCCGCAGCTGAGCTTATTGGGTCTTACTTTTTTTAATCAAACTTTACTTGCGTTTTTTTAGTCATAAAATAAAGTGTGTTGACAGTTATGTCAGTGCAAGATACCCTGGGCTTCATTTATGTGAAATGACACATCGCTACATGAAAGCAGCGATGCGTCACTTCTCAGTGCGCACTCCTTGCGACATACCTGATGCGTCATATTTAATGTATGACGCATCATGGCCCAAGGAGTTACAGATACGTCAGTATTTCTATCGTATCTGTAAGCGCAAAAGTAACGCATTGCTGGAGTGCGTCACAAAATGAGGCAACTCCAGCGATGCGTCCTTTCACATGTGGCAAGCCCAATGTGAAAGGACCTGCGTCAGTCCTACGCCTGCTGTGAGGCAGGTGCAAGATTTTGACGCAATGGCGTCCTTGACGTGACGCAGTGAAATCTCATAGATTTCACTGCGTCACTTCTAAGAGGCTTTTTGCGGGGGAACGCCCCCCTCTGCATACATTATACCTGACGCAGGTATATTGTAGCGCAGGGGTTTACAAAGTGACGCATTTGCTTAGATGCGTCAATTTGTACATAGTGTGCAACAGGAGGCATGCTTTACGTCGCCGATGCGTCACAAAAAGTGACACATCGGAAGCGCAAAACTGACGCAAGGCCTCATAAATGAGGCCCCCTATGTACAAATAAAAAATGCTGAGTCATACAGTTTCAGCCAGATAACGGTATCCTTAGATAGAGCATTGCAAGTAGCTGAAACAGAATTGTCTAGTGTATATCGAAGTGAAAAATAATCAGCGCCCTAAGTATACGCCCCGCATCCCCAACACCCTCAGCAAAAGTATGAGTTTATTAGAAACAATAGCACATGATGCCGCGGGACACGAGACCAATAAGAGCCCAGGGTAGGACTAGGACAGGAAGAAGAGCACCACAGGGGGGAACAATAGTAGGTGCCGGACTAAAACTGAAATATGTGGAGTGCCCTCGCACGTGTGAGTCAAGCACACAGCGAGAGGCCCCTGGAAAGGAATTCCACTAATGGTCCCCAGGTGTACTTGAAGTTCTGATTGTTATCTAAGATAATGTTTGCCATCCTCTCAATTGTGATGGCCTGCCAAAGTCAGGCATGCAATTGCATCATTGACAGAGCCTTCCTCCAGAGGGCCACCAGGGCTGTCTTAACCATCCTGAGGCACAGTCGCTGGAGGTTTGATGCCTAAGTGAGTCATCCCTCAATAGCAATAGGGTAAACTTAGGGGTATTGATAATTGTGTAACCCAGAATCTCCTTGATTTGGCCCAGAATCTCAGACCAAAACAGCCAAATGACCAGACAATCCCACTGTGTATGGCAAAAATCCCAAATTAGCCCACAACCCATCCAACAGAGATCAGACGTGGCAGGATTTGTTTTCTTCAATTTAGTGGGGTATAGGTACCAGTTGAACAGTAATTTGTAGTGTGCCTCCCACATCCCCACAGAATGATTTAATCTGGGAATGTCCCTCCAAAGTTTGTGCCATCTCTCCTGAGAGATAGGTTCCCCAAGAACCAGTTCCCAGACATTTGTTGTGACTAGGTTGCTGGGATACAATGGTGGTGATCAATAAGGAGTAAAGGAATGAAATGCACCCCTTGGAACCACCGACACTTTAAGTAAAGGACTCAATGGGAGTAAGGTCCCTAGTGGCCTTTATTCGAATTTCTTGGGAAAGTACCCAGTGCTTCCCCCATCATAGGTCGAAGGGGCCTGGTTATAGCACAGGCGGGAAGGCAGGATTAAAATGGTTGGGGGTAAAACGGAAAGAGAACGAGGTCCATTTGGAAGCTCGGGTCACCCCGTCCCACACCTTAAGTGTGGTTTTCGTGGGAGTGCTGAGATGTTCATTAGGTTTCCACATGCTCTCCCAGATGTATCTCCTCACCACTGCTCTATCCATGGGGAGCCAATGTTTGTCAGACTCCTTAAAAGTTCATTCAGATATTACTTCTTGCTGTGTTGCTTTATAATAGCAGTGAAAGTCAGGCAGGTCCAAACCCCCATCCCCCCGAGTCTTAGGGTAGTCTAAGCAACTTGTATGGCAAGCGTGCCCTGCGATCTTGCTATATAACGCGGGTAACTAACAAGCGTAGCCTAAGTAGAAAGTCACATTCCAGCTCAACTGGAAGCCCTTAAAAGAGATATACAATTTTCGGTAGAACAGTCATTTTGATCGCATGAATTCGGCAGAGCCAGGATATGTACAGAGGCGCCCATCTTCTGAAGTCTTCCTTCAGTTGTTGTAAGAGCGGGGGTTGTTTGTCTTATATAAGTCTGCCACTATAGGAGTAATTTTAATGTCTAAGTAAGCGATTTCTTTCTTAGCCCACAGAAATGGGGCAGATCTCATTAGGGCCTCCATGTCACATACAGGCAGTGCTACTGTCTCAAAGGATGCAAGTTCTGAATGTAGAGCTGCTAAGGATGACTGGGGCGAGGAGAGGGATAACAACACATCATCTGCAAAGAGTTAGAGTTTCACTTCTGCTGACCCAATTGTGAGGCCTTGGATAAGGTGTGTGGTGCGTATTTTGGTAGCTAGGGGTTCAATACTAAAAGCAAAAAGGAGGGGGGATAGAGGTCACCCCTGTCTCGTCCCCCTCTGCAGTCTAAACAGGTCTGATCCCATGCCATTAACTAATACTCTGACTGCGGCCTGGCGCAGTTTGCCTATACCATGGCTATAAATTGCTTGGAGAAGAGGAATCGGTGGCGAGTGTGGAAGAGGAAAGACCAGTTCACCTGGTAAAAACCCTTTTTGGCTTTGAGCACCAGAAGTACAGCTGTAATATTCTATTTCCGGCCTGCTGGACTACCCTCCATAGATGGTCATGCATGTGCCTTCCTTTAATGAAACCGGACTGATTGGTTGGATCTGGTCAGGCATGAGGTCATCTATTCTGGTGACTAATATTTTAGAATATAGTTTATTGTCAAGGATGAGCAGCGCAATGGACCTATAAGAGGTGCAGGAGTGGGGATCCCTGCCAGACTTTAGGATAACCATTATTAAGAAGTGGCAGCTGGTGAACTGTGAAAGGGGTGAGGCGCACATATGTACCTCTAATTGGAGCAAACCAGCAAGGCTGAAATTCTTTTTTTTATGTGTTCAAAATATTTTATTGAGATTTCTTAAGGAAAAATAAAAGACATACAATAAATATTTTGACATACAATATCCCTTACAAATCACATATCAGAAATATGTTATAAATATTACCAGGGATATGAAAATAAACGAAGTAATATAAAGGAATAAAAGAAAAAATAAGGAAGGAAGGAAGGGGAACATCCGGTAATAGACTAATATTTGTCTATAAAAAGAGCTACTATAACAAATTATATAACACTATACACAAAAAACACTACTTATGTGAACCTGTTAAAATAAATCATTGAGAAGTTAAGTAAATGTCAACTGGAATCCAAAAGGACTGAAAAGAAACAGAGTTATGATTAACACCAGATAATGATAACTGGGCACCTCTTCTTGTAAAAATAACCCATGACCACCAAGCATGAATTGATAACTTTGAAGCATCTTTCCAACACAAAATAATAGATTTTAACGCAGCAGAAATTAGGAAATTAAATAGTTTGCATTCAAGGTCATTTAAATTCTGTGATATGGTAACCGATTTGCATATTAACAATTCATAGGATACATTTTCATGTAAATTTAGTGTCTTTTTAATAATGATCCACACTTCTGACCAGAATTTGGAAATAAACGGACAATCATAAAACATATGTTGTAGTGAACCAGAGTTAGAATTACAATGCCAACATAAATCAGATTGAATTAGATTAGCTTGGAATAAACAATGTGGAGTCCATAAACAATTAAATAAAATAAAATAATCTGTTTGATAAATTGACACAGGTAACCATTCAAATATATTACTAAGCCAAATACGTTCCCATATATCTATAGACAATGAAAGTGATAGTTCATTGTTCCAGAAAGTTGCAATAGTAAAGAGGTTACTTCCTAATGTATTTGACAATTTTCTATATAAAATAGAAACCCCATGAGTAGACAAAGATAACGTTTGGATATACTAGATAGATCAGGTTTAACATTAGAAGGAATAATTTGCTGAAAAGAATCTAAAATTGAATTACATAAATACTCATATTTAACAAAATCAGATTTAGATAAACCAAACCTGAAACATAATTCCTCAAATGGTATAAAAGTATTCTTGTAATAAACATATTTAAGATAAAAGATACCAGCTTTAATCCATGAAGACCAAAAATTAACATTCCTATTCAATTTAATAACATTGCTATACCATAATGACAGTTTATCAGTACTATGCATGGGAATTAGAAAAATTGAATCTAGATCATTGAAAATCAATTTAGTAGATTTAATAATAACAGATTTATGGAGGAAGGATGATTTGTTAGCCATAATTAACAAAGTTGGAAATGGGAACGGATGTACAATAGATTTTTCAATATGGAGTCACGTAGGTGGATTATGTATAATTGAATGGTTAAACCATATAGCACTTTGTTTTAAAATAAAAGCTTTATGATATAAGGAAAAATCTGGGATACCAAATCCAGCATTACATTTATGCATTTTTAATTTCTTATAACTAATACGAGGAGCTTTATCGTTCCAAAGAAATTTAGAGAGAAGTTTCTTAACATTTGTATAGAAGTTTAATGGGAATTGAGTAGGAATCATGGCAATAGTATAAAAGATTTTAGGAGCAATATTCATTTTAATATATTCCATTCTACCCCGCCATGAAAGACGAAGTGATGACCATTTAGCTGTTTTATCTTTAATATAATCTAAGACAAAATTAGAGTTAAGAGATAAGGTTGATTTAATAGAAGAGGAAAATAAAATACCGAGGTATTTTAATTTATTCTTCTGCCAAGTAATTTCATTCATAGGAATCATATCCGGAGTACAATAAATATTTAAAGGAAAAAAATCAGTTTTGTTAGTGTTTAACCCATAACCTGAAACCATAGAATACTTTGCTATAATGTCTAATAAAGAAGGAAAGGATGATAATGGATCACTGATAAATAAAAGTATATCATCAGCATACGCTAAAGTTTTAATAACAACCTCCTTAATATTGATTCCGGTAATATTATCACAAATTATTATAGAGAAAAGAAAAGGTTCTATACCAATTAAAAACAATAGCGGGGAAAGAGGGCAACATTGTCTTGTACCTCTAAAAAGTGAAAATGAATCTGATACTTGGCCATTAAGAAATAAACGGGCAGTGGGAGCAGAATACAAAGCATAAATCATTGGGATAAAAGTGTCACCAAAATTAAAAGAGGATAAAGTATGAAATAAAAATTGCCAATGTAGTTTGTCAAAGGCTTTTTCAGCATCTTAAGCCATAATTCCAGAAGGAGTATTTAGAAAGTGACCTTGTTCAATGACATGCAATAAAGTTCTGGTATTATTTGCAGAATACCTATTTTTCATAAATCCGGACTGATCAGGATGAATATTAGACTTTAGAACAGGGGCAAGACGTGTAGCCAAAATATTAGCATATGATTTACAGTCTTGATTAATTAACACCTTAGCCGCGGTAGGATTTACCGCGGCGCGCTGAGTTTTTTTAAAACCCACGTTACATGACGAGCTCAGCTCGTCATGAGTGTACGAGAGGCGTACCTCATGATGAGCTGAGCTCGTCATGAGCGTGGAAGGGGTTAAAGAAATAGGGCGATAATTGAAAACTAGGGCGGGATCCTTATCTGGTTTGGGAAGCACAATAATTAAGGCCTCAGTAAAAGAACCAGACGTAATTCCAGAAAATCCAAATGTCGTAAATAGCTGGAATAAAAAAGGGAGGAATTGGAGTTGAAATTCTTTATAAAACTCTGCCGGAATACCATCAGGACCCGGGGATTTATTTTGTTTGAGAGATTTTATAGCGGATAAAATTTCCTCTTTGGTACTGGGAGAATCTAAACCAATTTTATCAGAGTCAGAAATCTTAGGTAAACCACAAGAAGATAAAAAGGAATCGACTAATGAGTCATCATGAAAATCGGGTTGGCTATATAATTTAGAGTAAAAATCCATGAATTCATTAACAATATCTTTATGAGAAAATGCAATTTTACCATTTGGGCTATGAATAGAATTGATTTGAGATTTATCTTTTTTAATACGTAAGTAATTCGCTAAAAGTCTACCAGATCTATTAGCAATGAAACTAAATTCTGCTTTGGCCTTAGTAACCTGAATACCTGCACTTTTACTAAGAATAGAATTATACTCATAGCGCAACTGTTGCAGTTTAGATCTATATTGAGAATCATTAGACGTAATAAAAAGCCATTCATATTTCGCCATTTGTGTTTCTAACTGTTTAATATTTGCATTAAAGGTCTTATTTTCATGGGCCATAATAGAAATAGTGACCCCCTCTTATATTGGATTTAAAAGCATCCCATCTATTAACCATTGAAGTAGACCTTCAGGATTAAATTGAAAAAAGTCAGTAATAGCAGATAATAGTCTTGGCTTATTACGTTCATTAAGAGCTATACCTGAGTTCATTCTCCATCTAGACTGTTTAGTAAAGGATGAATTGACATTTAAAACACAAGAAATCATAGCATGATCAGAAATATCAATATTACCGATTATTGGAGAAGTAACAGAAGTAATCAGTTGTCGAGATACTAATATATAATCAATCCTGGAATGAGAATTGTGAGGGTTTGAAAAAAAAGTAAAAGATTTTTCTGTAGGGAAATGTAAACGCCAGATATCAACTAGTTTAGTTGTTTGAAGAAATGATTTAAAAGCAAAATAAACCTTAGGAGGATGGAATTTAGTGCAAGATAATCTATCTAACAAAGGATCTGAAATGACATTAAAATCACCTGCAACAATTGGAGGCTTATTACCAATTTTTAAAACTTCAGTTGAAAGATTATTCCAAAAAACAGGATTGTCCGCAGTAGGACCATAAACATTTAATAAAAATACTATTGAGTCATTAACTTTAACAATTAAATATCTCCCATCCGTATCAGTAATTTTACTTAGAATTTGGCAATGTGATTTTTTTGCAAATAATATAGCAACACCGTTTTTCTTGCCATTAGCAGGAGAAGAAACAATATTGTCAACCCATTTCTTCTTCATAAAATCTAATATTTTATCATCTACATGAGTTTCCTGTAAGAAACAAAAATCAGCTTTGCACCTACCTAAGTAATCTAAAATTTTCGTACGTTTACCTGGATGGCGTAAACCTTTAACATTGAGAGAAACTACTTTATTATTAGCAAGAATAGAAGAAAACGAGAGGAAAGGAGAAGAAGAGGAGCGTAGAAAGAAAGAATAAGAATTAAGATGACAGTAGCTCTAGAACTTGTTAAATGGAAAGAAGAAGGTGAAACAAAGAAAAAGAAAAGAAGACAAACAAAAGACATAAATATGAACAGTGAAATGCACACACGCTCTGCAACCATGACCGGAACTGTTGGAGCCCAAAATATGAATAAAATACTTTACAAATTTGCCAGAAAAATCATGTTAGAGAAAAGTCAAGTAATAGTAGGGTCATGAGTATCCATTGAATGCTGTATTTGTTGATCCATAAAATGGCGCAGTTCTTCCAGAAGTTGAAAGGATTTTGAAAAATTATCTTTCCAAAGGCGCATTGTAGATGGATCAAAAAGGACGTATTTATATCCAAGGCTTCTTAACTGGGGGCGTAGATCAGAAAATTCCTTACGGATTGCAACAGTTTCCTTAGCAAAGTCCTGGTGAATAAAGATTTTATTCCCATTAACCATCAATGAAGGAATTTCTCTTGCTGCCTTTCTGACCATAACCAAATGGTGATGACGAAGAATTTTAAAAATCATCTGTCTAGGTTTATTATGATGAGGATTGCGATGTGAAGGAATTCTGTGGGCCTTATCAATTTCAAACTTTTCTGAGAATTTGATATTTAAAAGACCCGGAATTAAGTTCTCCAAGTATAACCTTCCACTTCCTCTGGTAAATTAAATATGCTTAGATTCTATAGTCTATTATTATTTTTCAAATCCAGAAGCTATGAGTATATTGGAGATATTTTCGCAACAAGAGGTGCAAAAGCATTCACTTTAACTTTATTATCTTGTATTTTAATTGCGTTATCTGAAATTTTCATGGATAAACTTGCCATTTCCTTTCGAATATTTTTAACTTCTGTCGCAATAGTATCAGTATTAACTCTAAGCGCCTGAATTTCTTCCAAAATTAAGGTAAGTGAGGGTTCAGATGACTCAACCACTTTCGATTTTATTGGAGGAGGTGAAACCTGCTGTCGTCTTTTATTGCTGAGAGGAGTTTTATTTTCCATTTTTGTAAATAAATATTCAAAGTTGAAGAAATATGAGCAATTGATGAGTAAATAGAATAGAAATATGAATAAATCCTCATAGAGACTGGTGCAGCAGTTAAAGTGGTCTGTGGGTGTGGATAGGCCCCAAGCCAGACCCTTTTCTGAAGATCTCTCCGCCCCCTTGACACACAAATCAGGCAGCACCTTGCCACTGAGCTGGGAGCAGGAACCAGGGAGTTGGAATCACCACTTCTCGTAAGTTAAAATGCCTGAAACCTCTTCATAAAGCATGTAAAGGGTTAATCACAATAGCAACCCCATAAAAAACTGTTTTCTGACAGAAATATCGTCGTAATGAACGGAAAACGGGCGAAATCGCCGAGAGCTCACTTAGTGGTGGCCATCTTGGTTCACGCGTCTCCACAAGGCTGACATTCTGAATGAGGGTTCGGGTAGAAATTCTAACCATCAAGAACATTTTGAAAATACAAGGCCAAATGGGGTATTTTACTGTAAAACTTTTACATAACTTGGTTAAAAATCCAAAGGTGCTGAATGAAATATCCCAGTGCTTTTTTTGGGGTGCCAGGCAAGTGCTACTTCCTTCCAAAATATTAGGTATTTCCTCACAATTTCCCTTAAAAACTAGGTTGAGAGCCCAATATACAATACAGAGAGTTAAAAATGCCTGTGCCATATCATATGACCAGTCATGTATTAAAATACACATTTTTCCATCTTGCTTCTTAACATTGCTAGTCAGAGTCATATGTATGAATGCATTTTTGCTTGGCAAGGCTTAGCCAGAATAGCTGGAGCTAGTACTACTAGAAGCACAGCAACACAAATGCAGGTAAAATGTACTGCAGGGAAGTTGAGACATTCCCAGTACAGCAATACAACAAAACACAATAATTGTATACAATTTTCAGTAGTGGAATTTATTTTCAGTTACTGTTGGAAGACACCCAAGGTTCACAAACATCCTCAAAACAATTATTGGTGCTCAAGAGGCTGTGCGTGGTGGCTCAGTTGCAAATGAACTCAGACCTGTACCCTGTCTCACAGTCTTTCGTGATATTTAACCATGCCAACATGTAGGATGTAGCACAGGTTTGTATATTGCATCCATATGTTTATCATAGAATCATGCAGGACTAGAAAGTGGGAAAACTGGTTGACTCCTCTCCTGGTTGAAACCAATAGGTGTGTTTGGGTGTTGGACTGTGGAAAGTGAATGTCATAGAGTATATATGCATTGAAAGCTAGATGCTGAATCCTCACTTAACGTAACTGTTGAAACCTCAAGCTCATGATAAGTCAAGCTTTCTAGTGGAATCTGTCTGCAACTCTCCGTCTGCCGAAGATGTGGCTTCTAGCCAGAGCTGCGTAGTTTGGAACTGGGAACCAGGTTTGAGTCTCTGTGTCGACTCAATCTTCGGTGATTTTGGCAAATTACTTTATCACAGATTTACTAAGGGCTTGCATTGCCCTTGCAATGATGGTAGAATGAGGGTATTCCCACGCAGCCACCAATGGTTTTTGGTGCATTCCCAGATTTGCTAACAATGGTCAACCTGGGAATGCATCAAAATGCTATGCCTTCCCAGGGGAGGCGCAACAAGCGGAAATATGTTTACTTCTCCTAATTTTTCCTATTTTTATATCTTTTGCATTCTGCAGAACACATATTAAGAAGAAAAAGCCTCAGAGGATTGTTTTTGTGCAGGAAGGTGTTCCTTACTGCACAAAAACAATCCTACCTGCAATGCAGGCACCCTTGCACCATGATGCAAGGGTGCCTGCATTGGCACTTGGCAGCCAGTAGTGTGCCAGCGCAGAGAGAAAGCATGAATGCACTATATTGTACTAGATAGGGTGTATTCCTGACCTCTCCATTTGACGCAGCGCAGCAAGTTGTCTTGCTGTGTTGCACTACTTCAAATGAGCCCGATTCACAAAGGTAAAGTGAGAAGGAAGTCTAACTTTATGACTTTCGGTATTCACAAAGAGCACTCGTAAATGCCCTTTGTGAATACTGAAAGTGGCAAAGTACAACTTTTAGCTTTCACAAAGGGCATTTACGAGTAATAAATACCATTTGTGAATACCAAAAGTCGTAAAGTTAGGCTTTAGTCGTCCCACTTTACCTTTGTGAATCATCCCCAAAGTGTTAGCATAAAAAAAGACAAATAGATTCACATTTAGTGGCTGATTTGTACTCAGTGAAACCAGAAAACCTGGATAAATCACAGCTTCTTTGCATAAACTGTGTGATCTTAGGCACATATTTTATTTAATCAAAACTCCTTTTTCTTCATTTTCGCATATGAAAACAGTTTAAAATATGTGAGTTCAGAATACCAGTTATACAACAACCTATTGTGCTTGATTTAATAGCCTATAACGTTAACATTTATCTGTTATTATCTGGGCCACATACAGGGTTTACATGACTTCTGTCTTCTTTCTTAGTTCACTGATAGTTCATGTTTAAAAACTTTAAATGTGTTTCTCAGTGCACTTCTATAAAGTGATGTATTAATGATGACAATGCTTCCACATGGTAAAGAAATTTACTTTTTTTAATTTTGAGGAAACTTTATCATATTTATGTGGTTTTGTTGTATGATTTATATTACTAACATTTTCAGAGTTCATTTAAAAATGTATATGAATAAAAATGCACTCACATTTGTTTTTCTTCTATGAACAAAGACAATACAGACTTGTAAATCCACTCTTAGACATGCACCACGCCTGAAAGTAAACCTACATACATAGAAACACTTGCATGCACACATTCAGAAACCCACACATTCTAATATTGGAACTTACCTCACCTGACGTGCTCCATGCTGCAACTCCTGTTCGGCTGGCAGGCCTGAATTGTGTGCTTCCTGCTTTGAAAGCTGTCCACCAAAGTAAGAAGACCTGGAAGCTGAAACCAAGCTTCTACTTTTTTTGATTCATATGCTGTCTGCCCTATCAGAAGCCAGAATAGAGTTGGAGATCGACCCTCCTTGTCAAGCTCGGCTTCTGATAGGGCATGTGAGCGTATGACAGACAAGCCTCACCACAGCCCGAGGATTGTGAAGCATGTCAGCTATGGGATGCGAATGCATAGGGTCGGGCTGTAAGAACCAAAGCCCTCACCTATGCACAACAGCAATGGGCACAATGGAGCCCCTCTGGTACTGACATGATATTGCAGTTTTTTATATGAAAACAAATGATCAGTAAGATTGTTTGTTTTCCTGTAAAAGCTGTGAGATATCGGCCAAGTATTTGGAGGAGGTGGGTGGTCTGTGAGTGCCGCTGCTGTTATTAACCCCTTCCGTGCTCGTGATGGAACCACTCCGTCACGAGCCACGGACGCACTGTGCTGGTGACGGAGTGGTTCGGTCACGGCGCGGCCGCCCCGCCAACGCTGCAGGAATTCCGCGCCTGCGCGGAGCGTTCTATTGAGCGGGCGGGGCCATGACGGAACCACTCCGTCACAAGCACAGCGCACCCGTAAAATGTAGTGCTTATATAGCGCATGTATCACCCCCGAAGGGGTCTCAAGGTGCTGTACAGATACCGCTGTGGAACCCTTCCTGGCCTTTCCCTGTGAAGTGCCCACTCCTGGGCACCCCCACGGTGAGGCCAGGCATCCTAGCGCAGTTGGGGCCGTTGTGGAGATTAAGCAAGCTATTTCCCCGAGTTGCAGAGTGGGACTCATGATTAGAATAGGCACCGAGGCGAGAATTATCAGGTCCGGGAAATTGAGCCCAAGACCTGCCGAGGCGGGAATTGAACTCTAGTCCGGGCCAGACCTCTGCATCAGGGTCTGCCGCTCTAACCATTGAGCCACACTTCTCCACTCGTGACGGAGTGGTTCCGTCACGAGCATGGTGCCGCCGCGTGGCCCCCCTCCCCCCAGCGCTGCGGCGGAATTACCGCCGCGGCCAAGGGGTTAAGGCTTCGCTCATCGAGGGCGTGACAGCAAGAACCTCAGCCATGTGGTTGAACAAGGCTGTGACATTGGTCACTAATTAAGAGCTAAAAGAATAATAAAATTGGGCTGCGAACCCATTGGGTCCTGGGGATTTATGTAGTTTGAGGGCATCAATAACCAACTGGACCTCATCACTCCTAATAGAACCCCCCCAGCACCTTGTTATGGTCTGCAGACACCTGGGGATGCCCAACCCCCTCCAAGTATGCCAATTGCTCTGCTTCATTCAGTGAGTCAGAGGAATAAAGGTGCTTATAGAAATGTTGAAAAGCTTGCGCCTTTTCATCCTCTGAAGTAGCCAGTGGCCCCAGATCGTGATTAACAGTGCCAATGTATTCGATTTACCGTTTGGCTCAGATGTCGTTTTTTTAAGGTGTAGCAGAGTAAACTCTACTATATTGGTATAGATCGCATCAGGTTTCCTCCTCAGAAACATCTCTAAAGCAAATTTCATCTCTAAAGAGGTGACCTTTTAGTGAGGCCCCCCGGAAAAAAACAACAGCGATATTTAGGTATCAGTGAGGCCTACTCCAGCATCAATGCCACCAGAGCACAGTCCGAAAATTAAATCGGCCTAATAGAGACGTCTAATATCGGTTTTGTTAGGGCTGGACCGATAAAGGCATAATGAAGGCGTGAGTATGTATGTTGGGAATGTGAAAAGAATAGGAAATCCCGGGTTGTAAGATTAACAGTTCTGTAGGCATCCACTAGCCCCAAGGTATAGAACTCCTGTTTCAATGCTTATGGAAAACTTCCGGTGAGTGTTCTATGAGCGTGAATGCTATCTATCCCTGAGTCCCAAGTCAGGTTAAAGTCTCCCAGTAGGATAGTCTCCCCCTCCACAAAGCCCCCCCAGTAATGACAAAAGTGTATGTAGGAACGAAACCTGACCAGCATTGGAGGTTTAGATAGATGCAACAGTGCACATCTGGCCGACAATGCACCCCTTCATCAGCCTACCTTCTTTGTCCATTTTGCAGGCTGCAGCTTGAAATGTCATTAAGGAGTTGAAGAGAATTGCCACCCCATTATGGGGCCTATTAGGATGGCGGACGGACCTGCGTCCGTCCGCCACCCCCGAGGTGGAGGGACCGTCCGCAGGGGCAGCGGCGGTCCCTCCAGTGCAATTAGGATGTGACCGCCACCCTGGCGGTCACATCCTGTATCTTTAACCTTGCGGCGGGTGCTGCTTGAAGCAGCACCCGCCGCAAGTTTAAAAATGCATGTTTAACATTTACAGCATGTTTAGCATTTACATGCACAAAGCGGCAGGCACCGTGCGGTGCCTGCCGCTTTGTGCATGTAAATGCTGGGGGGTACTATAGGTACCCCCCATGTGCACCCCCCACCCCCCGACACCCTGGGGGCCCGCAACGGGCCCCCAAACCCAAAGACCACATGCTTTTCCACGGCGGAAAACCCGCTGTGGAAAAGCATGTTTCCCCATGCATCCTAATATGGCTGGCCGCCACCATATTAAAGCTTTTCCGACGCGGGACCGGGACGGTCTCCCCGTCCGCAGATGACCCCCCTGCCATCCTAATCTAGCAGGGGTCTTTTCTCTCACCGCAGCGGTGAATCCGCATCCTCCAGGCCGGCGGTGGCTTCCGCCGGCCCGGAGGATGCGGATTCACCGCAATCCTAATCGGGCCCTAGGTTTGGTAGAGGCAGGTGATTTGTACATCAAAGGGTATGCTCTGTGTCTCAACCTATGGTCTTTGCTACGCTTGAGGTGGGTCTCCTGTAGGGTTATTACATCATGTTACAAATCTAGAAGGTATTTTCAGAGCTTATGTCACTTGGCTAGGAAGTATAGGCCCTTAACATTGCATGTTAGCACCATGGCATTTCCATAACTACCCACTCACTAGTGGCTTCTCACCTGTCATGTCATCCATCTCCACCCCCTCGCACCTCCCACTAGCGAGGACTGAAGCACATTTCTGACTGTCATCTACCGCTCCTGTCACCCTTCTCCTCCCGCTTCTGTGAAACTGTCCACTCATTCACCGCAACCAAAATCAAACTGTGAAACACAATAAAAACTTTTGGGGTTCTAGTTCCCCAACAAGATATAGTAATTTCAACAAAAGACATGGATTCAGGCATAAAGGTCAGAATCCATTACAGCATTCTAGAGAAGGTACCTGCTATCTTGCCTTCTGGCAAGATACTACAGAAGGTGGTCCAGACCGGCAAAGGGAAACAACAAGAGTCCACCACCGAGAAGGAGTAAAGCCCATCAGAGATATATCGCTAGCATTCAGTTGCCTACCAATGGGCTCAGATAATCCACTTTAATATCACATTGTACCCTACTAAGTTCCTTTTCTGATCTGCTGGCTTCCAGCTCACCCCTTTGTTTGACCTCTCAAATGCTCCTGTGACAGCCATCATCCACCGTCTGTCCTGGTCACTATACTTCTGAGCGCCTCCTCTGGCTCCTACCCCGAGTACAAGCTGTCAGGCGTCACTACTCCCAACAAAGCCGCTGCTTCCTTTAGTTCCATAAAATGGTGTGATTTGTTTTGGAATTCGAAAGACAGACCACATGGATAGGTCCACCTGTACTTGATGTGCTCCCAGTGAAGCTTATCTGTGATAGGCCGGAATTGCAGACAACGGGCTAGCAATGCTTAGGGGATATCCTGAAAAATGTAGCACGTAGTGCCCTGAAATGGTCTGCAGGATTGAGTCCTTCAGTTTAAAGGAATGGGGCTTTGCCAAGACATTACAAGGGTGTTTCCTTCCATTTCAAGCCGGCGCAGAATGTATCTGATTGTGGTAGGGGATCTTCCTCATGTCTCATCGCCACTTGGCCCTGTTCCCTCATGCTGGCTGCAGATGCCTCTAGTCATACCAGGAGTTTCACTGCACCTGAACGTGTTGATGTTCAGAGCCTTGCCATGGGGGATTTATTTTAGACCAGGCCTTTCTCTCTCGCCATCTGGTGCACCTGCCATGATGGAGTCAGGCATCAGGGGTGGTATCAGTATGTCTGCCGCCCGGGGGTTGCACCACAGTCCCACTCGCTGCCTGGAATAACCCCTGTGTTCAGTCTCAGCAGGGACAGAGGCGTACCAGCGAAAAGGCTACTTTTTACTACCTCTGCCATTACTGCCTCCACTGTCAGTCAGCCACCAGAAGCTGTGGCCTCTCAAACCCTGGGAGACCATCCAGGCATTGAAAGCACGGGGCACTAGATGTCGCTACCTTTGCGGCTCTCGCCCCATTACTCTGACGTGTCCTTGGTGTCTCGGGACGGGAGTGCCCTAGCGAGGCGGTCCCCCTCAGCACACCTACTGTGTCATTGGATGGGCCATGCCCTGGCCCATCCAATGACTGTTGTGCACAACGTGCTCAGGTCTCAGAAAGTGGTCCTTCAGGGAACCCCCCCACTCTCCATCATCAACACTGGCAGCCTGGGCCTGTTTGTAGCCACAGGAAGCCAGACATCCTGGATAAGTATGTGAATGCCGTGGAGCCCATGTGGATGATGTCTACTCGGTCATGATGATTGGCCACGCCCCATTAAGTTTGCTTTTTAGAGTTAGTTGCTGAGTAGCTAAGAGACAGCTCCAAAACTGAGTGATTTCTGAGGAGTCTCTGCAGCACCCACACTTAAAAAAAGTTGTTCCAACATCCCTGCTTACCAAACTGCTACAACGATGGAGGGGCATATGCAGTGCTTAATTTGTCCCGGTGTTTTCCGGTGCTTGCCACTGTCACATATTTCTCAAAACCGGCACTTGTTTCTGAGAGGCCAATTCATGGTGGCACTGTCTGCCTAAAAATGAGGACTTATTGTCATATAGACGGAACCTTTTCGACCATGCCTAATACCCTACTCCGGTGATAAAGAGTAGAAACCCCATCATATCTCATGCTGGATTGCCTTGACAGCACACCTAGATTCAGCAGAAAATAGGTGACCTTTTTTTGTAACAATGGTGTGGGAGAAAACCACCAATGTAACTGTGAATTAAAACCAAGTTAAGTCTTGGGAGAGAAAATAGTTCACTACAAGTTGGCCCAGTGCCAACTGTTGAACACTACTGATTAATTCGGCAGGGGGGGTACAGGTAGTGAGTACAGCACTTATTTAAGGGGAATGATTTTTCATCACCCGAGAGCAAGAGAAAATGGCAGTAAAGGCAGATATGAAATTAGATTTCCTGCTATAGTACATCCTCTTTGTGACAGTCAATGTTGTCAAGTTGGTGATACTGATGGAGCAATGGTTCGAGAAAAAGAAACTTGCTCAGAGCAATCCTTCATTAACTTTTTATTAAACGTTAAAACTGTAGATAAGACAATACTAATACACACCAGATACTGACAAATGGGAAAAAGCTTTATGCTTGCTTAATTAATAAAGAGTGAAATGCAACACAACTAAAACCCGCTTTAATTCGTAAATACGCTTTGCGCATGTGCAAACCAGAATTATGTAGAAACAACGTGACTAACTCGCTTTGAGAGGGAAAAATCTCACGCATGCGCAAGAAGGACTAACATGTGGTCTGGAGGAACTGCATGCCCGGCATTGCTTGCTTGAAATTAAAAGAAAGCTACTATTGTTAATACTGTTTCCCAGAGAAATATTAATAACATGGGATAGAGTAGAAGTGGGTGGTGAACAGTGAGAATTGCATGATTAAGAAAATAACATCTGTTTATGATTCTTTTATTAATAGTGTGCATTTGGGCCTGTTACACCTATGACAAAAGGAGAAAATGTCGCTGGATGACAATGAGTTGCGCATGTCAGTGGATTCGTAATGTGAACTGATGACCGAAAATCTGAACAGCTGCCAGATACCAAGGACAGAAGACGTGGGAAAATAAAGATGATGTGTCCCTCGTCTAAGAAGCTTAAATTTAAAAGTATTATAAAAATGGCAACAATAAGTGTATGGGAAATGAAAATTATGAATGAGCTAAAGAGGAACGGTTTGCGAAACAATAGTACCTTAATGAAAGTGAATATGTCACCATAGTGGGATGAAAACTACCCTAGTCCCATCCAATTATATTCTGTACTTTACTAATATTTGCAACTGTTGAGGGTGGCACATGTAGAAATGAAGACTATAACTAGAGTGAGTTAAGTTAGTTAGGTGTTCGTCGAAACCGAGAAAAGATGAGAGACAAAGGCGAGAGCTGCTGCTAGAGGAAAAGAAGAGAGAACAGACTGGGAACATTCAGATCCAAAGAGCAGCCTGATTAGATTAGAAGATTCTGAATGAACATCGAGGAGGGAGAGAGTGTAAGAGCGGGATGCGCCCTGGTGCGTCGGGTTTGTAGAAAAGTCTAGTAAGTATCTGCCATGTCCTGAGCCTGTCCAATAATCATTGTCTCCTGATTCTAACTCAGGGGACCCCCATCAGTCCTTTGGCAAGAGGGTTGGGTTTCAGTGTTCCTAATAGGTAAATATTATTCTATCTCCAACAATTGCATATTCTTTGCAAATGTAATTTTTTATGTGTATCTTTGTCTCTTCATCTATCCACTCTTATGCATTGATTTTTGTTAAACGACTTTGTGTCATTGATTGTATTGCCAAATTAAAAAGGTTCTCTCCCATGTGAAGAATGATGGCGTTTACATTGTGAATTTGTGTTAATGAATGTTCAATTTATGACTGAAATCTTAGCTAAAGCTTATGAATCTACCCAGAGTCTATGGTTATTTCACTGAGATCTATGAAATAGTTAGATAAATGTTAATATCACCATCAACTAACTCAACTAATGTTCCATCGACCAGAGGAAAGAGTGTTGATTTGTGAAGATTAGGTAGGCATTGAATATTATTCCTAATTGTTTGTGGCTAAAGGGAATTCGCTAATCAGAACTTAGGCGAATTATAAAACTTGACCTCCAGCAGCTTTACTAGGGAGTGTGGATGAGCATTTGGGTAAATGTGTATGGGCCCTATTGAAATATTTGGTTTGTCAAGTGTTCCGCCCTGGCCTTCTGCTGGATCATTACTAGCCAATGTAATCCCCCACAGACGCATGTAATCATGTTGCTCAGGCTTCATGTTTTCTTAACTGTATTAATATATGTACTGACTTAGGTAGAGCAAATAAATTAATCATCTTGTTTCATGTGAGATGTTAATTCTGTTTCGCAAAGAAGCACTTTTACTTGGATTCTCTTTTGAGATTTCAGTTTACATGCACTTGCCACAAATCATTTAGCGAGCCTAGAAAATAGCGTCACGAAAAGTGTAAAACAAATAATTTATACCTGGGGAAATGTGAAAATGGGTGAATGGTTGGAATAGAGGAGAAAGTATTTCAGAAGAAAGAGTGAATTATGCAGGGTCTGTATAATTACTGAGTGAGTAGGTGCTTGGATGGATTGCCGACCAGTTCCTTGACTTTGTTTCCAAATTCCCTTTAAAACGTAGCTTGGAGAAAAAAATCCTTTAATTGCCCATAATCCTAAGCCTGAATCAATGAATCCCGATCAGTTCCATTCTGGTCGTACCCAGTCAGCTGGACATAGATGATGCACGATTTTCCTCCTTACAAATCGTCACAGGGAGAGAGAAAAATAATACATTTTCTGAACAAAGCATGTTACATTTCAACTCATCTACCACATCTCTTCTTCTTCTTTTACGTTTACAGCCACAAACCTAAGGGTGCAGCTTCGGTGGGGGGGGAGGACATTTGGGGTGTTACACCCCACCATTAATGTATTTTCATATAAATAGTTGGGTACAGGTGCTTTCAGGCGGGTATGGTGACGTGCCGGTCGGATTTCACCAGGAATTTTTACATACACAGACAAAAACACACACACGTTCTCTGTTTTTAAATGCTAAAAAAAGGTTTGGTATTTTACAAAATATTGGGTTTTATCTCACTTTGGAGTTTTACCAATCTGCATTTCTCTCCCTTTTCACTTTCCCTTAAGCCCCCCTCATGCACCCTGCTTGTCTTATAATGTATTTTAACATTATATGCCAGCGTGATTTCAAATATGAAGCTCACACCCCCCAATCATACTGACCAAGCTACTCCCCTAAAACAGCTGGAGGGACCTAGAAACAACTGGGACTTCTCACCTTCTAGGCTCACTTAACTGAATCTCTCCCTTAAAACCAACTGTTTCATTTCACTATTAGCAGAGATCCGTCCTTCAAAATATCACCCCACTCAAGATGTCCACAACTCCAAATCAGCATCAGAAATTAATTTTGGATGACACCAAAATTCATATTTTTTAAATTCAATGAACTAAGAATGGCAAAAAGCCCTCATTACTCTCAGTTCACCTCTGAAGATACTTGAGAAACTTCACAAGATATTTGCTGAATTCCAGAATCCAGAATGGAGAAACTTCAAAAGCACCCAATGACAAGATCCATGTGACTCACTAGAAGACCTGCTGTAGCGCCACTGGCTCTTTTACTTTGCTCACTTTATCCGTTCACACCACACCTCAGGGTCATTTACTTGATCCTCCGATGGATATAATAGCTGTGCCGAGAGAGTTTGGATATAGGGAATCCAATCTGGTTATCCAATGAGGACCAGGAATTATGTAACTGACCTACAGACTATTAATTAATTTCATGTGGATGCCTCTCAAAACTAGGCCATATAAATACAGAATTATCACGGCTAGACCAAATCTCCTGAAGAAATTCAGTCGGACTAGAATCATGCAAACCAATAATTCAGTTAGAGCTATGCAAAATAGTAACATTCATATCTGCTGATCAGAGATTTCTCTATTTGAATTCCATCCCTCATTAATACTCAGATTGGAATGCAAAATCAATAATCGGAGACAAGTCATGGAGAGACTGAAACAGGATTTAAGGATAGTTAGATTGTATCAGTAAGTTACAAAGTAAGTACAACAATATCAGGCATTGAATTTAGGAGTATAGAGCAATCAAATTAATATATTTAGGCTCGTCAGTTACCAAAGTTCTACAGGAAGAGCTCTGGAAAGGCATGAATCATATCAGTTCAAAGTTGTTCCCCAAAAGGGAAAGAAGTCCTGGAATAAGGTACACAGGGTATGCATCAGCCAAGAGTGTCCAAAAGTCCACAAGGAGCAAGATCTTCAGTGGAAAGTTTGCAAAAAATAGCATATGTCTCATCTCTTCAATGTATGCCATAATTTCTTTAGCTCTGGGTTTTTAGCTCCTGGGTCACTTAATTTGGTCAGCCCACTGAGTCTATTGGTCAGTTCATATAGGGTGATTGACATGCAGCATTAAGAAGACACACTTCATGGAAAATAGATGGTGATCATAACGTAAGCTGTCAAACCCTTCAAAAATTCAAGTCACAAACAATAGTCTTTTAGCAAAGGCTCTTGAGTGAGTTCAAGAAGACAGTTTCTCACAGCAGATGTTCCCAACGTAACAATTTAATAGTAAGTAGTCCTAGCATGAGCATGGAAACTTTTTCTGTGAAACATAGTTTCGTCTCACATTGTTAGTTTGAGCATTCTTTCCATGAGAACAGAATCAAGTAATTGAAAGAAAACACAGGCCCAAATGAGTTTTGTTCAAGAAATACACAATATAAAATATTGGAAAGAAATGCATTACATTTAGAGTCTTTAGAACTTTTGCATATTGGATATTGCTTTCCAATTCATTGCACTGATGAAGCATCTTAGGTTCTTTGCAATTAACATGTGTAACTATAACACATTACTACATTTTCAAAGTACCAACATGTAAAATCATTTCAAAATCTAAAGAAGCAAAATCGTTTCTAGTAATTCTCATTAGTACATGTACGAAGATTATTCTGTGGAAGTTTCAAGGAATTTGGAATTACTATATACGTGCAGCAACCTTCTATCTTTAACCACTTGTTGCACATTTTCATCTATGCAAAACATGAAGTTCAAAGATGAGACTCCTAAAATAATCACATAATGTAATCTAAATTACATTAGTTTAATTCATTCTTCTCATTTATCATTATTTTAAAGAGAATGGTTAACAAAATCTCTAGAACACGTGCGCCATCACATTCACTTTACTATTCCACATTAAAAGAATATACCATTGTAATTCACTAAACATGAACCTAAGCTACTTAACATGTAGTTTTGTCTAATATACACTATTCTGCATGATTTTATGATGCAGCAACTAAGTGTTTCTGTGATCTAATTCTCATTATTCCGCAACGTATAGTGAGCACAACTTGTGCACATTTGTCATTTTTCTCGCCAAAAAGGTGTCAAAATTAGATTAATATGTCAACTACGGATTCAGCAGGTTATCTGCTTGATTAACCACATAACTACCATAGATCCAGAAAAGTCTGTGATTGAAAAGCAAACCAAGGAGAGCATGAAAGCCAACTCAATATCTGACTTGGCTTCTGAACTCATTCTATGAGAATTCCTCCAACATTGGAAATGCTTGAGGCACATTAGAAACACCAGCCAACTTTTGTCTTGCACATATTCTCAATGATATCCTCATTAGTAGTTCAGGAGCTATGCCAGCTGGGGCTATCATCAACCTTTCCTGGAACCTAGTCTATTGCAGATAAACTCAAACCTTTGTATATCGCTAGACACCAAACCAATGGTCTCTTCCAACTACAGCCCACTATTCAATGGGTCTCTCCCAGGCAAGCCAATAGAAAGTTATGTATACATTCAATTAACAGGCTCCAGTCAAGAACCAATCTTTTCTTGGGCACCGAAACAGGATTCTGCACAGATTATGACATGGGACTCTGTCTAAATTGCAGTGAATGGAAGGTTTGTAATATTATTTTTGCTAGCAGACCTTTCCTCTGCCTTTGATACAGTCCATCAGCCTAATTGCTACGGAGATTAGCTTTCTGTAGTATTACAAGTCACTGAGCTTCACTGGATTGCTACTGTCCTCTGTAGAATACTCTTTGTATCAGAACCCCTATCAGAGGGCCAGGGGGCATGCAGTGGTTACTGAACCCAACAGTGGTAGTTGAGGCCTTTTACCCCTGATGTACTGGGGACCGACATACTATGGATCCCGAGTAACTGGTCCAAGTGCCCCTTCTGCACTTGACTCATTGGTAGATGTGGTCGAGCAATCCAAGGCTCCCTTGAGGGGAAGTGTGGTTACAGGTTAGTGAACATGACTCATAACTCAAAAACCGCACAGTAATGACAATAAATCAATGTCCAGTCAAATACTACATTTTATAGTAAAAGGAAGTATTTTATTCTAATACTATGGATTCGAAGTAGTAATACAATAATCATAAGCAATAACACAATCCCCTTGAGGTTTGGGCGCTAGTGTTTCTCTGGCATGTCCCTTTCCGACCCTCTCTTTATAACGTGTTTGGGGTTACTCCCCAATCACTAGTGACCACATCCAGGGAATGCTCACTAGCAGGCCTTGCTCAAAAGCCCACTCTGGTACTTCGGACGTTTGTTACCAAAATGGATAAATGAGGCCAGAATAATCAAAGGATTAAAAAAATATATTTTTCTAGCAGTCCAGAGTAAATCTTCTGGATCAAAAAAGATTAAACAGCCAACATGTGTTTCACCCCCTCTCGGTGCACATGTCTGTGGCTTTCTCGAAGCTTACATAACTTATGACACAGGTATAGTAAAGTTCTTGTATCAGTATGTGTCAGTTCATTTAGAGCGTGGCAGCATGTTAACTATTCTGTCTCGTCAGCTGGACCTTCGACGCTCTGCAAAGAATCTGTATCTCTAAGATGATCCCAACATAGTTACTGGTATATTCAGCCTATGCTGCCCTTTATTGGGTGGTTCAGGTCAATTAACTCAGACAGTCAGATAGGCTCAAAATCGCTTTCCACACATCATGATGCACTTGCTTGTGCCTTGACACCCCCTCTTTTTACTCTCATTTTCAGAACTTCGCTCCAACCTGGGTTGCTTGATTTGGTGAAAAATGTGACCCAGAGGGTGCTGCTTTTTATTATCCAGGATAACGCACTTATTGATCTAAATCAGTCAATTTATCTATGAGGACATTTCACAAAGCACAAAATGCACCCCTTTAATGAGATGTCTTGGTACTACAGACACCTCATGTCATAAGAAAGGCAAGTGGACTAGCTTAAATAGCTGCCACAAAGAAAAGTAATTTAAGCAATTTTTAGACAGTCTAAAGAGGCAAAGGTAGGCTGTTCCACAACATTGGTCCGATTACATGAAGAGTGATTCCTTCAGAATGGACCCATCTGAATCTGGGATTAACCACATATTTATTTGAGAAATATCTCAATGTGGAAGAAGAATGTTACATAGTGAAATGTTGAGCAACACAGTTTGGCTTCTACTGGTGAAAAAAACATTTGTGATACAGAGAACTTTAAAATAGATTATCTCTGAACAGGAAGCCAATAGAAATGCAGAAGTTTGCAGGAGTGAAATGTACGAAGATTTCAAATTTATGTAGATAGGATCTTAGCATGATGATAGTGATAATAAGGCTTCTCCTACGTCAAGTCTGTTTTACACCATTATACTTCCTTCTGCATCTGCTTTTGGCACTCATCTCTTACACTGTCTCTTATCCTATCTGAGAGAGAGTATTGCTGGTGACATGTGGGAGACTTAGTGATAGTTTTCTGTTTATGCTTTATGAAATTCATAAAGGGTATTCAATTCAAACCAATTAAATGTTATTAAGAATTTGGATCTCCAATGAGGTCCACATAAAAGATACACACAGTTGTTATATAAATACACATTAAGATACAAGGTCAGTTCATTACCATCGTAAATAGGGTAAAATATTAAATGAATACAATTCCAGTACAATCGTATCAAAGTTCACTGAAACACAGGATTTATAACTATATAACAACGGCACTGTTAAATTAATATTAGCCCATCATCAAAAAAGCATGCTCCTTCATATCCAGTTCTTAAATCTCCATAACACCAAAAAATAGAGGGTCTACAAGCAAATGAAAACAATCAATAACACCGAATAAGCAACAAAAAAGGCTAAAAGTGTTCATTAATCGAATAAGGGCAAATTGAAATACTGTAATCAAGTCCTTTACAGTAACTAATGAAATAGATATAAAAACATATGCAATTTGTACATAATTAAATACTATACAATGCCAACTTCATATTAAATCCCCATTAACTAAAGTGCAACATGTAACAGCAAAGAGTTATAGATAAAAACATATTCTAAGAAGATAACTGACACATTTGTGACTAACAACTGTTTTTTCCTGGCAACAATAAATAGCAGCAAAATATAGCCCAATTTTGTGCAAAGAGCATTTAAATAGCAGCAGTAACATTGGGATAGTATACAATGGAAAATATTTTTTTTCAAAATGTGCATCATGAAGCAGCAGGAAATTGTAAACCAGACGGAGTTCCAAGGGACAGAATGGCAGATTTGTAATTACATTTTCATTCTCCTTTTCCCACAAAGATTAAAAGCATCAAAAAAGAATAGAGATCAGCATAAATAAAGAGTAGTGAAGACTAAAATATATTCCTAAACTCCTTAAAAAAATTAAACACATTTATACACATTATTTCGTTTTTTGTGAAAAGAAGGAATTCACGAGCTGATGATACATTTTTTATGTTATTTTCCAAAAACATTGGTCGAAGGCATGGATGACAAAACTCAACTAAATCTGGGCAGACAAAGAAAATATGATCAAAATTCTGAATGCCCAGGTTCCAAACCACAATTGTATCCAATTTTCAGGCGGGGTACCAATTAGCTAGTAGATCATTTAATGCAAAAGGTTCATAGGGCATAATATAAGCCAATGTTGAATACCATGTTCTAAATTCCAAGATAAATATCTATTGGGAACACTCAGTGTATTTGACATGGCTATTATATTCTTTAGATCTGCAATACTTAAATATCTCTGAAAACTAACCAAACAACTTATGTTTTTTATAAAGGATTTACATTCCAAAAGTGAAAGGGAAGTCATTGACTCCTCCTTTATGCTAAAATAATGCAGTGCTAAGAGAAGTCATGGGTAAAGAAATATTTATCAGTGCATCCTTCATAAATATCCTTACACATGAATCCCCTTAAAGTATATAACTCAATATTCTTTAGCTGGGATCCCCAACGTAATGTACTGAATAAGCCTTGAATGAATGAGCCTATCAAACCAAATTCCTGTCTAATAACAGCTATTGGGACCGAAGTACTAAAATTACATAATTTACGTAAAATCTGGCCTTCAATTTTATCTAAACAACTTCAGTCCTTTTCTGGCATAGTTTCAATAGCATATAGCAAAGTGGGAGGAATATTTGCTTTAAAAACCGTTAGCAAATGTACAAAATATCTTCAACCCATCGCATTATAAAATATGAGTAAGCCATTCGCGTTTGTTACTGCTTTGGAAAAACTATGTTCAATATGTGGCTTTTTATTTGTGTTACCCATTATTACTTTCCCCAATTAAAGAAAAGAATCTACCATCTCCAATTTTTCAAAACCACTTCGCCAGTTAAAATTACCCAAACTGCATTTCATAATCAGGACTTTACTTTCAGAAACATTTATCTTTAGATAGTGCGCCATCCTAGATTTATGCAAAGATATCAGTTTTTTTTATTCAGCCCATTAGGGGTCAAGTTCATGATTACAATATCGTCTACATACATAAGGCATGCAAAAGGACTACCACCTATCTTCGGTGCATCTCCTTCAAGGGGAGGAAAGCATTTAGATAAATCAGCTACATTCTAAAGAAAAAAGTAATGGGGCTAGAAAGCCACCTTCCTTCAGTCTATTTTAAGTGGGAATCATTATTGATAGGCCTTGATTTCCCCCGAATAGCACCTGAGACCAAGTTTGTGAGTGCAGAGCAATAACTAATGATAATAGGGGGGTAGGCACTCCCATTTTATGCATTTTTCCACAGTAAGGGCCGATTAAACCTATCGAAGGCTGTTGACAAATCTCTAAAAGCCACACATATATTTGAGCTACAAAAAATCATACACTTTTCCTCTATTCGTTTTAGCATGCTGATGTTATCCAGGGTGGAGTGATGTTTCCTAAAACCTGTTTGTTCTATGGGTAAAATGTTCTCCTCCCCCCAATCTGTAAGATGATCTAAAATACTGCGAGCAAATATTTTCCGCACCGCGTCTAACAGGGCTATTTGTCGATAATTGCCCAGATGATGTCTATGTCGCTTTTTGTATAATGGAATTCAGATACTGCCAGACCAAGATGGGGGCGTCTTCCCCTGCAGTTAGCAAGATACGTAGCCCACATGACAGGCTCTTTTTTAATAATTGTCATAGGGATTTCATCAGGGCCCATTGTTCCTGAGGCTAAAGGGTAACATCCACCCTGCTATGTTTATTGTTGTGTTAATTTGTAAAGTGCACTAATCATCTGAGAGCATATCCAGACACTTGGGCAGGTGTGTGGTCCCCAAGGTGCTTATATGAAGAGCCAGGTCTTCAGCTTCTTGCAGAACTCAAGAAGTGAGGAGGAGGCTCTGATGCATTGAGGGTGTTGTTCCATATATTATGAGTTATGTAGGAGAATGAGTGGCCTCCTATTGTGCGTTTGTGGGTGCGGGGAGTGTGTGTGAGTGAGGGTGAGGCAAAGCATAAGCTTCCGGTGGGTTGGTAAAAGTGTATGCGCCTGTCCAGGTATTCTGGTCCTGTGTTGTGTAAGGTTTTGCATGTGTGTATGAGAAGTTTGAATTGGTTGCTTTTGTCAATTGGGAGCTGGTAAAGCTTCATGAGGTGAGGTGTGCTGTGGGTGGGGCATAGGAGGTTGAGTATGAGTCTTGCAGCAGCATTCTGGATGGTCTGTGTAGGAGTTGTGGGGAGATTCCAGAGTAGAGAGTGTTGCTAAAGTCCAGGATGCCGGTGATGAGTTCTTGCTTGATGATCGGTCTGGTATTCTGAGACAACCAAATGAAAATCTTTCGTATTGTGCGTAGAACGTGGAAGCAGGAGGTACTCACTTTGTTGACCTGAGCTGTGATGTTGAGCTTGTAATCTAGGAGGATCCCTAGATTTCTTGTATTGTCTGTAGGTGTTGGTCCTAGCTTCGATGGACACCAGGTGGAGTCCCATGGGGTGGTTTTATTGCCAGAGCCAGTACTTTTGTCTTGTTAGAGTTGAACTTCAGGCAGTTGTTTTGCAACCAGTCTGCAAACATAGGCATGCAGATGGTAAAGGTGGTCCTGGTGGTGGTTGCCTTGTCTGTCAGGGGAAAATGATTTGTGTGTCATTGGTACCGGAGAAGACACTGATGTCTTGTTATCGCATAATGTTGGTGAGTGGTGTCATGTATAGGTTGACAAGGGTGGGTCTGAAGAACAATCCATGAGGGACTCCACATATCAGTTTCTTTGTCTCTAATGTGAAAGGTGGCACCTGACTTTTTGGGTTATTCCTGTTAGTAAGGAACAGATCCATGTGGGAATAGATCCTCGTATGACAATCTCATGGAGTCGTCTGATGAAGGTGTTATGGGAGGCCGTGTTGAAGGCCGCAGAGAGGTCAAGCAGGATGAAGGCTGCTATTTCTCCTCGGTCAGGAGGGTTCTAATTTCGTTGGTGGCAGTGATGAGTGCTGTTTTGTTGTTATGGTTCTTTTTCAATCTTAATTGAGTGTTGTCTATAAGATGGTGAATCTCAAGGTGGGTTGTGAGTTGCTTGTTAATGGCCTTCTCAATCACTTTCGCTGGATAGGGGAACAATTAGATGGTCTGGAAGTTACTCAGTTAATTCGGGTCAACTGTGGGCTTCTTGAGGAGGGCAATGATTTCAGTAAGTTTCCATTTATCCGTAAAAGTGGTGGACGTGATAGAGGTTTTGTTGATGTGGGTCAGGGTGGTGCTAATTGGTGATATTCCCAGATTGCATGTGTGCAATTTCTCACAGGCTAAAAAAAGTCCAGATAATGTTTTGGTCTTTTAGGAGCTCTCAGGAAGACAATCAAATGGCTTTGTGTGGAGTCCTTTAGAATAGTGATGCAATGGCTCATCCTGTCATCCCTGGACTACAGTAATTCACTCTATCTGAGCAGCCCTTCATACATCACCATAAAGCTGCAGGTTATCCAAAATGCTGCTGCTAGAATTTTGCTTAAAATCCCAGCAACATAATTGGCACATTTGGCTCTTATCAGTCTTCACTGGCGGCCTGTCAGGAAAAGAATTGAATTAAAAATTCTCTGTATCGTTCATAAAGTAAAATATGCCCAGAGACCACATATCTGGAGCCAACTCATTAATCCACATGATAAAGCATGCACCCTCCCATCCAACACCATTTCTTACAGCCCATTTCCAGAATAAACAGAACCAGAAGGGGTGGGTGATCGTTCGCATATGTGGCACTCTGGCTCTGGAACTCTCTTCCAATTCATCTAAGAGCCAACAGAAATTTGCTTAGTTTTTTAAAGCTACTGAAGACTCATCTGTTTAGATAAATATCAGGACATCCTTTTTCATGATTGCTGGGAAGCATGTTCTGGGTAGCCAAAAGCTATAGAAGAACTGGAAAATAAATACAAATATAAATGGGTGCATTGGATGGTCCTCATGGTTGCCTCAGTGTTGTTTCTTGTTAGGGTTGTCCCATTAATTCAAGTGGTAGTTTTGATTGGTGGTGGGTATGTTATGGATGAGTTCTCGGGTTGAGTTGGTGTGCAAAATTGCTGTAGCTGTTTGCGATTTTGCTGTTAAAAAAGTTGAATAGGTTGTCGCAGACTTGGTGTGAAGCAGTGATGTGTTGACAGTGGCGGTAGGCGAAGCGAAATCCTTGAGGATCCAGAAACTCTCCTCAAGATTGTTAAAGTTTCCTTCGATGTGGTCCAACAGTGCTTTTTTTATATTTCTCTTATTTGCTGATGATAGGGTCTGTAGCCTTGTAGGTTGTCCAATCTGTGGTGTCTTGGCTGGCTCCCAATTTCCTTTCAAGTTGCTTACAGGGTCATTTGTTATCTCAGAAGTCTTCTGAGTACAAACTGGCCTGCTTCTTTGATTTACTATGCTTGTTGTGTTTAATGGGTGTGAGGGAGTCAGCGCAGTTCTTGATCCAGTTGTTGAAGTTGTTAATGTCCTTGCCTCGGATGTCTGTGGGGCTAGTTGGATCCATGCTGATATCGCTGAGCTAGTCTGCTTCTGTGATTTTTTGTTTGTATGAAATATAACTAAATGAACCCCAAGGTTTATGAATATGAAGTTATTGCGTTAATTACTAAATAAGATGATACATATTTAAAGTATTTAAATGATTCAATTTGTTAATTTAGTATTAATTACTGTAATATATACCACTGTCCAATCCACAGAAACCCAAACCCTCAAAATAGAAATATTAATTGATAATATTAATATATTATCAAAAAATAATTTTTCTTATTTATTTTTCATTTCACATATTTTATTTAAAAAATGTTTTACATGAACATCTTGGTGGTTCTTTTACAGGGTTAGCAGAGTTGTTACAGGCACATTTTATACTTTGATCTGTAGGGACGTGCAAGTCCCAAATGTTTAGCTAACCCCACCTGGCGGTAGTTATAGAAGAAGAGGGAGAAGAGAAAGGGTGAGAAAGGGAATAGATACAAGACAGGAAAAGGAGACAGGAGACAGGCAGCGAAAATTACATTTCTTAAATATTCCCTGTGGCTTCTGTGACATATGACGTCCTGTGGAGTGATTGGCATCCATGTAGGCAGCTTGCTGACAGTACCTTATATTCACGGGGATTCAAAATGTCCAGGTACGTGTCCAGTGCATTCCACTTTTTCCTGGATGCTGGGTTCCATGGTGAGTTCCGGAGTGCAATGTTGTCCACGCCTCTAAGATGTGTGATCCAGTTGAACCAGCCTTTGTAGGTGGTTTTACTAGTGTCTTTCCAGTTTGCTAGGACCATTTTCACTGCCGCAGTTAGCAACAGGTCAAGTAGGTCTTTGTTAGGTGTGGATTGTACATCTGTACTCATAAAAGCCATGGTAAGTGTGGAGAATTCTTTAGTTAGTGTACAGTCAAAAAACCTGTTTATGAACCCAAATATTTTTTCCAGAATGAGTTGAGTGTTGGGCAGTGGAGGATGAGGTGTGCCTCGTCCCCGGTTTCTCTGATGCAATTCCAGCATAAAGCGTCATCCCTGATTCCTAGTGAGAATAACCGGGTCGGGTCCAGAAGGCCTTGTCAACCAGCCAAAATTTTGTTTGGGATAGAACGAGGGATATCTTGCTACGTGAGGGTAAGCTCCATATTGTGGCCCACTCTTGTTCGCTATGTTTGTTGTTCGCAAATAATACTTTAACATAAAAATAAATGTTACAATTAATAATATAACTATATACAACTCTCATTTAAAATAATATTTTTAATAAAATACTACCCACCTAATCCCCAATAAGTTGAGCGACCTGAAAAATTGTAGTCAAACAATATTTTGAGTCAGTATTGAGGTATCACACAGTAGCACTACAGGCCTGAACTGCCACTTTAATATATGGCAGGAAAGGCAAGTCTTTACTGTGTTTGATCACCAGATTTTTCATAGTGTTAGTTTGTCTTGGAGAAAAGTTCACATGAGGGGACAAAAATGCTAAAGTGGAAAGGTCAGCATACTGCCTCAATAGTACGTGTGTTGTATAAGGATTCAGTTTTAAATCAGTGATTATCTTTGAAAAATTGATGTATTTTAGATGGATAGCAAATTTACTGAAAGGGTGGTAATAGGAGGACTGCAGAGGCGCGAAATGACCATGGAGTCCTCTGCAGTAATATAAAAACCTGTCAAGGATAGGATATAGTTGTTAAAGAGAAGAGGTGAATTCATAGACCCATTTGTGGGACACCCGACACCATTAGCTGAGAGTTCTCAGCAGGAGACACTAAAGATGGAATGGTAATTCATTGGAAACAGGGCAATAAAGATGATTGAAACCATTACGAAGGAGATTGTTTGAACTCTACTTCTTCCAACAAAACCAGAATGATGACAAGATTGATGCTTTTTAAGGCCAAAAATACATCCAATGGATTCAGGGTCCGGACAGTGCCGTTGTCATACACAGCCTTTCGTTATCTCTTACTACCAATAGTTCATGCCCTGTAGCTATCCCAGTAGAAGCTTATGTAAAATAGTTGTTGAATTCAATTAATTTAGGATTTGGTCCAGTCCTGCTTTTTCAACCACATTTGCAGCAAATTAGACCCTAAAAAATTGATTGGAAGTTGGAAAGTTCAGCCACTAAGGAGGGTGGAGCTCTAGTGGTGGGTCAGAGGTCTTGCATTTGTCCACTAGCTCATGAATTGGTCTAGTATCAGGGGTCAGAAGTTGGATAATAGCAAGTCATTGTACATGTAACTGCATGAATAAGGCCATTTCTTTAAAGGTAAAATCCCTAGAGATTCTCCAGACATGCATTCTGCGCAACAGTGCCTGGCAATGACCACATTGTCTAAAATCTACAAAACTATGTCCTGAATGCTGCGACTACTAAAATCAAATAATTTTAACTGTATTTCAAGATTCATCTACATACACAGACACACTCACACAAACACACAGTGAACGATTTTTTAAAGTGTTGTTAATTTATGGAAGCAAACGACCTAAAGCAGTTTATTTACACATGTAATGGTATGGCTTTACATAGTGATTAAATGAAATCTATATTTGTGTGTTAGACGGTAAATTAAGCAGAAAGAAACAATGCAATGCTCTGCAAACAAAGGGGGCTGTCAAACTAAAGGACAGCATGTCATTAGACGAAGCACAAGGGAGCAAAGAGGTCTTGTTGCTGCTCCAGTATTTTAGTCTCTGGCACTTAAAAGGAGTTTTAGCAGATGGAGGAAAGTCTTGTCCAAGCACACTGAAATTGATCATAAGCCTGAAATATTATTGAGATAGTATTCTAAAATATAAATTATATGTAAGTATGTAAGAATGTAAATATGTATATATATATATATATATATATATATATATATATATATATATATATATATATATATATATATATATATATATATATATATATATATATATATATTACCTACTGGCGGTCGCCAGTAGGTATATATAGTTAGGATTTTTTCTCTATGGGATTTTTGAAAATTCTATGTCTAATAACTTTGGCGTTTGTGGACGGAATTGGCTGAAATTTTCAGGAAAATGGAACATTTTGTTTCTGAGCAGCCCCTGAAAATTTGGGGGGGGGTTCGTCAAGGGGGGGCCGAGAAAAAAGGGGGGTCCCAAAACGTGTTTTTAACATTGAGTTTTCCATAGGGCGGTTGGCCTCACCTTTAGCCCGAACGGCTGAATGGATTTGCACGAAACTTGGCAAAATTGTAGGGACTGGTAGCCCGATGTGCCTTTTGTAGGTCTCAATATATGTGCTCCAGTGGATTTTGAGAAATTAACGTTCAAAAAAAGATATATATCTGTAACAGCGGACGGGGCAGCGCTCCAGTTCGCGTACTTTTCGCGTTACGGAGCTTTGTGAAGCGAAGCTGATTGGTTCTCCGGCGTCTGTCAACATTCTAAACAGTCCGTAGCGGCCGCCATCTTGTCTCTCGGTAGGATCGAGAGACAAGAGGAGGCCAAAGCGAAGGGGCAAATGACCATAAGGGGGCATAGTAGATCCTCCCTGACCCCCTAGGTTTGATGTGGAGGTTTTAAAAGGGCCCCGCGGGGCAAAAAAAAATAAAAATAATAATAATCGAACGGCTGAATGGATTTGCACGAAACTTGGGAAAATTGTAGGTACTGGTAGCCCGATGTGCCTTTGCTAGGTCTCAATATATGTGCTCCAGTGGATTTTGAGAAATTAACGTTCAAAAAAAGATATATATCTGTAACAGCGCTCCGCTTCGCGTACTTTTTGCGTTACGGAGCTTTGCGAAGCTGATTGGTTCTTCGGCGTCTGTAAACATTCCAAACAGTCCGTAGCGGCCGCCATCTTGTCTCTCTGTAGGATCGAGAGAGAAGAGGAGGCCAAAGCGAAGGGGCAAATGACCATAAGGGGGCATAGTAGATCCTCCCCGACCCCCTAGGTTTGATGTGGAGGCTTTAAAAGGGCCTCGCACGGCAAAAAAAAAAATTGTTTTTTTAGTTCTTTCGCGCGGTTAGCTTCCGGTTCGCGTACCGGGTAGCGCTCCGGGGAGCGTACTTTCTTGAAAATTAGTGAAAAAAGTTAGAGTAAAATAATAATTGTGAGTGATCAGATGTAGGGTAGCTCTGAGAAGAGCTTTTGGGTTTATGGTACATTTAGGTACTTATAAGTAGGTACCAATGCACAGTCTTAAATTCAGAAGGAAAATTCTGTTGCCCTCATCTGAGAAGTGAACTCCATCTCCTCTGTAGATATCTTGCATGTAGTAACGCAAGTTATTGTTGTACAAGGAGCCCATTCCATGGTCTCTCATGTAAGCTGAAACAGATTTGTTTACATGCTTCCTCGACTTCTCAATTTGTGGACAAAATTGGTTCGACCACCTCCATTTCTGTCTTTGGCATATATTTGAATATACCAAGGCAGTCTGAGGAAAAAGTGCCATCAATTGCTCAAAGGTGTCCTTTAAAAGCATTTCCAGACCTACTCCAGTCAAAGTGCCCAAATCATTACCTCCACAGTGCACAATTAACAGGTCAGGTTTTGGCAAATGCATAAAGGTTTTCACCAATGGTATCAATTGGTGACATTTTAATCCTCTGTGGCCAAACCACTTAATTTCCACATCTTGTAAATTGAGGTTAGGTAAATTCCTGTTTTCAGCGTACCTCTGAGCCCAATAGATGTAACTATGTCCAACAATCCAGACAGAAAACATGGCGAGAGAAGGTTCTCCTGCAGTCAGATGAAGTGTGGCAATGAAATGGCAGTTGAAAAAATAAGAGTTTAAAATGAAAAAAACTGTGGAGTTTCTGTGTTAATGAAGCAGTAACAGTGATTGGTGGATTTTGATTGTTGAAAACAGAAAGTTAGGGTGCATGGATGAGTTCGTTGAAAGATGTATTTTGAGTGGCGAAGAAAAAATCATTAAATGGAAGAATGCACTGGATATGCAGGTGCACTGAGAGTTCAGAGTTCAATTGCAACATTGTTGTGTGAACTTGCAAACACCAGAGGTCTTGCAAGAGGTGGTTGCTATGCAAAAAAGCAGAGAGGGCAGAGGGGGGAAGGGTTTTGATTTGAAAAAAGTGAGGGAAGAGTTTTGATTGGGTGACATGAGAGATATGTGTGAAGAATTACAGCATTTCTGTGCTTTTGATAGCTGCAGACTCTGGAGTGCATACCTTTTGCTCTGCTGAAGACAAATTGGTGTGTTTCTGAGACTGTTTTGAAACTCAAAGTATTTGCTAAGGTTAGAAAAGATTTCTTTAATTTAGATAGAAAATAGTGTGCTTTAAGGAGAAAATTATGAAGAAAGTTGTGTTTTTCAAATGTTGCTTTGTCTCAAGTGTTTTACAAATAGATTTTGTTTCTTTGAGAAATTATAATTGGAGAAAATGTGAAGTATTAGTACTGACAGGGTTTTTATGTGCATAGGAGCTGTGGAGTGTTTTCAAATTATGACTTGTAAATCGTTTTTGAGGAAAAGGAATAGTTTTAATATTTATGACAAGGACATAATGGTGTATGCTTCTTTATAAGGCAATTGAGTGTCTCTGATGTTATTTTTCCCATTTTAATGTAAGACGTTTCCCTGTGGAGCAAATTGCTTGTAAATATGCTCCCACCTGTGCATGGCAAATTTAGATTTTGAATGTTTGTGTTACATAGGCATGTTAAAGGTGACCGAAACATGCTGCAAAGGCAATCAAAAAACGCTTTCATGTGTCTTAAGGACATTTTAAGTCATTTCCCCATGTGGAGTGTTTTTAAATTATGACTTGAAAATCGTTTTTGGGGAAAATGAATGCTTTTAAAATTTATGACAAGGACATAATGGTGTATGCTTCTTTATAAGGCATTTCAGTGTCTCTGATGTTATTTTTCCAATATTAAATTAAAAGACCTTTCTCCGTGGAGCAAATTCCTTGTAAATATGCTCCCACCTGTGCATGGTAAATTTAGATTTTGACTGTTTGAGTTACATAGCCATGTTAAAAGTGACCCAAAAAAGTTGCAAAGGCTTTAAAAAAACACTTTCATGTGTCTTGAGGACATTTTAAGTCATCTCCCCGTGGGCAGTGTTTTCAAATTATGAGTTGAAAATCGTTTTTGAGGTAAAGGAATGTTTTCAAAATTTATGTGCGCCATATGCCCCCAAATTTCTTTTTCAGGGGTGCAGCAGGGTGTTCTTGAGACACCCCTGCACCCTCGGAAAAATTCGTAATTTGCGATGAGCTGATTGCTAATCGCAAATTGCACGTTCATTCCTATGGGCCTCCTGCTCCATGGAAATGAATGGGTAATTTGTAATTAGCAAATAGCTCATCGCAAACTAGGAATGGTAAAGAATCGCTATTTATTCCTTAAAGTTCGCTATTTAGGAAATGTAAAAAACTTTGATGATACATATGGCGGTTCATCTCTAACAAGATAAGAAGCTTAGGGATAGATTTATGATGACTGGCGTATCATCAGGTATGTGCCAGAGTCATCCTGTGCCGCTGTTCCGCCACCCATGGTGTGCTGTATTTACAATGCGGCGCATCATGGGGCAAAAACAGCATAGATGCGTGACGCATCTGTGCCGTAAAGGTGGCGCATTGCTGGAGTTGTATCGCAAGCAGCCGCGGGCCGTGGAGGAAGTTACGGTGGGGCAGGGAGGCGGGAAGGGGGAGGGGCAGGGTGGAGGGACCTAAAAACTGGCATATGGATAATTGCAGGTAAGTACACAATTTAATTATTCAAACGAATTTCGTAGCGCGCACTGCATCGCAAAATGCGATGCTGTGCGCGCTACGAATTTCGTTTGAATAATTAAATTGTGTACTTACCTGCAATTATCCATATGCCAGTTTTTAGGTCCCTCCACCCTGCCCCTCCCCCTCCCCGCCTCCCTGCCCCACCGTAACTCCCTCCACGGCCCGCGGCTGATCGCAAGTGTGATGAAGCTCCAGCAAGGCTCAGGGGTGCCCCTGTCGCAGGGTTTCTGTTCTCACACAGAACTGTGCACAGAAGATTGGAACCTCGGCGAATTAGGGTGCCCCAAAACTCACCTTAGTACCCAAAAACCCCTTAGCAAGCTAGCTACAGTGTCACATTGGATATAACAAACTCTCAATGTTTAGACAATCCAGAACATGAACTTACAGTACCTCAGGATACGTGGAACTCATGAACACTCGGTCGTTATATATTCATTACAACCCAGAACATGGAGTTAAGAAGAACACATGTGTATTTGAAATGTTTATTTACTAATGCCGTCTTCTCAGGCGTAGTATCTTAGATAATACAAGTACACATCTTCGTCGCCATTGTAATAATGTGAGAACGTACGTCTTTAAATGCTTTTTAGTTATCTTTATTCCGGAGCGCCGGGGCTAAGCTGTTGCTCAACGGTCGGCGCCAAGCAAACAATATGGCCGCCTTCCGCTTTCTGTTTCCCCACATCCTGTTCCTGTGCAGGAACACTAGAACGCTACCACAATTATCAGTAGCAAAATTACCAGCATAGTTACTAGTACATAAAAAGCGAATGGTGACAGTATGTTAACATGCTGTAAATGAATAAGAGTTAGCAACACTTATATCTCACCCTCCCTAATACACATATTATATTATTTGCTAAGAAGGTCTCTTTGGGTTAGTTTAGGGCGTGCCTATACTTTAGTGTCCTAGATTTGAAGGAATCACATCAGCATACACCAGCTCTCTCTTCATGTGAACCGCATCAAGTGTTGTGTATGTGTGTGTTCGGCAAAGCAATATAAAACCCGCCTCATGCCCAGAAATGGCAGAAGCTGCACTTATGTTATGACTATGAAGTCGTGGAGATCAGACCTCATAACAATTCTGTATCGTGTTGTTCTTGAAACTTCAGCACTCGCTGTACAGATATAGTTTAACAAGCAAAGCAGATAGTAGAGCAATAACATATTATTCTCATGTAAACCATGATGAACTACTAGGTTGAAAGCTAAAGCAACAACTAAGTGTTGTGTGCAGAAGTTGCAAAAAAGGAAAAATGGCGTTTAAACCGATAATGAGCCCAAGCTAACTTAACACGGTGTAATGATATCCAGGATCTACATGACACCCCTCCATGATCCGGAAACGAACAAAATAAGGTAATAGAAGTGCCATCTGATGAGAGCAGATTGCAACTTTATATGTGCACGGTCCGCAAGGTAAAACATTAAAAACTAGCAAAATTTAATGCTAAGAAAAAATAAAACAGTCAACTAGTTTATCGAGGCTTAAGCCAATAGGCAAGCTAAATAATAAAAACTTGACAAATAAGTCAATGAATTGTCAATGAAATGCTAGTACTCAGCATATCAAACATGAAAAAGGTCTATGACATAATTGTGTATGCAAAATAAGCTGCAACAGCCTCCAATAGGAAGTCACCGTCTTCATTCGAAAAGAGTTCAGCCATCCAATTTAAAAGCGGAAAAGAACATACGTGCTCTCCCAGCACCGGATCCTCTATCACCATCAGAGGACAGCTCGGTGGGTTTTCAAGAAAGCTGTGTTCCAAGAAAGACTGTGTTGCCGCCAGTAAATTCCAGGGACCAATTAGTCCATGCATCAATGCCACAGCCATAATCCTTTTGCCAGGACAAACCAACTCGTGAGTAATGATAGGACTCATCAGCTGATTAAAGTCGACGTCAGGAGAAACCGGTCCGCAGAGACACAAATCAATGGCCCAATCGAAATCACAGGTCAGGCAGTGAAATACAGGCTGGACACAGGTGAAGTAGGAGAATCGAAAAGATAATCCATATGCCGTGCTTAATATCGCCAACGGCATTGTGCCATAATATTCAAGCATGCGATTGCGGAACAGCGTTAGCAGCTGCAGGGCGGGACCTTGCACAGGAGGGACATCCATATTTAAAAATGTAAAATAGCACAAGAGCGTCCGGTGCTAATGCAAGTAAAACTGGGAATCCACCAAACAAAGCGGAAAAAATAGAATGAAAGAAAGCAGGGATGACTCCAAAGATTTTCTCAAATGAAGTCACGAGACCACTGCTAACAACTTTAAAAAAATGCGCCAGGCCCTTTGTGGAGGACGCGTTAAAGATAGTCCGAACCATCTCGCTGAAATGCAAAGGCGAATCAGTATTTAAAAGGGTCTGCACCTCTGTACGGGTGTTCGCTATGTGAAGCACGAAAGTTTCACGGGCCGAACTCAAGGCCACCTCTCTCTGAGACAAAAGAGCCCTTATTCTTGCCATGCCGTTGAAATCTGCTCCCAAGGTTGGTATTTGTGGCCAGATTGAAAACTCCCTATGTTCATGTGTGGGAGGAAATAGAACATTTCTGCAGCAAATAACCCGTTCACTTACTGTTACGATAAAAGGAATACTTTTAATTAACCCAGAACAATCTTCATTATTGAGCATCAAATAACTACCATTTTCCAACAACTTGAACGTGGGGATGATAGCAGGAACTGGCGTGTCTTGCAACACGCAAGCCATATTTGGTCGGTCTTTGTTGCATGAACCGTGTAACTGTATGTGCCTACACATTAGTGAATGATCTGGCGTCTCAGTGCATTCCTCTCCATTCAGATAAAGTTCTTGATCATCTTTGAAACATCTGTATGTGTATGGAAGCGACCAGACCTCATGAAGAAAACCACTACCTAAAGGTTCATAACGACATATTGGTATATATTTCATACAATTTGAAAACTTATATAAAGCAAAAGGCAGCGTTATTAAACCGTGGATAAGGCAGGTTGCCAAAGCAGCCAACCTTTTGGATTTATACTGGAAATGTTAAAGGAAGAATTACGGAGTAGGGCCTGTAAATCACTAATGGACAACCGAGTAAAATGACTCCAACCATCATATTCCTCTAACTCCGGGATAGTAGGGGTGTTTAATTTTTTTAGAAGTAGCCAATCCAAAGCATTTGGTCTGGGAAATTGTTTCATTCACAAACAACATATGATTTGGGATGAGACATGCACGGTGCAAAGCCTCAGTGCCTTGTACCTGCCAGGTTCGTGAACCCCAAACTGATGTAGATCCTGGATATCTTTACACTGTGTTAAGTTAGCATGGGCTCATTACCGGTTTAAACGCCATTTTTCCTTTTTTGCAACTTCTGCACACGACACTTAGTTGTTGCTTTAGCTTTCAGCCTACCTGCGTCAAGATCTATGCCTGCTTCAAGCAGGCGCAGGGTTTTGACGCAGCTTTGTCCTATCTGATTGTAAATGCGGCACACCATGGGTGGCAGAGCAGCGGTGCACGTTAACTGGTGCATCCCTGGGGATGTGCTAGTTAACATAAATCTGCCCCTTTACATTTAATTATGTGCAGGGGACACAGAGTCGGTGAGGTTTATCCAAGGTTAAGAAGAGATGAGTCCTGTTCACTGAAAAATTGGACATAGGCTTCACCTCCTCACAGCCGCGGGCCGTGGAGGGAGTTACGGTGGGGCAGGGAGGTGGGGAGGGGGAGGGGCAGGGTGGAGGGACCTAAAAACTGGCATATGGATAATTGCAGGTAAGTACACAATTTAATTATTCAAACGAAATTCGTAGCGCGCACAGCATCGCATTTTGCGATGCAGTGCGCGCTACGAAATTCGTTTGAATAATTAAATTGTGTACTTACCTGCAATTATCCATATGCCAGTTTTAGGTCCCTCCACCCTGCCCCTCCCCCTTCCCGCCTCCCTGCCCCACCGTAACTTCCTCCACGGCCCGCGGCTGCCTCCTCAGCATCGCTGGACATGGTTAAATAATAGTTGCAAAATGTTACTCTTGTTAAACAATTTTACTATTATAATCTCTGAGATTTGTCTCTTACTCTGCAACATCTCATTGTTGTTATCTTTCTTTAAAGATAAAGACAACATCAACATGAGCGACAAGCAGCAATCAGTTGATTTCGACCTCATCATTGAACTCGTAATTGAAACATCAGTGGATGTTGATCCTTTGGATGATTTAAATCCTGAGGATGAAGAAGAACGTGATGAGGATGCAGATTTGTCAGAATTGTATGACATAGGATGGGAAGCTGACGTGCTTGAGCCTATGGAACTATAAACATTTATTTTATAAATTTATAATAAATAAAAAGTAAAAATGTAAACCGTTTAATTTAAAAATAAAGACACCTTCAAAAACAGGTTATGTGTAGTGTCTTCAATAAAATATTAAAATATGCTCATAAAATTAGATCAGATTCACATATAAAACAGCACAGGTAAAATGAATATAAATTCCATTTCTTTTCTGCTATTTCTGTATTCTAAATTTGCCATGCACAAAAAAATCTTCTATGTAAAAATGTTAAGTAGTGTGTTAAGTTTTTGATGACTGTTATTGATTTACTGTTGGGTAATAGTGGTTAATAACATTTTTTATTATATTTTACCACAGATTCAACTGCAGATCATTTCAAGATTTCAGCATGCCAACCAAAGAAAGAGTGAGAAAGGCTGCAAAACGTCAAAGACAGCAGGTGAATGAAAAAAAGCAGCAGTCCTCTAACAAAAAGATTTGTCAAGTCACCAAGAAAGCACCGGGTAAGAGTACAAAAACATTCATAAGAAATATCTGTAGTAAAAAAAATATTACTACAGAAAATGTTTCAGTCCAGAAAAGGAGAAGCAATTCAAACGGAAAGGAAAGGCCAATGAAAAATGTTACTGCTAGAGTAAGAGATAACTCTATGCATGAAAGTAGAAGGAAACAACAGTTTAGGGACATTCGTAAATGAATGTTCCGCAACAGGATAATTGGCAATTTGTTAAAAAATATTAAGAAAGGTCAACAGAAAGTGGTTTTTTATAAGAGAAAAAAAATAGTTGAGAAAGTTATTGATCAGGCATTTGAAATTAAACGTAAGTTATTTATTTTGACAATCAATAGAATTAGGAAGCTAATCAAGGCAATTTATGATTTCAAAAGAAATAGTAGATGGAAGAGAATAGTTAATCGTAGTAATTTTTGTGAAGTTTTTTCTGGAGAATGGATGCATAGTTCAAGCTCTGAGGCATTTTTTAATGAGGAGAGTTATTTCCAGGATAATGATTTGGTGCATGCAGTTGACACCAGTGGTCGAGCTTATGAAGTGAAAGATGGTTGTCCAGTTGAAAAAGAAAAACTTGTGACAACAGAGATCGAAGAGGTGTTAGGTAATGAGGTTTTAGGGAGACGTCCTAAGGGTCCTGTGTACACCTGGAAGTGTAGTAGTACTTGCAGTGTACGACAGGATTCCATCAATTTGCTTTGTGATTTTATACGGTCATTTAATAAGAAAAGTTTGAAGCAGAAAATGAAGTTGTTGCAAGAATTAGATCCTTGCAGAGTGAGAGAAGTGATAGGTTTGCATGGTCATTCACTGGCTTGTCTTTCCAGGAGAGTATGCCAGAGTGTTTTTCATCATTTCAGGATGCTAGCAGTGCATCATAATAAAGTGAGGAAATTAGTTAGAATGTTGTATTATGCTAAGAGTCCAGCAATTATGCTTAAACAATTATGCGCTGCTCTTTTGCATGGTTCTGAAATAGATGTGAAGAATATATGTGAAGAAATTGAGTTTTGTTACTTTGGAAGTAAAGAGGAGAATGTTGAAATTGACCAAGAAGAAGAGAGTAATGTGGAAGATAGTGTACAGGTTTCCAGTACAGATAATTTCCAGAGGGAAATTGCGACGTTTGAGGTGAAATCAAGTGAGAGGCCAAATTTCACTTGTGTGTGTTGTCGACGCACTTATTATAAGAATCAGACTAAGTTAGTGGATTTATATGCAAAAAGTGAAAGGGAAAATAATAGTGAATGGAAGGATTTTACAACATACTTGATGGTAGAAAATTGTTTTGATTTGGGATTGGATCAACGTGTGTGTACTTATTGTTGTAACAAATTAAATCAAAACCAGATGCCTGCTAGAGCAGTTCATAATAATCTGGAATTGGTTGAGATTCCTTCTGAATTGAAGGATTTAAATACTTATGAATCTATTTTGATTCAAAGTATCCATCCCTTTCAGGCTATTGTAAGAATGGAGCCAAAGACAGGGAAATTGCCTCCATCAGATTTACAGAGAGGATTAAAGGGAAGAGTTGTTTATTTGCCTCTAGATTTCAAGAAAAACATTAACACAATTGGAGTAGAAAAAGTGGAAGAGGAACCTCTGGTTATCTTAGTTAATGGGGTTCCGACAAAGAATAAGAAAATATGGCAAGATTTAGTAGATGTTAGGAAAGTCAAAAGGGCAACATTGTATTTGAAAAAAAATAATAAATACTATAAAAATGTATATGTTGCAGAAGAGGAAGTAAGTGAGGAAGAGGATAGCGATTTGTGTGCTGGTCAAATTGAGAAAGTAGAACCCTGTACTAGTGAAGAAATATATGAACATTATAGTGTTCATCCTTTGCATTCCAAGGAAGTCATGGGGAATGCTATTGAGTTGTTTCAAATGAAACAAGCGAAAGGGAGTCCCATTAGTGTTTGGGAGGAAAGTTTGGAAGCTCGGTGTTTCCCACAGCTTTTTCCAACAGGTCAGGGAGGAAGATATGATGAGCGACCTCATCAAATTCCTGCTTCTGAATACCGGACTTTGCGATTGTATGCAGGAGATGCTAGGTTTCGACAATGCATTCCTTATTTGTTTCATCTCCTGTTTGAAAGCGATCTGTCTGGACTGTCATATGCAGTGAACCACATCTTGAAAAGTGGTATACACATGCAAAACATCTCGGCAAGTGACTTTATGGATAAAGTCAATGTCCAAGACAGTATTTTGGATTCTCACCTGATTAATCTCATGGCGTGTCAGCGTGGTACTAATGAGTACTGGTACCGTCGTCATGGTGATTTAAAATGTATGCTGAGGAACTTAGGAACTCCCACATGGTTCCTCACTCTGAGCTGTGCTGAGTATGGCTGGGAAGACTTACTTGAATTTCTACGAGAGGCAAATGCTAACGTAGAAAACATCGAATTCAAGACACCCGGAGAACTGTGCTCTTTGGATCCAGTCAATGTATGTAGGTACTTCAATCATAGATTTGAAGGTATGATGTCTTTCATCATGAATAAGAAGAATCCACCTCTTGGAGAGGTGTTGGATTTCTTCTGGAGAAAGGAGTACCAAGCAAGAGGTGCTCCTCATATACATATGTTGCTGTGGATCAAGGATGCACCTAAATTTGGAACGGATCCAGAAGACTCAGTGATGAGTTTCATAGAACAGTATTCTACGTGTGCTGTTCCAAACGCAAAGGAGAAAAAAAGCCTAAGAGAAAAAGTTCTACGTTTCCAAAGCCATCGATGTGGAAAGTACTGTCGTCGTAAATTCCGAAACAAAGACAAGTTCTACACCAAATGTCGTTTCGGCTTTCCACGACCGGTGATTTCTAAAGGAAGAGTGAACAGTTTGATGTCTTCGCTGCGACATAATGTGATGAAGAAATCACCTAAAAACACATACAATTTGAAGAGGAACGAAGAGTCTAAGTACATCAACGACTACAACCCGGTGATTTTGTCCATGTGGAATGCTAACATGGATATACAGTTTGTGGCTGATAACTGTATGGCTGTGGCTCGGTATGTGACATCTTACATCACCAAAAAAGAGAAGACAGAATTGAAGGATATGTGGGAGGACATTTCCCATGAAAAGAGCCTCAGCAAGAAGTTGTAGAGTTTCAGTCTGAAGATGTTGTCGCATCGAGAAATCGGAGCTTACGAATGTTCTGACCGGTTGTCTTCAGCAAGTCTCTATGCCAAGTCCAGGAGTATCGTTTGGGCGAGTCTTGGTCTTGCTGCAACGCGTAATCGAGTTCTCAAACCTGTGCGGGAAATTGAGTATTTGGCGGAAAAGGAGCCAAACAGTACCGACATTTTGAAGACCAACATGTTGGATACATATTATCCAAATCGAAGCAGTCACCTCGAGAATGTTTGTCTGTATGAGGTTCTGCAAAATTACATATTCAAGAGGAACATCAAAGAAGATACTGAGAAAGGAGTGTATGCTGTAATAGGAAGTGAGGGATGTCTGGTGAAGCAAAGAAAATGCCACTTGGTAAACCATCGAAAATTGAGTGGCGAATCTCCTGAAAAAAAGGAGTTTTTCTATTTAGCACTTTTGCAACTTTTTAAGCCTTGGCGTGCAGAAGAGGAACTGCTTGGAGATTTCCTCTGTTATGAAGACTCTTTCAATGCTGCCAAGGAGACAATAGAATGTCCTGCTTTTCCCAAATATGTAGAAATGTTGAATGTGGAAATCGAGCAGGAAGCAACGATTGCAGCGGAGATTGCCAGAGACAGTTCTCAGGACAGTCAGAGTTCTGCTTCATTGAGTCAGGATCCACTAGGAGGACCTGTTATCGAAAATGAAGCTGCCACTGCTATGAATGAAGTGGAAAGAGCAATGGCACATGCTCAGGAGGATGCGGTTAACTTAGAAGAGTTGGAAAGACAACTCAACGTTGAGCAGAGGAAAATATATGACGAAGTTACCATGCAAATTGATCATGGATTAAGTCATGACAAGAAAGAGTGCTCATGTACGTCGTTGAAGCCTGTTCGACTGTACGTGAGTGGAGAAGCGGGAACTGGAAAAAGTTTCCTTATTAAAGCAATTTCATGTTATTTGCAGGAAAGGACAGAGTCATCGCTGTCTTGTGTTGTCACCGCTCCAACTGGACTGGCAGCACATAACATTAAAGGGATTACTTTACATCGTTTACTGATGCTGCCAGTGGAGCATGACAACAAATTACAATATCACAAGCTATCGGGAGATGCTTGTTTTGAAGTTTCAAGAGTCTTGAGGAAAATGAAACTTCTTATCATTGACGAAGTAAGCATGGTTTCCAATGTCATGCTTGCCTTTGTGCATTTGAGAATGCAAGAAGTTCTCAAAACAGAGTATGATGTGTTATTTGGTGGCAAACACATCATTGTTTTCGGAGATCTTCTGCAGCTGACACCAGTGAAAGGGCAACCTGTGTTCAAAATGCTCACGCATGAAGATACCAGGAAGTGCCTAGGGAGCATTGGCAATGTCAATATATGGTTAAACTTCAATTATGCTGAACTGCATGAAAATATGCGTCAGGCGAAGGATGAAGTTTACAAGACTATTCTACAAGATGTTAGAATTGGAAAAGTGACCGAGCATGGGAAAGAAGCTTTACATGCACGATTACTGACAAATTTATATCCAGACCAAGATGTTGTGCCTGAGAATATTTTTCAGAAAATTACTGAGAAGAAATCTGGAATATGTTTGATGCCAACTCTTGCAGAATGTGCCAAATTCAACAACAAAATGTTGCATTTAGAAAAGCAAGGGTTTGTGAAACTGGAAGCTATTGACAGAGTAGAGCATATGGGATCAACAATTATTTTGTCTGAGAATCTGAAAACAAAATTGGATTCATTAGAGAAGAGTATATCTAAAACTGCAGGTTTTGAAAAGACTCTGAATGTGTGCTTGAACTGCCGTATAATTTTAAGAAGGAATTTACATGTTGAAAGAGGTCTGGTAAATGGATCAATGGGTAATGTTGTTGATTTTGTGAAATACAGAAATAGAGATGGAATTGAATTTTTAAAAATTAAATTTGATGGCATTGAGGAAGTACAGCTAATTGGTCGTTGTTCTGCTAGATTTTTGCTTGTAAAAGACTTATATGTTCGTCGTAAGCAGTTTCCTGTTTGCTTGGCATATGCGGTGACAATCCATAAATCGCAAGGTTTAAGTGTAGACAGTGCATTGGTGAATATTGGCAGTTCTGTGTTCAAGGAGGGTATGGCATATGTGGCATTGTCACGAGTTAGAACTTTATCGGGATTGTACTTGATTGAGTGTGATGTCACAAACATTTGTGCGGATCTAGATTGTGTTAAGGAATACAATAGGTTAAGAAGAGAGTATGCGCCACATTTGCCTCAGTATCCTTTGTTTGAGAAACGTGTGGTAGGCCGGAAACGAAGAAATGTGACCAATATTGGGGAGGTTGTAGCAAAAAGACGAAAAGTCGATGAACCTGAAATTATAAGCAGAAACAAAAAGGATTCTGTTGAAGATGTTGTTGGTTTTCAATTTGAAAACAGTTCTGGTGTCAACTGCTATGCTAATGTAGTGGTTAATGTTTTGTTTTCTCTAGAAAATGTAAAAGAAGAGATTGTGGTCAATTCTGATCAAAGATTTTGCAGTTTGTTAAATTCTGTGTTAGAGAAATGTAGCACTGATAGAACAAACATAGAAAGTGTGTCTGAAATTCGAAATCTGTTAGACAGATGTTCAGGCCAAACACAATTCTCTCACAATAGTCAGCAAGATTGTCAGGAGTTTTTAATGTATATGCTTGATGTATTGCATGATGAAGGTGTAGATGTAGATCACCTGTTTGGGCTTTCTTATCAATGGCAGCATGACTGCGAGAACTGTAGGGTATCAAGTACTACTAGTGTAGACTCAGAAAGATTTATATATTTAACTTTGCCAGACAGTAAATCAGTCTCTTTTAATAAGCTAGTAAAAGGAGCTGATCACAACATGGAGTGTAGCCAATGTAAATCTGAAATGATGTCCACATTATTTATACGAACATATGGCCAGTATGTCATTTTAATGTTCCAACGATGTAGGCCTGATGGAACAAAATTGACAACTTTAATTAAAAATGTTGTGGCTTCACAGTTGTCAATATCAGGGAGGACTTTTGTAACTGTAGCAATTATATATCATGACGGTCCTTCAATAACATCAGGACATTACACAGCTTATTTAAAGTCTAGAAATGGCTGGTCATTTTGCAATGATTCTGTTTTAATTTTCAAAACAAAATTGCCGTATGACCTTAAAAACTCTTACCTGGTGTTTTTAAAACCAAAATTTTAGGGAAAGAATCTCGGGATGTGCTCTGAGGAATTTTCAAGAAGTTCTAATGGCTCCTACACGATTTGGCCTTGAGGATAAGTGTAGTACAGAGACATAACTTCTTACCATAACACTGGACGTCATGGAGAAATACGTGCACTTTGAATGAGTTCAGAAAAACTGTTTCTTTTTATAAGCTAATTGAAGCAGCCAATCAAAACATGGAGTAGAGGGAATGTAAGTCTGCAATGCTGTCTACTGTTTTACATTGCTTTGTGATTAAAAGTGATGTAGAGAATTAAATAATTGTAGTAGTCATAAAGGTAGTGTAAGTCTGCTTTATAGTAAGCAGTATCAGTGTCATAGGAAATGTAGAACATGAGTGAGCAAGAAGGGGAAGATATTACTAGTCCAGGATTGTGAAAATGATCTTCAACATTTTAATTGTGAAAGTTGCGGAAATACAACATGACGGGATTGGCTTACAAGAATTCTAAGAGTTATAAATGGCTCAGACACGATTTGGCCTTGTGGAAACGTGTGGTAGAGAGCGAGAAGTCATTTATTGTATGTAACATGTTTTTGAAAACAATGGAGGTTTTCTTTCAGAAAGTGGCGGGTTGAAAGTAATAACAGCACAACAGAGTGTAAGCTGTTCATAGGACATCCTTTGCCGTCATGGAAAGTAAGTTAACTTTAAGGAGTTCTGAATTCTGATTTGTTATGTTGTATGGGTTTTTTAAACACAATCATTTTGATTGTGTTTTTTTTTCCCCGCTGTTATATGATGAATACCTTCAAGTCACTGTTTTTAGTGAAATTTGATACATTCTGAGAACAGCAAAAATAAACCATTTAACATGTATAATTAATTCTGTTCTGTTTGCATTTATGATGTACATGTAGAACTGTGTAGGAGGCATGGAGAAGGTGAGGCTTCTGTAAGTGTCAAAGTTGTTGCATACAGTGCTCATATTCTACGTAGTCTTTCATATGATAGACTACATTTCCACAATGAGATACCTAAGCAAAGGAAACACAGGTGATATGATTGTGGAATGAGGAAAAAAAATTGCACGTTTTTCAATTATATTACCTGTGTTTCTTAACATTACACATCACATTGTGTAGATGAGGTTTAGGCCTGTTCCTGGAGACAGAGGAGGTCTAACATTTGTCCAAGAGTGCAGTTGACATGACACACTTGGTTGGTAGGCCTGCACATGTATTTTCTTCTCTGTATTCTTCAACAAACCTAAATTTCATCTGCAACTCTGAGTAGGACTTACCTGAAACAAATCTGTGAATAGGTTACACCTTATCGGCATCTTGAAACAATGATTTAAAATGTTAGGCTGAGATTTATGATGACTGTGCGCCTCATTTGCTCCGCTGTGGGTCACTTTTGTGTAAAACATGCACCATGTTGCAAGATAGGTTTCAGTTCATCTCCAGCAAGATACCATCACTTTGAAATGTATATAATTAGCACTGTGTAGGGGACATGCAGAAGCTGAAGGTTTTCTAAGTGTGAAAATTGTTGTATACACTGCTCAACTTCTGTGTACTGTTTGATATGCTAGACTCCATCTGCACTATGAGATACCTAAGCAAAGGCAACACAGGTGATGTGATTGTGAAATGAGGAAAAGAAACTCCACATTTTTCAATTACATCACCTGTGTTTCCTAAGTTTACGAATGACATTGTGCAGATGAAGTTTAGGTCTGTCCACAGACACAGAAGAGGTCTAGCCTTTGTTCAAAAGTGAAGTGGACATGACTTACTTCATTAGTAGGCGTTCACATTTATTATCTCCTCTGTATTCTTCAATAAGTGTAAGTTTGATCTGCAACCCTGAGTAGGCCTCACCTTAAACAAACCTCTGGATAGGCCACACCTTATTGTCATCCTGAATCAATTATTTAACATGTTAGGGACAGATTTATGATAGGTGTATGCCTCTTTTGCGCCACTGTGCGTCACTTTTGTGACGCAGTCGCGGTTGAAAAGATTTGGTATGAGGCGACAAAATTATAAAATGATGAATCTAGGCAGATGTGTCATGCTGTAAAAAAACAATGCCACATAAAAACCGATGCAGCAGTCATGCAAAAGATGCACAATGTTGCAAGATAGGACTCACTTCATCTGCATCAAGATACTATTAGTTTAAAATGTATATTTTTAGGACTGTGTAGGGGCATGGAGAAGCAGAGGCTTCTGTAAGTGTCAAAGTTCTTGAAAAACTATTTGTCCTTCAATCTTTTCCCTTGTTTTTTCTAATTTATTAAAAACATGTTTTAATATTTTTCAAATGTTTGTTCTCTCTTTCACAGATTTTTTAGTATAAAAAGAATAAATGACTAACTTAACGACAATTATGAGGTAAATGTTTTGTACTCTTTTTGTTATAGTTCTATCACATTTAACTTCTATTAGTTCCACTGCTTTATTTCTTTAAGAATCACTTTCCTGCCTTTGCTACTTCCCTCATTCCTTTGTCTATTACTTAATTACTCTACTCCTTCACTATTTTTCTTAGTCCCTCTCTTCTCATACTTCTTCACTCTTGGTCACTCACTCTGTCTCTATTACTTTCACTGTTTCTGACTGATCTAAAAAAATTTTTTTTAAAAGAACAGTAAGTATAAGGGAAGGAAACAGACAGTTATGTTAAAAGAAAGACAGCTATAGGGAGTAAACTAGGGATACTGTTACCCGCAATCCTCTGCTGATGATGTCACTGACCATGTCATGAATGATGTAATATGTGACATCATCAGCAGTGGATTACGGGTAATAGTATCTCTAGTTTACTCCCCTATAGCTGTCTTTCTTTTAACATAACTGTCTGTTTCCTTCCCTTATACTTACTGTTCTTTTTTTTTTTTTTTTTTTTTTGGTTCGCTCCCGGTTCGCGTACCGGCGAGCGAACTGGGAAGCGAACTAAGAGAAATAGAGGTTGGCAGAGTTCCAAATATTCTACCATTTTTTTAATAACGGGGAGGTAGTTCTGAAAATAACTTTTTTTTTAATTGTTTTTGTTGTTTTATATTTTTTTTATTTTTTTTTCTGAACATTTTTTTACTTTTTTTGAATTTTTCTGAACGGTTTTATATATTTTTTGGTTTTTTTGGGGGGGAAACGAAAACGATTCATTGTAAAGGGCTCAACAGGAGCAACAAAAAAAAAAAGAATTTATTGTTTGCGGCGTTTCGGACAAATTGGAAGATGATTGTCAATAGCTCTGTTGATCAGAGTGATGCTACTTTCTCTGTAGCAAATGAATCCATTGCAAAGTACGCAGACTTGTTTTACTTCCCCAAATCTCAGTTGTATATTTGGCACCATCTCCCTGCCCTCTGGTCCCGTCACTTCGGGTACAACAGATCTTCTGGCCATAATAGGGGGATTATCTAGTTCGTTACGAAACTGTGCAGCACTGTAGTTGTTAGGATGCCACCTAGTCATATGGCGATGCATTGTGTAGTTTCCGTAACTGTATTTCTTCTCGGTCCCTCTGGACAGTCTATCTTGACATATAAGGCAAGTTACGTATCTTGCATTTACTTTTTTCTGGCCTTTGGGAATTTTAAAAAATTGCCAAATGAAGTTTTCTATCCGGTGAGACCTCCTGGGCTCCTCAGGCAAAAACTGCCTCTCTTCCTGCTCTTCCTCCTCTTCCTCTTCTTCCTCTTCTTGCTGAATTATAACTTCAGCAGGTGGTCCTCTCTTCCTTGGAGGTGGTGGAGGTGGTGGGGAAGCACCAGCTGAAGCTACTAAAGAAGCCATTGCTCACTGGTAACAAAGGGTCTTTCTCTCACAAAGATGAAAGTCAGAGTGAGGAAAGAAGGAGGGGTTTTCATCATTTGGGAAAAACAATAGTTCTCAACCAATGAAAAGTGTTAATTTTAGATTACATGACCTAGTGTTACATCATTAGGAAACCAAAAGTGAAATGAACCAATGAAAAGTGTTATTACCAAGTCACATGACCTGCTGTGTTTACGATACGCGCTTTGCGCCGCCTCCCGGTTTGCTTCCGGGAACCTGCGCTTCGCGCCTCGCTTCGCGTACCAGTTCGCTAACGTAGCACGTCATATGACGTATCACGCGACAACGTGAAACGTCATGCGGACGCGAGGCGTCACGATGTTTTCTAACGCGGCAGTTGCGTTAAAGGAACGTTTACCGGTTCGCGCAGCCGCGGGCCGTGGAGGAAGTTACGGTGGGGCAGGGAGGCGGGAAGGGGGAGGGGCAGGGTGGAGGAACCTAAAAACTGGCATATGGATAATTGCAGGTAAGTACACAATTTAATTATTCAAACGAATTTCGTAGCGCGCACTGCATCGCAAAATGCGATGCTGTGCGCGCTACGAATTTCGTTTGAATAATTAAATTGTGTACTTACCTGCAATTATCCATATGTCAGTTTTTAGGTCCCTCCACCCTGCCCCTCCCCCTCCCCGCCTCCCTACCCCACCGTAACTCCCTCCACGGCCCGCGGCTGGGTTCGCGGACTATTTCGCGGCATCAAGGTCAGCTAACGGGAAGCTTCCCGATTCGCGAAGCGGGAGGGAAGAAAAAAAAATATTTAAAAATTTTTTTATTAATAAACATATAAAATATATTTTTGGATTTAAAGAAGAATACATTTTACAGCTACAGATATTAGCTTTTAAAAAACCAATGAAATTTACTGAAAAAACCATAGGTTATAGACCATATATAGTTAGGAATTAGCATTTACAAAACCTTGAAAATTCACTGAAAAAACCATAGGTTATAGACCATATATAGTTAGGAATTAGCATTTAAAAAACCTTATTTTACTCACACAAAACCATTGAAATTCCATATATAGTTAGTTGCACTAACTATATATCGCGCACCCGCAATCCACTGCTGATGATGTCACATATTACATGATTCATGACATGGTCAGTGACATCACTGATGACATCACTGATGACATCTCAAATGACATCACTGATGACATCACTGATGACATCTCATTTGACATCATTCTTGTGCTAATACGATAAACCTCTTCAGACTCTAATATAACCTTAGATACACTCAGTGTATACAGACACTCACACACTGTCACTCATCCATGGAGTTACTCACACACCTAGTCAGTCATGCAAAGAATCAATCACACCTCCATTTCCTCAACTATACAGTTATACACACCTTACTTATTCAAACATATACTAACACATATTTACTCTCTTATACAATCCCTGATACAAGTTCACAATGATCCATACAGCCACTCACACATTCAGTGGCTCTCATGCACAGTTATTTATATATGCCAACTCTCACATGTACTGTGTTTTACATATGTACTTACTATGACATGTAGCATTGAGATATCCATTCACTCATCAATACACTCATGCACACAGTCAACCGCCCATGTAGCTGTTTCCACATGCACTCTTGAACTCATACACCTAGTGAATCAACTGCTCACACATCTATGCACAGAGTCACACACCTCCCAGCCACCCCCACACAAACTCAATCTCCCATACAAATACTTGGGCAACCAATCAATAACATATATAGCCTCTCGTATAGCTAATGATCCACACATGCAGCAGTTTACATCACAACAGACATACTGAAGCACACATTCAGACAGTTTAGTCACTAACCCATGCATTTAGTACGACACATTTATTCACTCACTCATACAGTCAGTCACGCACCTACTAAATCCTTCATCCAGACACTTATACATCCACTCATTCTTCAATATATCAAACATATTTAAACTTTACAGAAACACACAGTCACTGGATGATGTCATCAGTGATGTCATCAGTGATGTCACTGACCATGTCATGAATGATGTAATATGTGACATCATCAGCAGTGGATTGCGGGTGCGCGATATATAGTTAGTGCAACTAACTATATATGGAATTTCAATGGTTTTGTGTGAGTAAAATAAGGTTTTTTAAATGCTAATTCCTAACTATATATGGTCTATAACCTATGGTTTTTTCAGTGAATATATATATATGTGTGTGTGTGTATATATATATATAAATATATATATATACAAGCTCACATATCGTCTCCAAATCCTCGGGAAGTAAAGCAGCACTCACTGGAATTTCAGCAAAGTGATATTTTATTTTAAAGACAGAAGCGTTTCGGGAAAACTCCCTTCCTCGGTGTCTAAAGATAACGCACTGCGCGGCGCCATCTTAATAACAGGCACAACATAATCAAAACAAATGAGGGGCAATCAGCACGTCAAACAATGATGGGCGCCATGTTGCAAGTATCATGAAAATGCTTTCATCACATTGAGCATAACATATATATACATTTTATTTTATAATGCTATATAGTCATGTCATACCCAGATATTTTCCTCGACAATGACAATTTACTCATGTTCTATTCAATCTTGCCATGGATCGGCTATGGCAACCCCTAAAGGTTGCCGCCACCCCTCAAAGTGAATAAAAATTATCAATTGATCCATGTGTCTGTATCATTAATAATATCAAGTACAACCCAGACTGTTTAAAATATGAGTGATCTATGAGCGGATCGCTGATCCAATCCAATCATTATTTCAGCATTACATCATTTCAAAAAACATGATCCCCAAATAATGAAACATATATGTTAACGAAAAATAAAGTCAATAACAAGAGTGTTACTCAATCGCATTTTAGAGCAAGTTGCACAGTATATATTCTCCAATGCTCTACTAATTCACAGTGCCTGCCTATTGCTTCCTCAGCTGCCCAAATGTACTGCCAACTCCTCCCCATTGTTTAGACCCCCTGGGACCTTGGTCTGCATGTCTACTATGTACCGGACTCCAGTCTCCGTAATCTCTGCATTCTGTCACCTCCTCTCGGATTCTCCGGTACACAGTCCAGGCAGAAGTATTGAAGTAAATTTCTGTCACTCTTATGTTTTATTGCAAAATGTTGAGCCACCAGATAGTAAAAATCCTCCTTATTCGCAATGGCACGCATATGTTCAAGAATTCTCAGTTTCACTGGATTAATCGTGCTCCCTACGTATTTTAAACCGCAGGGACACCTTAAGCAATAAATGGCAAAGGTAGTCTGACAGGACATGAATTTGTTGATTTTCTTTCCTCCCTTGCACCCCTTTACATCATAAGACAACATTCTTCTACTGAAGGCTCATGCCTTGCACCTTCCACAAGGGAAGAATCCCTTTGCCTCCTGCAGTGACCCTGTTTGCTTCACAATTGGTTCTAGATAACTACGTACCAAATGGTCTTGTAGAGACTGTGCTTTTCTGAAAGTGATCATAGGAGCTGGAGGCACATCAGGACCAATGATACTGGCGGTCTTAAATACGTGCCAGTGTTTTCTCATGATAGACCTAAACCAATTCGAGTCTCGTGAAAAAGTGGTTATCAGCCGAAATCTCCCATCCTCATTGCTCTGTACTTGCTTTTTTACAAAAAGAGCCTCCCTTGGTAGTTGTTCAACCCTATGGAGTGCGTTCTTTAGGAGTTCAGCATTGTAGCCTCTTGCCAGAAATCTATCAAAACTATCCTTAGCGGCCTCCACAAAATCACTTTTCATTGAACAATTACGTCTTAACCTGAGAAACTCCCCATAGGGAAAGCTATTAATCAAACTATGGGGATGGCTGCTCGACGCATGAAGCATGCTGTTCCCTGCTGTTGGCTTCCTGTAAAGGCTGTCTTAATTTTACCCTCCTGTATTTCTACCGTTAGGTCCAGGTAGTTTGCTGCCACCAAACTAACCTGGGTCCTGTGATAAAATGTTGATGAATCCAAAAATTAATACATAGCATAATAGCAATTCATAAAAATCTAGAGTATATAAGGGATGGAGCAAGGGATTGACAATTACCAGTATATCGAATTTTTCATCAAGGTTTTGTATTTTCAAAACAATAGTTGCATAGATAATTATTTATATATATTACTATACATAGTAATACAAAGACATAAAGTGCAAAATGTCCCAAGTGTTTGCAAGAACCAAAAAAGTATCAATTAAACAGTGAGTGCATATATACAGTGGTTTCTTCTGGGATGATGTACAAGGAAGGAAGGAAAATGACCAAACAATGATACAGGCAATAGTAACACAGTGTCTATCCGTAATCATAGGCACTGTTCTTGTGGTTCAATTCCTATGGCGTCTACGGCGTTTCGACCCGTGGGGATGGGGGTCAAACACTTGGGACATTTTGCACTTCATGTCTTTGTATTACTATGTATACTAATATATATAAATAATTATCTATGCAACTATTGTTTTGAAAATACAAAACCTTGATGAAAAATTTGATATACTGGTAATTGTCTCTCCCTTGCTCCATCCCTTATATACTCTCGATGTTTATGAATTGCTAATATGCTATGTATTAATTTTTGGTTTCATCAATATTATATCACAGGAACCATTGTTTTTTGGATAAACTGTTTGCCCAGGTTCCTTTGTGAATAGGGTTTCCCTTGTTTTCTTGTAAACCAAACTAACCTGGCCAGTGAATCTTAGATAGATGTTGTTTGCATTGAGTAATCTTATGTATCCCTCTGCCTCATTTACAGGACCATTCCATACCATGAACAAGTCGTCAATGTACCTGTACCATGATACAATTTTACAGGTCTACTCCTCATTCTCAGGGGCCCATGCTACCTGCTTCTCCCACCAGCCCACTAATAAATTCGCGTAGCTGGGGGCGAAGCAGGAGCCCATTTCTGTGCCAGAGATCTGTCTAAATAGACTCCCCTTAAAGAGAAAATGTTGGTAAAAAGACAAGATTTGATGAGTTCTAGTAACATCGTATTATGCATTGCAAGTTTCAATGGTCGGTTCCTCAGGAAGTATTCCACCGCATTCAGGCCCTGTGTGTGATCAATACACGTATAGAGGCTGGTGATGTCGAGTGTAATTAGGCAGTAGGTAGGTTGCCAGTCCAGTTTCTCAATGTGTTCAATGAAGTCTGTTGTGTCCCTGATATATGATTTTAAACCAAGAACTGCCTCAAACAAGAAATGGTCTAGGAATCTCGAGAGATTTTCAGTTAAACTGCCCATCGAGGAAACGATGGGCCGTCCCGGTGGCTTGTCTAAGTTCTTATGTACCTTAGGCAGGAAATAAAAAGTGGGTAGAGTCGGATTTGTTGTCTTCAAGAACAGATATTCATCCAAATCAAGCATATGTTTGTCATGCCACTTTTTCAACAATACATGTAGCTGTCAATGCTTTCATGATACACAGTCCTTGAGGATTATTCATAGCATGTATCATCTCCTAATTGCCGCATGGCCTCTTCCACGGTACATAGTAGACATGCAGACCAAGGTCCCAGGGGGCTGAACAGTGGGGAGGAGTTGCAGTACATTTGGGCAGTTGAGGAAGCAATAGGCAGGCACTGTGAATTAGTAGAGCATGGGAGAATATATACTGTGCAACTTGCTCTAAAATGCGATTGAGTAACACTCTTGTTATTGACTTTAGTTTTTGTTAACATATATGTTTCATTATTTTGGGATCACGTTTTTTTAAATGATGTAATGCTGAAAGAATGATCGGATTGGATCAGCGATCCGCTGATAGATCACTCATATTTTAAACAGTCTGGGTTGTACTTGATATTATTAATGATACAGACACATGGATCAATTGAGAATTTTTATTCACTTTGAGGGGTGGGGGCAACCTTTAGGGGTTGCCATAGCCGATCCACGGCAAGATTGAATAGAACATGAGTAAATTGTCATTGTCGAGGAAAATATCTGGGTATGACATGACTATATAGCATTATGAAGTAAAATCAAGATATATGTTATGCTCAATGTGATTAAAGCATTTTCATGATACTTGCAACATGGCGCCCGTCATTATGTGACGTGCTGATTTCCCCTTATTTGTTTTGATTATGTTGTGCCTGTTATTAAGATGGCGCCGCGCAGCGCGTTACCTTTAGACACCGAGGAAGGGAGTTTTCCCGAAACGCGTCTGTCTTTAAAATGAAATATCGCTTTGCTGAAATTCCCGTGAGTGCTGCTTTCCTTCCCAGGGATTTGGAGATGATCTGTGAGCTTGCATAATTATCGCGGTACACCAAGGCGCCGCAGCACCCGCCTGGGGAGTGACTCGCTATTTTGGTGTTTGGAGCAGAAATATATATATATATATATGTATACATATATATATCAAACAAATGCTTCCCACGGGATACTGAACAGCACCCCCCAGGGAGAAACGGACGATTCAGTCAGGATTTCGCTTGTTGCAGAATTCTTTTTTATTGCATTTTCAAGTGAATCGTAAGTGCCTCTGGACGCGTTTCGGCGAACCCAGTCGCCTTGCTCACCAGATATATATATATGCATATATTTAAACTTTAAAGAAACACATTTACTGGATGATGTCATCAGTAATGTCATCAGTGATTTCATCAGTGATTTCACTGACCATGTCATGAGTGATGTAATATGTGACATCATCAGCAGTGCATTGCGGGCACGCGAGTTATAGTTAGCTCAACTAACTGTAACAGGTAAATTTCTCTGGTTATATGTGAGTCAAATGTCCAACTATCTATAACGTCCCTGAAACCTATGTTTTTTTTAGTGAATTTCAAAGGTTTTTTAAATGCTAATTCCTAACTATAACGTCTGTAAAACCTATGGTCTTTCAGTGAATTTCAAAGGTTTTTTAAATGTTATTTTCAAATATTATTGTTTATAAAACCTATATTTTTTCTTTTTTTTGTGATATTTTGGAACTCTATTATACTTCTTTTTTTAACTATAAAAATTATGTAACGTTTTATATCTTCCCAAAAAATATGTATATCTTATTTTGGGGGTGAAAACTGCACTCCCATACCGGTAGCATACCAAGCTCCATCACCACGCGATTCCTATCCGCCACATTGCTAAACTTGTAAATGATGCGTATTTCGTATCCGATGGGTTTGTGGCACCACTTCCCACCTAACATCATATACGTAATAGGTCGTGCCAGCTGCCACTTTGGTATGCGACGAGTACGCAGTACCAAGCCACGCGTTACGTCATGTACATATGGGATTATGCCCGCTGCGCATTGCGTATGCGAAGAGTGCACGCTGTCAGGCCCTGTGTTATGTCATAGACGTATGGTGTCGCGCCGGGTACGCCATTCCCTCATTTTTTTTTATGTCTCAAAACTAAATCTAAATAACTTTAAACTGTATATGAGAGTGAGAGATGTTCTAAAATATTTTAAACATTTGTATATTTCTAACTGTAATAAACTTATATTATGATAAATATATTTTTTCAAAATCATGTCAGGTGCGGCCCCCTTGTGCCCTCGATATGCGATTGCAACGTGACCTTAAAACAAAAGCATTTGATTAGTTCATAACATTTCCCATTGTAACAGTTGGAAGACCTCACCCATTTTAGTCATTCTCTCTACAGCGTTTGATGAGACACACCCCATCTGCTTAGAAAGCTTTTTTGAAACTTTTTTTGCGGTGTACACATATCTTATACTACACACAACAAGCAACGATAATCTTGATCAATATTCATGATTACATTAGCCTTCCCCATGTGATGGCCATGCATCTCAAACATTATACCAAAAATAAATGTGTGTTACACGATGCCCCTGGTGTGTGTGTGTGTGTGCGCACATTATTGAGCTGCCTTTCGGCTTGGGTATTGTTGGCTCGAAGGGGTATCAGCAGCCACGGGCAGAGTGCACATCCTAGATCACATGTGACAAACAGTAAACAGTAATGTGTAGATTTGTATTGCTGTCTGCTCTGTAGTTAGGCTTTACCAGTATAGTAGTGTGTCATATGTGAGACTTTCAGATTCACGTTTGGCATGCATTGCTTGACTGTAATGAACGTTATCACTATGTATGACGTAGCCTCACTGCTGATCCTCCCTCCATCACAGCACATTCACGTGTACGCTTCGCGATAGCAACACTTTCAATAATACCGCAAACGACTTACATGCGTGTCTGCGCATATCAACTACCTTGACAACGACATGTGATGTTGACCATTCAATGTTTTTGAACAGCATCTCATTAGCGATAGTTGCCGCCCTCCCGGTACATGCTACATTAATGTAAACTGCGTATTCTGCGACGTCAAAACTGCAACAGAAACACACATAAGTACACTACCTGGCCAGGCAGGAACTGAACAACACCCAGGTCCCCGGAACAATTATTCACACCCCTACGCTGGCCCGGCGTACGCAAGCCCAGCCCACTTTGAGTACGTATAAATAGGATAACGACGATGCCACATGTCCCAGTTCTTCCACACTGCCTAAGGTGATATGGCTGCATCCACCTTGCATATCACAATGCGCAGTAAAAAAGGGATCCATAAGGCGTACGCCATCCTGGCAATCAACACTGGACATCAATAGTGAACCCTACTGGACGTCATGTTTCAAAAGGGATCCATGAGGTGTACACCATCCTGCAATCAGCACTGCATCAGAATTGTGAACACTGCTGCCCGTTGTGTTTGGACACACAACAATGAAAGCAGGTGAGCAGTGGGGCCTGGGTGCATAGGGGCTGCAATTGAGGTCGGTGCTGCGGGAGGGGTGGGGTGTATCGGCCTGGGTGTGTAGGTGCGAACAAGCGATATTGCCCTTCGTAATGATGTGATCACTGACCTCATTCAGTCACATGTCTGTCTTTATTTTAAGGACCTGCTGCACCGTACTGTAGGCCTGAACCAGCGGGCAGCGCTGCCCTACAGACATGTGTTGAGCGCAGTGCTGCGGGAGGGGTGGGGTGCATCAGCCTGGCTGCGTAGGTGCGAACAAGAGATGTTGCTGTGCATAAAGATGTGATCTCTGACCTCATTCTGTCACATCTCGGTCTCATTTTAAGGACTGGCTGGACTGTACTGTAGGCCTGAGCCAGCGGGCAGCGCTGCCCTACAGACACGTCTTGAGCGCAGTGCCGCATGAGGAGTGGGGTGCATCAGCCTGGATGTGCAGTTGCGAACAAGCGATGTTGCCCTCCGTAATGATGTGATCTCTGACCTCATTCAGTTACATCTCTGTCTCATTTTAAGGACCTGATGGACCGTGCTGTAGGCCTGAGCCAGCGGGCAGCGCTGCCCTACAGACATGTGGCGTTGCCTTTTACGGCACTGTAGTGAGCTGATTGCTAAGTGTACATGCACATAGGCTTGCGCCACTGCATTACACGCACACATTATGCTTCTAGCATGCGCTCTGTTCCTTTGTATGTAAACGTTGGCGTAACATATTATTATTATTTAACCTTGTGTATTCTCGTGCACTCCAACACCTCTTTGAACCACGATTACCACTAACAATTGGTAGATCGTACTTCAAGAAGGAAGGATGCACTGAACTGGTGTTCTCTAATAAGCTTCAAATAAAACTTCATTTACCTCCAGACGTTTCCACCATAATATTTGTTCTCCCTTTTCAGACACTGAATTGGTTGCGCCAAAATGGGCGGAGCAGGTGCTCACCCCGTGATGATGCCCTTGGCATTCTGACGCCTTCCATTGTGGTATCAAGACACCGTCCCCGGCTGGACTCCTGCTGTGCCGACCTACAGAGGCACCCCCGAGTCGGAGCTTGCACCGGGACGTCGTTGGACACACCGATGGTGGCAGGTGAGCAGTGAGGCCTTGGTGCTCAGGATCTACAATTGAGCACAGTGCGGGGGAAGGAGCTAGGGTACAGCAGCATTGGTGCACAGGTGCCAACAAGAGAAGTTGCCATGGGTAATGATATGGTCTCTGAACTAATTCAGTCACATATCTGTATCAGTTTAAGTACCTGCTGGACCGTACTGTAGGCCTGAGCAGGCGGGCAGCGCTGCCCTACAGACACGTGTTGAGCGCAGTGCTGTGGGAGGGGTGGGGTGCATCAGTCTGGCTGTGCAGGTGCGAACAAGCAATGTTGCCATGCGTAATGATGTGATCTCTGACCTCATTATGTCACATCTCTGTCTCGTTTTAGGGACCTGCTGGACCATACTGTAGGCCTGAGCCAGTGGACAGCGCTGCCCTGCAGACACGTGTTGAGCGCAGTGCTGTGGGAGGGGTGGGGTGCATCAGCCTGGCGGCGCAGGTGCGAACAAGCGATGTTGGCCTCTGTAATGATGTGATTTCTGGCCTCATTCAGTCACATCTCTGTCTCATTTTAAAGATCTGCCGGACAGTACTGTAGGTCTGAGCCTGCAAGCTGCGCTGCTCTACAGACACGTGTTGAGCGCAGTGCTGCGGGAGGGCTGGGGTGCATCAGCCTGGGTGCGTGTAGGAGAGTAGGGTCTGCTTTCCTATGGTCACCCAAATTTTTGCTTTTTGCTTCACTGGTTTTCGACATAATGTGGCTGTGGGCCTGCTAATCAGACCCACAGCCTGCTGTTCTCTCTCTGAATTCAACACCATGTACTTTAGGTACATCACCATTTGGGTATTGGATCACCTTATGAGCCCCTGTACAGTGTACTATAGGTACCCAGGGCATAGGTGCATCCAAGGCCTACCAGGGGCTGCAGAATAACTTTTGCCACTCCTGGCTGGCCATCCAAAATGACACAACTGGTTGATCACTCAGCTGGGGCAAGGTCGTGTAATCACCCCTTGCTTAGATATAGTATACCTATATCTAAACCTATATCTGGACACATATATGCCTATAAGTCACTCCTATCGCAGGCCTTAACAATCCTGGAGGCAGAGTGCTTGGTTTTATGTGAGATGGTGCTCTAGCATGAGCTGAGCCTGTCTGCAGCTTTCGGAACCAATTCCTTATAGCTGTTCCAGGATATTGCCATACCATATACTCTTAAGTGCATTATATTCCTTGTGGTTATTGCTAACTTTGGTTTGGCTTTATCAAAACATGTTGTGTAAGGTGTCATACACTTTGGAATACTACCCCCTCGCCAGTTCTGGCGACGGGGGTAGCATTCCACCCTTCTAGAGGGCTAAGACATGTGGGTAACAGTAAACGCGGTTAAAACTAACCAGAGCCTCAGCATCACAAAATGGATACTGCTGCCACAGACACAAGTCTGGCCTCCTGCTGCTGTCCGAAACTCCGGCAGGGGAGGCCTGGACAAAAGGTTTCCTATCACAGGGAGGTGTTACACCACCCCAGACAGGAGATAGTGGATTGGGGCAGGGAGGGCTGAATGAAACTAGACACTGTCTGGGACACACAAGGTGTCCCATGCAAAATCCAGTCAAACCGGTTCTGGAGCACTCCAGCCCCAGCTCTGGCGTGAAACTGGACAAAGGGAAAGGGGTTTAACCACCCCCTTCCCTGGCCCCACCCATAATAGGGACCTAGCAGGTAAACCAGCCCCTTGATTTGGAATAAAGGTAGGAGCTGTGCCCAGGAGCATTAGTTTTATCCTGACTGAAACTTTGATACAGAACTCTGGACCCTTCGACATCCCATTCGACGTGGAAGACTGAAGAATCTCCCTTGTTGTCAAGGAGTGACCACCCTGTGCAAACAGGCACCATCCAGCGCCCAACGGTTTGCTTTGTTGCAGTTCCCGCCAAAACTCGAGTGACAGAGATCAACAAGACCCAGATTCCCTGACTTCTAACAGCCCGATCCACAGTCCCAGCAAATCTGAGACCCGGGGAGGCGACGTGAAGCGTGGGGCCGGCCATCTTGAAACGAATGCAAAGTGCTGACCGTGCATCTCCCGAGAAACCCTCGAAGCTGTGCATTGGGGTTTGAGAAGCCCCAGCCCCGAGCAGCTCGTGCACCGAAGATCACCCCTCCACACTCACCGAGTGCTGTGTGGGGCCCTTTTGCATTTTCCTGCTTGATGCGTTGGTCCGGTCGCTTGCCCATTGGCCCCAGTACCGATGAACCTTTGAAACTACTCTGCTAGTCTAGTTGCTCCAGACTGGCCCTCGCTCCCCTGAAAAGGAGCCACTGCTCTGACCTTGCTGGTCCGAGTAAGAAGCGATCTTCCAATCCTGCGTGGGTTGCCTTTTCCAAGCTGTTGACTCCGATCCGGAAACCGACACCGCCGACAGTGAGAGCTTTTGTGGGACAGCTCGTGATCCACTCCTGGTCATCCTCGATGCCCCAGAGTCCACGTGGCAGCGGAGTCAAGCTTCCCGTCAACCACCTGATTGCGCTCGACATCGCCTGGTTCCTTCCTATTTCCATCCTGGTCACTGGCTAGTGACCCAGACTCTGTCCCCTCTGCTTTCAGGTACTCTACATCTTCGATCCACCCTTGGATCCAACCGGACTCTTCTCTCCTGGCCGCCTGCAGCATCTTCATCTCCACGCTCCATAGAACTCCACGACGAAACCCGACACACTTTGGCACCTATGCACCCGCTTCCTGTGGGTGAGGTAACGATCTAACACCGGTGCTCCTGTAGTGGTTTACACCTCTAGTGTCCTAGTTTAAAGTGGCATAATTCTATTCCAGTCGGAAGACTTCCAAAACAGTAACTTTGTAACTTTTACGCACCATTGACTTTCATTGGTGCATGCGTGTGCTTTTAGCGCTGCACCCGATTCCCGCGGGCTACTCCCGTCCTAACTGCCGTTAGTCCAGTGTAGTCCAAGCGATTCCCAAGGCCCTAGGCCTTACCATTGTTCGTAAAGTGATACTTATACCACTTATTTAGTATATGGTTTGAGTGGCCATCGGCCCTATCCATAATTGTGCAACTTGTGAATGTTTAACTGTGCTTTTGTTTAAACGCTTGTGCCTCTGGACTCATAAAGAGTACAGATGATTATTCTAGTAATAAATACATATATGTTTATAATATATAACTTGTGTGGTGTCCTTTCATTTAATATTACAGGATTGCATATGGTAAAACAGCTGGCTTCACGTGCCCTCTTGAGTTAAGCCTAAGACTGCTTAGTTCATGGTACCAGTAGGATAGCTTGTCTATAAGGTTGACTTACAACCACCACCATAAAAGATTGTTTGGACTGATACAAGGTGCTCACTAGAATAGTGAACATCATACATCAGGCCAACTTCTCACAGTGCGCATCTGCAAACAAGAGATGTTGCTGTGTGTAATGATGTGATCTCTGATCTCATTCAGTCACATCTCTGTCTCATTTTAAGGACCTGCTGGACCGTACTGTAGGCCTGAGCCAGCGGGCAGCGCTGCCCTACAGACATGTGGCGTTGCCTTTTAAGGCACTGTAGTGAGCTGATTACTAAGTCTACATGCACACTGGCTTGCGCCACTGCTTTACACGCGCACATAGTGCTTCTAGCATGCGCTCTGTTCCTTTGAATCTAAACGTTGGACTAACATATTATTATTTAACCTTGTGTATTTTCGTGCACTCCAACTCCTCTTTGAACCACGATTACCACTAACAGTTGGTAGATAGTACTTCAAGAAGGAAGGCTGCACTGAACTGGTGTTCTCTATTAATCTTCAAATAAACCTTCATTTACCTTCAGACGTTTCCACCATTATATTTGTTCTCCCTTCTCAGACACTAAATTTGTTGCGCTGAAATGGGTGGAGTGGGTGCTTACCCCGTAATGATGCCCTGGGCATTCTGGCACCTACCATCGTGGTATCAAGACACCGTCCCCGACCTGAGACCTGCTGTGCCCCCTACAGAGGCACCCTGGAGTCGGAGCTTGCACTGGCATGTCGTTGGACCCACCGATGGGGGCAGGTGTGCATTGAAGCCTCGGTGAGCAAGAACTACAATTGAGCACAGTGCGGGGAAGGGGCTGGGGTGCAGCAGCCTGGGTGCACAGGTGCAGGCAAGCGAAGTTCCCATAGCTAATAATGTAATCTCTGGCCTCATTCATACCTTTTTCATTTTAAGGACTTGCTGGACGGCACTCTTTCTCACGGACCCCAGCGTCCTAGACACGCGGGTGACGGGAGGTAAACAGTGAGGGCTGGGTGCAGTAGACCGAGGCTCTGTCTCCTCCTCCCTCTGTTCTTTTGACTCTCCTTCCCCTTCTACCTTCCACCCAGTCCCTCTCTGCCCCATTCTCACTATCTTCCTTTCACTCTGACCACCTTTCTTTTTCTCTTGGACATAGCACACATACTTATGTTTCATTTTTGTCTTGTAGATTTTGTACACTGCTTCCAGAGGAGTCCCAGCCACTCCCAGCCACTCCCAGCCAGTCCCAGCCACTAATTTCATGTTATACTGTTGTTTCTTCGAATAAAGTTGTGTTTCCATTTATTTGTGTTGTTTTAATAAAGGTTATTATTTTTTACCAATAAATGAGTGTATACGTCTTCTTTTTCTGACAACATTTGTCTGTAGTTTATTGTGAAAATCGTCTGTTTATAGGAGGTTATGAGGAAAAACATTTGTCATTTTGTGGTGCACCTAGCAAATATAAACCAACAGACTAGTACATAAATGAAGCTTTTGGAATTCTACAACTGCAAGGGTTCTATGCGTGTAACATTTTATTACAACACCATGAGTACTGCTCGTGTGATTACAAACCAATAAGGCACTGCCTAGGACCACCGAGGCTTCAAGGACTGGTGAGGCCCACGCAGCATATTTAAGTAAAGCCCACAGGGTGGCGATTTCCAGACTTCAGTTGGCCTCGAAGCCCCCCAAACAATTAGTAAACAATACCCGGGGAAGTGGGGATCTCCTAGGCTGCGAAACGTCTCTGTGCCCTCCCGCACCTATTTTACATGTGAGATAAAGGTCCCCAGGCCTGCACAGACCATGCTATATAATAATAGGATTGGCCCCGGAACATTACCCACCAGGGGGCTCATTTAAATGAATGGGTGAGACCCCGCTTAATTTTTTTCTTCTCCATTTTTACCATCCAAATCCACTTTATTGAAGCAATACGAGGTTTTCCTCCTCTCGCTTCAATGAGCCAAACAAGGATTTGCTATCACAGGGTGAAAGCCATGCTCCCGCCCTGTAATAGCAAACAAAAATGTCCCGCGGATGCACCCCCCGGGACATTGTATGAGCTGCGCCTGTGGCTTGGCTCTCCCTAGGGCCATGATGCATTGGTTACTGCTTAATGATAGAATTAGTATAAACGTATACTAGCACTACTTGCACATGTGTAGTACAGCGACCAGAGTGTACTAAAGAGGCAGAGGAAGCCCAAAATCTAAAAATATAAATCCTACCAGAGGTCGGATGATATAGTTCAATGAGCCGACGACCCTGGGATGAGTAAAACAGCTTCACGAAGAAAACGGGTCCTCAGCACAATGCAAGCGAGCTCGAAATATTGGTGAGTGCTGCCTTCTTTTTACCTTCTCCTGCTCGTCGCCAAATTTATGTACTGAAGAGGCAGACAGCAGTGGATCCGATAAGTAGATTTATTGCAGGAAAACAAGACAGCTTAAACAGCCACCAACAGGACCAGACAGCAAGGCACCCGGCTTCTCCAGCATCGTGTACAAACTCCCCAAGATTCCCCTCATGACAGCCCTACATTCTAACATTACATACTTACATTCTAGTAGCATTACATACTAACATTCTACTATGACTTACATTGCAAAACTACACAGAGCACATGACTTTACAGCAATGAGCTCATGGTTACATCCACGAGACTTGAGACCGGTAGGGGTGAGTAGTTCGCTTCCCACTCCCTGTATTATATAAACGCAAACTAACACTACTTCCACAGGTATGCTACACCGCCCAAAACACATCACTTTACAGCAATGAACTCATGATTTAGGCTCACGGTTTAATCCCCGAGTGTTCAGACCAGTAGGGGTGATTAGTTCGCTTCCCACTCCCTGTATAGTATAAACGCATACTAACACTACTTACACAGTTATACTACAGCGGCCAGTATGCTTCAGCGCCCAGAGCCCATCACTCTACACCAATCAGCTCGGTTTGATTCCGAGTCTTCACACCAGTAGGCATGAGTACTTCACTTCCGGCATAGTATAAACGCATGGTAGCGGACAGTAGTTCTCTTCCCACTGCCAGTATGGTATAAACGCCTACTAACACTACTTCCACACGTATACTACAAAAACCAGACCACATCACTTTACAGCTCACAGTTTAGGCTCTCGATTTCATACCTGAGTGTAGCAGCATCTCATCTCAGCACCATGTCACTCTGAGCAACACAGCACTTTCAGACCGGTAAGAGTGACTACTATGTTTCGCACTCCCCCACAGAGGTTACAGTGCTCCTATCCTCCTCTTTCCTCCTCTTTTTGCCTTTTTTATCCCCTTACTCGCTTCAACGGAATCACAAAATGGCGGCCAACACTTCCTAGTTGCAACTGCTAGCAGCCAATAAGCACCAAGCTCGTACTCGTAACGCCCCAGTAAATCAGATGGCAGAATTCCCAAAAATCGATATCTGTAAATTTCAATATTTCTCCAAAACTACTGAACAGATTTACACCAAATAAACAAAAGCATGCTTTCTAGACCAAGACCCTTCATCCTGCCAAATTTGGGATAATTCCGTTTACCCGTTCGACCTGTAGCCTTGTCTAAAGTTTCCTATGGAAATTAACATGGAGAAAACACGTTTTGGGACCCCCCTTTTATCTCGGCCCTCCCTTGACGAATCAACCCAAATTTTAAACATGATATGAACCAAAAAATTGTTTGGAAGATTTCATGAAGATTCATCAAACAACGCCAAAGTTATAAGCAAAACAAAAAATGACCCCAGAAGAGAAATGACTCAGGAGACGGCACTCCGTGGGAACAAAATTTTCTTTATTGCTGGTGGCGTGTAGACGGACAAAACGTCTACACGTTTTGGCTTGGACAACCTTATATATATTGACTGAAAAAAGGTAACAGCCAGAAAACGTCTAAAATTCACCAGTTTTGTTGATTTAGCTAACTATAACTTAATAATCTGCTGCCTGGCTATGCACTGCCTATGATCTCAGATATAACTTCATGACATGATGACATTTTAAATAACATCAGTCCTGCCTCTTTTTGTTTCACTTTTTTTTCACTTACAGGTTCAATTCACAAAATCCAGAGTAGGGAAATTTGATATTTTCTCCCGCCGTTTGAAGCAACTTTTTGAGTTTTGGGAATTCTGAAAGGATTCCAGGAGTTCTCACCAGCCGCTGAAGATACTTCCTTGGACAGGGGAGTGATGCTATGTGTGACAGGGCCCAGTCCATGATGGGAGGGTGGGCGCAGTCTGGGCGAATGACATTACTGCATCAGTATTAGTTGAATCATCCTTATGCAGAGGAACGTTTTTAGCTCTTTTTCTCCTATTTAATACTTGTGTAGCGCCCATTAGCCACTGCCATTTAGTGAAAATAGCAGAAAATATCAGTAGAAAGTTACTTTCACTGCACTAATATAGACAAAATCTCTCATTTACATGGAAGTTGTATTTTCTCTTTGTATCTATTTTCTCTTTGTATCCTCAAAGCACCTTTTCCAAGAAAAAAATCTAAAAAGGAAGCAGACAGGCCTGTGTGAAGAGTCTCATCTGAGCTGTAGCATGCACCTCTGAGATCAATAGCACTTTAGAAGAGTCTGTAAGAGCATACCCCACAAGGGGATGCAGGAAAACCGACGTTTTACAGAACGCATTAATGGGGCCTCCTCATTGGCGTCAATTACACAGCTAGAGTGCCTGCTGTTTTTCAACTGCGTCTAAAATACAACTCTAAAATATTTGAAGTCTCTCAGAAATTAGTGCTGGAGCATGTGGATACCAGAAATGTTATTCTGTCATAAATTATATGACCTTTAAAGAGAAATTGGTCTCCTTCTGTCCACAGAACACAGTTTTAAATTTAAAAGAAGTGCAAAGAAATAAAGGTAAATGTAATATGTAAGAATTCTGTTGTTACTGTTAGTTGCTTACACTATCAATTCAGGTTAATAACATCAAGACTGCCAGGGAAAGGTCTTTGTAGAAAGACTTAATTTCGAGAGGTGCTGGTAAACCCTTTGTCTGGGTCAAACACCTTAAAATCACAAATACAAGTACTACATTAGTTTTCTGCCAATCACAGGGCACAAGGGCACAAGGAAGGTTTCTTATACACCTATGTTTAAAAATAAAGGTATAAACACTTTTTAAACGTTTACAGGGCCTTTAAATGGGCCGGGTCCTGCGGGTGCTGAGCACTGGCAGTTTTGTAAAGGGTGCATCGAAACGGGTTGCTATAGAAATCTGTTTTTATGCCCTGATCTTTCTGTGCCATGCCCTCGCAATACAGACTCGTGGACAGGTCTAACAAAAAATATGGCTCAGGCATCGCTGACTAAGTTACATGTTACACTCCAGTCACGAAACCGGAACCTGAAGAGTAAAGGGTAAGTGATAGGCGCGGGATGTTGTTTTAAAGGTATCCTGACGGTGACCGCCATGTCTCCTTTCTCTGATGGATTCCAGCAACTCTGCTAGAGTCACTTTCAAACCTTCTTCAGCCCCCTTGCATGCAATTTCCTGTGGACCTGACCTTCCTTTGCTGCTGGTTGTGGTGTTGTTGGAAACCTGGCCAGAATCATCCACCAGACATGCGTCAGAATAACTTAATTCACAGGTGGTGCTTGGTTTGACTGGCCAAATTATTGTAATGCTTCAATGAATGCAACACCGTCACACAGTGAGGCACAGAAAAGGTCAAGAGGTCTGGTGTCCTAAAAGCACAATAGGAAACCAGAGAACAATACAGCCCACGCGCCCTGATTGGTGCGTTCACTCGTGCAATGGTTATGAGGTCAACTACCCTTACAAACTGCTCGTCACAAAGGCAACACGACAAAGACAACTGACTCTACTTCTTGTGGTAGGACGTAGCCAATTTACTTCACATGAAATAAGGTGGTATAACAACCAGTGCAACCATTAACATTGCACAATACAAAATATAGCAAAATGCTCAGCAAACGCGAACATGAAATTGCATGTATTCTATTAACATCCCCATTGGAGACAGCGAAGTACAGAACAATCAGATGGCATAAAGTAACACATCAAACATCTTTCAGAGACACATGCTGAGGCTTCTTGTGACTCTTGGTTATGCCCCACATCATCTCGGGGGTACCCAAGGCAGAGCTAGTATTGTAGGACCACCAGGAGGACAGTCACCCCTTCAACTAGCCTCAACTCTGTAATGCTTTGCTGAAAGGCGATGGCCAACTCAGCAACCTAGTCCACTTAAGCATTAGTGCCATTATTTGGCTGCAATTGACTCTAATGCAGCCACTTTGGGGTCGGAGGGTGGCAAAATGTGATTTGCCACCTTAGTGTCGCAGCACATCAGGAGACAAAGATGGCGCTACCAGGTGCGAGACCACTTTTACCGCTTCTTGCTCTGCCCACTCTCATGAGTCACATTCCCCATGACCTAGACCTTAGGTCCCCACCTCTCCATGGTGAAACGGCTAATGACATCATCCACAAATGTCGATAGTGCATTCCTTCGTACAGTGGTGCTGGAGTTTACCACTTTGACAAACTGCTCAGTCCTCCCTTACCCTACCACTTTTGTTATTGTTATTGTTATTGTTATTTTAATTTTATACCGCGCCTAATCACCTACAGGTCTCTAAGCGCCAGGAAAGATGGTACAAGACAATAACACAACGGAGTAAAAGCAGAGAGCAGCACTCAGTTAAACCCTGCTCAGGCTTCTCCTGAACAATAGCGTTTTTAGACTCTTTCTAAATTTTAGGAGGTTTCCTTCCTCACGCAGCCCTCCAGGCAAGCTGTTCCACTTTTCGAGTTAGGATGTAGCAAATTTACTTCACATGAAGTAAGGTGGTATAACAACCACCACAACTATTAACAAAGTATAGCAAAATGCACAACAAACCTGAACAAAAAATTGCACATATCCTATTTGCATCCCCCTTGGGGGCTGCATCGTACAGGAAGGCCAGATGACATAAAGTGGCACATCAAACATCTCTGACACCTCCAGAGACTACATAGAGCATTATTCCCTGCCAAGGCATCCCATTACTCTTCGTCACGCTCTACATTATCTCAGGGGTACCCGAAGTAGAGCTAGAACTTTAAGGCTTCCAGTAGGTTAGCCCCTCCTTCCAACCACCCTCACTCCTGAGAGGCTTCTTCGGAAGGAGACAGCCAATTGGGCAACCTAGTGCCCTCAAGAATCAGTGCTGTTATTTAGCTTCAATGGGCCACAGGACAGAGAGGTTACTGGAAAATCTGGCCTCCAACCGCTAACATTTTCCTTTTATCATCAACTACCCTAACGCTTGTTTGCTGTAAATCCTCAAGCCCAGCCTCTAACAATGAATGAAGTCTTCATCAAAGAATTCAAGGGAGGCATCAGAGGATGCCGCGATGAAATCACCAACTCTCGAGGTGCTTTACAGGCCTCCCTCCATTCTTCTTCATCCTGATCACCCACCCAAGTTTCCCACCTCTGCTGAGTCCACTCAGGACCACAGGGGCATGGATTACCAGCGAGCGATAGATCATGGAGTTGGCCCCCTTACCCAAACGCCCAAAGAAAACCTTCGACTCTTGCGGCCTGAACTCGTGTAGCGAGTCATCCAGGAGATTGTGGGCCTGTAGAACATGGCGTAATTGCAGGTGACAAAAGAACTGCAAATTGGACAGGGTGTATCTTGCCTTCAAGTCCTCAAATGTCACAGGGCTACCTCCCGTGTAAACATCCCCCAGGTAGGAAATCCCAATTCGGTCCCGGAGTGCGTAGTCCTCCAGGGTCAAAAGCTAATTAAGCCAAGTTCCCCGCCATAAGCGCATCATCTCAGTGAGACGGCACACCCACATACAAGGAGATAGTGTGGTGGGCAGATGCGCTCCGTACAGAAGATCATGCAGACCATCCAAACTTATTGAGTAAATCTCCAGACGGTATGCCGGGTCATCCCACCTACCCGTGACCAGTCATTAATTCGTACCAAATGGGCTGAGAGGTAGTATAGGTAGATGTCCGATATGCCCAAGCCACCATCAAAGGGGGATCTGCCCAGTGACTGAAAAGCTACCTTGTGGCTACCACCCGCCCACACAAAATTAGTGATCCTGGCAGTCAGGGGGTGAAACCATTTTTGGGGGATGGGGTAGGGATAGTTGTCCAGAGTGTACAAGTAGCATGGCAGGCCCACCACCTTAAAGAGGGCTGTATGCCCCATGGGGCTCAATGGCAGGGTGGCCCATTGGCTCAGGTCATAGTCAAGTATGAGGTCCAGGCCAGATCTGGGAGGAGGGGCACGTGAAACCCTAAATACTTGAAGGAATTGGGGCAGATGAGAATGTTGGGACACCAAACCCGCCCCAGGGTGTCTCCTTTCACCTCGACCTGGCAGGACTTGCCTCATTTAATCCAGAACCCGAAAGCCTCACAGTATAGCCAAAGAAGTGACAGACATCCTTGCAGGAACGCTGCTGATCTTTCGGAAACAGAACAATATCATCTGCATATAAAGCCATGCGGTCTTCAAAGCCACTCGCCAACCGCCAGCCCCAAACCTGGGCGTGCCAGGGGCTTTATCACCAAGGTAAATAGTAGTGGGGACAGCAGACACACATGGCATGTGTCGCGTTTGATAGGAAATGCAGGAGACAAAACCCCATTTACATGGACCTGAGCAGTCGTGGTATGGTAGAGAAGACAAATCATATGGCAGAAGCCATCTCCCATTCTAACCCGCAGGAGGACTCTATCCATAAAATCCTCTGACACTGTTTCAAAAGCCTTGGTGAAATCAACTAGCAAGATGTCCAGGGTGCCATTAAGGTCATCTGCCTGGGATAATGCTGCATGGACCCTTATAATACAATGACATGTGCTGTGAACCGACATAAGTCCAGGTTGATCTGAATGAATCAGGTGTGGTAACACCTGACCCAACTGTGTCGCTTGTACTTTCACGTAGATCTTAATGTCAACAGTAAGAAGGGAAGTCAGGCAATTAACTGAACATTGGTCTCTAGGGAGCCCCTCTTTAGGGAGGACAAATTTGGGGGACAACTAAGTTGGGTCTAAAGGACCCCTCTGCAGTGCAGCTGCATATAAATTCTGAAGATGGGGCATAGGGTGTCACAGAAGCGTTTATAGTATTCCAAAGGATGTCCATCAGGGCCAGTCGTCTTTCTGGCTTGTAATCCCGTCACCACTGAGTTCACCTCCTATAGCGTGAGGTACTGGTCCAGTTTTCTGGCCAAAGCACAGGGTATGGACGGCAGTGGTATGCTGTCCGGATGAGGGTTTTCAACCTCTGCGAACAGCGGGGGATGTCGTGAATACAACCCCTGGTAAAAATCAGCAAACATCTGAGCAATAGCAGGGAGTTCCTCCCGGAGGCATCCCGAGGAATCCTGAATCACCAGGATAACCTGGTTACAGATACTATGAGTTGCCAGCCAAATACAATAATTTACCCGATTTATCACCAGATGCGTACACCCTCTACATAGAGGCCATACAACAGTGTTTGGCTTCCTCAAGGGAGACCTGTTGCTGTTCTTTACAGGCTATGGCAGGATACGAAGAGTGCTTTCAGTGTCCCGACGACCTAAGGTGGCCTCCACGTACAGTATTTGACCTTCGAAGTCAGTCACCTGGGCAACATGGTGCAAATCAGCCAGACGAACTTCGCCTTTAAGAGGGCCTCTCAAGGAAGACCTACTAGCTGTCCAGAGCGTCGCTGCCAAAGAAACTGAGCCTACATTAAGCTTAAGGAACCCCTGAAGTTCTTCAACAAAAGCCGCACACTCAGAGCTTTGAAAGGGCCAGACATTGAACATTCAAAATGAGGTGCTGGACGGTACAGTGGGTTGAGTTTCGCAAGACAACAGAAGCTGGTCAGGATTGTAAATTCCGCACTGGCGAATGCGCCCAAATTGAACCAAGAAGAGAACTGCTGCCCGGAAACACAACAAGTCTATGTGGGATTCCGCTGCATGCGCTGCTGAGTAGTGGGTATAGGGACGCTGGACAGGATGTCAAGTGCGCCACGCATCACAGAGGCTGAGCAAGTCAGCTTATGAGGACAGACTGACCGACCGGGAACGCCTGCAGTTGAGGCATCCAACTCTGGATCTGGGCTGCGTTAAAATCTCCTCTAGCCCCTGTAAAGCCGTAATAGAGAGTCAAGAGAAAGGATTTCAGCGATTGCAGAGAGGGCTGCAGCAGGGGAGGAGGGACATACCAGGACACACAGTTGTAATGTCTTGCTTCCTTATGGCCCTCAATACTCACATTACGTCCCTGGACGTCCATGTGCTGCGCTGTGATTGCAAAGGGGGTCATTTATGCATCAGTATAGCGACTCCTCTAGAGCCACGTATAAAGCCAGTGTAGTAAAACCTGTTGTAGCCAAAGCGGATCAAAAAGGTGCAGCTCGTGCCTCGCAAGTGGGTCTCCTGCAAGAAGCCGCCGTTGGCCTATATTGCCTGATATACCCGACTACTGCAGAGCATTTAATCTGGTCCAACGGGCCATTCACATTCCAGGAGAACACCATTAGTCTAGTTCATAACGTAGACAGAAAGCATGAGGCATTCCCTGTCGAAAAGGAAGGGCGTACAGGATAGCATGGGGACACCTAGGGCAGTTGAACAGTTAGTTCTTACTTTTGGATGCTCAGGTTCTTGAACAAATACTGCCTTGTCTTCCAAAAGAGCTCAGGGTACTAGTGGTCATTGTGTGTGTACTTGTCACCTTCTGTCTGGACTACTGAAATGCCCTGTACATAAACATCAACCAACCATCGTAATCATTCAGAATGCGGCTGAACACCTGGTCCTGGGTCTACCCAAACACTCCTCAATCAGGGTTTGAGAAACCTTTACTGGCTGCCTATAAAGAAACATGTGTCATTTAAAATGCTTTGCTTGAAGGATAAAGTCCTCCAATCTCAGGGATCAACCTATCTTAAGACAACCCTGAATTGGTCTGTTCCCAGGAGATCTTTGAGATCAGCGGGACGCTGTAAGGTGGCGGCTCCATGATGCAAGAAAGCCAGGTGGGGGAACGGGCCTTCACAGTGGCAGCTGCCAAGCTGTGGAACTCCCTTCCTGAAGATATCAGAAGCCTAAGCTTGCACCTACTGTTCTTTAAGCAACTGAAACATTGCTTTTTGTGGATTCGACTTCAGTTCGGGATTGGATTGCAGTTGGTTTGTTTATTTTGGGTTGCCGCTGTTCACTTCCGTTCTTATAATTTTGATGCCTTTTGGTCTAATGCTCTCTAGAAAGGCCATAAACACAAATAAAAGTGCTACAGCAATATTTAACACAAAACAGCAAACCCTATGCACACACTTGACGAGTAGAAAACGGATACAATGTCCTGATGTAAGAATTCAATAATGCAGAGAAACAACAGTAATGTGCAACTAAATATATATGAGTGATTAAATGTCAATAAAGAAGTCTTGGTCTCCTTGCTTTATTCCAACACAGCATGTGAACAACCAGCCGACACGTGTTTCATCGCATCTTGCGAATCTTCAGGGCTCCATTGGTTGTGTATTGGACCATATGGCCGCTCTTCCGGTGATACTTCCGACCCGGAAGGGCCCAAGACCATCCAAACGTTATTGAGAAATGAGGTGTAGTCGCTTGTAAGCGTAGTGCGCTTGTTATGGGTTGCCCGGGGGAAGGTGTACTTCTCGATCACTTTGTATCTGAAATTTTGATGTGTCTCGATTATTGGGAATGATTCCGTAGCCTGTTCCGGACTTGGTGTCTGTAGGCGTCTTGCTGCTTCCCTCTTCTCCCGGGTCTCCTCGTTTGCTGTTTTGTGTTATTGTGGATTAGTGAGCTTGCTCGCTTCTCCTTGAGTGGTTATATGGTTATCCACTCACCCAGTTGCACCACACTCCATTGGTCCTACAGTGCTTCTATACTGGCAGAGCGCCCGCTCTCTGACATCCTAAAAACCATCCTTCCCGCAATATTTAACACCTTCGCCGCTGGGCTAATTCCCCTGCGGCGCTGGGGGGAGGGAGGGTGCGCGCAGCGCCACGGTTCTCGTGACTAGCTCGGCTCGTCGCGCTGCACGGTGGCACTGTGCTCATGATGAGCTGAGCTCGTCATGACCACGTCCGCTTTTAAGAACGCTCAGCACAGCAGGGGAATTAGCCGTGCGTGTGAGCACCACGCGTGTCATGACGAGCTCAGCTCGTCATGAGCACACGGCCTCCGTGCCTCATGACGAGCTGAGCTTGTCATGAGCACGGAAGGGGTTAAAAAAATGATATTCAAACACCACCTAAAACAACATTGTTGACAATGCTATTAATATCCATGATATTGATACACAATATTTGGGGATTTGATATTTAGTCCAATTACCTCTTGTGTTTCTCCCGCCCCTGTAGCATGAGTGCATTACTGTGTCCTGCCACTGCTTGCGTTTTCAGGCACTATTTTATTGTTTTTCTGTACATTCTCTATCGGATTGAGTGTGTTTTCCAACTGTTTCCCTAGTGTACTTCTTCCCCCTGATCACTCCTCTCCATTTTTCTCCCACCCAATCTCCATTATCTGTGTGCTTCCTCCAACTCTGTCAACTCACCCTCCATTGTCTATGTGCTTCTCCATTTTCTTCCCCAGCTCCTCCTGCCAACACTCTTTTGTTTGTGCACTTGCCCCAGCAACTCCCTCCCACCTTCCGTAGTCCATGTGCTTGCCAGAGTACCTCCCACCCAAGCAGTGGTGTTACACTGGCCTCCGCGGCCCTCGTGGTGTGGGGGCCCCAAGATCCAGGGGGCACCCTGTGGTAAATAAATAAATAATACCCTATTTTTGACTAGACTTATAGCATAACAGATAGCTCAATAAATAAGAGTCAAGATTCGAGGTAGTAGGAGTTTCTGCAGGTTTATTACAGCATAAGGACAGGATCAGGACAACCTGCATAGGAACAGAATGACAGGGCCCAGCAGGACAACTGGGGCCCAGCAGGGGAAAAGAGGCCCAGCAGCTGCTGGGGCTAGGTCTGGGATGAGCGCGCTAACATTCAATAACAAAACACAGGCATATATACATAGCGCGAACACATAGCATTACATTGCAGTAGACGTAGCAGTGGGTGGAGCAGAAGGCGTGACGCGTAGCAGTCGCGAAAGATAACAGTAAAAAGAGGTGTAACTGGGCGTATACATAGACATGTGGTGCAAACGTAACAGAATATGTCATGAATGGGCGGAAACATAGGAGGGGGCTACCTAAGGAGCCGGGACCTCTAACCTAATGGTGCGCGAAAACTGGCAATGACGTGTTACTAGGAGAAGCTGGGGGCTACGAACTCTGTGCTAGGAGCAGAGACTAGAGTCTGGAGGGTCGGAGCGACATGTACCTAAACCCTATCTGGTATCTAATGTTTAGGGAACATGTTGATATAAACTAGAAGTCATGAGGGGAAAAGCTAACTTGATTCTAAGACTGGACCATGCATTATTCTACATGTAGTGCGTGATGAAGAATACTAAATGACCATTAAATACAGTATTTCTCTAACATGGAGACGAGAAGGCTAGACAATGACGGAAACTATTGCTGCAGTTCAGTAGCTCAGGAATGCAGAGGAGGAGGACTGAACTGATAGCTGGAACTATAACATACTTTTGGCAGACTCAGAGGCAGAGCCAAGCTGTACCGGGCACTGCGAGGCAGGAAGTAAGTGAAGGGTCGAGGATACAGGTGGGGGCTGTATCGCTCCTCAGCGAGGCTTTCAGGAGACAGGAGCTGAATCTGTGGTCCGGGCCCTTTTGAGGCCTGGAAACGGGGACTTTATAATGGAATAACGTGCACACTGGGAAACGTGGCAACATTACTTTACATAGGCCTGATATTCGTAGTATTCACGAGGACTGGAAAATGACATACCAGAGGTGGACACAACTGTAATTGCGTCATTAATCGGACATGGGGAATAACATATGCATATTGGTCATGCACACATAACATATGATGGATGAGGCGTAGGGACACAGAACATGGCAAAATTTACTTTTCCACATTCCCTCCTTGTCACTACGTTTCCATCAGGAAACATCAATTTTCATGATACCATCTATCATTTCATACAGTACCATTTGCTCGTCTCGAATTGTCTTGGAACGGGATTTAGAACGAGGCTTGGGACTAGGAATACAAGAGGTAGCACACATGCTGCAAATCGCAGGGCCACATTGTATACAGAGGCAGCAGCTAAATATGATCGCTACTGCTATACTTAGAAAGGACAGGACTTTCCATCCCCATGCGGAAATTATATTCCAGAACCAACCGGACCATGTCCAGGTGCCTGGATCTTGGTGTAACAGATGGGCAATTTTATGGAGTCTGGTTATAGCTGAATAAACAGACGGCGCGTTATTTGGAATGAAAATGCAGCAACTAGATCCGATGACTCTACAGGCCCCGCCCCTATCGGCCAGTATGACGTCAAGGACGAGACGATTTTGCAAAACGACAAATCTCATAGCAGATTGTTCTTCGGTTAAGTTACCTAGAGCAGAGGCAGTCTCATTAACTACAGCTTCAAGGGTTCTTGTTAACCTACGGATCAGTTTACTATTCTGGACAGGTCCTACAAAGAAGAAGAAACCTTTATTGAAATCTGTATACTGTTCTAGAGTAGTTTCAGTATAATCGACAACTGGGGACTCCCTTCTATGTCTAATGTGTACTAGATGTGTGTTTCTGTGATAATCAGATGGGGCTAGGAAAACAGGTGGCAGTAGGAAAGCAATGTAACAGGTTCCCTCCCAATCGAGGGGCAGACGGACATATGCAGTTTGACCACAAATAAAATAAGAATGACGTGAAGCTTTGAAAATAGATTTCCCACTGTCACTATACTTGATAATAGTAGTACATTCACTATGACCTATGTGTACAGAACCATAACTACGGACACATAATTCGCCTTTGACTGGTAGTACTGAAATAGCAGGTAAGTCTGGAGTAGTATCAGACTGAACATTCAGGACCATGAAATTCGACGAATAATTACCTAAATTATATACTTCGTTTTCTAGATCTAAACCTGTTCTGTGGGGGAAACCTTGCTTGTCTGGAAAACATGTATTGTTAAGAAAAGACATATCTGTTGAGGATGACGTTAACGTGGACCATGCTCCACACGAACCATTATGTGAGAATGGATAAGGAAAGAGTGGCAGAACTCCCTTCGGTGTCTGAAAAGGGGGGAGTCGACCACACACCCAACAATTTGTGGCATTGCTGGTCTGGTGTGAGTAATGTAACATACGGATAAATGTGTTGTTGCGCATAGCGAGGCGGTAAGAATATTCGTGAGGAGGCAGATCACTAAACGTGTGCTCTACTGTAGCATTAGCAGACATATTTACATGAGGAACTGGAAAACACAGGAAAAGTGCGTAACTAGTGCAGGAAATCATTATGCTGATGAATAATACGAAACTCAGAAAAACGATACATTGAAGTGAACTTCGACTGACTCTCTCACTATGGGGGTCTATTTTATACATGTCAGAAACAATCTAACCGTTTCACCTAGGGGAGGACTTATACAATCAAACTGACTGACTTATTTTACTAGACCTTAATTTGAGCTTATACTCCTGTTGCGGAGTTTTCTCTAACAAGGGAGGGGTTGTAATAATGTCTTGTGCGGGACAGTCCTTTAAAACAATGTTCTGGCAATCTTTCGAATCCTGGAAATCCTTGGAAATGTTTTTAGAAATTGGTTTCAATCCTTTGAAAAGTTTTACATGAGAAAGATGGACCCATCCTTTCCTGCCTTCCAACTTGACGGCAGTACGGGTGGTCAAGAGGACCTGGCGTGGCTCCTTCCAACGTGGTTCCAGCGGACTTGATCTGTCGAAATTCCGGACCATCACAAGGGAGCCTGGAACGATCTCGTGCGGTGCCACCTCGGTATTGTCTGGAAATGCGGCGGCAACCTGTGAACGACATGAGTTGAGGGCAGACATCAAGGAAGCTAGGTAATCTGTCAGCATATTACATGAAACATCGGTAATACTTCGGGGTCTAGGAGTACCCCACATGTTAGGGGGGCGGCCGAATACGACCTCATACGGGGACAGACCTGATCTGGAATGTGCGACCATGCGCATATAAAACAAAGCGACTGGCAGAGCTATTAACCAGTCCACACCTTTGTCTTTACAGACTTTTGCAATACGGATTTTCAGAGTCTGATTATGTCTCTCTACGAGACCGGCTGCTTCAGGATGGCGTACACAATGGAACTTCCACTGGTACCCTAACAAAAGGGAAACGTGCTTCATTAACTCTGAGGAGAATGGCTGACCGTTATCAGAATATACGACTCTAGGGAGTCCGTATCTAGGGAAAAATTCACGAACCAACTGCTTGGCAGTGGTCGCGGCTGTGTAATCTGGGACTGGATATGCTTCTGTCCACCTGGACAAAGCGCATACAACTACAAGGACATACTTGAAACCTCGACATCGCTCCATCTGAATATAATCCATCTGGAGGACCTCAAAAGGGTGGTCAGGGGGCTGGAAACCACCTTGTTCCACCGGGACACTTTTACCTGGGTTAAACTGACAACATATCATACAGGTGCGGACTTTCTGCTTGGCTGCAGCTCGTAAATGCTTGTTGAACCAAATGTTCTGGATACTGTCTAACATAGCTTTTTCTCCTAAATGTGCTGGACTATGTGCGGTATTGATAATGACTTGAACCATAGAGTCAGGGAGAAACCATGTGGCTCTACCCTTCGTTAACCATCCTTGATCTGTCTGGACCCCTCCTTGTTCAGACCATTTCTTGATTTCATCGGGAGTAGCATGTAACTGGATATCTATGACATCTTGTGTAGGGTCCTTAACTGTCATGCATATAATCGGATCTGAAGTATGTGTCAGATTAACTGGAATGTCTGGAGTCTGTGCTGTAAGCTTGGCTGTACGGTCTGCTAGATCATTACCTTGGGAAATAATGTCAGTAACTTTCGTATGTGCTTTGCATTTCATGATAGCAATAGATGTCGGTAAATGTATGGCATCTAACAGGGCTTGAATAAGGAGACCATGCTGAATCTTGGTTCCATGAGAAGTCATGAAACCTCTCTCCTGCCAGAGCACTCCGAAGTCGTGTACAACTCCGAATGCGTAACGTGAATCTGTGTAAACATTAACTTTCTGGTTCTTGGCGTGTATACAGGCTTGTGTCAGAGCGACTAGCTCTGCTGCTTGAGCGGACAGGGTGTCAATACGGTGTGTTTCAATAACTTCAGTATCAGTAGTCACTGCATACGCGGCGACTAGTTCTCCTGTACTAGTTCTCATACATGAACCATCCACATAAAGTGTCAGGTCGGGATCTGGTAACGGAATATCTGTCAGGTCTTGTCTTGGCTTAGTCGTAATGTTAACTACTTCCACACAGTCATGTGGGTCTGGATTTGAATTAACTGATGGTAACAGTGTAGCAGGATTCAAGACGTTGCAGCGTCTAATTTCTATGTGTGGCTGGAACAGTGTCAATTCATAACCTGTTAAACGTGCAATTGTCAAGTGCTGTGTTTGTGTTCGGTTTAAAAGAACTTCTACTGAATGTGGGACTTGTACTGTCAGGGAATGTCCTAAAACTATGGAATCACTTTGTCTGATAGCTAGTGCTGTGGCTGCAACTGACTTGAGGCACGCAGGCAACGCCTGGGCGACTGGATCTAATGTGCTCGAAAAATAAGCACAGGGCTTGTATTGTCCTGCTTGATCTTGTGTGAGAACAGACAATGCTGTACCTTCGCGTTCAGTAACAAAAAGTGTAAAAGGCTTACTGTAGTTCGGTGTAGCTAGAACTGGAGCTTGACATAGGGCTTTCTTTAACTCGTTAAAACTAAGTGTATGGTCAGATGTCCAAGGGAGGACAGTCGATACGGCTGCCTCCTGTGTCGTTAACTGTATCAGTGGCTTGGCTAGAAATGCATACTGGGGAATCCATTGTCTACAATAAGAAGTAAGGCCGATAAAGGCACGTACCTCCTTCTGGGTTCTGGGCTGGGGAAGACTCGCTATTAACTGGATACGGTCTGGTGTCAACTGCCTACCCCTCTTGGACAGCAAGTGTCCTAAGTATACCACTTGCTGGACACAGAATTGAAGCTTCGAAGGTGACACCTTGTGCCCCATCTCGGCTAGAAAATACAGAACTGTAAGGGATGCTCGCTCGCAGTCACGTTCAGAACGGGCTGTGATCAGTAGATCATCGACATACTGGAGCAGGGCAGTGTCAGTTGGCATGTGAATGTTGTCTAGCTGTCTCTTAAGTGCTTGACTGTAAATACTAGGGCTTTCTGTGAAACCTTGAGGAGCGCGTGTAAACATATAGCTCCTTCCATTTAAACAAAATCCGAAAAGAAACTGGCTGTCTGGATGAATTGGAACACTAAAAAAGGCATTCTTGAGGTCTATGACAGTGAAAAACGTGGCTTCGGAATCAATGGCTGTTAACAGGGAAGAAATGTCTGGGACAACTGGGTACTGAGGAATAATACATTTATTAAGCTCTCGTAAATCAATCACTAATCGATATACTGGGGGTGCATTTGGATCAGTACGTTTCATGACTGGAATGATCGGAGAATTACATACATTGGAGTCAGTTTCTACAACTACTCCTTGAGCCATGAGCTCGTCAATAATTTTGGATAAGGCTGCTACAGCCTCAGGTGGCAATCTGTACTGTCTGATTCGTGGTAACACTACACCTGGCTTGAGAGTCACACGATGGGGTGTGATTTGCATATAACCTACATCAGTTGGACCTTGCGCCCATAAATGCTGCGGAACATTAGACAATCTTGAATCAAAATCTCGTAATACATAGTGACCCTTAAAGTCACGTAGGAACAGACGTATTCCCTCTGGGGAACAGCAAATAACTGCACCTAATTCTTTCAGTGTCTTAATACCTAATAGGTTTTCTGGACATGACTTAGTAAGTAACAGATCAGTAGTACGGGACAATGGACCTACTTCTAGAGTGACTGGCTTTGATATCTCGTTAACTATTGGTTTTCCTGAAAATCCAAGGGAAACATTTCTTGAGCCTGAGAGCGGAGCCCCTGGAACTTCGGCATGACTAATTGTGGTCCTACTTGCCCCTGTATCGATCAAAAACTTTCTGTCTTTCCCTAATACTTGACTGTGAACATAGGGACCTTCTTGATCTACAGGTATCTCGATGAGAGGCAAGCCTACCTCCCTCTCTAGGCTGTTTCATGAATATGACTGATACTCTGGATACTCGGACTGTGCATACTGGTACATCTGTGACGTAACATGCTGTGTTGCAGCTATAGGCTGCGGTGCTGTAACTGTCTGTTGTGCATTCTGTGGCTGAGGAATCTGTGAAACTTGTTCTTGTCTTGGCGGACGTGGTCTTTCTTTAGTCTTACCGGTAGCTATGTTGTGTTTCAGAACTGCACACTCGTTTATAAAATGACCTGGCTGTTTACAATAATTGCAGTTCCCTTTAACGGGAGCTGCAGGATGACTGGCTTGATTCGGACCCCTCTTCTGACTGTCTTGAGGAACAGATTGTGCAACTAGCACTTTCATTTTCGTGTCTTTCATACGTTTTCTCTCGTGTTCTTGCTCTTCCCTGATTCTATTCTGGTGGTACTGGAGCATCTGGAGCATCTGGGACGGAGTATTTGCTTGCCAGGTGCTTTCGACTTTTAAAACTCGATTTTTAATTTGTGGACTTGAATTCTCGACTAATTTGGTGACGAAAAGATGAGGGTATGACTCACTACTTGTCTTGAGACCACTGTTAATACTGAAACATTTCTCAAATCTAGAATAAAAATCACTAATATCTTCATCTTGTTTCTGTTTACAGGCTGAGATTGCATCCCAGTCTTCTTTCCTAGTTGTCAATAATCTGGGTAAAACTTGAATCAATAATTCTGGTAATTCTTTACATTTATCTCCGAGACCGGTACCTGGTACTCGTGCCTTGTCTTCAGCTTCTAGAGCTGTCCAATCTATCTTTTTCTCTCCCACCTCCCATTCTTTTTCCTTTAACTTTTCATACACCCCTGCGGGTAACAGGACCTTTAACATTTTAATGATGTCTGGGTAAGTGTATTCTCCCATACGGAGCATGTCTTTTAATTCTCTATGGAACCCTGCTGGATCTTTGTCATGACAGGGAATTAATTTCTTCATTTCAAGAAGTTCCATCTTTGATATTGGAGTGTATACAAACACTCGTTGCATTACGCCACCCGCCCCTTGGACTGGGTGGACTTCTCGTAACGGATTCTGTCTGTCTATGTAAAACGATTTACTTTCTGGGGGTGAGACATGAACAAAATGCGGGTTCAGGAACGTTCTATATTTGTGGCGCTGTTCTAGAATGACACTTATTAAATCGGTACCTAGACCTCTCCATCTATACTGGAGTAACTCGTTCAGGATATCGTGTAACGGACCTGGATCAGAATGTTGACCCTCATACAGAGTGATGAGGTGCTGGATCATATACATTCCCACCAGTCGTTGCTCGGCTGGGGGCAGTTTTAGAAACATTTGTGCCACTATTTCGTCTGGAAAAGTGGTAGAATCAGTAATCCATCGGACTGCTGATCGGGCTAGTTCTTGTTCATGCATGGTGCTTAATTCACTGTAACCGACTCGTGATTTCAGAATGTGGTCGGTAGCTTGAAATACTTGTTCTAGAGAACCTTGTTCTGGTGCTGGATGATGAAAAATAGGCTTGTGTTCTAGGCGTAAATGGCGATCTGGAAATCTGGATTTTCCTACATACGCTATTCTGGCGGGATTCTCGTCCTCTTCTTCAGGATCAGAGATACTTTCTTTCTCACTTACTTGTGCTGTTTTACGCTGTTCGTGTAACCTTATTATTTCTTTACGAATTTTCTTGTACATACTCTCCATGGCACTGACGGTCTTGTGCTTACCCTCGGCTATATTATCACTCCACCTTGTCAGGATTCTCATTTCGGCGGGATCTTTAGACGGGTAATCTTGTTCTCTTATTAGACAATTGATCAGGAACTTTAATATCATGAGCTGAATCTCGGCTTTCCTTTGAGGCATAATCTCGCCAATACTTTCTGGATCATCCCCTGTACGGATGAAACGATATATTCTGTCTAGATCTTCTTTCATATTCGGTAAGGTGACTAGATACTCGGTCACTCTCCTTACACGTAAGGAATATAAAACCATAGTATATTCGCCTGGAACTGGATCATAGACACATTCGTTAAGGGCTTGCCTGATTTCTGTAACAGACTTATTACTTTTAGGAGTACGCTGTGATGCTTGAGCATGTAATTCGAGTGCTGATAAACGTTTGTGTGGCGGCGGGGTTTGAGGAGTAGCTCCTCCTGCGGCCCCTAAACTGGAGTCGTCTACTGAGGCTCTACGTCCTGGCAGAGTGGGAAATGGAACTGTAGGCTGGACCGGGGGTACCGTAACAGGTACTCCGGTGTCTGGAGGAGCGGGAAGTGCCTGATTTACAGGGACTAGCGGAGCGCGAACAGGATTTGCATATTCTGGGACTGTGTCGTCCAGATAGGACGAAATAAAAATATCAGCTGCGGTCGGTTTGTGACGTAGCTTGGTCGGAACTAATGGTGGCGGGAAATTACTGGATGCCTCTGGGGTCGCTTTTGGCAAACCTTCGGCAAGGAGAGGATACATACCCTTAATAAGGGCATGCCTCTGTCTGTCTGACTGTTCGGCTTTGACTTGTTCACCTATCTCGATTAATTCTCTTTCTTGAGCTCGTTCTTGGGATTCTCTACTTAACTCTGACTTTCTGACTTCTTTTTCCGTTCTTCTATGCGCTTCTTTACGCCATAACTCGATGGCATCTTTCTGTGACTGTCTGGCTTTCTTTTTCCATAATGCTTCTTCTACTCGCATGATACATTCGGCATCCCATGTACCCGATACGGGCCATCTATACTTTTCTTCTAACTGTTTGGTATACTCTACCCATAAATCTAGATACATTATGGCGCTTATGCCATGTTTCTGATACATAAAGTGACCTGGACTGTCCCTAGGCGGGACAGGAACTGCTTCCTCTAACAGACCCTTTCTAGTTTTTAACTGACGTAACTTGGAAAATATGGGCATGACTGACCTGTAATCTGGACACAATACAATACACAATAAAAACACGAAATCACATCGCACTCATACCACAACAGTAAAATACATGAAGAACATTATAAATAACAGTTCGAACAGAATATTACCTGGAATACTGAGAACAGAAATACAAGAATTTTCTCGAGAACGGAACAGACTAGAGTTACTGGATGCACTGCTGTAACAGTACGGAACATACCGGTCCCATAAAGGAACGCGTCAAGACCCGTATCCACCTAGGTGAACACTTCGTTTGTGAGTCTGGGCACCACCAACCCACGGACCAGGAGTCAATTTAGATTGGTCCTGTCTAGATACTACCCCAGCAATGGTACTCACCGGGCAGCACGGAACGGAAGGCCTCGGACGGGACTGGACTGCTACGACGACGGACGACGGACTTCGGACTTCAGTTACGGGTGGGCCTCCGGATACCTCGGACCTTGGACTCTCGGCTTGGGCTCTGGTCGGGACTCGCCGCGTTCCTCCACCGTCTCGTTCGGATGCTGGACCGCCTCCTCCGTCTCCTCCGTGGGCCTGAGGGATACTTGAGCAGAAATATCTGCCACTGCGCAGAAGAGTTCCGTCACGACTGCAGAGGGTCAGGGGGTCGGCGTGGCTTCACCGACGCGTGGGGAAAGGGCAAGTCCCTATTCGGGCGCCATTATGTGGTAAATAAATAAATAATACCCTATTTTTGACTAGACTTATAGCATAACAGATAGCTCAATAAATAAGAGTCAAGATTCGAGGTAGTAGGAGTTTCTGCAGGTTTATTACAGCATAAGGACAGGATCAGGACAACCTGCATAGGAACAGAATGACAGGGCCCAGCAGGACAACTGGGGCCCAGCAGGGGAAAAGAGGCCCAGCAGCTGCTGGGGCTAGGTCTGGGATGAGCGCGCTAACATTCAATAACAAAACACAGGCATATATACATAGCGCGAACACATAGCATTACATTGCAGTAGACGTAGCAGTGGGTGGAGCAGAAGGCGTGACGCGTAGCAGTCGCGAAAGATAACAGTAAAAAGAGGTGTAACTGGGCGTATACATAGACATGTGGTGCAAACGTAACAGAATATGTCATGAATGGGCGGAAACATAGGAGGGGGCTACCTAAGGAGCCGGGACCTCTAACCTAATGGTGCGCGAAAACTGGCAATGACGTGTTACTAGGAGAAGCTGGGGGCTACGAACTCTGTGCTAGGAGCAGAGACTAGAGTCTGGAGGGTCGGAGCGACATGTACCTAAACCCTATCTGGTATCTAATGTTTAGGGAACATGTTGATATAAACTAGAAGTCATGAGGGGAAAAGCTAACTTGATTCTAAGACTGGACCATGCATTATTCTACATGTAGTGCGTGATGAAGAATACTAAATGACCATTAAATACAGTATTTCTCTAACATGGAGACGAGAAGGCTAGACAATGACGGAAACTATTGATGCAGTTCAGTAGCTCAGGAATGCAGAGGAGGAGGACTGAACTGATAGCTGGAACTATAACATACTTTTGGCAGACTCAGAGGCAGAGCCAGGCTGTACCGGGCACTGCGAGGCAGGAAGTAAGTGAAGGGTCGAGGATACAGGTGGGGGCTGTATCGCTCCTCAGCGAGGCTTTCAGGAGACAGGAGCTGAATCTGTGGTCCGGGCCCTTTTGAGGCCTGGAAACGGGGACTTTATAATGGAATAACGTGCACACTGGGAAACGTGGCAACATTACTTTACATAGGCCTGATATTCGTAGTATTCACGAGGACTGGAAAATGACATACCAGAGGTGGACACAACTGTAATTGCGTCATTAATCGGACATGGGGAATAACATATGCATATTGGTCATGCACACATAACATATGATGGATGAGGCGTAGGGACACAGAACATGGCAAAATTTACTTTTCCACAACCCTCAGCACAGTACTCTGGTTGGAGAGCTCCGTATTTAAGGGCCGATTATGATGGCGGACGGACCTGAGTCCGTCCGCCACCATAGAGCAGGAGGGAACCTCCGCATTGCCTGCGGAGTTCCGTCCTGTGCAATTAGGATGTGACCGCCACCCTGGCGGTCACATCCTCTATTTTTACCATTGCGGCGGGTGCGGCTTCAAGCTGCATCCGCCGCAATGGTAAAAACGCATACATTGCATTTGTATGCAGAAAGCGGCAGGCACCGTGCGGTGCCTGCCGATTTCTGCATACAAATGCAGGGGGGTACCATAGGTACCCCCCATGTGCACCCCCCACCCTCCCTTCACCTAGGGGGCCCGCAACGGGCCCCCACAGTGAAGTTACACATGCTTTTCCACGGGGGAAAACCCGCCGCGGAAAAGCATTTTTTAAAGCCCTTCCTAATATGGCGGACGGTGTCTGAGAGACACCGTCACCATATTAGAGCTTTAACGCCGCGGTTGTAAGCCAACCGCGGCGGAAAAGCTGCGAGCGGAAACCAGGACCCACCAGCCATCCTAATGTGGCGGTGGGTCTTTGGTGGGTCCGCTGCGGTTTTTCCGCATCCTCCGGGCCGGTGGTGGCTTCCGCCGGCCCGGAGGATGCGGAAAAACCACAATCATAATAGGCCCCTTAGTCCGGAGGGGGTCTCTTCATGTACTCTGCAGCGGGGCCCCCTCAAGTTTTGTTATGCCAGTGCACCCACCCTCCTTTGTTTGTATGCTTGCCCAGCCCTTCCTGCCAACCTTCCATTATCTGTGTGCTCCTGCGAGCCCCCACGCCCATCTTCCATTGTTCATGTGCTTCTCCATCCTTCTTGCTTGTACTCTCCCCCCACCAGTGTTTTCCTCCTCTGCCCTCCCTTACTCCATGTTCCCTCGACCCCCAACCCACTCCTCCGTTTGTTTTTGATCTGAGTAGTGGGGGCAAGGAATATGAAGAGAGGAGAGGTGAGAGGAAATGCGGGAGCATACAGTTAAACATGATTTTTTTAAAGTGCAAATGTACGTTTTTAGAATAAATGTAGTCTTGCTGCTGTACCGCATGGCTACCCATTATTGCCGAATCAAGCAATGCCCATGCAGTACAGCATGTACAAAATGCATTATTAGAGCCAATAGGTATCAACGCCAAAACCTATTGGCTTTGCAATTCTTGTTTTAGCTGCATCCTTTCAACTTCACAGGCCTGGCTCACCGTATCTCAGCCCTTCCATTGCCCACTGGTATGGACTAAGTAGGTTTTGCAACGCACGGCTGATTAAATCACGTGGTGCAATCCGAGGCACTGACAGGCAGCGAATTAAGCCACAGGAGGAAGGTATAAAGATGGCAGCGCATTGTGACATCAAGCACTCTGAATCAATATTTATGAAGGAGGGAAATTCCTGAAAGAGTCATGTTGTCCTCACATGTCACAGATCCAAGGCCTCTTCCTGCACAAATGAGAACGTCTCCCCCTAAAATGAGACTCCCCGTGGAGAAAGGACGGGCACAATCATTTAATGGAGCAGGGGCGCATGCCACTTCACAAAAAGTCTTCCTCCCTTTTTTGGCATTTTGGACATTTAGCTGCACATAGACTAGCACTTAATTAGCAAGGGCAAAGGAATGCAGTAAATGAGCCAGCTGTTCGGGGGAGATCTTGTCGACCCACCATTGTTCTTTTCTATCTGGGTGGAAGAGATGGTAACAGAGCGCAAAGCAGATGGACTCACTCTATGTGGACTACTCGACGTGCTCTAGTACCTCTGTGGAAATATGGAAACTTTACCATCTAACATCAACAGATAAAAGTGGGATCATTTGGAAAAACAAACTCTTTAAAACGCTGTGAGGTGTTGTGGCTGTGTAGAACTGCGGAACTTACACACATATAAGTGATGTCAACAACATTGGCTTCATGGGCTATTTTCAAAGCTTTGCACATTTCTAGATATCTTTTCAGACTCCAGTCAAATGCATGAGTATTCTCGAGGACCATACTCTGTGCGTACTATACACAAGGTATTACCCACCACACGTCATGCCATTTAAATATATCAAACACGGCAGCGCCATGTCAGGTACACAATACATACAAAGTGACGGATATCCATCCGCCTTATTACTAGTGTATTGTTGCATATGTAATAAGTCGACACAGAGCTTTAAGTGGGCTGGATCCTGCCGGGGCTCAGCACTTTATGAAAACAGCTGCTAATAGGGGTTCTATCGGGCTTTTCATGTTTGCCCTCATCCTCACGGTGAATAAAAATCTCAGGGCCAGACGAACGACCTGCCAAATAGCGTTTCCTATTCGGCATGTACAACAGTTTCTTGGACACTGTTTGCGATTCCCAATGGGGTCACAAAATGCGAGGCTCATGAATTTTAATGAGCCACTAGCATTTTGCGATCCCATTTGAAATGGCTGGCCCTTCCTGGGATGATGGCCTGCTGGGCTCAGCAGATCACCATCTCTGAAACTGATTTTAAATAAAGCAGCTTTTTTGTAAATGCAGCCCGTTTTCCTTAAAGGAAAATGGGTTGCATTTAAAAAAAAAAGAAACTTTTTCATTTAATTTTTTAAGGGCAGGCAGTGGTCCCTGGGACCACTGTCTGCCTTTAAAAAATAATGTTGCATGCATTTCCCATTCAGGTACCTCTTCCCATTTGTGAATGTATTACCACCTACTTGAAGTAGGTGGTAATTTGCCAATATTTTGCTACCACAATTGCGGTCGCAAAACATTAGCTGTTTCCCATTAGTACATGGCTATGGAGTCGCTATCTGGAAGGGAACGCCCCTTCCAAATACCGAGTCTCAAAACAGTATTTTGCGAGTCGCAATTTATTTGCAACTCGCAATCTACTGTTTTCACATGGGCCAATGGTTTTTAGCGTGCGCAAACGGGTCTAAGACCAGTTCGTGCACGCTAAAAACCATCATATATCTGGCCACTAACTCAGCAGCATCACTCTTCGCTGCCTTTGATGCAACTTCAAAGAAACTCAGTATAGTTCTTTCACAGTCTCATCATTTCAGAACTGAAGCCTTTTCAATATTATATACAACGAAGCCCTAGTTGTTGCTTTTTCTTCCTATGCACTAACATCCATTGACAAAGCCAATAATCCTTGCTTGTTCTGGTATGATGTTACTTGTAGCATTATATAGCTGGACACAATGACAGAAACAGCAGTAGAGCAGCACACTATGCTAAGCACAGATTTTTTGCTTTAGTGTTTTTAAGCAAATGTATTTCACATACTGAAAAATACACTTAAAGACATCTATTAAACCAGAGCCACCAAAGAGGCAAAAATGTTACTCAATTTCTTGTCAAATAATTCTTTTTTAAAAAAAAATTTAAATCCGAGACAACGCCATTTTGATCGCAATCATGTCGCAAAGTCGCAAAACAAAAGCAGACATTCAATGACCACCACCACATTAAAAAAAATTAAATACAAAAATTAATTCTAGCTATTACAATACACACATTACTAACCACATCACTGCTTTAAAAACATAGATGTATGCATATATTTATAGTAACTATATTTGAACCCTACTTCCCGTTTTCACGATTACACAGAGTGTCAGGTTGACTACGGTAACTGCGACTATTGTGCCTTATTTAGGGGGTGCAAAACACATATATGCACCCATTTTACAGGATTTTAGACACTAGGGGGTCATTAGGATGACGGGCGGACTTAGTCCGCCCGCCATCCTATCGGAATTCAGGACCGCCTGCCATAAGGGCGGGGGTCCCGTGGGGTGTATTAGGATGCGCCCGCCATAGTGGCGGGCGCATCCTGCATTTATAACACATTGTGGCGGGCGGTGCTCTCTGCATCGCCCGCCACAATGCTATAAATACATGTATGCTTTTGCATACACAAAGCGGCAGGCACCGCGCGGTGCCTACCGCATTGTATATGCAAATGCAGGGGGGTACCACAGGTACCCCGGTGTGCACCCCCACCCCTCCTTCACTTTGGGGGCCCGCAGGGGGCCCCCAAAGTGAAGACCGCATGCCTTTCCGTGGCGGCAATGAGGCATCTGTCCTGGCCCATCGTAATATGGCTGGCAGTGTCTAATAGACACCGCCGCCATATTAAACCTTTTCCGCCCCGGCCGCAAGGCGACCGGGGCGGAAAAGCGGCGGACGGTCTTTCCGTCCGCCGCGGTCCCCCCGCCATACTAATATGGCGGGGGGATTCAGGAGAGGATGGCGGGCGGATTGCCCCCGCCAGGCTGGTGTTGGCTACCGCCAGCCTGGCGGGGGCAATCCGCCCACCATCCTAATGGGCCCCTAGGGGTTTCTTACTGGACTGTTTAAAGTCATACTGTTGTAGGGAGTTTGCATAAAAACAACCATTTAAACCGATTTTCTATTTTCGCAGTGACGTTGGGTATCGCGATGATATCAGTAGCCACGATCACCGTGAATACGTCACGGAATGACAAAACGAATGCAGACATTCAATAGCCACCATCACATTCAAAACTTATAACTGCAAAATTAATTATAACCAACACACTAAGCACTTTACTATCTAAATGACTGTTGAATAGCATGTGAAACTCTCTTACTATCTCCATAACATATTGCATAACTTTTTCAGATTAATCCATGACTGCATGCATCATTGTATCACTAAGTCTCTCATTCACTGTATAACTATTAGAGGGAATCTGGGTGATGATGCACCAGTTAATCATACTTCTTTAACAAAATGTGTGACTGCCTCAGTCCATCGATGAGTGGGTGCATCAGTGTCACAATGGGTCTGTGGTGGGTTACGTAAGTCTATCACTCAATCTGTCAGTAGATGCATTAGTGCCTTTGTGCATTTGTGAATATATGACAGTCTGACTGGATATGTGAGTGGATACATGAGTGTCTAAGTGGGTGTCTGAATGGGTGAGTGAGTGTCTGAGTGGATCTGCGAGTGAGTGCATGAGTCACTCAGTGGGTCTATGACTGGCAGTGTAAGTGTTTGAATGGTTTTGTCAGTGGGTGCATGGATCTGTGTGTGCAACTGTGCATGTGTACAAGACTCTGCATGTATAACTAAATGGGTGCATACGTCTCTGAGTGGGCCTATGAGTGGCTGTGAGTGACAGTATGGGTGTGTGAGTGTCTGAGTGGGTTCATGAGTGGATGTATTAGTGTCTGAGTGTATCTGTGAGTGGGTGTGTGAGTGTCTGAGTGGGATCATGAGTGGATGTATTAGTGTCTGAGTGTATCTGTGAGTGGGTGTATGAGTGTCTCAATGGGTCTGTGAGTGTAAGCATAAGTCGCCGAGTGGGTGAGTGAATGAGTGCATGCACCAGTGTCTGAGTGAGTCTGTAACTGGGAAGGTGAGTGAGTGGGTAGGTCTATAAGGGAATTCATGAGCCTTGACTGGTAACTGAATGGCTGTGTGTATATCTGAGTGAGTTTCTGAGTGGGTGTGTGAGTTTCTAAGTGTAAGAGTGTCTGACTGAGTCCATAAGTCTCTGAGACGGCCTGTGACTGAGTGTGGGAATGACTGTATGGGTGTGTGAGTGGGTGTATGAGTGTCTCAGTGGATCTGTGAGTGGGTGTATGAGTGTCTCAGTGGGTCTGTGAGAACATACGTGAGTGTCTCAGTGGGTCTGTAAGTGAGTGTGTGAGTCTCTAAGTGGGTCTGTACATGGGTGCATCACTCTCTGACTAAGTCGGTAAGTGGATGCATAAGTACCTGAATGGGTATGTGAGTGGGTTCATGAGTATCTGAGTGGGTATGTGACTGGATGTATAAGTTTGTGAGTGGATATGTGAATGGGTGTATAAGTGTCTGAGTGAGTTTGTGAGTGTGTACATGAGTGTGTGACAGTGACTGGTGAGTGTGTACAAATATATCTTTTTTTTCAATATTTTCATATTCACAATGATGTTGCGATAGCCGCAATGACCTCCTGGTGGTACAAGGGGGCAGGGCTAGTGGTTGCTGTATTTAAAAAACTCAATTTTGGATACCTGTGTCACTAACACACTCATTTCTCAAACATGGGGTCAGAGTATCTCCGGCCTGACCCCTCATGTTAGCATTCACACAAATTTTGAGCCCCGGGAACCATTCCCAGATGATAAAATGACAGCCACAACTCTCTGTTCAGTTTGCGTCCAGCCAATCAGAGCATTCCAGTTGGCGCGTGCATTTGCGATTAATCTCAAAACCACTGTGCAATATCCAAGGTCAGGGACATATCTATAATTTCCGGCTTACATTTCTCAAAGACTACTTGACGGATTTGCATCAAATAATAAAAAGCACAATCTGCGTAACAACATCTACCTTTCTACCAAATTTGGTGTAATTCCATCCAGCCGTTTGGGCTGTAGGTTTAACAACACGTTCCTAAAGGAATTAACATTACAAACGTGCCCTTTAATCGCACCCCTGTTTCTCAGTCCCCACTGCACAGATCACCCCCAATCCTTTCCATGATACACGGAACCTACCTTGACACTTTCTTGGAAAATTTCATGAAGATTGGTCAAACAAAGCCAAAGTTATAGGCAAGTCAAAAACATGTTTTTCTACAGAAACTAGGTCCTATCTATAACTACCTACTGGTGACTGCATTATTTATATACATATATGTGGACTTAAGTGTAGTAAACCTTTACTTAGCTCTATAAACTTACATTCATGTTATTTTGATCCTTGATATTTTTGTAACTATATTTTGGCCCCATCATTTTCTGTGGTTGATATTTTTGTAGAACACTGGCCTGTGTGAATTGTATATAAGGCACATTTGTTTTTATTAACAAAACACTTTGAATTTACTGTTTTGTAATGTATTTTTAAGGGATCACATGGTAAGTGTACATACAACACTTCTTTAGAGTAGAATAACAAATCACAAACATCACCGCTTCTCATACTTTCAAATTTGTAATACAAAGATTTTTAAAAACTTAACACAAATTACAAATTTTCAAAAATAAAATAAGGCAACTCGCCTTGACCTCTGTTTGTTTGATCCCCAAATCAATATGTTAAAAGCCCTGTTAAACCTTTTTGTTCTTTGATTCATGAATATTGGTTGTGACATTCTCTTAATATACTTTACTAAAGCTGGACAGGTCAGAGCAATAACTCAAGGCAAGTTATCTCCAGGGCTCCACCATATATGCAATAATATTTGCTTCTGCCGCCTATGATACCTTTCACGGACCATGGCTAAAAATAGGTGTGGATTGAATGAATGTATGTAAATGGAATTTGTATAGGGCAAACCTAGCCAAAAGGCAGCGGAGGTCTTTACAGGGTCAAAGGCAAGCATACAGCCAATGAGCAATAGGAGAAGTAGCTAGGATTCTGGGAGTAGAAGTGTATGGTCACTGAACTGCATTCTTGAAAAAAGATGAGTCTTCCACTTTTCCCTAAATTGAAGCAGCCAGGTAGCTACAGAAATGTGGTTCTGTAGCCTAGGTTCATAGTTAGAAAAGGCCTGCTGCTTTGTTTTTTAATTTTTATGCTTTTTAGTCTCAGGTCTGATGTTATCCTGGTTGCCCGTGGCCCGAGATCCAGAAGAGATGCTAGGGTTTTCTGCAGTATTAGTAGGCGTGATGGGTGTGATGGATTTGCAAATGGTGGTGCCAGTTTTAAAGATGTTGCAAACTATCAATTTCTTCATGTTGGATAAGATGTAGGGGTGTCTGTGGAGTATCCCTGGGGAAGCAATGTGGAGTCTGGATGGCCATGGAGCAGGACGTTATCTCCATCCAGATTCAAGAGTTTGAGGGCCTGAACAGCAGTTCTGAAGTCACTTTCTACAAAAAACGGATTCACTTTCTTTAGAGGAGAGAGCTGGTACCAGACCATAATTTTTTTTTGGTCTATGATTCACTTGAGTCGAGGTTGGTGTTCAGTGTGAATCCAAGGGACTTGGCATTCGATGAACGTTGGGATTTGAAGCCATCAAAGATGATATAATTGAGCCAGGTTTGCACAATTTCTTCCTAGTTGTTCTTGGTAAATAACAGGAATTCTGTCTTGGTGGAGTTAAGCTTCAGAGAAGTTCTGAACATTCAGATCTGGATAAGATGCAGGGAGTGTTTGAGGCTTTGGATATCTGGAGAAGAGAAGACTTTCGAGAAGAGATGTGTGTTGTTGGCACACTGGTAGATTGTGATGCTGTTATCAGTGAGTAGAGCCCCAAGGGACACTATTTAGAACTTGAAAATGACAGGTCTATACAGAACCTTCAGGGACTGCACAAGTAACAGGACTGATTTGGGAGCTGGAAGTGCCCATGTGAATAAACTAGTGTTGGTTGGGAAAGTAGGAGGAGAACCAGTGTAGGACATTCAAAGTGAATCCCATTCAAGTCTGCAGTGTGTGGATGAGGTGGGATGATGATCAAATGTATCAAAGGCAGCAGAGTAGTGCAGCAATATCAGGAGGCACTGGTCATTTTCAGTTGTAGTCAAGAAGGCATTGTCTACATTGTGTAAGTTAGTGGTCTCTATACTGCATTGTGAACTGAAGCACGATTGGTAATCATGCTGGAGATAGTTTGCATGTACGTGACCTTGGAGTTGAGACTGCTTTTGCAATGATCTGTCCTATGAAGAGTAGGTAGGTTTCTCTATGAGTGGGAAGATCTGGCCTGTTTTGTGAACTTCTGGACAGATGCCTTGGGTGAAGGAGGCATCGACTATGGCGAGTATGGGTGAGAGAGTTCCCTGAGCAAAGCTTTGATGACGGACAAGGGTTAGACATTATCATCATCATAGGAAGTCACTTTAGTGGAGTTGACAATGTTGGTGAAATCTGCGCGAGATAGGTCTTTGAGGGGTGACAATTGCTGCATTCTAGGAGAGGGGTTGAGTGTAAGAGGAGAAGCAGGCTTGGCATCTATGTGTTATCTGATCCTCTGAATTAATTTTACTAAAGAAGGGGTTGATGGCATTGCACTTGTCCGTGGAGTGTAGAGGGGGTTGATACAGTGCATGATTATCGTGAAGAGGGTTTTTATTCCTTGATGGTGTTGTTGTAGTACTTTGCTTTGGCTGCTGTGACAAGCTGTCTGCATGGTGTATGAAGGGAATTTAGTATCATGAGGTCATTAGGAGTTCTGTATTTCTTTCTGTTTCTTTCCTGTCTGTGAATGGAGCATTTATTGTCAATGAAGCTTAGCAGGCTGCTAAAGGTTTTGACTTGAGCTTGCGTTTTTTAGTTGGAGCGAGGATGTTGACATGGTTTTCCCAAACAATGCTGAAGTTATTTAGAAGGGGGTTTGCATCATACTTGGATTTGGCAAGGCAAAACATGGGTTCAAACATTAGGTTGTTGCTGGAGAAGTTCTTGAAGGATCTGCAAGTTTGTTATTTCTTTTGGGTTGACATTGATTTGTTTGTAGGAAGGTGAGCAGGGAGATAAGGATGGTGAGGTGGTCGGTCCTGTCCAGGGACACGGGTGGTTTGCATTAGATTATTGGTGATGTTGAGAAGACAAGATTGAAGATGTGGCATTTGGAGAGTGTTGGTTGGGTGACTTGCTTTACCACGTTGAGTGTATCTATGAGTGCTGTCACTTCTTGTGTTCTGCCAAAATTCAAAAACCCCAAGAGGGACTGCAATTTTTTAAGTGTACTTGGTGGCTTCAATTAAGCACACTTCTCAAGAAAGTGAGGGACAAGACTCTTTCTTTCATTTTTAAGTTCATACCCAAAGAAAAGGACACTGAGAAAAGCTATGTTATAGTGTTTGAAGTTACATTTTTAACCAAGTTCAGCAAATCGCAATATATGCGATCTACTCTTGCCAAATGTGAGTTTAATTCATCGTCCATCAGGTACATGTCATCTACGTAGAATAGAGCATCAGGGTCTATTTCATGAAGAATCAACACAATTGTACTGCAAAAACTCCCGGGCTGTTCTTATAGGTCATAGAAAGATGTGCATAGTGCATTTGAAAATCTAGGGTACTAAAGGCGGACCCGTTTCGGTTCTCAAAAGCCACATTGTGACCGAAAAAACCATTGGAAATGTCCAAAATGGTTTTATATTTTGTACAGACCACATTGTTAATAAGTGCCGTTTTAGCACGAGAAGAGGCTCACCCTGTTTGCTGAGGAGTTCTGAGGGCAGTTTCGCCCACACGGCTTGCCGCTCCCGCTCCGCGGGAGCCGCTGCGCACAGGAGTGCGTGTGTTACCACCAGCACCTGGACACTGGAAGCAGAGGTAGGGGTAAGAGGAAAGGCGTGGGCTGCGAGTGTGCAGGGACTCCGTTATCCAGGAGTCCCTGCGAAGACCACGGATTAACATCCGGTCCGCTCTCCCCGCCGGCCCTCCCCCCGCCCCTTCCGCCCCACACGGCCACTATATTTTGGCTCGACTCTCCCGCAGCGCGGGACGCAGCACGGGCGAAGACAGGGCTAAGACTGGGCCGTTTGAGGCCGTTAGAGGACGGTAGAGGACTGGACTGGCCCACTCTCTATCGTTTTTTCTTTAGATCTTCATTTACTTGCTCCATACGAAATGAGTACTAGAGAAACTCGGAGTAAGACCTCCAAGGCTGCCTCACAAATCAGCGGCCCTATGGATGACTTTATCACCCGCACTAACATTGCCATTGATAATGAAATATTTAAATTGCAAACCCGGGTGTCCTTAGAACTGGATGCTGCTAGACGCCTGTCGCAAGTGATAGCGCACTCAAAAAAATCCTCTTTAGGCCACATAGCCACTGCAGTTACGCCAGAACGCCCTATTGTCCCTAAAAGCATAGTCACACAGGCTGTTGTTCACCGGAACTCAACTAACTCTACCCCCTCCCCACTGTTAGAGCAATATATCAATGTAGAAGAAGCCAAACCCCTACCTGCGTCTACACTTTGTGCCCAGACTACGACCCCTAACCCCCAGCTATCCTCAAACCCTACTACTAGCAAACCACCTAAAAGGAAGCGTCGAGCAGGCACTGCTTATGCTCGTAAAAAGGCGAAAATTGTGCCTCCCCAAAACCTAAACATAACGAGAGCCCTATCACCTAATGCGCCATCAAATGTTTCCCAAGGGCAATGTCTGGGGTCACAAACACTTAGGGAGGGTGGTATAGTGGTTCCAGAAGCCATTTTAACTAGTATGGTCCAAGAGACTGAGGGCTTGCAGTCCGAAGGGTTAGGCAACAATGATAGGGCATTTATAGAATTGGTTTGGACAACTTTAAAGAAACTTCTTTCCCCTCTCGATCTTAGACTCTCGAGAATAGAGAATAACCTGCTCGAGATGGAAAAAAGTATTATCGCTCTGGCAACTCTCGGCTTGAAAACCCTTGAAAATCAGGGGCAGCTTGCCCCGGTCATTACACCACCAATTTCTTCAACCCAATCGCAGGATGTTCCTCCTCGTAACCCTGCCCCACTATGTCAGGATAACCGGCCTCCAGCACCACCCCCTTTCCGACCGATACCCAAGCCAAGGTCGGTGGCAGTGAATCAAATCCCTCCTGCCACTAAATCTAAAGCTTCCCAACGAGCCACAGAGCCCCACTCATGTAAGCCCAAATCTGATGCCCAGCCTAAATCCACCTCTGGTACTGCACAGGACCCGCCTTCGAAGGAGAATTTTAAAGGGGGATATATTGATCTTCCCCCTGAGGCCAACGACTATGTGGTGGTCCTAACGGGCGTCCCTCAGATTGGTGTAGACCAATATGAGAACCACTGGTCATTAAATAATAAAATAATGTATTGGCTAAATAATAATAGACCTATTCCCAATGGCCAGAAAAGTAGAGTACTGATGGTCCGCAGAACTCGCTGGGTGGGCCCCACAAAGAAATCTAGTCCAGGGGATTGCATTGTGGTGACCTTCGAGGACCCGCATACGGCACAATTTATCTGCTCCTGGCCGGGTCCTGAAGGGTCCCCCGTAATACCTAGACCCCTGTCTTTCTTTTACCCACCCCGTTTCCAGCATACCCCAGTGGATAATTGGTCCATAGTTCAACATCAATCTTGGAAAAGCCATCCTAAAGTCCGCAACCAATTCCAGCCACTTTGGAATGGCTTTCCCACTTCAAACAGATATGGTGGCCTGGAGGAGGTGGATTGACTCTCTAGCCAACGTTTCCAGCATAACTCCGATAAATCTCTTGATTTGTTCGTCGGAAGCCCATTAGAGCACGTACCCCCAGATCCCGTAGTGGGCTTAGTGGGATGCACCAATGCCCTGGATACTAAGGTAGGGTTGACGCCCCCTGGCACTCTCGTTTCTCATACTTCGGAAGGTTACACAGTTCCATCCTTTACGACTCCTCATCCACTGAGTCTAGGGAGTGCTGCAGAGGTGAATGGGGCTGACCCAACCAAGACTCCTCCTTCGCAGCATTCTAAACCTAGTCCAAATGTCTACAGAGATGTTGTATTTGAAGCTGCTCCGCCCATCCATGCCTCTCCACAGCATACCTCTAATTCAGCGGTATTAAAGGTCCTGAGTTGGAATGTGGCTGGGCTTGATCGTAACCTTGATGATCCGGATTGGACTGCACTCCTAGAACCATATAATATTTGCCTCTTTCAGGAAACTTGGTGCCAAGAACCAAGGCACAGAGTGGGGTTCACGACTTACTTCGTCCCTGCCGCACAGCTTCCTGGATCTAAAGGGCGCCCATCAGGCGGTCTATTGATTTGGATTAGTATCGCCCTAAGGCTAGGTGTCACCCAAAGGTCTACTAAATCTCTTGACCTACAATGGCTATCATTGCATTGTAAAGGAGGGAGGTCCTTTGAAATCTTCAACATTTATTTGAGGGGCACCAATGGTGGGTCTTCACGATTATCATCTACAGGCCTGAGCAACGAACTAGCCTCTTGTAATATTGATTCTTATGTCCTGCTGGCGGGTGATTTTAACTGTTGCTTTGAGCCATTGTCTAGGGATGACATTCTGGACACCTTCGAAGAGGACTCCAGGAGAGGTATCCCCATTCTAACCATCGATCCGATCCCTAAATGGACTCAAAGTGCAATAGAAATCAATGCCCTTTGCCTGGAACACAACCTAAGAGCAGTCAACGGTCGCTCCAAATCTGACCCCAATGGAGCCCATACTTATAACAGAATTGGACGGACCTCAAGAATTGATTTTATTATGCTTAATTTTAATTTGTGGGCTTTCCACCAAGATATGGAGGTCATCGCATCTAGTGACAGTGACCATAACCCACTTTCGATTTTGATCTATAGCCCATGGAAAGAGGGGACCTTTGCTAGTTTAGATCATAAGTGGAAAACCTCTCGCGAAATTGTTCCCACTAACTGTAGTAGGCGCTTGAAGTGGGCAAGAGTCTCGGCGGACGAAGAGAGGCTATCGCAAGCGGCGTCTATTTTGCTAGAGGCTGATTCTAGGCTGGATGCATTGATCCCAACGGACGGAAAGACCTTGCCCCTGTTTGTAAAGACAATGGAGGCTTTGAGTGATCTTTTTCTTATTTCCCAGACAAGCTCCAAGGTTGTCCGTAATGGTGCTTATTCGTCCAGGTCATCGTGGTACTCTTCGGAATGCCGAGAAGCAAAGGGGGCCCTTATCTCGGCAGTAAAAAACGAGGAACCTGACAAAGTAAGGGCTGCAAGGAAGACCTACAAAAAAGTCATAACAGCAGCAAAAGAAGCATACGACCTAAACTTCTGGCGGGATCTGGCCGAAGCATGTAAAAAGAAAAATGCCAAAGAGTTTTGGGACCTACTAAGAGCCAGGGAAAAGCCTATTGATCACCAAATAACCTGCAATATCTCCGGTGCCGCATGGTTCGACCATTTCTTCAAGTTGTATTCGATCCCACTGGGGGTTGGTGATCATATTTTGGCTCCTTTGCCTCGCCCTACAACAGTTTCTATGAGCAGTGGTGGCCCTTTTTCCAGGCAGGAGGTAGAACTTGCAATTAAGGGCATTGTTTCTAATAAAGCTGCAGGCCCTGACGGAATTCCGGGCGATCTGCTAAAAGCCTACCCGGCGTGGTGGAGCAGATTGATCACTTCCCTTTTAAATGAGGCCCTGTTAGGAGCCGCTTTTCCTGACTCCTGGAGGGGAGCGGAAGTGGTCCCCATTTTTAAGAAAGGCTCCAGAGACGACCCGGCGAATTACCGCCCTATTAGCCTGCTGGACTCTACCCAAAAAGTGGCGGGCAAAGTTGTCCTAAACAGGATATTGCAGTGGGCAGAAGAAAACCAGATACTGTCCAACCTTCAAGCAGGTTTCCGGAAGGGGACTGGCACTATTGAACAGACATTTCGCCTCCTTATCCTCTACTGGAAAGTGGTGGTGTTGGGAGGGGGGAGTTTGTATTTGATCTTTATCGATCTACGTACAGCTTTTGATCTGGTCCCGCGAGCATCACTTTGGAACACTCTTAATGAGTTAGGCTTACCACCATACCTACTAGCTTTACTGAGAAAATTTCATGATAGCAATTTTGCCCAAATTAGATGGGGTTCACAAGGCGAAAAAACATCCCGCATTCCGGTCAACAGGGGCGTCCGCCAGGGTTGTGTACTTGCACCCACTCTGTTTTCTCTTTATGTTAACGGAGTGGTGGAGCACCTTTTACGAGATCCATCTGATGCTCCGACCCTGGCGGGGAAAAAAATCCCAACGCTCCTGTTTGCGGATGACACCCTTCTAATTTCTAAGACCCCTGTGGGTATTCAAAAATTGCTATCCAGTTTCAAGTCTTTCTGTGATGTCAAAGGTCTGGCCATTAATATAGCAAAGACCAAATTCCTTGTGCTTAATCCCCCGAAAAAATCAATCGCTACCCCTGTCCTTGACACTGTGCACTTAGAGAGAGTCAAGGAATTCGACTACTTGGGTATTCGGTTATCCGATTCCATGAGTTGGAGGTCACATCATCAGAAGGTGTTTCTTGCTCACAAGAGGGTAGCTGGAGCCCTGCTCAAACAACAGCGAGCTTCGCCACTGAAACCCATTGGGGCTGTTCTTGATATTTATAGGGCAAGGGTTGTAAGCGCAGCACTATACGGCGCGGAACTGTGGGGCTCACAGAAAATTGACACTCTTGCCTCCCTTGATAACAACTTTCATAAAGATCTCTTGAGGCTGCCCCACAGTACCCCTACAATCCCTATTATGCTTGATGCCGGCTCACGTCCGATATGTGATCAAGCAAAACTACGCCCGCTTTTATTATGGTCCAGAATCTGGAATGTCCCAGAACTCCAAAGCTATGCAGAGGCCCTGGACGATCTTTTGTCCCATACAGGATGCCATAAGATCGCTTGGCTTAGAGATGTTAAATCCCTCCTCTTTAAATTGGGGTTAGGAGATTTTTGGGTTAGTAAAACCTCACCCCCAAAACAAGTAATAAAAAAAGCCTTCTGGTCGTGGTTGGACAATGAAATGCTACGCAATCCTAATCACTGCAAAACTGTTGTTCAGTTCCTGTTAATTAAAGAGCTTCCTTTTAGGGAACCCTACCTGGACTCCATTTATAACTCTGGAGACAGAGCACTGTATATAAAATTCAGGTTAGGTGTCCTCCCTCTTTGCCAATTTACCTCATCCTGGAAACCGCCCCTGCAAACGGTGCCATATTGTCCCTTTTGCGAATCCAGGGTTGAAACTGTTGCACATATGTTGTTTGAATGTAACATCTACGTTGCACCCAGGAAATTGTGGTTGAAACCACTATGTAGGACCCTGGGAACAAGATCGCATGTAGAAGCCTTACGCATATTGTGCACTGATTCAAGACCCTTCTTCGCCTGCTGTTTGGCAAAATTTCTAGGTTGGGCCTGGCGGTTACGAACTGCAAAAAAACTGTTGATACAGTAGTATGCTTTTATTTTTCTCTTCTCCTCTGCTTAAAGAATCCCATATGACTATTTAGATTGTTCTTATGGTACAATATGTTAAAATTTTACTGTATTGTATGCGCCAAATATTGTTTTTATTTGATGTAAAATGCAGCTTTTATGATATGTTTTTATATCGAAATAAAGCTTATTCATTCATTCAATAAGTGCCGTATTGTTGCTTATTTTTCACCGCATGTTTGAAAAGACGAATATTTAGGAACAAGGGTTTGAAATGGAGTGGACTGACAACAATGGTTACTGACAACAAGGATTACTACTAAGGATACACAGTAAAGGTAAGAAGGAACAGATCATTTAAGATGATATTTAATTCAAAAATATATTTTTATTTTGTTTTTCTTTAAAATATAGTTTTTAAACATTCATTGACGATACAGGTTTGGTCATCATAATGTGTTTGCTATGTATCACAACATAATTTGGTAAAAAATATATACATGTCATAGGTGGGTTCAAGTAAATACACAAAATATAATATATATACAAAAATTATAGGTTGTACAATCACGAAAACATGGCTAAGGGTAATTTGACATTACACTACGCGCGTTTCGGCCTTAAGCCTTCATCAGGGAGCCATGATATATGTTCCAAAGGTACCTATACAAAATACATAAGAAATCCATATCAGTGTCAGTGTCAAGTCCTAAGATTTATATCATTAATATGTACAATATCATGCATCTAATAATTACAAAGCTATCTTAAAAACAAGGGACAACAAACCATCTTAATGTAAACATATATACATCTATTTACAATGTTACACACAATTGATGATACCATAAATTAGGTTACAGCTACGAGGGCATGAGATCAAGAGGTGAAGGTATGAGAAAATCTAAAGAAGCCTACTTGTCTATATCAGTTTTACTATTTACACTGTGGGTTGTGAAGCTATTAAATGCAAATCGTTCCATGTATGGCGTCCAAGGGAGAGCGGGGGTGGGGGGGAGGAAAGAGAAATGAAGCAGAGCAAGAGAAGAAAAGGGAAGAAAAACAAGGAGAAAACAACGGATGAAACATATAAATTTAGATATGTTACAATTAACCATGTGAGTGATGTCTTACCCATTAAGTATGGCATCCGCAATGCAAGGGAATGGACTCTAGGTGTTGTATATTGATCACTATGTTTCCAGGTGAAGTACCAAACGGTTACTTTACACTACAGATAGAGTAGAGTAACATAAAATAAGAAACACTTCCAAACTTCAATGCAGGGTTAAAGGAATTTTAATGGATACTGTTGTTATTCTAAGGGTGTGGTACCTACACGTAAAGTGCAGCTGGTAATGGTGTTCTTGGCTGTGCTCCGGTATGACACTGTCAAGCAAAAGGAGTAGGCAATCTCAAAAGCTGCAGTGACTGGTTGGATGGCTATTACTGCAGGAACAGAAAAACTGTATAAGAATAGGACAGGACTAGGCCCAATTGCCTCGTCACGATACAAACTGCCACACTATATGAAATTTAATTAATTGTAAGGGTACGTAATTTGAAAAACGGTAAAGCGTTATGTAAAAAGGTGCAGACCGATTGCACATCACAGCATAAATAACAACAGCGGGGGGAACCCATAATAGCTGGCCTTTGACTGCAAAAGAATGTTGGCTAGTTCTAGCAATCTGCCCTATAATAATTAGCTTGGATTACCTTAGATTGTTTATAAATTTGCCTATTGATGAGGGTTCTCTTCAATCAAACGAGGTGAAGAAATTATCACTGCAATTGATAAAGGAGGGAACTTATTCATCATTTATTCTTAGGATAGCATTGAGATTTAAACTGATCTGATTATTGAAGGGAACAGGGATAACTGTGTTACCTTGGCCGAATATGGCTTGGATCTTCACGGTCGTCTATTTCTAGGCTTCAATGTTGATGGCATAAATAAGTGGGGCAGCGCTTCTAGGAAGTTAACAAAAAGAACGTACCGTGTAAGTAAGACGGTTTAGAGTCATTCGTTTTTGTGATAGTGAGTATGTGTGACCGAGCAGCGCAGGTGAAAATCTTACCTTGGATTGCGGGTAGTAGAGTCCTCCAATAATGGGGTCGGTACAAACGCCAGGTCGGTTACGATCGGAAAATTAACGGCGCTGAAAGAAGGGTCTAATTCATAGGTGAATAACGCGCACGTATTTCGTGGTTGGTGAACCGGATGTGCTGACGGCACCATCGGAAGCTAAGGTCCTATGCTGCGGGTCAATGTGATCTTGGCGGTATGCACGGCGGCCATCTTGGCGTGGCTCGTGAATATATAATACTAAGTATTAAGAACTGATGGGAGAGATACGAAGCATTAAAGAGACCAATAAAATGGAGGTCAGATAACGTATGTGCTTTAATGACGGTGATGGCATGTCGGAAAATCGGCTATAGTTATATTTGTATTTAATGTGCTCATTGCACATTCAAAAGCTGTTATACTGTAATTACAAGCCAATATTCGTTTGATGATATATCAGGCAACCATCTTTGTACAATAATACAGTGTAAGGGAGGAAAAAAAGAAAGAAAAAGGCGAAAAAATGTTTTTTAACCAAGAAAAATTGTAAGTGATAACAGACAAAGGAATCAACTATAATTATATTTAAGGACTTGGTCCCAGGGCAGTTTGTTGTTCATTCCTATGTTGTAGGTATTAAGAGTGAAAATCCAGTAGACTTCCCTACATTTACGTATTTGGTTGCTTAACGTGCCTGATGATTTTCTTATTTTTTCCAGGATAAGCCATCGAATGTCATTGGGATTGTGTTTTGCTTCCAAAAAATGTTTGACGTGGAGAAGTGTGGCTCACTGGTTAGAGCAGGCAGACCCTGAAGCAGAGGTCAGACCCGGGACCAGGGTTCAATTCCCGACGCGGCAGGGTCTCGAGCTCAAATGTCCACGGACTCGATAATTCTCCCTTCGGTGCCTGACCTAATCATGGGTTCACACTCTGCAACTCTGGGCATTAAGCCCCCCGCGGCGGGATGCCTGGCTTTCACCTTGGGGATGCCCTGTAGGGGCTATCTCACAGGGAAAAGCCAGGACGGGTTCCCAAGGCAAAGCGCTTAGAGACCCCTGGGTTATAAGCGCTATATAAATCCAAACAAACAAACAGACTAGTGGTGCCTGAGTTTTGCTAGTTCGAATGGCAGACCTATGCTCGGAGAGTCGTGTGGACATCATCCTCGCAGTTTCACCCACATAACCTAGGTTACATGGGCATAATAGTAGGTAGACCACATTGGTGGTCTTACAGTTTGTAAACGTTCACAGTTGTATAGGCACGTTATTGTGGGCCCAAGTTTTCGTTTCAATTGCAGATTCACAAGCCACACAAGACAAACATCTATAGTTTCCTATGACTGGGGTGTTTCCAACTAAAGATGTCTGTACAGGTGTAGTGTTTTTGGTTTGCATTCTTGACCGTGTTAATAGGTCTTTAAGATTTTTGTTTTTCCTGTAAGCAAAAACTGGTTTGGGTAGATGTTGTTCTTTGGGTCTTGTGGCATTAAGAATATGCCAGTTAGCATGTATTATTTGTTGTAACTTAGCATTCATGGTAGAATGTCTGGTTATGAATACCACTTTATTATTTGTTTCTTTGACTTGAGGTGTAAGCAAATGCTGTCTATCGAAAAATCTGGCTCTTTTATAAGAGTCACGGACTAGACGTTTAGGATAACCTCGAGATATAAATTTGGCTTTCATGTCTTCTGCTCTTTTGTCGAAGTCTGCTAGTGTGGAGCAGTTTCTTCGTACCCTTAGGAATTGGCTGAAGGGAATGCTGGATTTTTGTGTCTTCGGGTGATAACTAGTGTAGTGAAGGAGGGTGTTGCGGGCCGTAGGTTTGACATATAAGTCTACATTCAGGGTATTGTTTTTACTGAGTATACTTATGTCCAAAAATTCAACTTGTGATTGGCTAGATGTTGCAGTAAAAAGATGTTTTTATCACATACGTTTAGCCATGATACGAAAGTGGAGAGATCTTCAGTTTCTGACGTCCATATAAAAAATACGTCGTCTATGAAACGGGCCCATGATGTAATGGACTCACTAAAAGGGGCTATGTCATTGTAGATATACTTGGACTCATATTCGGCCATGTAGATATTAGCTACAGTGGGGGCGCAGGACGCCCCCATGCTAACGCCCTTTGTCTGTTGATATAGGGAACCATTGAATTCAAAAGTATTTTCGGTCAACACTATGTTGAGACATTCTAATATGAACGTTTTGGAGCAATCTATGCTATAAGTTTCAATAAACCATGATACTGTTGATATGGTTGGGGATACCTCCTGTTCTTACACTTATTTTTCACCGCAAACATGCATGTATGACTATTCAAATGTCTATAATCTAAGACAATTCAATATGAAGGATCTGGTTCCAGAATAGGAAAAAGAGGATTATTCATTTGAGAAACACAGGATTCAATTACTCCTTGGTACTGCAGTTGGGAAAGAATTTCTTTAACGGGTGCTTTTGCATCCCTTTTAATAGAATATTGTGGTTGTACCTGAGGTATGGATCTTATAGGAATAACATGGTAAGGAGAATCTTTATCCTAACGTGATTGGTTACAATAAAGAGCAGGGGCTGAAGCAAGGGCCAATTCAGATGCATAATCTTGCTTGACTCTGTAAGGGACGAGGTGTAAGAAAAGAAGAGAGAATGACATCCTCACTCTGGGTACATGCAAGAACAAAAGGTGGGGGCCAATTGACCTCCGCCAGGAGAATGCCACAAGAAGTAGTCAAGTTGTTCCAGAATATTGCTTTAATGGTGCGTTTAACAACACCTTCGATCTGAATATCTAAGTGCTATAGCCTGTCCAAAGGGGCTAAGCAGGTGTCCGTGGTTTCAACCATAATAAATGTTTCAGTTGCTTTTGCTACCAGAAATTGGTGGAGATTCCAGCGTACTATGGTGACTTCTGCTGCGCTGTTGAGAAGAGTCACCACCTAATTCCTGTTCAGGAGGAGGGTTCTCACTGTCTGTGACATATTTTGCAGTTAAAGCTGCAACTTTCTTTTTCTGAAAAGGGGGTTTATATGGAGAAGCTCGTCCCTCCTTCTTTATCTTCACGTCAAACTAGCATTGTGCCTCCCTTATTGGTTTCACGTATTCTTCTTGTCTGCGGTCAGATTGCCCTCCTCTGACTTACTGTTGGTCAGGCGAGTCCTGAAAGCAATGTGGAGAACAGGGATCAGGAATCTGATACCTATCAGGAGTCTTGATTTTAGTGTGATCATGAAAATCATATAATCTTTCAGGGGACTCTGGGGGTGGAGAACCTCCACGCTGTTTACCTTTCTGAGCTTTAAGTTGATCGATTTTTTGGGCTATCTAAAATGGTATTTCCTCACGATTAGTGGGTCATTTACCCATAACTGAATGAACAATTACAGGACCAATGACAGGCGCTGCAGGTAACTAGGTTTGCGCTTGCAGGCCTAGTCTAGCTGGACCAGCTAGCAAAGTATGTGAAACGTACTGTGTAAGATGTCGGTATAGTATGACAAGAACATTATACAAAGTGTGAGTTTTAACAAATTCAAATTACCTAAATCTGTATGCAGGGTATAACCAGCTAGTGCTGGCCATGTGGCCCTTTCATTAATAAGGGGGCCCATTTGAACAGTCCCAGGCACATGGGTAAAGGCACAATTAAACCAAGTCTGAGATTTCAACAAGTGCATATGGGTGATATGCAGCAGGTGCCTGGGGAGTTGTGTATTCATGAAAAGTATTAGCATTAGCATCAACAGCCGGAAATGTGACCCAGGAATAAAAAACTTTAGAGCTGAACTCTGCGTCTACTTCTACAACAAAATCACAGGAGCTTCCACGGGCCAGACTCCATGTTGTGTTAAATGCTGACTTACCGCTGGGCAGCAGTTAATCGCAATAGCAATTGGTTGCACCATAACTAATTTATAATGGATTTAAAGCATAGCAAAAACGGGGTGTAAACCTTTTAATATTCAAGGTTGAAAAACCAACAGAGATAGGTGTTCCCTAAAAATTGTGGATGACAAATCCCACCATGGACATCTCCGATAAAAGGTGTGAGGGTATTGTGGACAAGCACCATACTAATCAGGGTTCGCACAAGAAAGTACCTGACCAACACATTGAAGGCACCATGTTGCAAGGGTTCTGTTCAGAACTATGCTTAGAACTATGCTCGGGACCATAGAACATCAGCATGTAGGGACTGAGTCACCATACCACCTCAGTACCTATGAGATAGAGTCCGACTAGTTATAGAGCCTCACATGTCCTCCTAACCATATCAGAGAAGCGAGTGAATTTGCCTCCCCGAACTCAACACTCTCGACCCTCTCAGGGGTCATGGTAACAGGACACACCCTTTTGCTCTCTCACTCGTCCACAAAAAAATAAACAAGAGGCACGAAAGAAGTTTAGAATATTTATTTAAACTATTGTGTCTTAAAATACAGTATTCATGACACAATTAGAAAACAGATTCATACTAAAAATTCTATTAGCAATAAACCATAAACCATAAAAAGCCATGTCATGTTATAAGACAGAATATCTTAAACCTCCTTACCTTTCCACTGAAGCTGAATGATTATATATCAAACATCTCTGGGATTAGCGGCAGTCCCTGTATTTTAGCATTCATAGATGGATGTACTACATCTCAGTTAATGTAGCAGTCTTGCCCCAGAACCTCTGCTCCGTGCCTTTGCTTAAACTCTTGTGCTCAGTTATATGACAAGACATGTGTGCTCACAAACAGCAGCCACATTTGTGTGTTGTGTCTAGGTGGTAGTGCCTGACCAGGGAAAATACCAAAGGGCATTGATGTTTGACCTTGTCTGTGGTTTTCAGACTAAATCCCAGAAAAGACAGAACATGTAAACATATGCAGGTTCTGTGTGAAAGTACAGTGTGGCATAAAAGCAAGCTTGTTTATATAGTAATGTGTGCAAAATAAAATGCAGCCTACAACATGCACAATTTGGCTAACATAGGGAAAACTATTGTCACATTCAGGCAATAGGCTGTATGCATGTGGTAATTGGTGGGACTACATCTCCCAGAAACCCTACAGATGACCTGTCCCATCTCTCTCTCTTTTTCCTATCCAAACACCTCTCTCCCACTTCCTGGTGCTTGTCACCTGGTCTCGATGTATCTTTGACAGAGAGGAGCAGTTCTCGTTGTCCTGGAAGCTGTGGCTTGTTGTTTTGATAAGGAGAACTCGCTGCCAAGTTCGGAACGCTTACGTGGTAGCACTGGGACGCGACAGCGTTATCTGCTGCCTTGGATTATTAGAGAAACAGAACGAAACAGCCATTCCGGTTGTTTGTTTATTTAGAACTTATACCGCATACGCTCATGTATTTCGAAGCTTTTAAACTCTGGAGAGCGGAGCAGAAAAATACGGACTTCAACTCGCCGTAATTACCGCGCTGGAGCGAGAAGACGTTCATTTTTTTATTTTTTTTTACCTTTTGTGCCTTTTTTCTTGGAACATGTGTGGCAGCATTCACTTGTAAGTTGGGCATATAGCATATACATATATATCCACGCATGAGGGAGGGTGAGGGCTACACTCATGTTTTGTGTGTTGTGTCTTATCTGCAGGAAACACGGGCCAGTGTAAGAGTGAAGACTACAACTTCAAAAGGCACGCAATTGAGTGATTTTGCTGTAACAACTTTATTGTTTTGTTTATCCCTTTTGTCCCTTTCCCCTGCTGTGGCATAATCTGTGGAGGTTATATATATATATATATATATATGGTAGGTGTAACTGCAGGGCAGTGACGTAGGGAGGGGGAGGGGCAGGTAGGGGGGTTGTAATGTATGGATTATGGACTTTAACAGGTAAGTAAACATATCAATTAATAAAAACGAATTTCGTTGTGTGCACTACATCACCAAATGCGATGCAGTGCGTGCAATGAAATTCGTTTTCTTTATTTATATGTTTACTTACCTGTTAAAGTCCGTAATCCATACATTACAACCCCCCGCCCTGCCCCTCCCCCTCCCTACGTCACCGCCCTGCAGTTACACCTACCACAGGCCGTGGCTGCTCACAGGCGGTGCCAGAAACGGGGAAGACGTCACTAAGCTTCAGTCATCGCTCCTGCTTTATCCGGCTTAGAGGTTAGTGAACCATCTGCTCTTTGACAACTATAATGGGCCCTGCAGGAAACAAATGACTCAGCCAAATTCTTAAATACTTTTGATTTAACATCAGGGTACTTGCAGATTGGACTCATCCAAGAAACAAATGAGAGGTCAGTATTTTCGACCCCAGAAGACTACTTCCAATTTAAAGTGATGCCTTTTGTATTAGGAAATGCACAGGCCACCTTCTTAAGGCTGTTGAATTGGGTTCTCTCAGGCCTGGACAACTTTAGTGCAGCATTTCTAGATTATATAACTGTCTTTAGTTTTACCTGGGAGGATTACCTCTTCCACCTGAAGGAGGATTTAGAGACCCTGCATCAGGCAGGCATAACTATCAAAGCCAGTAGGTGCCAGAAGGGGCAGAGTTCTGTGGTGTACTTGTGTCATCTTTTAGGTGGAGGTTAAGTCCAACTTCTCCAACCCAACATCTAGACTATTCTGGAGTGGGAGGCTCCCAAACCCCAGAATCAAGCCAGGGCTTTCCTTGGCTTGACTGGGTACTACAGGAGGTTTGACTAGAGTTATGTGACTGTTTTGGCCCCACTCCCTGAGCTTACCTCCAAAAGGCAGCCCAAGATGGTCATCTGGACCATAGGATGTAAAGAGGCCTTTGACACTCTGCAAGAGGGTATGTGCTCAGCACCTGTCCTGAAGACACCTGACTATGTAAAGGAGCTCTTTGTCCAAACAGACACTTCTGAACATGGGATTGGGGCAGTGTTGTCTTACACAAATTATGAGGGCAGGATCAACCAGTTGCCTATATCAGCAGGCGACTCCTCCCTAGAGCGCAGCATTGGGGGCCATTGCGAGGGAAGCCTTTGCTGTGTTTTGGTGTCTGAATAAGCTGAGACCATACTTGTTAGGGACTCACTTCAAGGTTCAAACTGACCACAGGCCTCTTCAGATGGCTGATGCAGATGAGAGGGGAAACCACAAACTCTTGAGGTGGTCCATTTCACTACAGGGCATTGACTTTACAGTGGATCACAGACCAAGGACTGACCATACCAATGCAGATGACCTTTCAAGGTTTTTCCACTTAGACAATGAGAATTACCAGGAGATAGGTTAGTTGCTCATCACCTTTCGTCTAGAGGGGGCATGCAGGAAAGTGCCTTTTTGCCTGTTTAACCCCCACATACCTTTTGCTCCAATGCTGATGGTTACGACTGTTAATGCAGAGGAGCTGGCTGCCCGGGCCCCCAGTGCCAGTGTTCTCTCCCAAGAACTGTTATTTGTAAATTGGCTATCCCAATTGACAAGGACTTTACCCCCTTCATAAGTCCCTAGTAAATGGTACCAGGGGGACCCGGGGCATGAGTGGCAAAGGATTCCCCAGAGCTTGCAGCACTGTTTGTGCCTCTGTAAGTGACACAAGTAAACTACTGACAGCAGGCTTGCCATTGCAGACTGCAGGAGCAGTGCAAATTGCTCGAACTCTGCTTTTCCCTCACCATGTGTGGCAAAGTCAATTCACTATATCTGATATATGCCAGTCACCTCTAAGGAAGGGATCCGAAAGCCCAGGATGCAGGGTGCCTTACATCAAAAGTGTAGACATGTAAGTGCAAGCTTATTTGACCTTATAATGCCCTTTACTATTAAAGGACACTATAAGTGATAGACAGTCCTTAGCATAACATGGGCTGGCACCCGAGGTTGGAAGCTCCATTATGGTACTGCCTAAATATGCTATTTTTGGTATCAAACAACATGCTTTCTCACCCAGGACACAAATATTGTGTTGAGGGCGATGTGGTGTGCACCCAGGTGGCTACCTTAGAGGTTGCCCAAGCTTCTCTGTGCTCTGGCTGGCAAGCCCGCAATTCCTGCATTTGCTACCACCAAGACAGGAGGCTGACCTCCTGCCAGGCAATGTGATCACTCCCAGGAGTCAGGAACAAACTCTTGGGCAAGAAGGAGGTCACACCTTCCGCCTCCCAAACAGGCTAGTGAAGCAGTACATTAAGGCGGTGAGCTTTAAAGGGTAACCCTCCTCTCATATGCATCAGAGCTGGGTCCCAAATGAGGAAACAGCCCTCCCTCTGCCCCAGGCAGATTTCCACCCAGACCGGCTGACAATTATGTAATCAAGGAGGTTTAAATCCTCAGAAGCCTAGCCACACCTCCAGTGTGAGCAACCTGACCAGTACACTGAAATTATGTTTCTACCAACTTTAGGAGTTGCAGAATAGAGGATTCTGGTTAGAAAAGTTAACCTAAACCCTCAGATGTGGTCACCTCAGGGGTTCATTACCTGCAGGGACTAGAAGCCCATTGCTTACTTGCTCCCAGCCCCTAGCTCCCCAAATCTAGGATTCAAGAGACACCCCTGACACCAGAACCTCAGTTCTGAACAACCTGCATCAAAGAGGACAGAAGAAAAGACCCAGTCAGCAACAATAGAACTTGCACCAAACAAAAGAGGGATACCGTGCACCTGTGGTAATGTTCCTGGAACTGCCTGATTGATACTCGTCCTTGGCTATCTCTCGGTTCCCCTAGACAGAGGGAGCCCTGTGGAGGCCTGAAGCACCCTCAGACTTTCTTGAACTAGTTGCACCAGTCCCCTGCAAACTGCAGGTAAAACAATGCTCTGGATCTGAAGAATCGCTGGCCATTGTGCCCTCTGAGAGATTGTCCAAATGCAGATGGTCTAGTGCCTTGTGGGAACTGTAGACTGGCCTTCCATGAAGTAACAGGCAGCTACCGAGTTCCCCGGGACCATGTGACATTGAAGTTACTTTCTGCTTCACTTACCTCTGCCAAGGCTTATTGGTCGCCAATCTGGCAACCGACCCCTGCAGTCAATGCTGCACCTAGATCCGACATCAGCATCTTTTTCACCTGTGAAAAGGCGGGATTTAACTTCTTGAGTCTGCTTACCATTCTCCAGAATCCCGTCACAGATCGACTGGACCTTTTTACCTGTCATAGAGTGAATTTAGGCAATCTAGTCACAACTAAATAAATCAATTTCAGAATACCCAATTGCTTTCCCCAAAGAACCACTGACTAAAGACTGAATTTAAAGGGTTTATTACATAACCAAAAATAACTGAAGATACAGGCACCTCAACAAGAGGTTCAGAAGATAAACAGGTACTAGTACAAACATAATCCTACGGAAAAGTCTCAACCGACTAATGAAAAGAACGAGAATCAATTCCAGAACCATTAAACTAAACAGGATAGCTATAACTTGTGTTCTGGTGCTCATCAGGATAAAAGACATAAATTCAGATTAGTCTGTCCCTACTCTTGGCTAGATGACATCCCTACTCAACAATAGCCCAACCTAACCAAAGGTGTCAGCCGTGGAGACTTCCTAAGAAGTTCGCCACCTTCTCTCTTAGACTAAAATTTCCATCACTGCTGCTAAGCTCCTTGCCCATGCGACCGCTCTCTCTAGCTCCTCAGCCATCTGCTCTGCCTCCACCCTCGGGGCACTGTCCCTAATACGAAACCCCACAATGTTGTCGACACGCCTATAGGTACGCCCCTCTAGAAGGTGTTGAGTTCTGTAAAATTCCACATGGCGAGGATCCATCTTTGTCCGTTCAGCCGTCCTTGGGTCTCAGGCTCTTCATCCTTTCAAGTTGCCTCCTTGAATTCCTGGTCTACTCCTCCATGTCTAGGTCTAGAATCCTAACATACACACACAATGGGCCCTTCTACTACACTATCTGCTCGATGAGGCGCCTGCAAAGGAATACACGCAAATAACTCGCAGTCTATGATTATTGCAACATTTCTTAAAGGTCACATCTATCAATCCTGTCTACAGCTCAATGTTTAAACAAGACATTTCTTAACAGGCCTGCACCGTTTCCATTAACTAGGCCTCTGCTTGTGTTATAGGCCCAACGTTATACATTAACTTGTTCTCTCAGCTCACTAGGCATCAAACCTTAAACAGTAAATGCATCTTCTACTTTAAGCAAATCATATATATGTGTAATTCGTTACGTTTCAGATAAAGCAGATCTCAAGTTCTATTGTATTATTAAACACACGTTGCATTAGGAGAAGGTTTCATTTTTAAAAGCATCTATATATGTCAGCAAGCATGGATTGCACTTTGTAACGTTGGCTCTGCACATTTCTGATACCAATTCACTTTAGCACTTTTCATACCTTACATCTAACTATGATAAACAGGCCTCTATATATGCGGGTGCTGACTACTTGTACATATGCTGCACCCCTACAAATTTCACTGTAAATGGCGCTCTCTCAGTTCCCCCCTTTGATGACCCGTGTCATCACCACCCTCATATCATCCCCAGGATAAGAACTGAACTAAACACAGCTTGTCGCCATTTTTCCCCTCTTGAGCATCTCCAATGCCCTCAAACTGCGGTATTGATTATCTTGCAGTCTTTCCATTCGCATCTCTTGCACTCTCATTGATCTCGCCAATCTATTCGCTTTGTACCACTTGCACAACCTCACTAAACCCCACAAGGCGATCACACATGCCACTGCTATGATAAGGGGTTTCAGTACAAAACCAAGGAAACCCTTTCCTAGGTTGGCAAACCAGTTTCCAACCTTCCCAAATCCTTTACCAACAGTCTCCCATGTATTCTCTTGGGTCAAATCCTCGATCTCATAATGGATAGCAGTAATGTTGCTTATATATGTCTCCAGATCCTTAGAGTTGTCTGGTATATAAGTGCAGCATTCCTGAACCTTCAAACGTTTACAGACTCCGCCCTCTTTTGCTAGGAGGACGTCTAGGGCAAGACGGTTCTGTAAAACCATTGTCCTTATCGACAACATCTCACCCTCAACCAGCACTAATGACTTGGCAGTATTCATTGACAGTTCATCCACTACAGTTGCTAACCGTCTTATCTTGATGTCATTCAAAATGACTCCTAACATAGGTATCGCTGCTCCAAACACATCTCCAATCACTGCTCCAGCACTCTCCCCCCGCTTTACCCTCCTCTGGGACCCTCCCTCCAAGAGAGCAAAATCCTCAGTATGGTAAATCTTGGGAAAGATAATTGCTAGATAACACGTTCCATACCACTTCTCTGGCAATCTCACGTACGCATTCTTTCCACAGACAAAGTATACAGTAGGGATCACCTGCACCACGCTCTTCAAGAAGTCCTTCGTATAGTACTCTAATGTAAAGGTGTGTTCGCACGTGGTATGACCCACATACACATTCTCATAATAAGTCTGTGGTCGATGAAGGCACAGCTTCCCTTTCTGTACTTCATCTAAAGCTATTGGACCGTAACTCCCTTTTGACTTGTGCTTCTTCTCTTCTTCGGTCCAATCTACCTTTCCTTGTCCTGAATCTCCCAACTGTTTTTGCTTCGTGTACCTATCTTCCACCTGCTCAATAAACTTCTTTTCCACCTCTGACAATGAGCAAGTCAAATTGTGTCGGTGTGCATACGGTGTGTCTAGTTCTTGAGTGGGAATGAAAAAATATCCCAGTCTGTCTTCCGATTTATAATAGTCCCACTTATTCAAATGCTTGTAATTTGGGACTTCTGGTAACACAGCATCATAATTTGAAAAATAATATTCAAAATGATTTCTACCATACAATATGCTAATCAATAAACTACAGGAAATTCCATATGTCAACGGAAGGTGATGGTACCTAATACCCTCATCTACTGAGGCTGGCAATTGCATACACACGTAACAGTCTTTCGCATCCATCGCATCAATGTATTCATACAACAGTTTTGCATAAGCGTTCTGTCCAAAATTTCCTTTAGACAGGTCAGTATGCAACCTACGACTTTCTGCAGCCAGTAAGGCCTTCTCTCTTCTTTCTTTTTCTTCCTTCTGGCTAGGGGTGTCAGGTGCCTGTGTCCCCTCAGCCTTCTCTACTGGTTCGTGTGGTGCAAAATAGGAAACTGAAACAACTATAACTATAAGGAGGATCACTCCTGCTAAAAGGGTGCCTACTATGCACTTGGCTCTACGATTCGGGTTTCCAGGTGCCATGGTTTCGGCTCAAGCAGTTCGTGCTCGGAAAGCACCCAAGTCTCTTTCTTTGCTGTTTGAGTCTCTTGAACCACACCTGGCAACTTGAATACTCTGTTTCAGTTCTTCTTTTTCTTCAATCAACAGACAGCCCTAACCCTTCTCCGTCCTCTGTGGAAAGTCCCTAACTTTGTTCTTCTTCCACTCGGCTCTAGGTTAGTTTTTTTAACAGTTATTCACAACAGTCTTTTCAAAGTCTTTCAACGCACATTTTAAAGCTCAAAGTTCTTTTCAAAAGTTCAAAGTTCAATTCACGGCTCTTAATAGTCTATGATTATACTTGATCCGATTGCCTGCAACACATAATCCAAAAGTTCCATGCAAAGCACAACTACATCATAGGCTGGCATGTCCGGAACGAAGGTAGGAAAAACCAGTCTTTCCAGGAGTAAATCATGTATCTTGCTTAGGAGAGGGGGATTAGGAAGGGTGAGTGTCAGGATACCTTCAATTTCAAGTCCAGGTATCAACAGCACCACTTGCAGCTTAACATTGGGGATTGTGCTGGTCACTTCCACTGACCTCACCCTCCCGGACCTCAGTACCCCTGGCATTGGTAATCCTAACATTTGTGAAAGGATAGGTCCACTCTGGAGTGGCATATCTTTGGCACGGCACTCGCACCCTCCTTGACATTCTCGGTCCACTCTGCGCCGCTCCTTCGTTTTCTCCTTCCAGATCGGACTCTTCGGACACAGGGGCGAGTTCTCTTTCGGAAGCCAATCTCACATTCATTCGCCTCCGCCTTTCGGGCCAATGAGCTTCTGCACCTCTTGCTCGCCGGCCTCTCGTTTGCGCACCCTGTTCTTCTTCATTGTCAGCCTCTTCTGCACTCAGATCACCTTCTCCGCCACTTCCTTCTTCTGGGGCGGATTCAGTATCACTGTCGTCGTGATCATACACAGCTTGATCAGGGGAGTTCCCAACTTCTACCAGCACCCCCACAGCTTGACTTGTCCCCTCTTCCGGATCCTCTTCGTCGTTATTGTTCTCATCTACGAGAGGAGCTGTTCCTTCTTTAGGTGCTGGAGCTCGTCGGGTGTGAGAAGCATGGACCCAATTCGGCAATCCGCCACACTTCACAGCAGTAGTGGTCACGAGTATCACCTGGAAAGGTCCTCTCCAACGTGCATCCAAGCAGCTCTTCCTCACGTGCTTTCTCACGAATACCCAGTCACCCGGGCACAGGTCGTGACAGAGGTCGCTAGCAGCCGGAACTTCAGCAGCCTGCACCTGAAGGGACACAGAACGGATGACATCAGATAGTCCCCTGCAATAATCAAGAATCAGGTCATCTGCGATATTCAGCAAGGCAGTTGTAGGAATAGATGGCAGTCTCATAGCCCTCCCAATCAGGATTTCGTGAGGTGAGAGCCCTGTCCTCCTATCCGGGGTACTACGCATACTCATTAATACCAACGGCAGTGCATCGGGCCATTTCAGGGACGTGGATGAGCACACTTTTGCCATTCGGGCCTTCAGGGTCCCATTGATCTGCTCTACTATGCCAGAAGCCTCTGGACGGTAGCTACAATGCAGTCTTTGATCAATGTTCAGAGCAGAGCAGAGCATCTTCACAACTTCGCTATTAAAATGTTTTCCTCGGTCCGATTCCAGAGAGGTCGGAACCCCGAATCGTGGCACCAATTCCCTCAACAATAGTTTAGCCACAGTGAGTGTATCACACCTGCGAGTAGGGTATGCCTCAACCCATCTAGAGAACACACACACAATCACCAAGACATACCTAAGGCTATTACACCTCGGCATTTCAATGAAATCTATTTGCATCCTGTAAAAAGGTCCGCCAGACCTTCCAATGTGACTCAGTGTAACTGGTGTTCTTCTCCCAACATTTAACTGTTGACATGTCACACATCTCTGACATACTGCTTCCGCAGCCTGTCTAAATTCGGGATTGTACCATGTCTGTCTGAACACACGCAACATCGCATCCCTTCCCAGATGCACAGGACCATGTATCTGTCGTGCCATCGCACTCACCAACTCATTCGGCAACACAGCTCTTCCATCTGCTGAAACCCACATGTCCAGATCTCCCTTGACACAACGAGCCGATTCCCACACCCTTTTCTCATAATCTGACGTCTGTCCTTGCATGTATCTCAATTCTTCCCAGGTATCTGCCACCTCAAGCATCATGCTTAGCTCAGTTCTCTCCTTTGGCCCCTCGATCGTCTGTTCAGTATATGAATATCCCTGCTCTGCACAGTAACGTGCAACTTCATCAGCATAACGATTCCCCATAGTCACGAAGTCTGTGCCTTTGGTGTGAGCTGTACATTTAACCACTGCTATCGCTGCAGGACCCTGCAAGGCCTCCAGCAATAACCTGACAAATTCGCCATTCCTGATTGGGGCGCCAGATGACGTCATGTAACCCCGCTGAGACCACAACTGACCGAAGTCATGAACCACCCCAAACCCATATTGGCTGTCGGTGAAGATGGTAATCCGAATTCCGTTGGCTGCCAAACAGGCACGCGTCAACGCAATGATCTCAGCCACCTGCGCGGAGTGTACTCCTTCCAGGCAGGCTGCTTCAATTATTCCAGAAATAGTACAAACAGCAAACGCTGCTCTCAACTGACCAGTATTGTCTCTTATGCATGAGCCATCCACAAAGTAAATTTCATCGGGGTCAGTCAACGGCACATCAACAATATCCGGCCTTGGTTTGGTGCATAGTTCAGTTACATCGAGACAATCATGGTCTTCCCAATCATCATCTATATCATTTGGTAATGGCAACAAAGTAGCAGGATTCAAGACAGAGCACCTCCTGAGGGTCACATTCTCCGCAGCAAGTATAACCTGCTCGTAGCGGGTGAGCCTATTGTTGGTCAAGTGCTGCGTCCTGGTCCTGATCATCAACAATTCCACAGAATGAGGTACATGCACTATCAGTGGATATCCCATCACTATGCTTTCACATCTTTCAATGCTGACACCTGTTGCAGCAACGGATTTGAGACATCCGGGCAACGCTGCGGCTACTGGGTCTAAGGTAGCCGAAAAGTAGGCAACTGGTCTACGGACACCTCCATGATCCTGCACTAAAACTGCTAAAGCACATCCTTCCCTTTCGCAGCAGAATAATGCAAATGATTTGTGGTAATCTGGCATTTCCAGAGCCGGAGCACGACACAAGTCCTCTCTCAGCTCGAGAAAAGCCATCATACATTCTGTGTCCCATGGTACCGGATCAATTACATCCTTGTGCGTCAGTTTCTGCAAGGGTTTCGCTTTCAGCGAAAAGTTTGCAATCCATTGTCGGCAGTAGCCAACCATGCCCAGGAACATTCTAACCTCTCTCTGCTCTATTCTGTGACCCAGATACTGCACTTCTTGCAGGCAGTACTGTAACTTGCTAGGTGATACCTTGTGCCCATTCTCTCCCAAATGGTTCAAGAAAGCTATGGTGTCAATCCTACAAGCGTCTTCGGAGTCTGACGCAACAAGGAGGTCGTCTATGTACTGTACGAGGACTGAGTTCTGTGGCAGTACTAGACTCTCCAAATTCCTTTTCAGCAACTGATTAAAGATCGATGGGCTCTCTGTATACCCTTGTGGGATACGGCACCATGTTAATACGCGACTCTCTATTTTGAACGCAAAAAGAAATTGGCTTTCCTCATGCAGTGGGATGGAAAAGAAAGCTTGACACAAATCAATCATGGAAAAACACTCAGCTTGGAACGGTATCTGAAACAGTATTACTGCTGGATTCGGTACCAATGGACAACATGGGACAACTATGTTGTTAATTTTTCGTAGATCCTGTACTATCCTGTACTTCCCACTTGGCTTCTGGAAGCCCATTATCGGAGAGTTACAGGGGCTGCCCATAACCTCCTTCAGGATCCCTTGTCTAATCATAGACTCAATCACGGGTTTTATACCTTCAAGTGTCTCTGGGGTCAGCTTGTACTGTGGTGTTCTAGGGAAGTCAGCGTTCGGCTTTATCTGTATTCTAACAGGCTCTACTCCTTTGATCAGTCCGATCTCTTCCCGCGTAAAGTCCCACACTTCCGGTGCGACTGAGTCTCTCAAATCCCCGGGAAGTTCTTCCACAGTTATGGCAGGGTACAGTTCAATGCACACATGCGAATTTGCAACCTTAAAATCGGCATCATCATCATTAGTCTGCAACTCTACTCCCTTGGGGGTACAATAGATGGTACAATTCAGCTTACACAAAAGGTCTCTTCCTAGCAGACATACGGGGCTAGAATCACACACCACAAACTGGTGTCTATCTCTGAAACTTCCGATCTTTACCGGAACTGGCTCAGTCAGGGGATTTGTCATTCTTCTGTTTGCAACCCCCACCACTTGAATAGTCTGTCCTGAAAGAGGCAAATTAGGGACCACTGCGGACCGCACAGTAGACCTGGAAGCACCAGTATCCACCAAGAAGGTGGTGGGGTGTCCATCTACATCAGCCTCTACAAAGGGTCCCCTCTGATCTACCTCTAGTACTGCTCCAAGGGTACAGTCTTCCTCCCCATTCAGGCACCGTCCTGACACTGGATCAAAGTAATAGTGCTCATCTCCCTCGACTATGAAGGGCATCTGCTTGTAAACCTTGTTCCCTACTGAAATCTTAGGTGGTTGAGGAACCGGAGCCCTAGGGGCCGATGTCCCCCCTTTTGTCATTTGGGGCTTAGTCACTGTCACCTTCCGCCTCGGAGGGGCTTCGACTTCCTCGACTTCCTCCTCCTCCTCCTGCACCTGGTTGTCCGGATTATGGGGGCACTCGCGTTTCCAATGCCCGACCTCGTGAAACTGATGGCACTTGGTCGTCTTTTTCAGGGTCGCTATATCTATCCTAGGTCTCAGACCTTCCTCATTGTCTCTTTTCTGTCCCCCTGACTTCCTTCCCAAGGTGCCATTTCCTGATTGGCCCTGTCCTCCTGCTTGCATCTGGACTAGCATCAGTTTGTTCTTAAGCTTCTTCGTTTTCGAATCTATCTCATCACTGCAGTACCTTGCATACCTCAAAATTTCGTCTAAAGGCTTGTTTTGCCAACAGATCAAATGTTGCTGTATCATGAGGCAGATATCAGGCCTCAATCCCAGCACAAACTTGGATACAAACTGTCCCATATCCTTCGGATCCATCACATATAATCCACTGTACTGTTTAAAAATCAGCAATAGCCTCTCATAGTACTCATGCACCGTCTCTTTTGGTTCCTGCCTAGTCCGATCTATTTTTACCCAATCTATGTCCTGTGGTGGTACCTTAGTCTTCAGCCACGTGATCGCCTGCTCGTACTTTGCCATTACCCTAGGTGACGGCCCGTTTGTGGCTGTATCTCGCTCTGGCTCCGCTGTGGGCCATTCGACACTGACTTTGCACGCTATCCACAAATCACTTGGAACCACAATGTCAAACAGTGTGTTTAAATCAATCCACAGCACTTTTGAGATTTTAACGAACCTCTCTACCTGCTTGTACCACTCCACTGGGCTCTCTCGCAACTTTGGGAAAGTGTTAGTAAAGGCAGCCAGGTCTCCCCTGCTCCAGGGTACATGTACATATCCCCCATGGGCCACCTCCCGCAAGGGGTACGCTTCGGCATGCATCAACCCTCCTCCCGGGGGTGTCCCAATAACACTCCGCCTAACAGTCTTTTTCTTTGACCACCTTTCCTCCCATCTCTCCAAGTTGGACCATGTTCGGATTCCCATGATCAGCTCCCTGATATGGGTCTTTAACCCGATCACCCTCTTTTCTTCCAGGTCTTGATCTGAGTACTGTAACCTATGGCCCCCTTGTAGGGCTTTCGTTTTTGTCAAATCCACCTCATACTTGTTCGCTAATTCTGAGAGTTTCTCATGAGCAGTCCTAGCCTTCCGAGTGACATCCTTTGCCACGAACAATAGCTCATCTGCTTCGTATAATTCAATCCTTTCTAGTGGCAGTGTACCTTCCACAATCTCCTCTATTTCTGACTTTAGTCTCAGCACGTCTAACCTTCTTGCCTTTATTGCCGCTCTCAACGTGCCTTGGCTAGAAGTTTCCTTAGAGTCCCTCCCGCTGCCGTTCTGACTCTCTCTTCTGTTCTCTTCAGGTGTGTTAGGAGGAACCCTTCTACCCTCACAGGTCTCGCAGTCCCACTCCTGCCTGCTGTTTCCAGAGGTGTGGTGGGACGTCCCCCTGCTTCCCACACCTCCGCGTTCCCATTCTTGTCTGCTTTCGCTAGCTGCACAGTGAGAAACCATTCTATTCTCCTCGTTCTCCGACCCAAACACATTCCTCGACCTCTCGCTCTGGGTATCCACAACTGTTTCCCAAGTTCTCAAATCTGGCCTCAACTCCCTCATCGACTTCGGCCTTGGTCCTCTCAGATCCATCGATCCCCTCCAACCCCCTCTTTCTTCCGAAGGGTCTGCCGATGTTACCAAAGGGGTGCTCCGTTCTACAGGTCGAGGGAAAGTCTTCCACCCATCTGCCACATGAGTTCTACCATCGCTTGCACTTCTCTCACTCCCCATCTGGGGTAAATTCTCATTACGTGTCTGTTCTGGATTGTACACTGATACTATAGGACCTATGGTAACCGGTACTGTAAGTGCGTCTGGCAGTTTCTGAGAATGGACACCCTCTTCCACCCGTACCTTCTGTACTGTAAATCTTCCCACTACTCTATTTACCGGTGAGGGTGGAGGTGCCTTTTCTCCCTTATCTGGGGTAAACTTGTCCCCTGAGGTGTCCCATCCGTTCCCCATTGGAACTCCGCCTTCCCCTGTTGGGGCTTCCCAGTGCTTTCTCGATTGTTGCGTTCCCTCTAGCTCTGGATTGTATGGGGGTGGCCTTTCTGACAACAGCCTCTCTATCAGGCTGTCGTCTGTCTCACTGTCTTCATCTTCTGTACTCTTTTTCTGCCCATCCCCTGTGCTTTCCAGTAACGGATACAACTTATCTACTGTAATGGTCTGTACCCTCCATCTCTTTTCCATGGCATCCCATCTCGCTTCCTGAACCGCCCTTACCGATCGCTTCACTCTTTCCTGTCTCCTGTCTCTGTTCCTGTCGTGGGCTGCCCTGATCCATGCATTGAGCGCTTCAAACTGTGTTGGTCTGGGCAAAGGTCGCAATGCAGCCATAATTGCTTTCAACTGGTATAACACTTCTAGTCTAAACGTTCCATATTTAGGAAAGGTCAATTCCTCATTTCCATCTGTCATCTTACACCAATTATCAAGCCACAATATGGTATGCAACCCAACATTCGTTGCCATGTAATAAGCTGGAGTATCCTCGGGTGGAGCCTCCTCCCCGCCCGAGGTTCTATCTTGTTTTCTCCTTTGAAACATTTCCGCAATACTTTAAAACATTTCATGATGAAACCCACAACGTTTCCTTGTTTACAACCCTCGTTTACTTCCTGATGACAATCCACCAATCTCAGCGCGGCTTCACACTAACCGCCCTATCACAGCGCGGCTTCACACCAACCGCCCTATCACAGCGCGGCTTCACACCAACCGCCCTATCACAGCGCGGCTCCTTGTGACATCACTCGCCTCCGTTTCACAGCAGTTCCCCTCCTTTCTCCGATGTCTCGCCGGTCACGCATGCGTCCCAATCATACACTAGAAATGATTACTTCCGATCAAGCAACCACCTCCCTGACTGTACAGCCACAGTCTAACTGTAATTGTCACCTTTCCCGGCAAATGCCTGTCCGCGAGCGACCAGACAATCACCTCAACTGTTCAACATCCGATAACTTCCGACCAGCGTCCGTTACCCACACACTCCTTCGGGCGATCAATGGTAGCTCATGACCCCCTTTCACAACAGTCGACAATTACTTTGGATGTTCGATACACCCAAACCACTTAAACTCTCCTTGAGCTTAAGATTTTCACCGGTTGCGCGCGCTCACAACCTGATCTCTTTCACACTAGAGGCATTCAACTCCGCAAGACATTACAACACAATGACACAACATAACACCGCAATCTAGCAACGCTTGACCCTTTTCATACTCACTCTCCTCCGACCTGCTGCTTTCCGCCGCACTGTTACTCTCCGTCAGATTCCATGGAACGCCATCCTCCGTCCGTGGCTCTCTGGACACTCTTCATGTTCTTCTCTACGGGCCTCGGGGAAATCTCAACCTACTTCTAGATTACCCTTTCTCTAGAAGGTAACCATCCTACACTGCTACCAACTGAAAAGGCGGGATTTAACTTCTTGAGTCTGCTTACCATTCTCCAGAATCCCGTCACAGGTCGACTGGACCTTTTTACCTGTCATAGAGTGAATTTAGGCAATCTAGTCACAACTAAATAAATCAATTTCAGAATACCCAATTGCTTTCCCCAAAGAACCACTGACTAGAGACTGAATTTAAAGGGTTTATTACATAACCAAAAATAACTGAAGATACAGGCACCTCAACAAGAGGTTCAGAAGATAAACAGGTACTAGTACAAACATAATCCTACGGAAAAGTCTCAACCGACTAATGAAAAGAACGAGAATCAATTCCAGAACCATTAAACTAAACAGGATAGCTATAACTTGTGTTCTGGTGCTCATCAGGATAAAAGACATAAATTCAGATTAGTCTGTCCCTACTCTAGGCTAGATGACATCCCTACTCAACAATAGCCCAACCTAACCAAAGGTGTCAGCCGTGGAGACTTCCTAAGAAGTTCGCCACCTTCTCTCTTAGACTAAAATTTCCATCACTGCTGCTAAGCTCCTTGCCCATGCGACCGCTCTCTCTAGCTCCTCAGCCATCTGCTCTGCCTTCACCCTCGGGGCACTGTCCCTAATACGAAACCCCACAATGTTGTCGACACGCCTATAGGTACGCCCCTCTAGAAGGTGTTGAGTTCTGTAAAATTCCACATGGCGAGGATCCATCTTTGTCCGTTCAGCCATCCTTGGGTCTCAGGCTCTTCATCCTTTCAAGTTGCCTCCTTGAATTCCGGGTCTACTTCTCCATGTCTAGGTCTAGAATCCTAACATACACACACAATGGGCCCTTCTACTACACTATCTGCTCGATGAGGCGCCTGCAAAGGAATACACGCAAATAACTCGCAGTCTATGATAATTGCAACATTTCTTAAAGGTCACATCTATCAATCCTGTCTACAGCTCAATGTTTAAGCAAGACATTTCTCAACAGGCCTGCACCGTTTCCATTAACTAGGCCTCTGCTTGTGTTATAGGCCCAACGTTATACATTAACTTGTTCTCTCAGCTCACTAGGCATCAAACCTTAAACAGTAAATGCATCTTCTACTTTAAGCAAATCATATATATGTGTAATTCGTTACGTTTCAGATAAAGCAGATCTCAAGTTCTATTGTATTATTAAACACACGTTGCATTAGGAGAAGGTTTCATTTTTAAAAGCATCTATATATGTCAGCAAGCATGGATTGCACTTTGTAACGTTGGCTCTGCACATTTCTGATACCAATTCACTTTAGCACTTTTCATACCTTGCATCTAACTATGATTAACAGGCCTCTATATTTGCGGGTGCTGACTACTTTTACATATGCTGCACCCCTACAAATTTCACTGTAAATGGCGCTCTCTCACCTGCAACACCATTTTAGTTGTAAAACCAGCTCTCCAGTGGCTCCCATTTAGCACCAGGGACAGCCAGGACAATTCTTCAGCCGGGCTCCACCAGCCAGGTAAAGTTGAACTGACTGTCGAGGCTTGGTCCTGGGACCCGCATCACCTTTACCCTTCAAGGGTAAAATGCAACTAGATGTGCAAGTGAGTGATTGCCACCAGTAGTTTTTCCCATTGCCAGCAATATTAAATTTTCAATGCATTATATTGCACTGATTTTATATTGCTTCAGAAATCTATAACTCCGATTATATGTATGATATTCCATTCATTTTGGTGTCTAAAGTAAGATAAAAATACACTCTATTTTTACAAATTGGTTTAGTATTTCTATTGAGTCATGTCAATTACTTATAACCCATGTTGGTACTCTGAAATGCTTAACACATGTTCTCCTAGTAAAGCCTGACTGTTCTTTGTCACAATAGCAGGACTGAGCTAAGGATTAATGTGAATCCAAGGACCATCTTTCGGGTATCATCAGCTGCGGCCCGTGCAGGTAAGAGCGGTGGGGCGGGATAGTATTACATGGTGAGGTCTAACCCCCACACCACATAATACTCCACCTTCCTAAATTGGTGTTACTTTGCTCTTTGTCCATCCACGATATAACAGCCAGATGGCAATATATTTCGGCAGTGAAGGTGATTGTACGACAAGTTAGCAACGAACATAACATAACGTGTATATGTAAAGCACACGTTCACCCAAGGGCATCTTGGTGCTGAATAACCGATGTTTATCATTACCCAACTCAATAGTACTCATTACAGAAATATTGTGCTACCAAAATAATGTGACTAAATAGAGAGGGCCAAACAATGGTAAGAGCATAGATAAGTATTAATTTACTCTTCTTATCTACATATCTGGTACCTTTATGATATATGTATAGTCAAGCTACATTTTTGTGGCGTTAAGTAAAGTAAGCCCATACTTACCTATATATGGTTACCTTGTCAATATTTTGGTCCTCACAATTTTGTTCACAATATTTTGATATCGCGATATTCGAGAGTTGATATTAAGGTAGAATACTGCCAAGAAACTATCCTAAGGTGCACACTAAGCTTCTCTATTATTTGTAAGTAGATTCAGAGCTGGGGTAGTTCACTGTTCAAGTGGGTCTTTAAAAAATCTTCCAGGGCTGCAAACACGACGCAAACGCTCTTCTTTATATATAATAGACTTCTATTCTCCCCTCTTACTCTCCACTCATTCTACGCTGATGTCGCACATGAATGCTGGTCCTGTTCGGCCCAACATGCTGATTTATTCCATTTACTCTTTAATTGTAAATTTGTTCACCCTTTTTGGGAAAAGGAGTGGAATCAACTAAACTTGATTTTTCAGTCCACTCATTCCTTTTCTACATTACATTTTTTTTTAGGTAGCGTATCCTCCATCTGGGAACATTCTAACTTTAATGTCAAAATAATTGACCTCCTAATAGCAGTAGACTTCCAGCAAATAACGAGAAACTGGAAGGATTTCACTAAGCTCTCATATCAAGCATGGTGGTATGCGGTCTGTTACAATCACCGGCTAGACACTACATTTGTATATCCATCACATTTGGCATCCAAGCGCTCTGATTTATGGGCTCCGGTCATTTTATTCATTGACGCTCATGCTAAATGCTCTACTACCCCTAGACCTCTGCAGCAAGAAGTTACTAAACCTCCATGACTTCCTCTGTGTTAATTTATATTTCTATTTATACCTTCTTTTGTACAATATTGCCTATGTTATCATTATCTTTGACTGTATTTGCATTTCTTATTTGTTATGTTTATACTCTCTTTATTTTCTAAACCCACTTGTTACATTGTATATGAACCTACTGCCTTCATTGTTTTTATATTCTGCACATTGTTTTAATTCTTTTGTCCTAATAAACCTTTTCTGAACTTAAAAAAAAAAAAGTGGGTCTTTAAATGCAGAGCCTCGAAGATCAAGCTGTAGATAATTGATGGAAGTGACATTCATCGCATGGCCCACCCAATAATGTATTTTTGGTATTTTCTGTACTGTGAGTCCCTCAGCGACACGGGTGTCCCATCAAAGGGATAGACAGCGCTACCAAAACCCATCCTCTGCCCCTAATTAGGACGTTCTCTTCCATGAGGAATGAATAGCATTGTTACTTCATTCATATTTGTGAAAAGAGGACGAGCTGGCAGCATAGGGGGATCTACCTGTTGACTGGTGAGTGAGGCTCATTCATGACTGTAACATTTCGAAATTGCAGAGAGATTTTGCACAGGGCAAACGAAGAGGAATTAGATTTTGAAATAGTTATTTACCAAGGCGATCTAGGCCAAAACGTAGGATTGGAAGATAAACTGTTTGTTTCATTACCTACAGCACAAGCAGCAAAATGGTACAAATCAATGTGCCTGGCTTTCAAGCGCTTCATTTCTGTTACATGGATCTGTCAGGAAACCTGCTGTCTGTGAACGTAAAACATGATTTCCAAAGCTTTTTCGCGGACTAACTGTGTCTTACTCATGACCCTTGAATTTCCAAACGTAAGACAAAACTACCCAAGGCAGCATGCTGGGACTCGTAGTTTCACCTTTCATTTACTAGTACTGACCTGAGATGAGAAGAAAAGGCATGTTGTTTAAAGAGGAGAAACAAAGCGACCCCCTCTCAACTTCTTTCCTTGGCGGGATCTTAAAAGAATCCAGCACCGTATTACTTCTAGACACCAGCGGCAAACACGAGGGACAATTACTGCGCTCAGTGCAGGTGGTGTTTAAGTTAGCTTGCTCTTTGCATGGCATATCATGGTTAATTAAAGTTTGAGAGCAGCAGGAGTTAACAGTCGCCAGGGGGTTTGCTCCTTTGTAATTATCACGTCACTCTTTTGTGTTTAGTATCATGGCAGTTGGAGCATCCGTGCCCGCCCTGACCTCACGTCTGTTTAGAGGTCAAATGCGGAACGTGGAGGAACAGCTGTAGTGATCATGTCTGCTTCAAAGAAGCTAATTGCCCATGTTTGTTAAATGCGGTAGTATCCCCCGCAGTGCAGTTGTTTAAGCCCGTTCTAGTAATGTTCTCTTTTATGGGAAGCTCTTCGTTCGTGTAGCACATTTGACCTTTTTTGTGTATTAAACATTACGGATTTCAGGGTAGTGATATCACCCGAGGCATTCTGCAGAGATTTACCATTGTCAGATATTGGTATATTTTACTGCATATAGAGGGCCTCATTTATGAAAAGTGACGCATCGCTGCGTGAATACATCGATGCGTCACTTTTCATTGCGCCCTCCTTGCGACACCAATGATCCGTCATATTTACAGTTTGACGCATCATGTTGCAAAGAGTTACAGATACGTCAGTATTTCTGACGTATCTGTAGGCGCAAAAATGATGCATTGTTGGAGTGTGTCACGAAAGTGACTCAACTCCAGCAATGGGTCATTACACATGGGGTCCCATGTTAAATGTGCCTACGCCAGTCTTACGCCTGCTGTGAGGCAGGCGTAAGATATTGACGCATTTGCATCCTAAAAGTGACGAAGTGAAATCTCATTGATTTCACTGAGTCACTTCTACGAGGCTTTCTTGCGTCAAAACCCTCACCCTGCAGACATTATCCCTGGCGCAAGTATAATGTGGCGCAGGGGTTTATAAAGTGACGCATCTACCTAGATGCGTCACTTTGTAAATATGACGCCACAATGAGCATTATTTACCCTGCTAGTGCATCACAAAAAGTGACGCATCAGCGGCGCAAATTTGACGCATGGGCTCATAAATAAGCCCCAGAGTTTATACAGGTGACTCTTAACATTTTGGGGGATATTCTCAAGAACGTGTGATAACTATCGCAAAAATAGCTTAAAGCAACTTTCAGCAACGCAGTCTATTGCGGGAAAATTACGTTGTGTTAACTAAGTATTCACAACACAGCGGTACCATGCGATAGTGTCACGATAACGCTTCAAATAACCGTGTTAAAACCAACACGACGCCGCAAAAATCCGAAACACAAATGCAAAAAAATCTGCCATGAGGCCAATCGCGATACAAAAATCTGCGAAAACCAGCGACAGGCCTGAAATTCACACGCGTCAGGCGAGAAAAATCACCATAAAAGTAGAAAAAACAGACTAACAAATGACAAACAACAGCGAAGCACAATGGATGTTGACGAAGCAAGTACGGAGGAGAACCAGAACCCCCAAAAGCCCCCCAGAGGACCTGACTGGGACCTCGGGGTCAGGGAAGGCCAAGGAGAAGAAGAGTAGGATGAAGCAGTTCAGTCTGCAGGAAAACAGGATCCTGATAACAGAGGTGGTAGAACACCATCAACAACTGTTCATCACCTCCACTGTGTCATTGACAACAAAAAATGGACTATGGCAGTCCATCGTGGACAAGGTGAATGCAGTGGGAGTGCTGAAGAGGACAATGGAAGAGGTCAAGAGGCGCTGGAATGATGTCAAGCGCAAAACCAAGCTGAAACTCGCCAACAAATGGAAGGCAGCAATGCAGACTGGAGGTGGGAGTCCATCGCCAAAGGAGAAGCTGGACGATATGGAGGATATGGTGTACACAGTCATCAGTGGGGAGACGGTGGCAGGAGTTGGGGGACCGAACACTGCTCAAAATGACCGGAAACAACAGCACCAGGATGAGTAAGGACCAGGTACTGGGGGGACGGGGGGAGATGAGCACAATGGCACACATGTACAATTGAGCTGAGCACATCTGCGGACAAACCATGCCCCAGCCCCCAACTCCCACCAAGAGACCAATGTACCCAAGTATTCAACATCTCAGCACTGCATAGGCACAGAAGTCAAAGGCATATCGCATGAAATTGAGAAGGGGCAGCAAAATCAGAGCTGCAGGGGCGACTTCTCCGAAATGCAGCACACACACACACATAACATGCAGAGCACATCAACACTGACAACAATGTGGTACAAACCGCAACACGTCCACAACAGAACACAGGACACAACTGGTGCCAACTGGGTGTAGACACTGGCCAATCACATTTGGCATTGCAGGGAAATGTGAGTTGATAATGTACAAGCACAAACACACGCACATCACGTTGCACCTCCCAAACAGCCACACTGTACACAGTCATGCAGTCTGTATGAAAACATGTACAATGCGACAACATACATGTGGACACATTGTTAAACTGCATCTCCCGTTCACATTGCAGAGGGAGAATCATTACCTCCAGCAGAGCAGCCTGAACCTCTCTTCTCTGATGACGAAGAGGACCACCACAGATATGACTCCAACGCCCTCCAACAGCTCGTGGACAGCCTCCATAGCCCACGTCCAGGAGTAGGGCAGCCCAGCTTCTAAGAGGAGACCCCCCGTGCAAAGACCACACAGCAGGCAGCACCCACCAGCACGGCTGCCTCCCAGGACCCCCACGAAGAACACATGGCCTTCCAACGCCGTGTGTTGGGGTGCCAGGAGAATCTGGCTGAACAGGTCCGGGTGGACTTCAACGATTGGCAGACAAACTAGATGCCATACATGGGTGTAAGTCCCATCAGGGACCACTCACAGTCCCTAACGGACACCCACAGTCTGCTCCATGCTCTCCAACGGGCCATAGCTGACATCACTGGGGCCCTGACTCATAGAATCGAACAACTGTCCAATCAGAGTGGCTCTAGCGATATCACACAGGAGTTGGGAAACATACGGGAGGTTAATAGAGACCATGGAGCGGGCGAATGCGGAAAGAGGGGCTGCCACAGATGCACACCAACCAGTCGTAGCTGGGTTCCTCAATGACCTAAAGACCATCCACATGGCATTGCTGCCACAAGGCCTTGCACTGATGCATGCTGCTGCTAACACTACATCCACATCTCCGCACCCTGAAGTGTCAGTGCCACACAGTGCAGGAGACAAAACACCACCACCAACACGTGAGGCACATGCAACAGCAGTTGATAAAGATGCGGATGGACCTGCCTTCGTGGTACGAAGGACACAGTAGCATTCTTCTCCTCTATATGGCCGGTTTCTGCTTGGTCCTGCACTCTGCATCATCACCTTCCACTTTCCTTGATGCACTCTGCAACACTCACCTTGGACCTCGACATGGACTGCCATATGCCGTTTGATCGCCAATGACACAGCAATCAGACTGCGTACTGAACTCTTCCTCTTCCTTTGGACTTGTCATTCCTTGAAGGACTCTGGCTGGCACTCCACGGGCCAACATTGTCATTTGGGATTTGCATGGCCCTGTACTGCTCCAGATGCAACACTCCACTGAATGTGCATTAAACTTCTAATCACACAGATGTGTCATGTCTATGGTCTTTCAAGTGTGGAAGTGTGGATGAATGTAGGCTCAGTGAAATCCTCTTACATACATGTGGCTCATGTCGTAGAACTGGGGTCGCAGGGTGACACATTGCTGAATGCGGTCCCGGTGGCGCAGACACAACAACAGGGACATATGCATTAGTTACTTCCTTGTCCAGCCCCGTACGGAACCACACCAGAGCTCCGGGGTCATTGTTCACACCCTTACGCTAGACTGGCATACGCCAGCCCAGCCCACTCTGCTTACGCTCACAGGGGAACGGCAACGCTACATGTTCCAGGCCTTCCCTGTAGTGATCTGCTGGTCACAGGTCTAGTTGTCAGAATGCCACAGCCACTCCCTCATGGCTGGTGTAAAACCCACACCACACCCACACCACACCCATCCCACACACCCATCACAGGACATGTGACCCTGCCAAAAAAAAGGGCCGGGTGCACGTGCTCAATGCCATCTCCACTCTCTATCTGGGTGTATCCATGTGGTGTTCTTGTAGGCATGAGGTCCTAGGGCCCTGCAACATCACATTCCCCGGCCCAGAGGTGACATGATGGCGTCCGCACCACGATACCCATTCATACAGGGTCCATGACTTGTGAAGCACAGGCTTGGTGGCACCGGATACGCTGCGGCCGACACAGGCCAACGCCACGGGACGGTGACTTTCGGTGCATTGAGGTAGGGGCACCTTAAGTGCTGAACGGGTGTGCAGCCTGCGATGATGCCCCGTCCTGGCGGTCCGGACTGCTCAAGATTTGTGTGCCCTGCTGGACCGCAATGTAGGCCAGAGCCAGGGGGTAGCACAGGCCTACTGCCACGTGGCGTTGACTCCCCGATCACAAAGTTTGTGGCACCTCAAGGGCTGACTGGGGTGCAGCCTGCGATGATGCCGGGTGCACTAGTATGTCCTCTACCATGGCAAAATCAAGACCCAGAATCAAATGTGAGACCTGGTGGCCTGCGGAGTGGGGCTGCATGATGTGGAGGGTGCCATGTTCGCGGGCCCCAGGCTTGGGGCTTGCACCGGCACGTGGTGGGCACTTATTGCGACACGCCAGTGACGGAAGGTGTGCAGGGAGGCCTAGGTGCGCTGGGGCAGGCATGCACAGCTGGGCGGCAGTAGGGGCTGGGGTGCAGCTGCTTGAGTGTGCAGGGACAGACAGGCGATGATGTTATGTGCAATTGCATGTACTTTGCCATTCATGTATCTGGACTGTTTCAGATGACAAATCTTTTTCAGATGTGGGACCAGGTGAACTGCACTACATACTGGCACATGGTTGGAGACACAATGGTGTCACCAGGTGAGCAGTGAGGTCTGGGTACACAGTGTCGGCACTCTCTCTCCCTGTCCATCTCTTCTGTTATCTGTGTCTCTCTACCCTTCTCTTTCTGTCTTTCTCTCTCTCACCCTCTCTGTCTGTCTTTCTCTCTACCTCCCTCTCTTTCAATCTTTCTTGCTCTCCCCCTCTCTGTCCATCTTTCTCTTTCTCCCCCTCTCTGTCCGTCTTTCTCTCTTTCCCTCTCTTTCCCTCTATCTCTCTCACTCCTTTGATCTCTCTCTGTCCTTTGATGAGCGCAAGTCACACCTTCTCATCTGGATTTTTGTCTTGCAGGTTGTGACCTACAGATTGTCCCGAGGAGAGCCGCCATGTGCCCTTATTTCTGTTCTGTGTCTATTTGAATGCATTTTCGTTTGTTAATTCAAAGGTGAATGTGTGATGCTCATTTTTGTGACGACACATGCATGTCACCAAATGTGATTGTGCGACATAAGGCGGATTATTTGGTACATGTTTCATGTAGTTGATGTGGCATGTCTTTGCCCGGGGGGGTGCCCGGGAAGAGGGAATCCTGGGAGTGGTGGCGGTGGGTGTTGTGGCCCTATTGGGGCTCCCAGCTGCATGGTCTTTGGCTCCATGGCATCTGCTGCCCTTCAGGTGTGGCTCTGGGCTGGGCTCCCTTTTCTGGTGCAGGTTGTCATCTGACTTTACACCAGGTCAGAGCAGGTGTTAGTTTCCTGCTGCTAACGCGCCTTATTGCCTGTTTTGGGTTCTTATCGCCGATCTGGCTGGTCGTTGAGAATGTTGTTGAGTGGTGTTGTCACGGCTTTTGGCACGGGAACGCCTACTCTGCATCTCATTAGCGATATTTGTCGGGGGTCATCTGTTAACTGGTGATATGGGCTGTTTGCACCAGCTTGTGAATAGATTAGTGGTGTGGGCCAATGTACAATGATAAAACATGTGACAATTGCATTTTTCGCGATGAAAAAAATACTTTTAAATAAATGCAAAATACATGCACTCCCACTCAGCCTCTTGGGCAGTGATGGTAGAGCTGGCGCAGAGGGGGCGATGCAGTGCTACACATGCACTGGAGGGAGGGACACAACAGTCTCCCACACGAGGCACTTGGCTGCACTCTGGAGAAATAGTGAGCAGGTTGAAATCTGGCCCTGCTGTCACGCTTTAGACATGCTGGAAGGCTGAGATCCTCATGTGATAGCGCTTGCCAGAAACTCTTGGTTGTAAAATACAAATGCGTCTGAAACATTAAGCACAGTGTCCTTGAAGGGGTGGCAGGGCTGATACACGAGGTGAGGCAAACAATTAAAAAAAATAGTGGTCAGAAAGGCATCTTTAAAAAAAAGTAAGACCGCAAGTAACAGCGGTAATCTGCTGGGAGGGTCTGGAACACCAAAAGGAAGGCGGGACTAAAAAAGCATACTAACCAAACAAAGCAGGCATTCAGGAAGGGCAAGAACAGAAACGAATGGAATAGGTGGGAGGTGCTTCCAGCCCCTACTTTAGATACAGAATGCCTCGCAGAGCAGTGCATGCACTGCCTAGGCGACACCTAAATAAATTAGTAGTTACTGAGGTGCAGAAGCATTGATTTAAAGGAGTCCACTCAATTTTCAACTTTCTGAGACTAAGTTCACTAAAAAGGATTAAGTTCTGCAGGTGTAATAGGTTGGAGAATGGAAGATAGAAGCTGGATCCCCTTATTGTTTCCACCTAAAACATCATTCTTTCCATTTTCAGAGCTTTCCCCCCTTTACCAGAATCCTCAAAGTAGCCAAACTCTGATCTTAGCAAGGACAGACCTGAACTAAGGAATGCCAGAAGAGTGACAAGAAAGTCATGGACTCAAAATAATGAAGATTATTGGTATGTTATGAGATCATTGCCACCATGGCCTTCTTCCTCATCCCAGGACCTACTACAGGAGGACATATCGCATCAGGAGCTTGGGTGGTTAAAAAGCTATGTAACTGTGTAACTGAAGACTGCCATAGACTTGCCCAATGTCTAGCTCTCCCTTGGAGAGAAACAAAGCTCAAATTCAGTGATCCATATAAGGGAAAAACTGAATCCCTTTCTTTTGTAGAAGACCAACCATATACATGGTGATACTTAGTGATTATATGGTGAGGGAGGGACACCTAACACCAGGAGTGTCATTACGAAATTGCTGGCCAGCCAATGTGAAGCAAAACGTTGCTGATCTGCTGCATCGATGTGAATGTCAAGGCATCCCCCTTGGAAACATTTTATTTATTGTAAGAGTTTTATATAATGCTAGCGGGATCCGAGGGTATCAGAGCGCTTGAGTAAATGTTTACATCAAGGTTAACCCGTTCCGTGTTCGCTTCAGCCAACGGCCGTCGAGAGCATACCTCGCTGGTGCTGCACACGTCCGTTGGCTGACACAGCCCCGCCCACTCATTAATTCTCCAGCACTGCGGGAGAATTTGCGAAGCGGTTAATCGGTTAACAAAATACAACAACTCAGTTAATGTTTAACATAGAGGAAACAAGCTAAATCAACTCAGGTAGGTCAGATCAAGTCACGTCAGTGGTTGATTGCAGGAGATGAGAAGTTGCGGGGAGAGGTTAAAGGAGGGCGGAGGGTGGAGATGTTGTCTCATTGGACGGTTGATGATCCACTAGTTGAGATGCTAATTGAATTGGAGATCTTTTAACTCTCTTGAAGCATGGGAAGGAGAAGTTGGTCCTGATTTGTGTTGGTATGAAGTTCCATATTTTAGGGGCATTGCTTGAAAGGAGCAAGCCAGAGCTTTTTGTTTGTAGGCTTTAGGGGGGATGAAGAGCATGGTATTTGAGCTTCTGAGGATTCTTGTCTGTCCTGCCCTTTTGAGTTTAGAGGCAAGGTAGGTTGGTTTTCCGGTGTGTAGGGCTTTGTGAATGAGACAGGCTGTTTTTAAGCTGCAGCGAGCTTCAATCAGTAGCCATCTCAGATCTTTCAGAGCTGGGGAGATGTGGTTGAATTTTCTCCTTCCTGTGATCATTCTGGCTGCTGCGTTGAGAGTGGTTCTGATGGGCGCAAGGTGGGATTTGACAGAGCACGTGACGGTGGCATTCCCGTAGTCTAACCTCAACAGCACCAGCGCTTGTGTGGCAGATTTGAGATCTTCCTGTGGGTAGTTAGGGTTTGATTTTGTTCAGAAGTATCAGGTTGTAGAAGGCACCCTTCGCTTTGTTCTTAATATAATCTTTCATGGTCGGTTTGGAGTCCAGAATGATCCCTAGAGATTTGACAGAGTTGGCTAGTGACATAGAGCAGTTGAGAGTGTCAATGGAGTTTATCCATTCAAACATCTGAGTGGGCTGCTCTGCATTTGATAAGAGTGGACTTTCTGTATTGTCTTGGTTGAGCTTTAGGTGGTTGCAAGATAGCCTGTATTGGGCTTCATTGAGTGTGGCATTTATTTGGTCAATGTATTCAAGTGAAGTAATTTCCATGTAGAGCTGGGTGTAAATGAAAGGGGATTATTTTAGTTTGGTTGAGGATAGTGGTGAGAGGTTCCATGTAAATATAAAATAGTGTAGGTGAGAGGACAGAGCCTTGGGGATGCCCAGGTTATCGCTGTCTAATCCAAGGCTGGATTTTTTTTTTTGGAGCGAGGTTATGTAGAAGGGGTGTAAACCAGCATAGAACCACACCATCAGAAGCAATTCTGGCCACCGATAGGTCTAGGAGAATGAGTAGGCAGCATTTGTCTGTATCCAGGGACTTGTGTAAGTCATCTTTTAAGTTCAGAATGGCTGTTTCCATGCTGCATCCTGTTCTGATGCCTATTGGTGGAGGTCCAGGAGATTGTTGTTTTCAATTTGTTGGTCAAGCTGTGCGAGAATACATCTATCAAGAGTTTTGGCTAGGAAGGAGAGATTGGAAACTAGCCTGCTCCTGGTTTTGTGATTCTTGGTGTGACTCGACCGAGTTTGAGATAGTCTGGCATCACTCCAGTTTTCAGGGAGTTGTTTATCATCTTAGTTCAGAGGGGTGTTAGGGCGTGGTTGAGTTTTTCTGCCAGGGAGGCTGGGAGTGGGTCCTCAGAGTGGGAGGAGGGTTTGGATGTAGCCAGCAGAGAAGATATGTCCTACTGCGTAAATGGGTTGAAAATCTTCCAGATTCTCTGGTTTATGTGGGACCCTGTGGTTGGATGCTGCTGATGTTGTGCTGAGGGGGTGATCCATGATGAGGAGGGTGTGCAGTAAAAAGGGGGTTGTTATCTTCACTTCTGCATGCGGGGTCCCCGCTTGAGGGCTGGTTGTGATTGAGGGAGAGCTCTATCTTCATGATTTTATCAATGAAGAAGGTAGAAAGTCTTTCACATCTTTCTTTAGATATCTAAGGGTTTTTTATGGATGGCTTGTAGGTGTGTTGATTGATGATGTTAAAGAGCTCTTTTGGGAGGTGTTTGGCCTTATCTACAGCATTGCGGAAGATGGAGACTTTTTCATTCATTATGTGTTTATTGTAGTTTCTGCGTTCACTCCTGAGCTAGTCCAGGTGTTGAGGTCTTTGTTGAACCAGGATCTCAAGGGCATGTTTCTCACCTTTTTCAGTTTCAGAGGTTCTACTTGGTCCAGGATGGAGGACATTGTTGATGTCTAGTGGGTGGTGAGTTAAGTTTTTGAGAGGTTTTCTGATGAGGGGGTCAGTAGAGACGCTATTAAGGTACTGTTGCGGAATGTGTCTGATGTTTCTCTTCCATTGGAGTATGTTTTGTGTACGCGTTGGGAGGAGAGATGCATTGTTGATGTGAAATAAGATGAGGTGATGATCTGACCAGGTGACAGGGAGGATGTTGTCAATGGTTAGCATATCTTCCTGAGCTTTGATGGCGTCCAGGGTTGCACCTTTAATATGGGTGCTACCTTTGCAATGCTGGGAGAGGCTGTTACTGGATAATAGGTCATTGAGGAAGTGGATAAGGGTGTTGCTTTTATCGTTCCAGTGAAGGTTGAGGTTACATAGGATGATGTTGTGGGAATATGACAGTGAGCATTGTGCAATCAAATCTGCTAGGTGTTCACCAAAGGATAGTGTGTTACCCAGTGGGTGGTAGAGGGGGTGACAGTTCATTGTTATGTTGCCTTTCATCCTTATGGTGAAGCTGAAATGTTCAAATGTATTGTAGGAGAAGGTGTCTGTTTCGCTCATGTTGATGTTGTTTATATGGATAATGACGATGCCTCCACCATTGTGGTCCTTCCTGTCTTTCCTGATGATAGAGAATCCAGGTAGAACTAGCATGTCTATGATCGGGTAGGAGGAATCATTTAGCCATGTTTCTGTAATGAATGCGATAGATATCAACATTGTGATTTAAGATTGTTTCTGCTATTTCTGTTGCATGTCTGCTGGTCAGTTTGCAATTTATGAGCACGCAATTGGTCTCTCTGATGTTAGTCAAATTTTGAGGGGAGGATAACAGTGGGATATTGACGAGGTGTGCTGGTGGTCTGGTCATTGACGTTAGTGTGGGGTTTCTTTCAAGTCCTGTGGTAACCTAGATTTTTGATGAGGGGTTGTGCCTAATATATGCCGGGCTGTAGGATTTGGCTAGCTCCGCCGCCTTGCTCAGTGACGTTATGGGGGTTGTTCTTTAAGGCCTCAGAGCTTTGTTGTTGAGGGGTGTTGTGGTCCAGCTGCCTGGTTGTCTTTCACTCTACTTGGGAGTTGTGTGCTGTTGTATGTAGGGGTACATGATAGTCACCTAGAAGAACTATCCGGGTTATAGTCAACTAGTGCACTGTCTTACTGGCATCATGTGATTCCTTATCTTGAATTATAGAATAGGACTAGAGTCCCTGAATAGTTGATTTGTAAGTAAGAAAGATGATGGAGTAGGAGACATTTGAATTCTTGTCTTGGAAAAACAGCCATCACCTTTTGGGCCAGCAAGGCCTGGATCACTTGAGAAAGAAATAGAAAATAACTAGCCCCTGAAGTGCTGGAGTGGACTGGAAACTGGTTGAGGGAAATTAGTGGAATTCCATCTAGTAATATTCCTATGTGTTATCGAAGATCCATAGACCAGAGCTGAATGCTTTGCATTTGGAAAAATGATGAGACGGATTCTTAATTGCTTTGTAATGCAATGGGAGAAGCTGGTGGAGAAGATAACATGACTTTTTAGCATGGAGACCAGCCAGCCACAGCCCCAAACATGGAAGGGCCTCTGAGACTGTAGGGCCCAAGTGTCTCCCAGGAAGAATATAAACATCCTTTGTGATGAGGTTTTTCCCAAAAATAAACGTTCATTTTTTAAATCAGATTATTGAGCTGTGCCCCCAAACAACTTAGACCCAGTAAATGGAAGTTCCAGCAAACTATTCTTCAGTTGAGAGACAGTTTTCGAACATACATTCACGTTTGGAAATATGCCTCAAAAGTCAGGACAGGTGCAGCTCCCAAGTCCTGAAGCTGTTAAAGGAGACATTACACCTTTTGCCAGAGGTAGTAGAATTCAAACTAATTCCTGTCATATTCAGTTTAGAAGTAATTGACCCTGGTGGTGAGAGACATGTCAACAGGCAATCTATTTCCACCACAAGTGGAAATCCTTTGACAAATCCATTCAGGAGCGCCCCAAGAAGTGATAAAAGACCTGTCATTCCATCCTATTCTGTGCTTAATAGGACATTGCAGGCTGCTCATCAGAACGGAAACCCCTCAGGCACTGGATTTGAAGTATAAGCTCTTCCCCCTCTGAGGCTGCAGAAGGTCTGGAAAAGTTAAGGCTTTTCTCAACTGCTGCAGATTTTGAGCAGTCAGAATCATGCATTTGTCTCATTGCTCTGGCTTACTCTCCATAGGGATGGAGCCAAAGACAATGGGCCACAAATTCTTTCCTTATGTTCCATGGTTTTTGGTGGTGACACTTCTGGGAGCACTTCCCTGGAATTTGCAGCTCAATGTCTTCTGTCATACAATGTTGATGTACCAAAAAAGTATGCTCCCTAATAATTATTCAAACAATATTTAGAGTCTTAGCAAGGAACTACATTGTATGTTAACCCCACTTTAAAGACACAATAAATGTGATGAGAGCATAAATATCAAAGTAGAGATTTTATGATGCCAATGTATCATTAATACATGAAAATATAGACTGTTAAAAATAATGCAAGGTGATCCTAGTGATAGCACAGTGTAGGAGAAGGAAAAGTGACCAAACAAATAAATGACAAGGTGTGCAGATGTTTTGTACAACACATAAATGATCCCAACCACAGGGGAAGCAATTCAAAAGAAACCAGACACAATGGAGGTTTAGGAGTGCAAATTAGCCAACATTATATGTGCTGGTTAAGACAAAACAGTAGATGTTTTGACCCCCTCCATGTGATTTGGAGGGAGTCTTCCTCTGGCCAAAACAAAAGTGGCACGAATATGTCAACAATATTTATTCATCTCACTCCGAAACATGGCTGAATGAAAAGGACAATGCAATCATTACAATGAGCGGATACGCAATTTTTTCATGTTTGATCACCTCTAAGTAAGTCTATATCATGCAAAATCAGAAACCATAAAAGTGTATAGGTATGTCACACCAGACATTCCATAGAGGATGTGCAAACAATCCCAGCCTCTGTGTGTTTAAAGTCCTGGGTGCCTGAAGGTTAGTACAGCTCATGGAGGTTCACCGAAGCAGCCAGAAGTGGCAGCAACTTGCATGCATTTGAAATGCTCGAAAGTGTCTCACCCCAAGTGGCTGAGGCACAGGGTTATTATACGAGCAAAAATCTCAGATGTGAGCTAGGTGTGAAAGGGTGGTATAAAATACCCAAATTGTGAATAGCATGCTAGATCAGAGGGCCAGATCCTGCATCACGGGATAATTGCAATTACCTTCACCAAGTAATTGAAATCCAGAGTGCTCGCTGCAAAAAGAGACATTCAGAGACATAAAAAAATCATGAATTAAAATAAGCGTGAGTGAGAGCGATAGTGAAAAATATTCCCTTACCGCAAAATTTTAGGGGTAAGCTTCGAACAGCGTGGGGCCATGCCCAAGGAACCTGCGCTCAATGCAAAGGTCAGAGAAGCAACAAAATACTAAACCAGCAACACTCTGTAGATGGCAGAGTGTATAGGACAGTACAATAGGCCACTCAGTTATACAATAAAGAATGGGGTACTGCATGTTGGACACAGAAGTTATTTTGAAAAGATCAATGTAAAATAAATTAACTCCTGAGAGCATCCTGAAAATAATAGTCATCCATGTCATAAAGTGGATGACATAGAAGAAAGAATATCCCTCCAGAATGAAAATAACTAATTGAATGTGAAGCCTCTGATGGGATTACAAACAACCTTGTGTTGTGTGTCAATACATAGGCAAAGTTTCCCATGTAACAGAAAAAGTGAGAGATACCTATAAATCCTCACCCAGCAACAGAACTATAGATGAGTTCCAAACCACACATGTAATACTTTTGGCATAACCAGTTTTCAGGTTTGATCAACTTCAATCTTGACTCAAGGAATGATATACATATCACAAAAATAGTCTTGCAAAACAACTGATAAAAAAATACACCAGATAAATTCTAGCACAACTTGGCAATGTATGTCTTGTAGACGCACAATTGGATAATTGGAACCAGTCACAGAAAGAAATTTAGCCCAACTATTGTGTTAAGAGTTGCTCCATTCATTCTGTGTGTTGAGTCCATCATGTATGCATTGTAAACATTCAATCCACTTACATTCCTGAAACAGTAGCTTGTTGCTGAAGTTTCCATCACACGTGTTGAGTTGTACTGTCTCTACCACTTGCCATGTACTGTCTTCCAAGGTATGTCCATGCTGTACACACTGCTCAACCAATGGAGTGCCAATGGTTTCCCAATCAATCCTGCTACTGTGCTGTGTTATCTGTGCTTTTACTTTTTGTGTTGTTTGTCCAATATAGACTTTTCGGCTGGGTCACCAAATTGCATAGATGACAGGCTGGTGGTGTAGTCAGTAAAGGAACTCAATCCACATTTGAAGTCTTTATTCTAAAGAAACTTAGTTTCAAGGCAGTGTTTACATGTTTAACAATTACCACATTTTTAGTTCCCTTTGACATGGGTAACCACCACTGAGATTGCATTATGGGAGTATGAGGTAATGTCAGGGCTGCTCTCACTACCTTGTTTCAAATGTTAGGACGTTGTTTGAAAGAGCAGAGTGGTAGATTGTTCCAATCAACAACACTGTTCTTCATGTTTGCTGGTATAGGATGCAGGTCTGTCCAAGGTGGCCCAGAAAGAAACAAGAAGGAGCCTTTATTCATGAAAGAATGAAAGTGACTCACCAAACGAATGAAAAGAAGCAGAAAACCCTACTTATCGGATAATTTGCTTATGATGAGCTCATTGGAGTAATGAGAGGGCTCAGTCCCTCCCGGAATTGCAGTTCTGCTTCATGCTATAATGTTCACATTTTTTAAAAGCCAATTCTCCTGTGACCTGAGCCTTGCAGGTCTCTTTGGAGATGCTCGTGATTAACCCGATGCAAGTACTGCATACCAGGTCGGAATGTTGTTGATTAACGGGGAGGAAAATAAAGGAAAAGAAACAATTAAAAGTTAACAGCAGCAAGTAAAAATTTTTTTTAAAAAGAGTAGAAATAAAAAGGGAAAGAAATAAGAAAGAAAAAAGAAAGGACATTTGAAAGGTAGTATAATAAGTAAGAAAAAGGTAGAGGGGATGTATAGAGATTGAGAAAACTGCAAAGATAGGAAGATGGAAAGAAAGAGAAACTAAATAAGAAAGCAGAGGGGTAATGCAAGATTTTAAAAAATGAGACACGCAGATGAAAATATAAAAGAAAGCAAGGAATAGATGAAGAATTAACAAGCAAGGGAGGGAAAGAAGAAGAGGAAAAGAACGACCGAGACGGAACGAAGAAAGAGTGACGTGGAAGGAAAAACTAACACGAGGAAGAAAGTAGACAAAAAAGGAAGAGAGAACACAACAGGGACTAGAAAATAATGCAGACAGAAAGAGAACATAAGAAAAGCATTGGTAAAGTCGATGTGGAAAGGAAGATACCTTCATTGTATGCCCCAAAAACTAGTAATCCCTTTTTATTTCTCTGCTCACAGATATACCAGGATTCACAATAATGGTAATTCAGTTGGTGAGAAAATAATGATGATTACTACGGTTCACTTTAAATGAGGGCCTAAGAATTCCAACTGTCTGCCTTGCCAGATCTAGTGGTTGACCTGTATTCAAATGAGCACCAATCTGAGGAATCGCCTTCCGTTGATCTTTGACTCCTGTTCAACAAGCTGGCATTCCAGAAGAAACTTAGGGCCTCATTTATGAGACTCCTTGCGCCTCCGGTGACGTTCCGTGGCGCAGAAGTCTGCGTGATATTTATTAGGTAGCACTAAGCCACTTTTTTTGGCTTCTTGCTGCCTGATAAATATTAGTCCCTTTAAAGTAGTGTTCTGTGTTAAAGGGTCATGCAGTGGGTGTCACTGGGGGCGTTACCAGCAACATCCATGGCCTTTTGACACGACCCCAGATTTACGAGAAATTGTATATCTGAGGCAGTGCCAAAAACGAGGAGAAATATCTTTATTTCACCTCGTGTTTCCTTTTTCTAAAATGAGCTGCATTCTGCAGCAGACACATAAATAGGAAAAAGCCTCTTTCCATTATTTTTGTACAGAAAGGTTTCCCTTCCTGTACAAAAATAATCAACCCCGCAACTTAGGCACGCTTGCACCCTGGTGCAATGTTGCCTGCGTTGGCGCACGGCGGCCCATGGTGCGTCGGCGCAGGGGGAAAAATACAGTGATGCACCGTATCATATAGATACAGCGCATTCCTGCTTTTTTATTTCGCCGTAGGGAAGCGCAGCAGGGGGGCCTGCTGCGCTTCCCTATTGCAAAACCTCATAAATGAGGCCCTTAAAATGTATCTCTGTTGCACCACTCTATATTCAAAATATGTTGAGTTATTTCTCTTTCAGCATCAGTTTTTTTCTAGCTGGCTTTACTTGTTTCACTGTTGCCATCAGTGGCGGCTGATGAATTTTGAAAGTGGTAAGGCCGGGCAGCCAGCACAAATGTCTCAAAGCACTCTCAAGCACCCGCTCTCATGATTTGTCAACCCTTTGCTGAATGCCTTCTTAGGCTTTCAGATCGCACACAAATAAACGTAAGCACACACTTTGGCATACAAGCAAACATACATACATACATACATACACACACAAAAACACACATATACAGAGTTTCAGTCCTGCACACAAAAACATCCACACAGTCATACATGTGCACACCCCAGCACACAGACAAATACATTAAGGCTACTAAACATAAAAGCTTCCTTGGGCAATGCAGTGAGTGCAAGTTAAGTGGTTTTATTTACTTTTTTTGTATTTAATTTTACCTATCCCGTCATCCATCGATTCCCCCCACTCTGCCCTGCCCCACTGCTCTTACCTGTGCCGGCCATGCCTGCCTAAAGTAGCGCATGCCGTCTGACCTGCATTGACTAATAACCTTGTGGCAGACGGACTGGCAGTCAAAGATTCCAAACAGTGGAGCCAAATGAGGCTTCACCAAGAACAATGTGGTGCAAAGTCCTTCTCTAAATGGTCGGGACATCGACCCCTTTTTCACAGATGCTCTACATTGGCATTAGGCAGCCAAAAGTGTGCTAGCGCTAGGAAAGGACAGAAATGTACCCTATAATGTTAAATATAGGGCACTCCTGCCCATTCCCATTCACGTAGTGTAGCAAGGTGGTTGCTGCGTTGCCCTGCATGAAAAAATTATAAGTATTGGGCAAAGGGTATAAGGTATCTAAAAAGCATCAGGCCTCATTTATCGAAGTATTGCATTGACCTTATGTCATGCAAGGTAACGCAAGGGCAACGCAACACTAAAGTCAGATTTATCAAGCCATGTAGGGCCAACTTGCTCTGCTCTATGGAGGCATTCCATGGGTGAAGCTGGGTGATTTTGGAGCATTCCTAGATTTACCATGAGTTGTGGACCTGAGAATAACTCACAATGCTTCACTTTCCCATAGCTGGCGTAACAAGGAAAAATATCTTTATTTCTCCTCATTTTTTCCTCTTTCTGCATGAAAGAGCAAAAAACCTCAGAGGAGTGTTTTTGCGTAGAATGGTGTCCCTTCCTGCACAATAACAATCCTGCCTTGCACCATGACTCAAGGGTGCCCGCGTTGGCGCTAGGCAGTCTAAAGCGAGCCAGTGCAAGCAGAGGACAATAATGCCTCATATATTGTTAAATATGGCACATTCCTGCCCTCTCCCTTTCATGCAGCATAGTACAGCAAAGTGTCTTGCTGCATTGCGTTGCGTGAAACATTGATAAATCTTCCCCATCACTACTAAAAAGAGGGAGTTGCCGTTTAACTAAGAAACATTTGCGCATCGGCATGTATCTCATCATTGAAAGCATTACCTGCTTTTTCTTTAGCAAGGTTGGTAACAATAACGTCAATTTATGATAAGTCAACACTGTTTCTATTCTCTCTATCTTGGAGAGACTCTTATTATGACCGATGGTTAAATTGTGCCACCTAGTGGCTTTATAGAACTTTGCTATGGTAACGCGTCAGAAGTGTGTCTTTCGTACATGCATGCATACACGTTAATCTAAAATATGTACAATTAACTGGTAACAGCAGATCCCATTAACGCAACGAAAAGCGGCAGGTGCTGTTCGAATTTTTAAAAACTTGAAAAGTGTGATGTATTAAGAATACATTATGATTTATCTTGAAGTTGATTAAAATATTCGCAGCCTAGAAGAGAATGCGGAATCAAATGTCTGACCGCGATAACATATTTTAGTTTAGGTGCTGCAAGTAATCCCTAAGAAATATACAATCATAAACGTTACAGATGTTTATGTACTGAGTCGTACACCGATTGTTTTTCTATTTTCTACTTAACAATGCATTCGCTGATTTCCCAAAGTTAGTGCCCTGGTGAAATACATAAACATCAGAGGTTCATCATGAGTAATAGACTGAAATCCCACTGTCTTTGGGCAGCATTAAAATGGCGCTAGTTGTTTTCTATTACGGCCCGGCATTGCCACCATCATGATGACAGACTGACAGCACTAGAGTCGCCAACATCACATTACCGTGGCATTCTATTCAGTGATTAAACATCCACCTTTAATGTAAGTGGCCCAATTATTCTGACCATCCCGGTAAAAAGAGTTACAAGGACCACTGGAATTACAATAGAAACTCCAAATCCCACGTTATTCCCCAAAATCTCGTAATCCCCATTATTGTACTGCCACTGGAACTATCTGTAACCGCGGATAAGGGTAGTTCTGGGGCAGGGAAAATAACAGGTAAAATTCTGGTGGTTTACTATTTTGGGATGAAGATTATTTCACACTCAAATAAGCACTCACATAAGCACAATGGCTCAAGTGTCAACAGTAAAGCATCAGACAGAATACTTTAAAGAGATTGAAGAAATACATTTTCTTTTTTTATACAAAAAGAGCAAAATGTGGTTTGGGGTCTGAAATCTATGAGCACGTGATGTACCATGAAAGGCATTTCTAAAGTGTGCTGCTACCCCACATATGCAGTAGGTCATTAAAACTTACAGGGGCAGATTTACAAGGCCCTTGTGCCACTTTTGCGTTATTTTTAACATGTGAAAAGTGACGTAAGTGTGGCGCAGGGGGCTTGTAAATGAGCCCCACAATGTTTTCAAATTAAAGAATACAGGAAGCAAAGATGTTCGTTGTTGGATCCAATAGGGCTGGATCCATGCCAAACCTCACGGATTGAATTTTCAGGATAAAAACAGAATGTACTTAATTTCAATTCAATTCAATTCAATTCAATTCAATTCAATTCAATTTGATCTTTATTTCGACTTTTCCAGCCATAAAAGATGCATATAAAACAACGGCCTAGCACACTGCAAATAAATTGCATATACAGGTTAAAATTCATCTTATTATAAAATGCTAATACCATTTCCAGTAAAATACATAGTAAAAAATTGTGTCACCAATTACATTTTTCCTCAAAGTACAACATCATAAACCATATTAATTGACAAAATATTTACATAATTTAGCTGCTCATAATGGTTGACCAACCTTCCTTCTTGCATAGTAAACTGACAGGAGAAATTTGCTAATGCTAAATACGACAATTTGTAGGGTATTTGTCTTTGCAATCCTATACGCCTGGGAGCATGTTCTTATTCCTAGGATATTGCACAAGGCTTTGATCCATTTTTTTCTTGCTTTGTCATACGCTGGGCAGAAAAAAAGGATATGTCTCTCGTCTTCCATGTGCAAGCCTGGGCACATTACACACTTCCCTAATGTGGGGTCAACCCCGTCCCCATTCTTCTTAGTCCAGCGTTCAACATTACAACTTGTCATAAGGTTCCCATACCTAAACTTCAAGAATAGGGACTTAGCGAGCGGTGGCTCAATCTCGTCCAGAAAAGTCTCAAAAAAAGGCTCTTCCTTGAACTTTAGGAAGTTTTGGGTAAGGGATCCGATACTGTTACCGCTTACTAGACGGGTTGTGATGAAAGACCAGAATATGTGTTTTACCATGAATTTTGCATTGGACGGTAACCCTTCCGGGCAATCCCAAAACTGTGATAAGCCCAGGATAAAGAACCATTTTTTTACATGCCTAAGCCATACAATGGAATGCAGGGAATCAAGACCCAATATCTCCTGGAGTCCTTTCCTATAATCAAATAGTTCAGGGGTTGACCATAGACGTACCCAAAACATTAGTGGTCTTAAGGTAGCATAATTATCAGTTCTTTTAAAATTCAAATCCATTTGAAGTGGAATCAAGGGGGTGCTTTTAGGGACCCTTACGATTGATCTCATGAATCTATTGTCTGGGCCGTAAAAGCTATCTTTCGACCACGCTCCCCATATCTCTGCCCCATAAAGGGCAGCAGACTGTGTTTTGAATTTGAATAGCTCAAGTGCTGGAGTAATACTTTTACTTGAGCAATTTTTTAGTTTACTGATAATTGGTCTTACATTGTGGGCATATGACATCTTACTTTTTTCTATTTGGTTTTTCCAGGTTAGATTCGAATCTAACACTACACCCAGATAGGAAAAGTTATCCACTATTTCCAAAGTTTGGCCATCCAAACTTAAGGTCCCCCTGTCAGGCTTGGGTGGGTTTAGAGCCATACATTTAGTTTTATTAATATTTATCTCTAGGCCCCTCTTTATACAATATATGCTGAAGGAGTTCAGAAGGGTTTGCAGACCCTTCTTGGTTTGTGATACCAAGATGGTATCGTCCGCAAAAAGTAGTGCCGGCACCAACTCCCCACTAAGTTTTGGTGAATCGTTGGGACTACTGCTCAGATAATCATGGATGTCGTTTACAAAGAGCGAAAATAAAGTGGGTGCCAGGACGCATCCTTGGCGTACTCCACGCTCTATGGGAATATCGCGTGTCAATTCTCCACATGGTCCCCACCTGATATTTGCATGGTTCCTATCATGTAGATGGATTATTTGGGCCAGGAGGCATCCAGGAAAACCAGCTTCACTGAGTGTCCTCCAGAGCAAATTACGAGGAACAAGGTCGAAAGCCGCCCTCAAATCCACGAAGGCGACATACAGGCGACCCTTCCTAATAAGCACATACTTCCAATATAAACAACAAAATCTAAACACCTGGTCTATGGTACTGATCTTACCCCTAAACCCAGCTTGTAATTTGGTAAGTATGGCATTTTCCTCAATCCAATCATTCATTCTAAACAATAAGTGTTTGGAATAAAGCTTTTGCAGAATATCCATCAAACTAATTGGTCTATAGTTCGATGGAACCGACCTACTTCCCTTTTTAAATATAAGAACAACCTCTGCAGCGCGCCAACTGTCTGGAAATTGACAATTGCTAGACAGGGCATTGAACAGGTGATTTATATAGGGGGCCCAAACTTCGACCTCGTGTTTATACAAATCACCTGGAATTTTGTCAGGGCCAGGGGCTTTGCTACTTTTTAGGTCAGCAATGGCTCTTTCTGTCTCACTGATTGTGAAGTTCATACACTCAATTGGTGGAGAAGACCAAGTTGTAACATCTGTCCCATTGTCATATTGTTTATAGAGAGATGTGAAGTGATTTACCCAGGTCAACTCATCTAAAAAAACATCCTTCACAACTCTACCTGCATGGGACCCATTGGCCGCCAACCTCCAAAACCCCACATTGTCTTTTGCCTTTGCTGCAGTCAGCATCTCTGCCCAAATTGACTCCTCCCATCTTCTTCTTGAGCTATTTTGGGTAGACTTATAGAATTCCCTAGCCACTCTCACATCCTCCTTCGATTTATTTTTTATTGCCACCAATAAATCCCTTTTGGCTGCTCTACAAGACTTGTCATACCATAGTTTTCCATGGCACCCCATTCTCACATTTTGATGGTTTTTTTTCGGCATTTTTGTCAGACATATTTTTAATTTTTCAAAAAATACATGGTGGAGTTCGATGAAACTATCATAGCATTCGGGCAAGAAGGAGTGATCATCTAAAGACCCAAAGATTGAGTCAAAGGTTGAGTATACATTTGCGAGTGCATTTTCGTGATCAAGAACTTGGCACCATTTCAGCGCACGCCTATTATTACTGACATGGTGCTCATCACATAAATTTAGGTTTGGAACCTCAGCTGTTACATAGGAAGGTATTTCACTGAACAAGGTACCATCAACCAATAATTCCAGTGGGTAGTGATCGCTCTCACCCCTAATAGACACCACAAAATCCAACATATATTGCCAAATGCATAGTGAAACAAATATAAAGTCCAGGTTACTTGTCGTATTGGACCTTACAAACGTGGGACATTTTGACAGATCAGAGGGGAAACGACCATTACATGCTCTGAGATTATGATCGATTGTTAAACCTACCAATTGTACGACCAGTACAGAGCAATTAACAAATTTTGTGCTCTCAAGTTGGGGGATGTTATTAGCAAGGTCTTCCTCCTCTAGAATGTCCACAAGTCCCAGGACGGGTTCGAAGTTACAATTAATATCTCCGCCCATGATTACTGGGACCTCACTGACCACCCTTTTTAAGAAGCCGTCTAAGACTTCGATAGTGGGGGATTTTTTAGAGTGCATGGAAGGTCTATTATAGATATTAATCAGGTAACATTCTTCATTTTTTGCAGATGTAATTTTCAAAGCCAGGATGTCTAATGAGCCTGTGTCAATTATTTCGATCTTAATCTTCCACGTGACTTTGGCCCATATGATAAGACCCCCCGAGGGTCTTCCCCTACTTGCTTGGACAGCCTCAATACCATAAGTTTTATACCCCATCCTGTGGGGTATATCTAATGCCCAGGTTTCTTGTAAAAAGCAAAAATCACAGGAGTCTATGTATTCTGCCCATTCTGGGTCCTTCAGATTTTTACATACCCCAGCAATATTCCAAGAGATAATAAGCAAAGAAGATTTTGCCCCATTTGTACTGCAGATAGGATTTATAGCCAATTCTGGTCCTATCGTTGGGTCTTTGACTGTTCCATCTCCATGGTACAGGACTGGATCAGATGGCCGGTCCAATACATAATCAGATACAGCATCAGCTGGAACGATCTGTTTATCCCCACAGTTATTCATACTAGACGCAGTGCCGTGCTGCATATCTAAGGCCCCGTTTATGGCTTGACAGTCCTTAACACCCTCTCCAACACGAGTCATTGCTTTTGTATTGACAGACTTATTAGAGATACTATCAGTATCAACTAGGCGATCACTGGTATATCCGCTAGGGGGCCCATTTCTCTGTATTGGGAGTCAATCCACTCCATCCAGAGGGCTGAATCTATTATAGGTAGAGGCACCATTCCACCCAATCCCAGTGCCATGTCTGCCATGTCGCATACCAGGCATGGAACGGTAGTTAACCGTAGTCCAGTTACCTCCGTTATTCACATGCCTCAAAGGAGGGCAAAAGTGCGTCAGGGGCCTAACTTCAGGCATGGGGCGGTAATTAGCCATAGTCCAGTTACCTCCATTTTTCGCATGCCTCAAGGGGGGATAGAAGAATGTTAGGGACCTTACTTCAATGGATGATGTGCCTGCATAAACGGTTTGTGAGCAAATATATTGGGCGGTAAGAGAACCCTCAAAAGAAACAACAATACAGTCTCCCATGATGGTTTTATGTGTGGGGCCAATCTACGGTACCCTTCTTACCATAAGGATTTTACTTTTAGTATCATTTGAAATGGGCTTATTCTCGTTTAACCAATGTATTACCTTATTTTTCAAAGACAAAAAGTTCTCCTCATATTGGTTATCTAACTCAGGAACCCCGGTTAGTACAACTACAAAAGGACTTGCATCGGGTGGAAGATCTATAAATCCCCCCCTAGGAATCTTGCTAGATTGGGCGGTGTGAACATTTTGAATAGTCTTTTCTGTTGTTTTGCTCGATGAGGTCACCCTAGGGGTAGATACTGCACATACGGGGGATTTGGGAACAGTCAATTTAGTAGGACACACATTTTTGGTACCCACAGTTCCTGTATTTGCTACAAGTGCAGGACCTTTACCGTTCTGAGTATTTGCATTATTACCTTTTAGAGGAACCAAAGGGGTAGCAGAGAAAGTAAAAACTTGGGTCACTCCGCGATCAGCTACTTGAGGAACACTTGTTATAGTAGTTTGTTTGACACCCATATTTGTTGTAATAGGCACGGGGCAAATGGAAACATGAGAGCTGCTAGTGGCAGCATCTGGAGGCTGTGATTTTATACTACAAGTGTCTAAGCTGATACTAGACAAGGTGATAATACTTTTCTCCAGTTCCATTAGTTGATTTTCAATACTAGATAGCCTAATTTCAAGTGGCTTTAACAACTTTTTTAGGGTCTCCCATACAGTTTTAACAAAATCCTCCCTCCCCCCCTCCGATTCTAGCAGAGGTGTATCTGTTTTCTCTGCCATTGCGGCGTCCTGCGCATCAATATTAATGACATCTGCTGTACTGTTAGTTTCCTTCACATTACATTTTTTAGACAACTCTATACTGGGTGAGGACTGAAAAGATGGATCATTCGTACCCCCCTTCAGGTTTGACCCGGCTAATAAACACTGGTTTTGCGCCACTTTAGCTTTTTTCCTAAGATACGTTGACCCAAACGTACATTTTCTCTTTAGTATTGGTGTTACCTTAATGGGATACAAAACTTTATTGATGTCCTCAATGTCTTTGATGTCTTTGGCAGCATTGTCCTTCGGTGTCATATCCATTTTGGGTGATACTTCGGGTATCATCCTTTCGGGCGTTTCCTCAGAACAGTCCAGTGAGACATTAACAGATGGCAAGATTTCCTCGGGAACAGGGTGAACCTCAACCGGAATAACAAGTGATCTGGCAACAGTGGAGCGTTCCGGAGTCCTAGCTAAGGCAATGCTCCCCAAGGAAGATTTTTTGGCCAAGCCTAGATCAATAGAAAGTCTCCTTGCTTCCTCCAGCTCCAAGGAAACTCTATGCTGGAGTTTGGAAATTTCATTATCAATGCTTGTGTTGGTCCTTGTGATAAAGTCATCCAGAGGTCCCGTGACTTTTTAAACTTTTTTTGCCATATGGCGAGTTACACGTGTAGACATTATTCAAAAGGGTGCCCTGGTCAAAATAATGGTCGATAAAAATTGATGCTTAGAATACAATAAAGCAACCACACAACCAAGAGAGGTGGCCCGGTCCGGTCTCGAACGGGCTAAAACGGGCCCGCCCTTGTCCCGGGCTTCTCCCGGCGCCCTCCCGCGCGCTCCCGCGCAGCGGGTAGAGTCACTTGTTTATATTGGCTATTTGTGAGAGGGGCGGAGCGTGCAGGGAGAGTGGCCCAGGTGCTAACAATTGGGTCTGGCGGGCGCTCCTGGGACTTGAAGTCCTGCGCCCGCACTCGCTCGCAGCCCTGCACGCCTCCCCGCTGTCCCTACCTCCCAAACAGAGCAGTAGCCCACGGATGCTGTTCTTTGTCAAATGAGCCCCCAAGGGCGAAGCGGGACCCGCGGAGCGGGTACCGCGAGCTGTGATGACAGGTCCGGTGAAGAAGTTGATAAACAGTAGCTGTAGCGCTGTGCCTTGTTTCTCATGCAAAGTGGTGACACGACGGTGTCAGACCACGTTGGGGCTTAAGTGCTGGTGAATGGGAAATGGTGGGGCGGAGCGTGCAGGGAGAGCGGCCCAGGTGCTAACAATTGGGTCTGGCGGGCGCTCCTGGGACTGGAAGTCCTGCGCCCGCACTCGCTCGCAGCCCTGCACGCCTCCCCGCTGTCCCTACCTCCCAAACAGAGCAGTAGCCCACGGATGCTGTTCTTTGTCAAATGAGCCCCCAAGGGCGAAGCGGGACCCGCGGAGCGGGTACCGCGAGCTGTGATGACAGGTCCGGTGAAGAAGTTGATAAACAGTAGCTGTAGCGCTGTGCCTTGTTTCTCATGCAAAGTGGTGACACTTAATTTCTATTTGCATCAATTGTATGTTGATTAACCCCTTTAAGATATATTAAAAGTTTCCATGTATCCAACCCTAATGATCCAACTTTAGATATTTTTGACAAAGTATGCATTTGCGCAACTCTTTTCTCTGTGACAGTGGTGTATTTTCAAAATATTGAAAACAAATATTGTGTTACCTTACTATTGTTGCATTCATACAATCATTACCAAAACATAATTGTTTCAACTATTGCAGCTAAAAATCTTGTTTTTAATCCAATATTGTTCTCAAGAATATTGTATTTAATATGGATGTATTTATTAGCATCTGTTCTATATTTTTTGTTATTTTTATTATATTTCATTTTATTTAATATGATTTAATAGCAGGGTATTCTTTTTATCGGGTGCTAGGGTAGTTAGTTTTTTTTAATTAACACTTTTTGATATTCTTAAAATTTTTATTTGAACATGTATTTACGTTTTATTTTGATTCAAGTATTATTTTACATCATTGTTTTTTTAGTTATGTGTAAATGGGGTATTTTTCAATTAGTGTTATATTTTTATGTTTTTAATGCAGAGTGTGGAACTGGTATTGGAAAAGAGGAGGATTTAATATTGTTTCTGTAATTTATTCTTTTGCTTTTGAGCATTAATTCTTTTCTGCAATATATTCTTAGAAATATGGTAAACATTTATGAATTACATTTTAGTTCTGTATTTTGGTATATTTGTATTTATATTTAGATGTAAATAAGAATATATTTACAATACATTTGGTTTTTCCTTTCTTAACAACAAAATTATCTAATGAAATAATTATTTTGAAACATGTTAACAAAATGTGGTGACTGTGTGATTGTCTTATGATTTGATATATTTTATTTTATTTTTTGATAAATTGTTAACATTTCAAATTTCTTTTTGATTTATTAAATATTTTTAGTTATTTTTTTCTACTGTTTTTATCATTTAAAGTATATTTGTAATTCAGTTTTATAAACATCCCTCAAACTCCATCCTTTCCCCCAAGTGTTGATTAGAGTGGAGTAGGAATATTAAACGTACTGCCGGACCGCACACAATGTCAAAAGTGCGTGCACAGCATTTCCCTGCACCACGCGGTGCCTGCCACCTGGTGCATGGAAATGAGGGGGGTACCGTGGGTACCCCCCAGTGCAGCGACACCCCTACCATGGGGGCCTGCAACAGGCATCAAAACCCAATCCCCGCAGGCCTTTCCATGGTGGCATCGCCGCCATGGAAAGGCCTTTATTTACCCATATCCTGATTTGGCGGATGGTGCCTGCTAGGCACCGCCAGCTTTTCAGGCACCCTGCACCCTCTGCCCGACAATCGGGATGATTGCCTTTGTCGGTGACGTGACGGACAGACTTTTCGTCCTCCGTGGTGCCCACAGCCATCCTAATATGGTGGTGGGTAATGCGCTTCGTGATGCCCGCCGGTGGCGGTACTTCCGCCATCATAGTGACCCCCTTAGTTTGGAGTGGGAATAGTAACTCTGCCCCCTCAAAGTCAAATATGTGCCCTAATGTGGCTAGGATTGAAGTGGGAATAGTAAGTGCATACTCATCAAAGTCTATCCTTTTCACAAATGTTGCTTAGATTGGAAGGGAATAGTAAATCTACCCACTCTAATACCAATATGTTCCCCAAAGTAGCTTAGAGTGAAGTGGAAATAGTAAATTTATCTCCTCAAAGTCCAACACTTTCCCTAATGTTGCTTATATTGATATGGGAATAGTAAATCTTCACTGCTCAAAGTCCAACCCTTTAGGCATTATGACTTAGGTTGGTATGAGAATAGTAAATATGTAATTTAATTCTATTTTACATCACAAGACATTTTGGTAACATATGTATTGCTTTTCAGCCTTCTGTGAAAGGTAAAGTGAATTGGAGACTAAATTCTGCCTTGCCCCATGGAAACCATGGCGGGGCGTCGGTTGTAGTCAAACAGTCATCAAACCATACTGCCCGCCTTCCTTCCTAAGGAAATGCCACACGGAAACCCTTGGATTTGACGACTGTTTGAATGTTTGACTACAACCGACGCCCGGCCACGGTTTCCATGGGGCAAGACAGAATTTAGTTTTCAATTCACTTTACCTTTTACAGAAGGCTAAAAGGCAATCATACCATAAGTACACGGCATGGTTCACATGTGACTCAGGGACGTGTGCACCTTAGCGCGTGCATACCCCTCGGGTCACTATTTAGGTCCTGAAGAAAGCCTAGCATTGTTGTTAAAAGGCTGAAACATATAGACCATTTTTTTATTATCACCTCTAATAACCTGTTGCCTTAGGTCAATCTAACCTACATAGTTATCACACTTCATTTTTAAACCTGTCTGATCGCTCCATATTAGAATTTAGGGAACAATAAAGACATTTTTAATCCACTATTTTACATTTCACTCACTTGCACCACTGTCACCAAAAAACCTGCTCCGCTGTAATCAGGCGTCCAAGCACACCCGAGTGGCATTCGGCTGCTCAGGTGGGACCCCAATGATGAAGCATGTCACCAACTAGGTTGGCGAGTGAGGGGTCTTCTAAAAAAAAGGAATAACTTTTTCCTTTTTTTCTCTTTTCTCCTTTTTGCACGTCTCGTTTTATCCATTTTTTCTGGGGTATACTCCCTAATTTGATTACTGATTTATCTCAAGGGGACTGGGAGTGTTCCCCATCAAAATAACCCTTTATCTCTGTTTGTTGACTAATTTTTTATTTAATCATATTACTTGGCACAATGACATGCCCCGAAAATCCACGTTTTACTGAGGGAGAATTGCCAGTCATGGTAGATGAAATCATAAGAATAGAGCCACAATTGTTTGGACCCCAAGTCCAAAATACACCCCTGTCTCAGAAAAGGCAAATGTTGACAGAGTGAATGCTGTAGCTAACAACCTACGTACACAGGATGAAATTAGGAAGAGGTGGAATGGCCTGCAGGAGAGGGAACATTCCCTGGCTTCCAAGCGTCATATGGAGGCCAAGAGGACAGACGGTGGTTCTACCAGGATCCCATTCCAACTCATGCTTTGGGAGGAGAAGGTCTTTCATATCCTACATCCTGAAGGCTTGGCAGAAATACCTGGTGGAGTGGAGTCTGGCACATTACCTTTCATAAAGTCTCACTAAAACACAGTCTCCTGTTTGTTCTCAAATCAGCTATTGCCAATGTGTTCTGCACATATTTTCATCACAGAGAAACCACAAGCTATCAGTATTGGATCATTATTATTGTTTGTGAGAATGTATTGTGTTGCCTCTAAGATTTTTTGAGACATTTGCCTTTCTGATGCCAGTCATATTTTAGACATTGGACCTCAAACAATTTTGGCTCTCCAACTATGGTTCCATTTACCATGACTAATTTCTTCACTTTTTGGTTTGCTTTTGCATTTTCAACCTGTTTAATTTCGTCACATTTAGTTCAATAAATTCACAACTGACAAACTCAAATACTGGTGTTGTATATCTTAACTCTATCAACATGTGTGTTTCCTTCCATCAGAACTTTACAATAACAAAAATCAAATGATTGTATAAACATAGATAATGTGCAAGTAGGTAATGTTTTTCACAAGTTCTCAACCATGACTCCCCCAAACATATACCATTATAGCATCTACTACCATGTTTATTCCATTTGACCAATAATTTTCCATCTATATTTTCACTAACATAACAATCCATACATGTTACTAATACTCAGTGCTAGTTCTCACATTTCTAGTTCCAAGCCTTGCCTACATGGAGGAGGGGATATATCCAAAACAATCAGATTGAATAGGCAAATTATCATTGACTCATGTCATCAAGTGGAGCCAGATCTTCCGGCTCACATAAGGAATCCCACATCAATAACACCAATAGACAAAAACCTGGCTGTACTACATTTTAGAGACACAGGATCATTTGAATACACCTTTACACTATCTGGTGGAATGTCACAACCAAGTTTCACTGGTGTGTCACAAAAGGTATGTCCTATAATCGCAAGACACAACAACAGCTACATTCACTTTACACACAATGATGGTATTTTCAGTGTGAAGGGTAATTAGCATGATTTAGCTCCACTGCCACATGTGGTTTGAGCTAATGATGGCAATCATATTGCCTTAGTGCCAACACATGACAGAGAACAAGCCCATTTATAAACTTTAAATATTCCATTCAATTAGTTGCCTTGGTACAAGATTTGTACATCCAAAGTCTGTGTCTTTCTTTCCCAGGATCAACCCATGCTCCCTTTGTACTTGGAAACAGCACCATCTATCTGCAAATGTCACCACTCTGAAATGACCAGATGATGATGACATGGTGAAGGAACCTAAAACAGAGCAAAATAAAAAGATTACCAATCAATCATAACAAATTAGACACATTACAAAGTCAACTTTTGGAGGACACTGTTTCTCCACAAAACAATCAGAGATAAACAATGTAACTGAACACAGTAGTCAATGTGTTAAACCTTTGATCAACAAACACATTTGGCCTGATTTTCCCTGAACTTACACTTCCTAACTAATTACCATCACATACCTATCTCATCATCACATCAATAGTTAGTGTAACAGTAAAAGTGATAACATGTAAAGATATACTTACACTCATGTGACGAAGTTGTCAATGATATCTTGACATAAGTCGACTCCGCCCTCTTCACCACTATTGTCTTCCTTCAGCATTTTGGGATCCTCACCCGGTGGCTATTCATGGTCTCCATCCTCTGCAATGTAAGTAATGTTCTGTTGCAGGGCTATATGGTGCAGCATGCAGCAGGCCATGACGACTTTGAACTCATTTTTTGGTGAGAAGAGGAGGGCTCCACCAGTTTTGTTCAGGCAATGAAATCTTGCCTTTAGGAGCCCAAAAGACCACTCCACTGGCTACTGTGTTCTTCCATCGACCCAGTGGCATTGCTAGGGGGAGTAGTAGGGGTGCACTTCCTCAGGTGGCATGAGTTTTGAGTGCAGCGGCCGCCCCCTCTCTTACCTGCAGCCATCGCGGCCACAGGAATCGGCAGCACCCCCATAACCCCGCACCTGCTCTTACATGTGGCCCTTGTAGCCGCATGAATCGGCAGCACGACCCCCCTCTCTTTGATCAGGCCACCGCGGGCGGCAAACGAAGGTGCCGCCATGGGCGGCCTAAAACCGAGCCACGCCACTGCATGGGCCTCATTGAAGCAGACTTCCCCTAGGATTGTTGGATTCCTCAGCAGTGCCAACAACCATTGTCGATTGAAATAAGCTGAGTCTCCTAGATGGAAGATTGCACACACCTTTTATCTGTCCTGAAGAAAGCCAGCATATTCATAAGGCACTGGCTGAAACATGTTGACCCACCAAGGACGTGGGAGGTCGTAACCCGCCTCTAATGTCCCACAGCCTTATTTTTAACCGCTGACGGTGGCCCAGGTATTAAAGTTTATTCACCTTTGGGTACTGGGACCTCCGCCAAGCCGTTTTAAATTCACATTCAAAGCACCCCTCACCGCACACACAGCGACATACCTGCTCCGCTGTAATCAGGCGTCGTAGCACACCCGGGACACGCTAGGTGTCACTGGGTGGGCCCGATGATGAAGCATGCCACCAACTAGGTTGGTGGGTGAGGGCTTCATGAGCACACCTACTAGGTGTCACTATCCCTTGACAAAACAAGACTGAGTCATTTAGATTTTAATACTAAATCTTGTTTAACCTCCCTCAAACTTTAGCTAGTCTCCTTTTGATTAAAGTCTCTCCTAGATGGAAGACAACAAAAATGTAAAAAATTTAGAAGACCAAAAAAATGCCCAAAAATGTAACACAATTTCTGATTATTCAACTAGAATTTCCCCAAACAATATACTGAAAGATTGTACTGACCAACAAGCCAGACCCTCTCAGATCCAAGTTGTGTCGCTTGCAGGGGTATGGAGCTGTTCTATAGTACAAAGAAATCATGGGCAGATCCAGGGAAACGTGCATAGAAGCTTGTGATGAACATATCTGGTAAGCAGACAACTTAAATGTTGATTGAATGGAAGTGTGTCCCATTCAGGTAGACCTGTTATCTGGTGTGTGGTGGCACTAAGGCAATATGTGTGCCATCAATTGCTCCCACCACATGTGGTAGGTGACCCAAACAATAAAAGTGCCCCTTCACATTGGCTAAATCCTGCTGCCAAGGAAATTGGATGAAGCTGTTGATATGTGTCATCATTGAAGAAATAACTTCTTGTAGCAGCCCACTGAAAGTTGGTTGTGACATTCCACAAGATACTTCCACAGTATATTGGAAGGATCCTGTGGCCACAAAATGAAGTACTGCCATTAGTTTGACAATTAGTGTAACAGATGTGGGATTTCTGTTGTGAGGCTGAAGATCTGGCTCCAGCTGATGACATAAATCCAGTATAGTTTGTCTATTCAACCTGAACTTCATGATTATATGCCGTTCTTCCATGGTGGCAAGTTTGGACATGGGATGTACACCTGAGGCTGTCATCTCCTCACTCTCCCAGTGTTCCTATGTCTGCATTGGAAATACATTCGAACATTTATCACATTTTCCACAGCAACATATTTAATCCTTAACACTAAAGTCATGTATATGGTCTAACTACATATTGTAATCAAACATTTGTTTTTTGTCATTCATTCTTCACAAATGACATTTATAGACTAAAATAAATTGAAATAAAAAAATGTAAATAATACATTTCAAATGTTTTATTTACACATTATTTTATTTTTAATTTTTTCCTCTAAAAATATTGTCAACGGGGGTGTAAACAATACAGCGCTAATATTGCCTTTCAACACAATAACGCCCTACATATATATATTTATTTATAAATGAATGAGTGTTGATCGAAGTTTGAATACGTAAACAAACTAACCCCCATTTTGCGGAGTGGTGATGCACTTAAAAGTCACAAACACACTATTTTGAACTTCAAAAATGGCGGGTGCCTGACCTTTGGAATCAGATGCCCACTGCAGAAGTTGAAGGGCGAAGTGGTGGTAAACTCCATAACGGACAGAGCCATAGTCTAACGTTGGTGAAAGTATCTTGTGAAGGCCAATTACTGCGTCTGTCTCCGATGACGATGGTGTACATCGCGTACATATATGCGATGACTGGAAAAAGAGCTCACTTGCCTCCTAATACTGCTGCCATCAAGACTTCGTCCACTTTTGCTGCTTTTACTTATTTCTGGGAGCAACAATGGTTGGTTGAAACAGAGAGAGGGCCACTGCCTTCTCGCCAGAGGAGCTGGATTTGCTGGCACAGGAGGTCCTCTCCCTGTATGCCAACTCTATGAATTACTGACATAATATCGATGACCAAAATATCTCCATACACAAATATCAACTCAAAAATATCGTTTGCAAAATATCGACATCCTATCATTATAATGTAAAGTATTAAAATATTGAAAAAATAATAAAGATGTAAAAAATATCAATGAACAAAATATCGTTTTTTTATATATAAAAAGGTACATTGATTAAATAAATAAATTAACTTTAGAAAAATTATTTAGATGTAATGTACATTTTAACAAATATAATAAATAAATGTAAATTAACAACAACTTGAGACTCCCCTAAATGTTAACCAGATTATTCAGTCACAACTAGCTCACAGCCCTTCCCCTAGTTCTGATACACCTGCTGCCACTGCTATACCTCCAGATCTCTCCTCAGTACTGACTATGTTTTCAAATTGGTCGGCTGATATCAAACGTGGGTTTGAGGAGTCATCTAAAATTCAGAGAGAGATCAGGACATATTGTGAATCGCTAGATAGCAAAATAGACGGGCTTTTTTCAAGAACTGGGGTGTTGGAAGAAACAACAGCTGCTATGTCTCTAGAATTAGAAAGCGCTAAGGAAGATATAGCGAAACTTAAAAGAGAGGATACCACACAGGCTGATAGAATGGAGGTCCTGGAGAACAATGCGAGGCGCTGTAACATCCGCATTCTCAACGTACCTGAAGGAAGTGAAGGAGCTGCAATCAAGGCATATACCATCCAACTCCTTAAAAAATCTCTCAATCTACCGCAAACAGAGGAGGAACTAAATGTAGACATTCAGCGGATCCATAGGGATCCCTTCAGGCGGAATCCGCAGCGGACGAAGCCCCGGAAGATACTGGTCAACTTTCACACTTTCTTATTGAAGAACCACATTCTTAACTTAGCCCTCAAACAAAAATCCCTGACTGCAGTGGATTTTACTTTTCAAATTCGATCTGATCTCTCAAGGGCAACGCTGGATAGACAGTGGGAACTGGGCAGAAGAATGGAGGCCTTTAGGAACTTGGGAGCATCCGTACAGTTAAGTTTTCCTGCAGCACTGAAGATTATGTTTAACAACAAAATTTACAATGTTCGTACAGTTCAGGCAGCGGACAAGCTATTGTTGAATATCGGTACTTCAAAGAGTTGAGGTTAGGCTAGGCTTAAGCCAAGAAAATTGTGGTTCCCCCACCATTGCTGTCCATAGAGTTTACGCATGTATGAATACATACACACTATAACTTTAAATTGACTTTAAACTTTTCAGCAAAAGAGTAGAAAAGAGTAGAAAAACAGGGTAAATAAGAAAGAAGAAAGTAGAGAGAATTGGAAAAAAAGGGGGCACAAAATTATAAAAATAAAAGTAAACAGAAAAAAAAACAAGGGGAATAAACATACATATAAATCATTATTAAAATGTTTTGTAGAGTTACAATTTAATATAATTTAATTGATTTGAGTGGGACCACAACAGGCTAAACTCTAGATAGACTTATTTAGTCCTCAACACTACAGTCAATAACGCTTCGCGTGAGCCTAGAATGGGTCAGGGGTACCACAAACCGGACGTGCTCCGGTTAGTCAAACAAGGGTTCCTCAGGGGGGGTGGGTCTCACAAGGGTGAGGGTTAGGGTAAATAAACACAAAAAGTTCCTCATCTCCAAATTGGTTGATATATGTAAAATATGGACAGACTTTGCATCTTCAAGCTGTACCAAGGGGTGTAAGTTGGCAGGGTCTAGCCTCATTAGATATATTAACTATGAGTGTCATTAAGATTCTCTCCTGGAACGTTAATGGCCTGCGCACCAAACCTAGATCAAATACGATTTTACAATATATACGTGACCTTGATGCGCAGGTCATTATACTTCAGGAGACACATCTAGTTGAAACTGAAGTATTAGATCTGGTAAAAAAAACAGGTGGATAGATCTATCTGTTCCTACTTCTCAAACAGTTAATACTAGAGGGGTTGCTATCCTCTTTAAAAATCTACTACTACTAGACTTTTAGAGCAGAAGGTTGACTCCGCGGGTAGGTGGGCTATTGCGACTGTCATGATAGGTGGTGCACGCCTCACGTTAGTAGGGTACTATGGGCCTAACCGAGATGACCCCTCTGCCCTGACCTCGCTATTCTCTGAGCTCTTGCATTTTCCAGAACCAATGATAATAGCAGGGGATTTTAATATCGTGCTTGACCCCTTGTTGGACAAGACCGCTTCTAGTCGACAACATACCCAGTCTAAATCCAGAGACTTTTTACTTAAATCCATGCACCAATATGGAATGATTGATATTTGGAGAGAAAGGTCGGGTCAGAAAACTGGTTTTTCCTTTCGAAACTACAAATATCGTCATAGATCCAGGATCGACTTCTTTTTAGTAAGCAGAGTTCTGACTAATTCTGTTAAGAGCGTAACTTACTTACCATCTCATCTGTCGGATCATTCAGCGGTACTTTTAGATCTTGAACCACAATCTCAACCCCCGATCAGGTCATGGTCTATTGACAGGTCTCTTTTTACTTCTCCAGACGATTTGGAGTACATTAGAGCAGAAACACAAGAATTCTTTAAAATTAAAATCGGGCCTGGAGCTCTAGCATAGTTTGGGATGCTTTTAAATGTACTCTCAGAGGGGTTATTAAGAACAAAAGTGTGTTTCAAAAGAAACAGTATACCCAAGAGGTCGCATCGATAGAGGCTAGCCTTTTGACAGCCCAAACGGAGTTAGAAAATCTCAATAGAGCCCCCGACTATGTCATACTGGCTAAACAGGAGGAGTTGTTGAAGCTCAAAGGGCAATTAGCTTCTGTACTTAACCATCGCATCCTGCAAAGGTGGGAAGCTAGCAAATTAGCCCATTTCGAATTTGGAGAGGGGGCAGGTAAATTATTAGCCTGGAAGTCTAGAACCGATCAGACCCGCAATAATATTGGGTCTATAATTAATAGCTCCGGTACAGTATCTTCTGACCTAGAAATTAGGTCAGCCTTTAAAGACTTCTTCCAGACTATCTATCAAGAGGACAATAACATCTCTTCTGAAAATGTAAAGAATTGGCTTAGTAATATTTCACTGCCATCACTCTCTTCAGAACAAATTGCTTTTTTAGATCAGGCTATAACGGTAGAAGAGGTATCAACTGCTATACTTAACAGCAAATGTGGAAAGGCGGCGGGGCCAGATGGCCTGCCCCCCGAGATAGATAAACACCTTGCGGCTGATATTGCTCCTTTTCTCGCCGAGTTATTTAATCAAGTTTTGATGGAGGGTGATTTACCGCCCACTTCATGGAATAAAGCATCGATCACACTTATTCTGAAACCAGGCAAGGCTTCCACCGACTGAGGCTCATACCGCCCTATTTCAATACTCAACGCCGACTACAAGATCTTCGCGTCACTCTTAGCTAAGAGGTTGGGGCAGGTCGCCCGCTCAGTCCTACATTCCAATCAAAAGGGCTTTGTCAAAGGGCGTCAGCTTTTTGAATTGACGTACGACCTAATAGGAGCAATCGACATGGCAACTAGTTCCTCGTTACCCTTAGCTATTCTCACCTTGGACGCTGCCAAGGCCTTCGACAGGGTCAACTGGGTGTACCTGTCGGGGGCCTTGGAAAAATTCGGTGTGGGTCGGGCTTTCCGCAGGGCGGTGGAACTGTTATACCATAATTCAACTGCCTCGGTCCTGGTCAATGGCGGATTGTCGGAACTGTGGTTCTGAAATTCTGGATTCATATAATAGTACTGGACTCGAGAATAAAAACTTCGTCGAAATAGGACGAATTTGGTATCAAAAGACCGAGAATGACGAGTACATCATGTACATGTATTTTCGGCGTATTCGAGTGACGATTCCACCTCGAAATCGTCATTTACATTCTGAACCCTTAGCTCCCATTTACATGTTGCCCTTTACATAGGCCTTAATCCAGTTGAATTTGATTCCACAAGGACACATACTCCTTAATCGACTTCTCCCTGACCTCAGTACAAGTTAGAACCATTGCCCCAGGCTGAACTCGTTAGGTCAGTTCCCTCCCAGTGGCCGAGCAAGATAGCATCTAGGCTCAACCAGCCATAAAACCATTTGAGCACGCACACCTGCCATATCTCGCTCACATCTTTTTCTCCACTCCTTTTCTTTACTTGCTTTATGATGGGGAGGTGACCGTTTTTATTGGGGGTCCAGCGATATCTGATGAAATGTTGGGCCTTGCCGGATGATTTGTTATGGGCAGCACGACATGAAATATGTACATGTCATCATGACTCTGCTTTTCTTTTGTAACCAGTAACTATAAATGAAATACCACGAATTCAAGGAATGTTTTGCCCAAGGCTGAAAATCATGTATAAAGAGAGAAGCCTGACTTCGTGAAAGTGTGCAGTCTCCTGAGAATATACCCGTATTGTACTTCTAGGACCCTGTTACCTTGGTTGCAGCCAATTAACTAATCTTTGACTTCACCTCGAAGACTCTGAGTTTCTGTAGGTCTGACTCAGGAGAACCCGAGGTCTCTGGGTGTTGATTCCCTGACACCGCTGGGTTACCGGTTCTGTGCCGGTTCTTAAAAACCCAGTACCTCAGTTGGCGCCCAGCGTTTGGGGCGATTCCAGTGGTACCAGTCAGCCTGAAGATCGTGAGGAGCTTCGTGTGGAAATTCCGGAGGAGGGCCCACCACCTCATCGACCCCTGCATGTCGACGTGGTCCGAAGGTCTTTGCTGCGAGGTTCCCCGCTTCCCGACGGCTACAAGGACTGCTGCCCTGGCTATCGCCCTGATGTTGGACCCTTGAAGTTTTCGGTAGAGCGAAACACTGAGACGAGTCTTCTGGTGACGCCATCGATATTTTCAGTTGAGTATAAGTGGAGCGTCTCCCAGTCCTTAGTTGGACTTACTTTGTGGTATCTTTGGGATACAAAAGGTTTTGTATTGGTACTTGCAAGCACCATAACCGAAGGACTCGTGTATTCACGAGAAATATCGTAATCGATAAATCCTTTGAAGTTTTGGAACTAGACTAGAGAGCAAGGATGCCTAGTCTTAGACTTGGGAATTTGTTTTGTCTTGGTAGTAATAATAGGGACTCCCGATTGGAGGACTCATGTCCGGTTTCTCCAGTTGGAACTCCGACTTACAAGCTATATGTTAAACATGGGGTAGGCCCCATCGTTTACAACGAAGTATGGATTAAATACACTAGGAAAGATGGTGTTTTAAAATGGCCCCAATATGGTAGCTTTGATTCTGAAATCTTAGACAACCTTGAAGTTAAACTCTTCAAAAAGAAAGCCCGGCCGGCGATGTTTGACTCTTTCCGCTTATGGCGCAAAGAAGCCAAACAAAAAGAAATTAAATTAGCTAAGAAAAATAAGAGAGAAGGAGGACTTTCGGTAATGCAAGCTGCCGTGCAGTTTAAAGATAATGAAGAAGAGCAGATAAATGAGCAGTTGCACAGGCAACGTAAAATGGCAATAGATAAGTGTTATCCAGTTTTGCCGTCTCTTCAGCAAGAGGCAGCAAAAGAGCGTGAAAAAGACCCATTAATGTCGCAATTATTAACTTCACCACCCCCCTATGCGCAGAATGCCACAGCACCCCCGCAACCTTTAGTTGCACAAGCTGCGCCTCCTGCTCTTCCACAGCACCCACCAGCTGTTCTTCAGCTGGCTCCTACTTCTTCGGTGCAGCCTCCTCCAGGCCCACCGACCACTTCTGTTTCACCTGTGTTTTCTACGATTTTGCCTACTGTACTTTTTACATCTCCTAATGCTCCCTCTATGATTCTGCCTAGTACCACATCTATTTTCCCTGATACCTCTTCTGCCATCTCTACCCCGCCTTATCTCACCCCGTTTTTCCATCTGTTTGTCCTTCAGTTTCACCTTCCATTCGGCAGAAAATGGCCAGCACTGTTACTAATCTTCTTTTACCTCTTTTCGGGTCGCCTGCTACGACCCCTAACATAGGAAGAAGACAGTTGCGAAGTCAACTGCCTGATTATCAAGAGAGAGATTCCCTGAATAGTTTAGCTCGGAAATGGGTCATGGACACTGCAAAATATGATGTACAGTCTGTCATGGAAGTCTTCCATCAATGGGAAGCAGCGACACAGAGATATGTTTTCGAACAGATGTGTGTCTTTCTTGGCGAGGATTTAGAAGACAATGATCAAGAATGCATCCCACAAGAGATGTGTCGTGTACGATTTAAGTTTGGAGAGGGTATGATTGTAGGTCCCGATGTGGAAAAGGCAGTTGAAATGTTATTATCATATCGAAGTAAGGGAAACAGTTCTGGGTCACCATCGGAATCTAGTGCATCTAGTAGGAAAAAGGCACGACAATACCCTATGAGAGAAGTTCCCCCACAGTGGAGAGAGGGTGATGCGACCGCTGTCCCACCTGTCCTGCCACACTTTCACCGTGTATGGGTACATGTCCCATGGAAGCGAGCTGAAGTTTTAGCACTCAAACAAACATTACCAGATCCGCGTAAAAATCCTGCAGGGTACTATAAAGAATTGTCGCAAACTGCTGGGTCATGTATAATGAATTTGGCCGATATCGATATGTTATTTGGGAACGTTGTTTCACAGCCTTTATGGGGTAAAATTCGTCATGTAGATCATGACCAGGAATTAGGTGACACGTGGGCTAATATTACTGCTGCAGATGCACGACAAGTTGGTGGTGCCAAGCCTGAGCCTCTGATAGCAGAACTACCTGGTAGAATAGTAGATTACATGAAAACGATAATGCCTGCAATACGCGTAAATTGGGATAAGTTATCTGCATGCAAGCAAAAGAAAGAAGAAACTGTTTCAGATTTCTTCACCAGATTTGAAGAAACATTCATTGACCACAGCGGTCAAGATATGACCACAGAAGGTGGTCAGAGATTGTTTGTCGATAAATTTGTGCACAATCTGCTTCCAGAATTGTGTAGGAAATTAAAAGATTCAGAAAGTTCTTGGGCAGTCTCATCTTCAGCCCAGATATTAGCTACCGCACAGTACTACGAGAATAGAGACAAAGATGAGAAAGATAAAGTAGAAAAGAAAACTAGAGAACTCAAAACGAAGGTTTTGCTACAGCAAGCCTATCCGCCACGTGGTGGTGGTAATCAAAATAATAATGGTCAGAATCACTACCAGAATACTTTTCAGCAGCCTCAACAATATCAGAGAAACTTGCAAAGATTCGATTACACTCAACCCCGCGTAGGTCCTAACCAGTGTTTATATTGCAAACAGGAGGGTCATTACAAGTATAACTGTCCTGCCCTACCACAACGTGCAAATGGAATTTCTGGTGTAAGAGGTCGTGGCAGTCAGCAAGCGCCTAGAGGTAGAGGGCGTGGAAACGCCCCTCAGGACGCGCGTCCCCTTCCACCACAAAACTCTATGAACAGGTTTGATCAGCAAAATAACGTATCTGACAGGACAGCTCAATACTACGTTGATGAGTATTACACAGAAAATGAGTAGTGGGAAAATGAGGATTGCTAGGACAGCCATAGACGAAGAGAGGGAGTCGTTTCAGTTCCAGTAGATCAGAGTGGACCTTACGTTGAGGTGATTACATCAGGTGTGTCAGAACCTTTTCTGTTGGATACTGGTGCTACAAAGAGTTCTATTATGCACTCCAAACTCCCTGGCGCACCTTTGTCTGGCGAAATGAACGTTTCTGTAGGTTTTTCTGGCGCCCCAGTTAGAAATCCGATTTCTGACCCTTTATCTCTTTCTGTTGGTCCTTGTGAATTCGAAGCACCCCTTATTTTGACAACAGGTTGTGGTGAAAATTTGCTAGGATTAGATTTGCTAAAAAGATTGTATGCGACTTTGTACTGTTCTCCTTCAGGAGTACAACTTACTTTAGGTAAGAAAGTGGTTTCTCCCATGTATTTGTCGAGAAATACACTTCCAGCAGAATTGTCGATTCTCCCAGATATTCTTTGGGCTACTGGTCCAAATGATGTAGGTCTTTTAGAAATTCCACCATATGTTGTAACATTGAAGTCGAATGTCAGAATGCCACGAATTCCCCAATACAGAATATCTAATGAGGGTGAAAGAGCTTTGCTAGCGATCGTTTACGAATTAATTGAAAAGGATGTGATTGAAGAAACACGAGGCAATGTTTGCAATAGTCCTGTTCTGCCTGTTTTAAAACGAACTGACCCTTCTCAGCCACCTGTGTACAGATTCGTGATTGACCTTAGAGAGGTCCACAACACCTTGCCTCCGGTCTCTGAGACTCCGGGTCACTCCATTGACCCCGGTTCATGGGTGCTCGTCCGCAACTTTCAAAGAACAAGAAACGACCAGCCCAGATGGACCGGGCCTCACCTCGTCCTCCTGTCTACAAGGTCGGCTGTTAGGGTGGAGGGGAAGGCCAATTGGGTCCACGGGATCCATTGTAAGAAGATACCCTTCCCTCTGCCACATGACCAATGGGTCCAGAAAGGAGGCACTGACTCAGAGCGCACAACTGATGAACGTGTAAAAGAAACTAACCCTGACTGTGAAAGCGAGAACATTTTTCGAGAAACTGTGCCACCACCAGAACAATTGAACTCTGTGGAACCTGAGCTACTATTTCTGGACCAGACAGTACCCGGGAAAAGACGCTACAATTTGCGACCAAGAAAAACAGACTAAAGTAAAAGTGATTTCTTTTATGATCCGAGAGAAAAACCTGTGGACTAATAAAAAAATGTGTTTTTTCCCCAAATCCTATTTTTGAAAGTGCAGATCTCCCATCTAGGTAACTTGCTTATTTTTGTTTTTTCGAACCGCCATCCGGGTTCCGCTGCTAGGGTCGTGGTTGATTAAAGACTTTTGGGTGCAGCTGACGACGTTAGGTCGCTGGTTCTGGTTGGTCCAAGGGAGTTGCCCTAGACTGACGGAAGCATCCTTTAGCAGAGGCAACCTACCACCGCGGGCAGCACCTTAGAGAGGATGGAGTTTCCTGATGTGGAGAGGCCTGCCAAACAAATGAACTTTAAGCAGAGACTTTTTAACACGATGACGAAGAAAAGTTTTATAATAGTGTGTATTTTTATGCTATTCAGCGTAATGGTCTTTTTGATAAGCTATGTTTTATTCTCTTTTCATGTGACATTTGCGCCCACTACATCACCCATACCTCCTCCTACTGTTTCCTCTCATTCTTTCCACCCTCTGCCTGACCACGAATCAAATAGGAGATTAGAGTTCATTAATAACTCCTTCGTTCAGTTATTACACCAACACCAACTTGTAATGAACACAACTAACTGTTGGGTGTGTGGTCTCATGCCTCACACAACGGACAAAGGTATCCCCTATTTGGTCCTGCCATTTAGTCACAATGGATCAGTATGGGCATATAGGACAATGTTCATATATGCACGAGAAATCCAACCCCTATGTTCTGTAAAAGACAACCTCAAGACTAGCGCCCTAGTCAAAGGTATAGTTGACATGATCAAGGAAGTAACTTCTTACGAAGATACCCCGGATGATGAGATACTTGCATATGTAGGTTGGAACGTGACCGGATATGGCACTACATTAAGTGAGAAACAGCAAGCCAAGAGATCGTCCCCTATCTGGATCGTACCCCATCAAGGTCACCTGTGTCTGCAAGGTATTGGCAAGAATCCCAGAGCTCAGCTAGGGAGGAGTGTCTGTACAGAAACATATGTTTTTGGATCTCAGACTTCCCCTGCGTTTTTAGCCGCTAAGGGTACTTATTTCATCTGCCATGATAGAGCCTATACATGGTTGCCCCCTGACTTCTCGGGCTCATGTTTTGTTTCATTCCTGTTACCTCCCACCTACACAGCAGCGGCGGATTACCATCGGACAAGGGTAGTTAGAGGTGTTTTGAGTAAAGAAGACACTGCAGGTCAAGAATTTGGTGACTTTGCAATGGGTTTTCTGCCGTTCTGGGGAGCCATGGCTAACAGCAGGAACATAAGGCAATTGACAAGGGTAGTTGAATCCACCGTGACTGAAACTGCTGGTGCCCTTAGTAACCTGACTGCTGAGCTCCAGTCGGATCGACTTATGACCCTTCAGAACCGGGTCGCTTTGGATGTAATACTTGTGGACCGAGGTGGAGTATGCAAATTGATCCAGTCTAGTTGTTGCATTTTCATCCCAGATAATGCTCCAACAGTGTACAGGGCCATCTCCAAACTGCATAAGATTTCCGAATCTATTCATGTGGATAAAGGAGATTGGTCAGTAATGGGATGGTTCTGGGAACTGATATCTGCCTGGGGATGGAAAATTCTGATGGTCATTGGGATGGTCTTAGCCATTCTTTTCCTGTTCTGTCTATGCATACAGTGTGCTCCTGCAATATGTGGCCTCTGTGCTACATCATGTGTAAGGAAGCCTGTGTCAAGAAATGAACTAAGCACTAGAATGATGTTACAGCAACATCTCAATGACTTTAGGAATATAGATCTGGACTCAGACTAACATGAGGATAGATTAATTGCCTATGTAAGGGCAAAAGGAGGGTCTGTGGTTCTGAAAATCTGGATTCATATAATAGTACTGGACTCGAGAATAAAAACTTCGTCGAAATAGGACGCATTTGGTATCAAAAGACCGAGAATGACGAGTACATCATGTACATGTATTTTCGGCGTATTCGAGTGACGATTCCACCTCGAAATCGTCATTTACATTCTGAACCCTTAGCTCCCATTTACATGTTGCCCTTTACATAGGCCTTAATCCAGTTGAATTTGATTCCACAAGGACACATACTCCTTAATCGACTTCTCCCTGACCAGAGTACAAGTTAGAACCATTGCCCCAGGCCGAACTCGTTAGGTCAGTTCCCTCCCAGTGGCCGAGCAAGATAGCATCTAGGCTCAACCAGCCATAAAACCATTTGAGCACGCACACCTGCCATATCTCGCTCACATCTTTTTCTCCACTCCTTTTCTTTACTTGCTTTATGATGGGGAGGTGACCGTTTTTATTGGGGGTCCAGCGATATCTGATGAAATGTTGGGCCTTGCCGGATGATTTGTTATGGGCAGCACGACATGAAATATGTACATGTCATCATGACTCTGCTTTTCTTTTGTAACCAGTAACTATAAATGAAATACCACGAATTCAAGGAATGTTTTGCCCAAGGCTGAAAATCATGTATAAAGAGAGAAGCCTGACTTCGTGAAAGTGTGCAGTCTCCTGAGAATATACCCGTATTGTACTTCTAGGACCCTGTTACCTTGGTTGCAGCCAATAAACTAATCTTTGACTTCACCTCGAAGACTCTGAGTTTCTGTAGGTCTGACTCAGGAGAACCCGAGGTCTCTGGGTGTTGATTCCCTGACACCGCTGGGTTACCGGTTCTGTGCCGGTTCTTAAAAACCCAGTACCTCAGAACCAATTACCATCACAAGGGGCACACGACAGGGCTGCCCGTTATCGCCCCTGCTTTTCGATCTCTATATCGAGCCATTTGCTCAAAAAATTCGGGAGGATAAAAACATCATAGCTTTTAGATATAGAGATTGGGAAAAAAAAGTATCCCTGTATGCTGACGACATCATGATCATAACTTCAGATATCAGCACTGCGTTTCCGACAATCATAAACTTAGCACGTCAATTTGGTAACATTTCTGGTTATGAAGTAAATGCCACCAAGACCGAGGTTATGGTGTGGAACAGCGAAGTAATGGGGCATCCTGTGCAACCCTGTGATAACATGAGATACCTTGGTATAAGAATCGTCAAGGATATCAACTTGATCGCCTCAACTAACTTCACCGTAGCATCTAAAGAATGTAGGAAATTAATTAGTTCTTGGGGACATCTTCCACTAACGCTCCTGGGTCGATCAAACTTAGTCAAGATGTCTATCTTACCTAGGTTGACTTTTATCCTCAATAGTGTACCACTTTATTTTGATACATCATTGATAGCGAAGATGCAGAGTGACATCACCTCATTTATCTGGAAGAAAAAGAGTGCGAGAATAGCTTGGAGGAAATTGAGGCGTCGTAGGGAGAAGGGCGGCTTGGCGGGTCCAGACCATCAGATCTATGCTTGGGCCTTTCAGATGACACATGCCCGAATGCTATTTAAGACTCCACTAGATCGAGGCATCGGGTTAATGTTTACAACTCTATTACAGTGTGAAGGTCTAGGGCAGTTGGGGTTTCTTTTTAAGTTTGGAGACCCCACATTTTTCAAGAAGATCAAACTGAAGGTGCTGCAGGGCCTAGCAAGAACTTGGTATAATCTCAGAGTCACTACTAAAATAGGTTATCACTCAAATAAATCTCCTATATGGGATCTCCCTGCGCCTCCTGGCTGGGCTAACGACGTACTGATAAGTCCACTAAAGGACACTGGAATCTCTACATGGGGAGACCTGTTTTTGGAAGGGGATATGCTCTCCTGGGAACATCTAGTGAGTAAGGTGGGCCCTAATTTTTCTAGATTAAAATTTTTACAAATCTTAAGCTGGGCACAAACAACAGGGGCTTCTCGACGCCCTCAATTACCTCTTGGAGGAAGTAGCCAACTGGAATCTTCTTTACTTGACAAGACGCCTGCACCCAAGGAGGTCTCCTTCTTTTACAATCTAATCTTAGAGGAGATTGATGGGAATTTCATCTTCCTGAGCAGCTGTGGGGCTCCCTGTTGCCTTCTATAAATTTGCATGAATTATGGTTAGCCTCCTGTAATGTTCTCTGGGACATTGTCAAACCTGCTTGGCTTCGTAGAAACCATTTGTATACCCTCCATAGGGCTTATTATTCCCCTCAGAGATTGTCTAAATTTTCAACAGGCGAACCAGTGGCCTTTGTCCGTTGCGCCCAAGTGGCGGCCTCGGACACACACGTTTTTTGATTGTCCACATTTAACCTCTTACTGGCAATCAATACGCAACAAACTAACATCTTCAATAGGCCCCACCGTGACGATAGATCTCCGGCTAGTAATTTTTGGAGTAGTGGACAAAAAGCGAAGCCTAAACAACAACCTTTTGTTCTACTCTATGCTGGTGGCTCGTCGTGAAATTTGTAAGCGTTGGAAAGAGGCTTCTCCTCCGTCGTTACATGATTGGTGTTCCTCCATGTTACAAATATCAAAAATGGATCTTTCCAGGGCTCGAAAATCTGACAAAAGAGCCTTTTGGCAGAAACTCAACTGGTCTCAATAATTTGAGCTGGGTTTTATTTTTCTCCTCAGTTCCAATGATTATGAAGCCATGATACACTCTTTTTGCTACAACATCTTCGCTTTTTCTCTTAGGCGAATTGGTGGTAACAGCAATGGTGGAAATTGGTTAATGGTAATTATCTGTTGAACAGTACAGAAGGAGTAAGGATCATATGGGAGAACGACATTGCTGCAGGGTTTTGACGGATCCGTACATCGATTACACCCTATCCAGTCTTGCGCTGAGACAGCATGTTTACTTCCCATATTCCAAGTTCCCCTGTCCACAGGTTTTACGAATTAAGCCATGGTGGAGATGAGGAACAAAAAAAACAATTTTAAACATGCATATATAAAAAGTTATATATAAATGTATATTTACTTTGAATGATTAATAAACTCATCATTTAAATGTATTTTAAAATGTAAATATATAAAAATGTACAAACATATATATATATATATATATTTACATACATACACCTATAGCATAAAATCTAATAAAAAACGGTATATTATAAAAGAAAACATTAATATATTTAATAATTTTTAAACCTACATTTTCCACTCCATTGAGTGCAAGAGTAGGAAAAGTGTTGGATAGCGGAGGGGAAAAAATTACTATTCCCACTCCAGTGAGTGCAACAGTAGGGAAATTGTTGGATAGCAGAGGGGAAAACATTACTATTCCCACTCCAGTGAGTGCAACAGTAGAGAAAGTGTTGGATAGTGGAGGGGGGAAATGACTATTCCCACTCCAGTGAGTGCAACAGTAGGGAAAGTGTTGGATAGCATAGGGGTACAAATTACTATTCCCATTCCAATTACTGCAACATAGGGAAAGTGTTGGATAGTTGAGGGATACAAATCATTATTCCCACTCCAGTGAGTGCAACAGTAGGGAAAGTGTTGGGTAGCGAAGATGTAAAAATTACTATTCCCACTCCAGTGAGTGCAACAGTAGGGAAAGTGTTGGATAACAGAAGGGGTAAATATTACTATTCCCACTCCAGTAAGTGCAACAGTAGGGAAAGTGTTGGATAGCGGAGGGGTACAAATTACTATTCCCACTTCAGTAAGTGCAACAGTAGGGAAAGTGTTGCTTAGCGGAGAGGTTAAATTTAATATTCCCACTCCAGTGAGTGCAACAGTAGGGAAGGTGTTGGATTGCAGAGGGGTAAAAATTAATATTGCCACTGAAGTCAATACAAAATTAAAAACAAACTAAGGGGCCCATTAGGATGGAGGGCGATCCGCCAGCCATCCGTGCCGGAATGACCTCCCGCCATATTAGCATGGCTGGGGGGTCCGCGGCGGACAAAAAGACCGTCCAACACTTTTCTGCCCCGGTCACAAGGCGACCGGGGCAGAAAAGGGTTCATATGGTGGCGGTGTCTATAAGACACCGCCAGTCATATTACAATGGGCATTTACCAATGGCTTTCCGTGGCAGCATTGCATGCAGAGTCTGCTCTGTGGGCCCGTTGCGGACGCCCCAGGGACTCTGGGGGGTCACATGGGGGTACCTATGGTACCCCCCTGCATTTCAAAGTACAACGTGGCAGGCACCGCACGGTGCCTGTCACGTTGTGCTTTGAAATGCACAACATGTATTTTTACCATTGCGGCGGGCGGTGCTTTCAGGACAGCCTGCCGCAATGGTAAAAATAAAAAGGGCGGGGGTCCCGTGGGGGGAATTAGGATGCGCCCGCCACAGTGGCGGGCGCATCCTAATTCCCCCCACGGGACCCCCGCCCTTATGGCGGGCGGTCCCTTGTCCCGGGCGGATCCGCCCGCCATCCTAATGGGGGCCTAAATATCAACTACATTACAAAAAAACATATATAAAAATAATAAAAATTACAAAAGATAGAAACATATTATAATGTTATAAAAATCGAAAACATTTCCTACAAACATTATTTTATATAAATAAAAAAATTGTTTTCAAACAAGTAACTATATTTAAAAGAAATTAATTATAATCAAAATCATTAATTGTTACGTAAAATAGTTATTTTTTATTTCCTACCCTCTAACAACACACAATTCAAAACACACATCTAAATTTCTAAAAAACAGTACCTCCATGATTAACATAATGAATAATCTAATAAACAAATATTATCAATTAAAAATTAATTAAAACAATTAAAAATGAATTTACTTACCAAACATTACCCCTATAAAACCAAAATCCACACACAAAATAAAAGTAAACAATTGCCATAAATATGTTGTCAATTAATAAATGAATAATAATGAGCAACTAATTATTAATTAATAAAACCTAAAATACTTTCCACCCTCTACCCCAATAAATACCACAGCACACACCTAAAACTTATTACACAATTTCCATAACTAATTTTACATTATTAAATTATCATCAATTACCAACAACTTATTAATTAATTGAAAATAATTTACTTCCCACCCTTTACCACTATAAACCCCACAACTAACATCTCAAATTAATTACCCAATTGCCATATTTACTTTGTAATTAATTAATTACCATTATCTAAACATTATTTATTTATTCATTTTAAATAAATTACTTCCCACCCTATTCCCCTATAAACCCCACCACCCATTCCTAAAAAATGACACAATTAACATAATTAATTACCAAATAATTAATTAATCAATATTAATTGACAAACAATTGATAAATAAGTATAAACAAATAATTCCCACAGTTAACACTATACATGATAAATTAAATAAATATGAATACATAAAAATTTTAATTACATGTATAAAAATTAAGGGCTAGATGTAGGTAAATCTAATTTACCGATTCTAAAATACCGAATTTTACTGATTCTGTATTTTAGAATCGGTAAATTAGATGTAGGTAATAATTCGGTATTTTTTACCGAGTCGGTATTTACCGATTCGGTATTTGCCATTGATTCCTATAGGCCTGGAGGCCCATAGGAATGAATGTCAATTACCGAATCGGTAATTACCGATTCGGAAAATACTGAAAAATTCAAGGGTGGCAGGGTGTCACTTTGACACCCTGTTGCACCCCTGATTAGTGCTTGTGTTCCATGTGGCACACATACATGCCCTTAGGGCATGGCACAGGTGTAAATGCACATATTTGCATTCACATAGGAATTCGTTATTTACCACCAACTAACAGTTGGTGGTAAATAACGAATCCTTAAAGCCCTGTAGCACTGTTTACAGTGCTACCTACATCTCAAAACACAGATTCTGTAAAATTACTGATTCAGTAAAATTACCAAATCTGTGTTTTTCAATGCCCTACATCTCAGTATCCAAATACCGGTCGGTAACAGCCGAAAATCGGTATTTTCGGCCGTTACCGACCGGTATTTGGATACCTACATCTGGCCCTAAATTACTTCTCACCCTAATCCCCACAACTCGCTTGTACAAAAATGATACAATTAACATAATTATCAATGAATTAATAATAAGTAACAACCAATTAATAATTAATACATTAATTCCCACAGTTAATACTATAAAATTTAATAAATTAATACTAATAAATAAAAAAATATTAAATATTTTTTTATAATTGAATTACTTCCCACCCTATTCCCCTATGACCCCACAACCCACTCCTAAAGAAAATAACACAATTAACATAAGTATCAATAATTAATTAATTAATTAATAAAATATTAACAACAAATTAATAATTCATTAATAATACATTAATTCCCACTGTTGACACTATAAATTCTACATTAAATGAATACTGTTTTGGGGGAGACTGTGTTCGGCCGGGCTTTGCTCCGCTGAGAACACGCCAGTACCCTTCCCTTTGATCCCTCCACCGGCCGGGTTTAGCTCCGCCGGCCCTGAACTACACTTCCCAGCAGCCCTGTAGTCCAGCTCCAGGCGACGCTTCCGCCACGTTGATCAAGCCGCGCCAGGAGGCGCATAAAGGTCTGTGTGCCCTGAGGAGCCCGTGCTGCTGTTTTGGGGGAGACTGTGTTTGGCCGGGCTTTGCTCCGCTGAGAACACGCCAGCACCCTTCCCTTTGATCTCTCCACCGGCCGGGCTTAGCTCCGCCGGCCCGGAACTACACTTCCCAGCAGCCCTGTAGTCCAGCTCCAGGCGCCGCTGCCGCCGCGTTGATCAAGCCGCGCCAGGAGGCGCATAAAGGTCTGTGTGCCCTGAGGAGCCCGTGCTGCTGTTTTGGGGGAGACTGTGTTTGGCCGGGCTTTGCTCCGCTGAGAACATGCCAGCACCCTTCCCTTTGATCTCTCCACCGGCCGGGCTTAGCTCCGCCGGCCCGGAACTACACTTCCCAGCAGCCCTGTAGTCCAGCTCCAGGCGACGCTGCCGCCGCGTTGATCAAGCCGCGCCAGGAGGCGCATAAAGGTCTGTGTGCCCTGAGGACCCCGTGCTGCTGTTTTGGGGGAGACTGTGTTCGGCCGGGCTTTGCTCCGCTGAGAACACGCCATCACCCTTCCCTTTGATCTCTCCACCGGCCGGGCTTAGCTCCGCCGGGCCGGAACTACACTTCCCAGCAGCCCTGTAGTCCAGCTCCAGGCGACGCTGCCGCCACGTTGATCAAGCCGCGCCAGGAGGCGCTTAAAGGTCTGTGTGCCCTGAGGACCCCGTGCTGCTGTTTTGGGGGAGACTGTGTTCGGCCGGGCTTTGCTCCGCTGAGAACACACCAGCACCCTTCCCTTTGATCTCTCCACCGGCCGGGCTTAGCTCCACCGGCCCGGAACTACACTTCCCAGCAGCCCTGTAGTCCAGCTCCAGGCGACGCTGCCGCCACGTTGATCAAGCCGCGCCAGGAGGCGCATAAATGTCTGTGTGCCCTGAGGACCCCGTGCTGCTGTTTTGGGGGAGACTGTGTTCGGCCGGGCTTTGCTCCGCTGAGATCACACCAGCACCCTTCCCTTTGATCTCTCCACCGGCCGGGCTTAGCTCCGCCGGCCCGTAACTACACTTCCCAGCAGCCCTGTAGTCCAGCTCCAGGCGACGCTGCCGCCACGTTGATCAAGCCGCTCCAGGAGGCGCATAAAGGTCTGTGTGGCCCCTCGTCCCGCGAGGACGCGCGCGGGAGAAGCTCGGGACAAGGGCGGGGCCATCTGCGGCCGTCAGAGGCCCGAGGAGGACGGGACGGGGCCACCCGACCTGGCTCTTTGATAAGAGGAGGTAAAGACAGACAGGTGCTTCCTTTTGGTTTTCCGCTTATTGACTTTGCCATTCCCCAAAGGACATTCTCTCTCCTGCTGCGCTCGACCTGTCGACAACTATAATGTTACACCCAAACCACACTATGACTCGCAAGGGGGAATATATAATTAGCACAACATTGCCCATTACTAGAGAAGTCGATAAGGATGTACTTCCCCAGCCCACACAAACAGTAGACACAGAGTATGCTTTTGCATGGTTAGATGACTTAAACATCCTGTGTAAAACTAAACACGTCTTAGTGGAATCACCGCTTCCTGTCGAAAGCTCCTCTTTATAACTTGATAATGTTAGCCCCCTGCAATCCAACATTAAAAACACCAAAAGGACTGCATCCCCCAGTTCTCGTCTGCTAAAAGGAAACGTTGTGGGGTTAATCATATTGGGAACCAATCAAAAGCCCAAATATCGTGTTCAAGCCCCACAGAGCCAGTCAGTAACTCTCCCTTGATTCCTGAGGCTGCTGAGAAATCAGCCGTTCTAGTATCTCCTACACAGCTGGCTTTATTATCCCATATTGAACAACTGGTTAGTTCTATTATATCACCACTAATAGAAAAAATAAACATACTAGGGGCCAGGCTGACTGGAATGGAGGAAACCATCAAATCGAACTTGTTAGCCAATAAATGCTCTATAACACCTAAACGTTCCCAACCACTTTCGATTCCCAAAGACCCTAAATTAATTACGCAAGACAAAAGGATTCCAAACCAATCAATAGTCCCTAACGCACCAGCCCCAATTGTCCGCAAAACTACTCTTAAACCCGTTTTGCCACACCTTACTTCTTCTAGAGCACAGCATAATAAAGTCACCCCTATCCAACTCCCACCGGAGGCAGCTCCTTTTGTATGTGTCCTCGCGGGAGTACCAACACTTACATCTGGGAAAACCAAGAGACAACATGACCGGCTAAACAAGGTCAAATTTTGACTGGCAAAAAACAGACCCCTGCCTCCTAACCTCGAGAGTACAATACTGAGCGTCAGAAGGGTGGGTTGGCTGGGATCCCTCACAAAAAACATTGATGGTGACCTAGTACTCGTTAGATTTAGGCAGAGACACATTGTCCCATACCCCGTACCTGTGCACCCCAAGTGGGAAACGGCCCAATTTCCATCTGGGATTTGCATGATTTTTACCCTAGAATGCCGTGCATCCCTACATCTAGCCTAAAGGTAGGCTGCAACATGTTAATGGGCAGAGGACTCCATGTACCGAGCGGCCGTAGCTTTCCCACCTACAACAGACAGGAATCATTGTTTTATAGCCCTAAGCATTGGAACCCCTATTAATTACTGTTTGATTTAAGCTTAAACCTGTGAAAAGTACGTTATAATTAATATATTTATCCCCACAGGTTGGGCAAAAGTTTTTTAAAACCTCAGATATTAAGTAATATTGTATGTATGTTTTTACTTATAACTGATTTTAAACTGTACGCTTTTATGATTTTTTCAAAATCGAATAAAGCTAAACTGACCGACTGAATACTAATAAGTAATAACATCTAATTCATTTGTTATAATTAAATTACTTCCCACTCTATTCCCCTATAAACCCACAACTCGCTACAGAACTAAATGCAAAATTTCATTAACATAAAATCAATCACTACTTAAAATGTGACATATATATTAAAAAACAAAAGCAATATTTTTTCAAAAAAATCACATACTTTCAAAATACATACTAAAATACATTACACTAATGTAAACATCGATATTTTCAACAATGATATTTTTGCAAACGATATTACCAACTTCTATATTTTCAAAAACGATATTTCTTACCTTAAAGTCGATATTCTCGGCCCGGTCCGGTCCAAGATGGCGGAGTGAGGACGCGAGCCGCCGGCAGTCAGTCCTGAAGCTCCACACCCTCAATGAGTGAGATTGAGCGAAGGCTGCTTTACCTCTCGACAAATTGCACGGAAAAAAAAAACTTTAAACTGGGCATTTGACAACAAAAAAGCAAATACGTTTACCCGCACCCGCACCCGTCGATGCCGTGGCTTCCCAGCCTCTCCAGGATTATCGGGCGCTCAGCTGCACGGATCCGCGGTCTGCTCTACGGATCGGAGATCAGCTGGATAGGTCTCCGACCCGCTCGTACCTGGTGGCAATACGCGATGTCTCCTAAGAATCCGCCGCGGACCACACGGAATACCAAGGCTGCTCCCCCTCCCGTGGATGTTAGCGCGGGGGGCCAAGTGCAACGAGCGCGGCTGATGCAGCGGTGATTCCTGCAGTGGCGGGAGTCGTGGGAGCCGGAATGGGGGCCACTGGAGCTGCAAATGGACCGGCTACCATTTCAGTACTCAGCTCACTGCTGCCAAATGGTTCCTCGGATCAAAATATTGCTGCATGGCAGGTTCCAGAGGGAGAGACAGCGTCCCATGGCTCTAAGGAGCTCCCTCCAACCGCGGCACTAGCTGACAAAAACATGGGAAAAAGTACTGGAAAATCAACTCTCGGTAAGCCTCCTTGTTGCTCTTTAAAAACAACTGATTTAACTGACCCTAGTATCTCTTTGTCAAAAAAGACTGCAAAAAATGTTACTAAGCCAAAGTGCAAGATGGGTGCGGGGAACCTTGGACTTAAAAACAATATATTAAATGACACTAACACTAACAACCCTACAAGTCCAAACAATATGCTTAATATGCTTGGGAGAGTTACTGCGGAAACTACTAAAACAGACAATGGGCCAGGCGACACATTATCTAAAAGCCAAGAGACAGAAATAAATAAAATATTAAAGGAGAATTCAAGGGAAAAAGCTAATTTAACCGCTGATTTAACCGCTGATTTAACTGTGCAACCCGCTGATGGGGCATCCAAACCCCAAGCTGCACAACTTACTAAATCACTATCCGTTTCTGAGATAGCACAAACAACTGATTTTGATGACGGATGCGATAACACTAAACTACAAAAAAAAATCAACTCCACTGGGGCGATAGACGAAGAGAGTGCAGACCCAGGCTCTTACGACGAACTTGAAAATGAGACAGGAGAAGAAGAAGAATCAACTGATCCATCTGAAAATGTAACCAAATCCTTGGCGGCCAGAAGACGCAAAACAAAAGGCAAATTTAAGACTAAAAGGGGGGCAAAAGCAAGTACCACCTTAAACCGAACTGTCATCAATAATATAGCATCAGCTAAGAAAACTTTGGTTGATAAGAGCCCTCTCAGAAAATGGATTGAGGCTAAAGGGCTGGTCAAAAATATGACATTAAGGTTATCTGGTACAAGCCCCACGGACCTTGACTCAAACTCTAGTTTGTCAGGTGATTTAGCTCTCCCACATAACAGCACTACAAAGGAACCAACCAACTTAACTGCCAAGGCTGCACCAGAACAAAATACGACAATACCTATGCTACAGCATACTTCAGTAAATATAATTGGTGACTCCACTAATCCAAAACAGGCAGACACAAATGGGGGGGAGAAAGATAATACTACAGATCTAATTGGCGACGATAACGCTCCTGCTCTATCTATTGCTCCATCTGTGCCAAACGCGAATATCTCCCCTTCTTCTTCCCCGAAGGCCCACAATAGCACTCTAACGCAGAATTCAACAGGGGAAAGTAAGCAAGAACCCAGCTCTACTCAGTTTGACACTATACTTCAGATATTAACTAACCAACGCACTGAAGCGCAAGAGCACTACTCGCAAGCACGCGAAGATAATAACAAACTTCAATCTGTCTTATCTGATTTAACCTCCAAACTCTGCTGGGTTTCACAAGATGTTGAAGAGCTACAGCATAGAGTCGTAGGTATAGAGGAAACTACAACTCGTACGCAATTAATGGTAGACCAACATGATACTCAGATAACGGCACTCCAACTTAAAGTAGAGGATTTAGAAAACAGACAGAGGAGATCAAATCTGAGACTTTTTGGGGTGCCGGAAGGATCCGAGGGATCGGACCCGAGAGCTTATCTGGTGGGACTACTGCAAAAGGCTTTCCCGGATTTAGCTGATTGGGACTGGGATTCTCAAATCCAAAGAGCACACCGTTTACCTTTAATACAAAAGAACAAAGAAAGCAAATTTCCCCGTCCCTTTATTATTTTTTTGGGCAACTTTTTACTGAGACAGGCCATATGGCAGAAAGCGCGTCTTAACACCCCTATAGTAATAGGGAATTTGTCTCTATTTGTTAGGTCTGATCTCAGTAAAGCCACAATGGATAGACGTTGGGAACTACGTAAACTGATAGATCCAATAAAATCAGCGGGGGGCCAAGCTTTTCTTCAAGAACCGGCACGGCTGAAAGTTATGAAAGATGGACGCACCCACTTTTTTAATGATCCTAAAGAAGCTGGACACTATCTTTCTGGACTAAGTAAAAGATAAAGCCAAAGTAAAAACTAAGACTATAGAGATCCTGCTATGTAGCTCAGATTATCATGCTTTTTTTTTCTCTTTTCTTCTCTTTTTCTCTTTTCTTTTTTTTAATTGCGCCGAGCTAGACAGTCTAAAACAAAAGAAACTAACTTCTCGAGACGCAAAGGTATTTAGTGGGGGTGATGGCAGGATTGCTCAGGTGGACTGCTGCAGAAGCTGCCTCCTCATCGGCAGCAGAACCTGAAGGGTGGTCCCTTCCCGTTGTGGGTAGGTGACAGGGGGGTGGTGGGGGGGGTCCATCGATTCTCCGCAGGGTGGGGGGAAAAAAAACTCAGAAAAAATATATTTGCAAACTAGGAGGGAGACTGGTAAAAAACGATAAAAATATAAATAAATATTTACTTATGCACGATTTTGAATTCAGGAAGTACTGGTTTACTATTATGGCGGTTGTTTACATCTACAATGCATAGAATAAAATGCTTGGCTTGGAATGTGGCGGGGTTAAACAGTAAAAATAAGCGACGTCTGGTGTCTGAAGAAATAAGGATTTATAATCCTCATTTTCTACTACTTTCTGAAACACATCTGGCTGGTAAAGATAAAAAAATATTACGTCAACTAGGCTATGATATTATTAGCTGTACTACATTTGGGGCTTCAATAAGAGGGGTTGCGATCCTCAAAGACAAACGACTCAAAGCTGAAACTTTGCAAACTGCTTACGCTAAGGACGGCAGATGGGTAATAGCTCAAATGGATATTGAAAATCATAAATATGTTATATGCGCAATCTACGCACCAAACCTAGATGAACCTAAGTTTTTTGATGATTTGAATATAAATTTGTTGGGGTGGGATGGGGAGCTCATTATAATGGGGGATTTTAATTGTATTATGGATTATCAAATAGATACCACCAGGCCAGGAAGCTTTCAGCGGATGCGTAAGACTAGAGCGTCAATCTTAGATCTATGTCGCACTCATAACATTAAAGATGCATGGCGATACCTATACTCAGTATCTCCAGGATATACTTACTATTCTGCACCTCACAACCTCTGCTCCCGGTTGGATATGGCCTTTCCTAACATAAACTTTTTAAATACTTGCTCAATGGAGGTCTGTCCCCGAATATCTTCTGACCACAATCCTGTGCTGCTAACATTTGATATTTCAGATAGAAACATTAGCCCTAGATTATTTTCTTTTCCTAGACATTTGATTACAGACTCTGTTTATATTTTACAGCTGAAAGCCCATATTACAGAATTTATAGAAATCAATCAAGATTCTGCTATATGTAACATAGTTTGGGATGCCTGTAAGGCAAGTATCAGGGGGTTTACGCAAGGATATGTGATCAGACTAAATTACGAACGCCAAAAAGCCAATCAATCTTTGATTTCAAGTATTTCGGCTCAAGAATCGCTGTTGTCAACTGCACTACGCCTTAAACTGCCAACGGCTGTAGAAATAGGTCTTAAACTAAATCAGATGAAGTTAGAAACAAAAGCAAAATTTATTAAAAAAAATAGTATTAAATTACATAAATATAAGATAGAACAATACGAGGGGGGGGACAAAATAGGGAAAATCTTGGCCTACAAAGTAGCAGAAGACAGAGCTAATACTATAATTGCTAGTATTCGGGGTTCTGACAATCTACTACACGACCAACCCCTTGATATATTAGATCAGTTTGCTGAATTTTACAGGACTTTATATACTCCAGAATTCACCCCAAACGAAACAACAATACAGAAATACCTAGATGACCTTCCTATAGTTCCACTTAGCAAATCAGAATCAGACTCTATGTCTGAAAACATCACCGGACAAGAATTACGGCAAGCTATTACTTCTTTACCCTCTGGAAAGGCTTCAGGAGAAGATACAATACCGCTAGAGATCTATAAGATTTGCTTAGCAGAACTTCAACCGTTGCTATTACAGGTAATGCAATCGATTGGGGAAACCAATAAGGCACCCAAATTATGGAACAGAGCTAAAATAATATTTTTTCTTAAAAAAGGTAAACCAAAACAGGAAAGAGGGTCATATAGGCCCATCTCTCTGATCAACACGGATGCAAAAATCTTTGCAAAAATCTTAGCTTCCAGATTAGCACCTCTTATGCCTAAAATGGTTAATCCCCAACAACATGGGTTTGTTACTGGACGGGATACTACCATACACGTCAACATGGCCATCACAGCATTTGATGTGGCTGAGATTGAGTCGACCCCACTCGGTATGATATTATTGGATGCCGAGAAGGCTTTTGACCGGGTGGGGTGGAATTATCTATGGCATGTTATGAACAAAATGGGGTTTAACGGATACTTTCTAAAGGGGATAAAAGCACTATATGACAACCCCACTGCATGCATTAGCTATGGGGGTCTGACCTCTGTAGATTTTCCGATACTGCGAGGTACTCGTCAAGGCTGCCCGCTATCACCATTACTATTTGCCCTATCACTCGAACCATTTTTACATTCTCTTCAAACACAACCCAAAATGATACCGTTTAAAGCTAATGAACAGGTGCTAAAAATAACTGCATATGCTGATGATATCGCTGTATACTCTTCGGACATTCCCCAGACTTTAGAAGGCATAAATATAGAGGCCCTTAAATTTGGCGAAGTATCTGGGTATAAATTAAATATAAATAAAACACAAATCATAGCCAACTATTTACCAGCAACAGAAGTCCCTGAGATTTGCAAAACCGCAACCTATTTAGGCGTTAAAATCACATCGAAAATACGAGAAATAAATAATCTTAATTACAATGATTTAATCAAATCTACTATTGGTATATTAAAAAAATGGCATAGACTACCTCTGAATTTAATTGGCAGAATCAATCTTATCAAAATGAAGATACTTCCCAAATTTTTATATTTATTTCGCTCCATTCCATTTGCCTTAAATAACTCTTTTTTCAAACAGCTCGACGGGATTTTCAGTAGTTTTATATGGGGATATAAAAAAGCCAGAAGATCGCTGAAGTTTCTCAGAAATAATACAGACAAAGGTGGTTTAAACTTTCCAGACCTAAAACTATATTTCTGGTCGTCGTTTATTAGGCGCCTTCGATCTTTACTACATAAAGAAAATACTTTCTTTTTTCATGCATTTATGTTAAAAGCAGAAGCCAACATGTTTTTACTGCGAGTTAACGACCCTAATTACTTTAAACGGGTGAAATTCAAGACCGCTAAAGACATTATTAGGATATGGAACAATATTTTGACTTACTGTAAAACGTCCTTTTACCACCCGAAATTACAACTCTGGGACAATCCGGGCCTCCCGGGAATATTTAACGATGGAACGACCCAAAGATGGTCAACACTTGGCATTAACACTCTTGGGGATCTATATGGGGCACAAGGATTCTTACAGTTTCATACTCTACAAATTCTTTATAACTTCACGGAAAATATGAGGTTTAAGTATATACAAGTGCATGATTTTCTAATTAGAAAGAAAAAGCTATTTAATATCTTAGATTCTGATATTTGGAACTGCTTATACTCTAACAAAAGCAAATCAGTGATAAGCGAGGCATATAAATATCTCTGTGCTGCTAAAATCGATGACTGTCCACAATTAGCTCAAAAATGGAGCAACAAAACTGGTTTAAATATAACGCCTCAACAAATCAAATGCTCTTTAGCTAATATAAACAATGCTGTACGCTCATCTAGTTTGAGATTACAACAGTTCTGCACAGTCTGTATGTTATACTACACACCGGAAAAGATTTCAAAGTGGTCCCTTAACGATACTCAAGGAGATCGCACTAAATGTCCTAAATGCCTTGCTTACGCAGCAGATTTAGAACATATGCTGTTTTCTTGTCCAATGCTAAAAGACTTCTGGGGGGAACTAACTAAAATTTTAGAAATTAAAAAAATATTTCTTCCCACGCTTACTCCATTAATTATATTACTCGATTTATATCCTACTGGTATATCACAACCTGCTCTGACAACAATCCTTATGTCTTGCGCCAAACTCACACTGGCTAGAGCCTGGATCTGCCCCAAACCTCCCAATATCTGGGAATGGTGGTCATTAGTTAACGAAATTCGCTCCATGGAATTTGGGTTAGCTAATCTGAGAGGAACTCGTTCACGAATGAAAGTTGAAAAAATATGGGGTGACTTCATTGATGGCCCTGAGCTTGGTTATGCTTAAAATGTTTAAATATCTGTATCATAGAAGTATTGATTTTTCTGAAATGTGCCTTAAATGGGAAACGGAAATTTGTTTTTGTAAAGATCGTGCGATGTATACTTTTTATTTCATTTAATGTATTTTTGTTATGTTTCTCTCATTAGTTTGCAAATAAAATATAAAAAATAAATAAATAATAAAGTCGAAATTCTTGACCTTGATATTCTTGCTGTCGATATTCATGTATCACGATATTTCTAACTCGATATTTGTGTATGTCGACATTTAAAACTCGATATTCTGTCTGTGCACCCTACTCTATGGCTAACTAAAGGAACAGGTACATGTCTGAAATGTGTATGGGAATCTGTCTAACCAGTATTGTTCCATTAACACAGTCTTCGATGTCCCTTTGAGTTCCTGAGTGAAGTGTAGTTAGTGATGTGAAGTGTCATATAATTTTGTTCTTTACAGAGGACATTGATGTTGGGGTTTTCTAAGCACTTTACAATGTGAAAAAATACAACATTAGCATATGTTGTATGTTTAAAGCCCTGGATTGAAATTGATGTGTATGTAGAGATATATTTATGTATATGTTTGATTTACATGTACTAAGTTGAAAAGTCACATAAGGGAAATTAGACAACACATTATATACTCTCTACAACTGTACATAAAAATATTTGTTGTACAAACCAAATGAAAATGTTAGCTATGCGTATTGTCTCACTCATAACACTGCCTAGATCAGGGCTCTCCAAACAGTTGTATGGGAGCTACCAGTACCTCATAGACCCCTTCACAGATCCACACAGCCTTGAGGTAATTAATTAGATGGGCACATGGTTATTTTTTTCATGTAAAAGTTAAGGGAAGGCTATGTTCATGTGACATCATGATTATCAGGCTACAGATAACAAAGTCTGACAAGGAACATACGTCAGTCACAATCATGGGCCAGGCTGGGGCTGAGTCACAGGGACAAACAACTGAAGCACTAAGGTATATCTCTCATAAACATATATGCTTACCAGGTCACATTTTGAGGTGTGTATAAAGCGTGCCCCTGAATGCTTTTAAATAGACAACAGTTGAAAGGGAGAGTTACCTAACTTCTTGAGCTAACCCTTCATTATATTTTACTCCAATTTTAAAGTGTGTCATGTCCAAAACTGCAGGCCCCTTACTCACGGTGGCCAGTATTTACTGTGCCATAAGTATTTATGTTTAGCCTTCAGTAGTTCAGAATCTTTTGTACTGATCAGAAGTAGGTCCCATCACAGAGTATGAAAAGACTCCTGGCCTAGATGATGTCACTGGCTTGGATTGGTGAGTTTAGGCCATGACGTGGGATATGGGTAGTCAACAGGTCACTACAAACGTGTGTATTAAGATATTTGTTTTGGTCAATATGATGTATACTAACTTATGAGTATTGCTAGTGATAGATGTAGAAACATTTTGATACAGCAATACAGACAAACAAAAAGTTTTTTTAAAAACATTTTTTTTTTAATTTCTTGTGTCCATCACCAGGAAGGTGCGGACCCTGAGGGTCCTCAAGAGGCGCAGCATCTATTGCTGCAAGAGGTGGAAGTACCTCTGACGCTGACCAGAAAGTCAGCAGAATTCCAGCTCGGGCAGTCCTCTAAAAGTGGGAAGCACATTCCCCGTACCCTGACCCCCCTAATGGCACACATTCTTGTGGTGGCTTGATGGGCAGTTGAGTGCCCAACAGCTGCAACAAGGGAGTTAGTTCTTATCATATTTTCACATGTTACACAATATATTTTTTGATACAGCCGAGTTTTTCCCATCAATATTGAGGATGGCCCATGTCCAACGCACAAGTAGAGTTCTTGAAGGTGTAAGTTTAGCACAATATATATGATGATGTGCTTTTTCTATTAATTTGTTAGAAAGTGTCCCACCTGATTCCTGTTCACAACCAAAGGACTGTTCTGAGCAGACACATGGCTGCCTTAACTCCACATATGCATCAGGTTCTTTGATATCATGAGGGAGCGTTGTACCACACAGGCCAATAGTCTTTATTGCGTCAGGCGTGATGCTCCTTCACTGTTGTGGATGATGTAATGGTAGCCCTATTACAGGTGACACAGCATACTAGGCACTTATGATACGGTGACGGTGCCAAACGCACATTTGTAACTTGTGATTCTACACAAACAAGAGTGAGCATGTGATCCAAAATGACTAGCGGCATCCAAATTGATGGCTACATTATGGAATCAAAATAGTTCCACATTGGGTTTGGTATCATAAGTACTGTTTCAAACATGTTAAAAGTGACAGATTGGCTTAATGTCTTACTCATTCACAAATGTGTGTATAAGCCGGTCTCTTTTTGAACAAATAATTGTGATAGGTGTACAATTTTTGATGAAACACAAGCAGGAATGTGTACTCATTGGTGACAGAGTAACACATACCCAAAACCATTTCTCAATGTCCTTTGTCATGTCCAGATGAAAAACTCAATGATGGACTAAAATGGGAAACTTAAAGGGATTTTGGAAGATAGAATGTTCCATCACATATGTGTAGGTGTATCCCATCCGATAAACTCAGAATTAGGCCAAACTCATGACTCATTAGGCAAATGTTGAAATGCATCAAGGTGCAATATATTGCATATTGTGACGTACATTTGGATATTTGAAGTAATTATTAAATATGATTTGTTGTATGTAATGATTACTGTGATGTTCTACAACATTTAAAACAAATTAAAAGCCAGCATATTTCGTGAAACAGTTTCACAAAGATAGAACAAACCTCAAATAACTAGAGATATTTAGGAGTCAAATGTGAACATGTTTTTGCTCTGTATTGAAGTATATTAGAAATATTTCAGGTGCTTTGTATTTACTTATGCTGTAGATGTCATTTGTCAATACACCCAAATATTTGTTTCTGACTGTCTTCAACAGCATAGGTATTTACATTGTATGTGATACATTGATAGGCTACTTCAGTACAGAATTGATTTATAATTTTTGACAATTGTGCATAGGTTTAAGTGACAAGAAGTAAGTGTTATCATTGTGAAATGCCCAAACAAAGGTAACCTGCTATCAGTTTATGCTAATATTGGTACAACATAGAAGTACTTGTTGACACAAATTGATTCATATTTTACTTATTGAGATTGAAATGTATGTAGATTATAGGGCCTAGTGAGCACACTGTACAAAGGTATTTTTGGTGTATATCCTTTTTGGTGACATCAGTTAACTATTCCAAACAACAAAGGCCAACTATTCAGAGGTGTGAAACAGTTACTGGAGAGAAATAATAATGAATAAGAGACAAGATCAAACATGATATAGCAGCTATCATGGGGAATGGCATAACTGTTCCAAAATATTTTCTGAAAATGTTGCCTACATTTATGAGCTATGCTAATGTAGACCCAAAGTTTGAGAGCCCTTGAAGCAGGTGAAATCTGAAAACTTGATAACTGTTTAGTGATCAGAGTACATAGTCAGTTCTGTTTACACATATTCAATATCACTATTGTATATGTGATTTCAGCATCATCTGGGGCAGATGAAGGAGAAGTTGCCAACATAGGCAGTGAAGCTGCTGGCCCCTGTGTTTTGGATGCAGACATCAACGAAACTGAGGGACCCAGTGGCACAGAAGATGAGGGGAGTGCAACTGAGGCAGCCAGTGATGTAGCCTCTTCTTCAGAGGCCTCTGCCAGTGAGCACTCCCTAGTGGTGGCAGACCCAACTACTCCTGTTACAACTACATCCTTGTCCGCAACACAGAGTACCATCTCCAGCCTCCCTCTTGCTCCCCCCAAGTTAGCCAAACCTACTCCCATAAAAGGGGGTGCGGTCTCCTTCGCTGGAGGCACCTCAGCCCCTGCACCTGTCCCTCCAGCATCGCTGAGAGAGCAGGCTATTGACCTCCTCCAGAACATCTCAGTAGGCCAGACTTCACTACTGAATGCCATCTAGGGGCTTAGCTGTTAATTGCAACAAATGGTAGCCTAACTGAAAGGCATTTGACGTGCTATGTATGGCCTTCAGAGGTACTTTCAAGGTTTATTCTCCTCACTAACCGCAGCCTCCCAATCATCTGAACCTTGTGCCCCACCTCCCGGCTGTCCCCATCCAAATTCCCTATCCCAGAAAAGTCCTAAGCACTCCTAAGCACACTCATACCTTGGCATGCACCCACTCAGAGAGACACAAACAGCACACCCACACAGAAAAACAAACACCACAAAACACACAGGGGCACATCAAATCAGACAAACACCACCCCCACCACTAGCACAACCACAGACACTGCAGGCACCACCACACACATATACACCACCCCCACCGCCAGCACACCCACAGACACCGCAACAACCACCAGACCCACATGGACAACACCCAGCTCCTCCACAGACACTGCAGCCACCACCACACCCACATGCACCATAACCACACCCAGCATCTTGACAGCACACCCATCCACACCCACTCACACAAATCAGAATTCACAGCCACAAAACTCAAACACCCACACTCATCCAAACAACAGACACATATGGCACAAGATACATCCAAACATGCATGACATACACCAAACCCATATTCACCTGCACCCTCAACAGACACATTCACATCAGACACTGCTGCTCACTCCACCTCCTAAACTCAACTCCCTTCTGAACACCCTACCCATTTCCCCATTGAAGATGTCCTTTTTACCTTTGCCCTAACCTTTGTTAAACTGCAACACACCCCTAGCAAACGCCAATCTACCCATTCCACACCCCAACCCCCTTTCAATATCTCAAACCACCCCTACCAAATGCCAATCCACCCCTTCTTCACCCCAACGCACTGCTTCCACATACCAAGCTACCCTTACCAAATGCATATCAACCCCTTCCACATCCAAAGCTATCCCTACAAAAAGCAAATCCACCCCTTCCACATACAAACTCACCCCTGCCAAATGCAAAAGCATCCCTCCCATAACCACCCCACTCCCAAGCCCAAGGGCACCCCTCCCAGACCCAACCCCCATATAAGATCTTGGAGGCGCCTGGTCTGCTCACTAGATGCCCCTTCCTAAGGAGGTTCCCCTGACAGTGTATTTGGAGGCAAGCTTTGTGCCACTGCACAAAAGGTACAGTTGTTTCGCTTTATGGACTGCCATCTGGCTTAATTATTCTTTTGAGAGCCTTATCTCATTTGTTAAATAGATGCATACATTTGATTTCATCAAATTAGTCCTGACATTAATTTCCTTAGCAATTGTTTGATTCCTAGCAATTCTGCTGAATAAAATGCGACATACTTATTTTTCTTTACCATGATGGTGGGGAATTACATCTGATGTTGTAAATGTCTACTTTGTTAAGTGCATACCCTGGTTAACATTGAACATGATGGCCATTTGAAATTAGGTGCAGGCATTCATCATAGTAATGGCAACTTGTACCAACTAATTGATGTCATAAATGTTATTTGGATGTTTTTCTACAGGTGTGTTTGTTTCAACTTGATTACTGATCAGTATCAAGTATGTTGTGAATATTGAAATTGGAGACAGTACAGGACTTGCACTAGACAAAGGGAATTGTGACATGGATGTATATGTTGAATACTTCTACTTTGTGACTGCCATTGATTTTACAGTTAATTTCTACGGTAAAGGTTACAGCTTGTCTAGTGCAATTTCTACATCATGTTACATTGCACTTATCCCTATGATATGTGTTACATATGTTTTTAATGTGGGAATTTTAGGAGTTTCATAAACACTTATGTATGATGACTTTTTCATTTCATTTGTATTCGGGTCTCCTTTTTTGTGCAAGTGTCCATATTTTTTAATTCAGCTCACACCAAATTTAATGCCTTAACCGCGGCGGTTTTTCCGCCGCGGTGTGGGCGTTCTATTAGGTGGGTGGGGCTGCGTCGGCCGTTGGCCGACGGCAGCACTAGCGAGGTAGTGCTCCAGTCGGCCAACGGCCGACAGCAGCACGCAAGGGGTTAAACATACAATATGAGGATACAGGTGTGTTTCTTTAAATGTCTTCAATGTCAACAGTCCAACATATGCATTGCACATTGATATGCTATTGCTTGTAAAAGAGATTTATAAAAGAACAAGTCATGAGCATATGTTAACAGACAAGTCAATAGGTAACAGGTAATCAGTGTAGCTAATCGTTGATTGCATCCACAACGGTGTTGGTTTTGTTCGTCATCAAGCAGCAGCTGTAGTACTTGGAATATCGGATCCATAGTGGACCAGGAGGTGTGCAAGTGAGAAAAGGTGAGTTTCTGCCTTATATCCTTTCCATTCGCCAACCACGGTGTGGGGGTTTTATCGCCACAGGCACGTCGGCGGAAAGGTACATTGTGATTGGCCTGGAAACTGGCGGTCCTCCTTCCGACAGCCGCTTTTCGCTATCCCACCTTCTATGCAGTTGAGATTTCCTGGTGGTGACGGTGGGACCGCGGCAGTCTTTCGTCTGTGAACCAACTAACATGTAAATAGGGAGTATGGGCCGCAAAGCCGGCAGGTGAGGTGACCTAAGAAAAAGCCACAACGGAACTCGATTTGCCGAGATTGAAACCAGGCTCTTAGTGTTGATTTTTGTTCCTATAAAGGTCCCAGCTTCATAAAAAGAATACTAAAATGTAACCAGCACCATTTGATTGTAAGCTTTCTACATAACAATTTTAATCCCCAGACATTACTACCACACCTGTCCATTTGTTTATTAAGTGGCCTTCAAAAAATAACTTAATTCAAAATAGTACCATTCTTTAATACAACATAGCTCGTACCCACCTTCATCACAGGCAAATGTCGCTCAGAAACAGGCAGCTCCTTCAGAACATTGCAAGTGTTACACTCTGTCACATGCACACCATTATCTGTTTATCATAATTGCTGCACATCAAAGTCTGTTTTTCATGGATATATTCCCTCACCTTCATCATTGACATCCTGAGTCTGCACCATAACCAACCAGCGATACACCATCTGAATACCCAGCTTGTTATCACACTTAATAAAGCATTAAAATGGCAATCATCTTCAAGAACTGAACCATTTCCTGAGAATACAATTGCACCTCATTAATCGACACAATTTGATTATGTACATTTTTGTCTTGAAAGTCTTTTCTATGAACATTATCACAATCATAGTAGAAACTCCACTCACAAACATATACTTATAGAATGATACATAAGAATTTACTACCACAACTAGAAACCTCCTATTTCATCAAAGCACCTTAAAATGACACAGCACATTCAACACCACTTTTTCATACAATTCTACCCATAGCTCCCAGGACAAATAGGTGGTATCTTAGTCTCCTAGTAAACACTTAACAATCAAAGCCAGCAAACTCCACTTCATCATCCATAGCTGACCACCCGTAAAACCTTTTGACTTTCAGGGTGGTCAAATTCCTGCCTTGATGTTACACATGAATTGAAGCAGCAGACGTACTTAACAGTGAACTCAATAGTAACAGAGGGTCACTTCTGTATAAAACCCCACTCTCCACCAACCAGCTCTTTCACACATTTCACCAAACATTTTCTTATAATCTCAGCTACGAAACTACCTAACAGTGGTGCATTTATGAAATATCAATTAAGGGAATTAAGGGGAGAGGATGTGGCCTAATGGCTAGAGCAGTCGACCTCGATGCTGGGGAATCTGGGTCAAGCCTCGGCAAGGACGCTCAACATCCTGTGATTCTGAGCAAATCACTTAATTTCCCCATGTCTATCAAGTAAAGTCATTTAGCTTTATTCAAGATTCACTCATAAAAGCGTTGAGATTACAAGCATTTAAAAATACAGATCTAAAAATGTATAAAAATAAGAATAAAATATGATTTAAAACACAAGTTAAAATACAGTCCAAAAAAGTAAAAAACATCTCAATTGCTATTTACATGTGACGTGTAAATTACAAGCGCTCGTTTAATGCATTGACTGACAAATTTAAAACATTTTTTGCAAACAGAGGCAATCATTATTCAGTATCTAAAAGCTTAAGTCTAACCACCCATGCCCACCCTAAATATTTGGCAGTAGGTACAAAAATCAGTGGTAAAGTGCTAGTGCACATTATTCTTAGGGCTACATTACTGCTGGTAGTGCCAAAAGACTTGCATAATGGAATTAGCCAGGCTCGCCTTGGCAATTCATATGCCGGGCAAAAAAATAGAAAATGGCCGATAGTCTCTTTGTGATTGCTACACGTGGGGCAATTACTACTTGCTCGATTGCCCCACCAACCAGTCAGAGACCTAAGGGGAAGGTTACCAGCTCTGAGTTGGAAAAAAAGCTTCCTGTCCCCTGGTTTGTTAATTACATCCCAATAGGGCTCTAAGCATGGGATATGTGTTGCCTCTAGGAATCTTCCAGCCATAGAAGTGGAGTCTACATCATTCCAATCTCGGAGAGCCACCTTTTCCCAATAAATTTCCTTGATAGTTGTTTTGGATGGAAATTCTGCATTCGCCGGGTTTTCACATAGGATTTGCAGGCCTATGGCAACCAAGGTGTCTCTAAGTTCATTCAGCCACCTTACTTTATGGAAGACATCAGATTTAATAATGTCTAAAAAGCCTGTCGCGTAATGAAGGAGCTCCGGAGTAGTCCAGATCCTCCGCCAGTATAGGACAGGACGGATCCTTGCTAGATCCTGGATGGACTTCCTTCCCAGGTCATACCTCAAAGGGAGCAAGGGGGTACTCACGGGAAGTCCAGTGATGCTTCGGAAAAACTTGTTTTCGGAAGTCATCAGGGGCTTCAGTTTCTTATACCCCCACAACTCAGCCCCATACAGCGCTGAGCTAAGAGCCTTCGCCTCGTACACCTGAAGTACGGGTTTTATTGGTTTAGTTCGGGACCTTCTATGCTCCAGGTTAAGGGCTCCTGCAAGTTGCCTATGCCTCAATACTGCCATATCTATGTGTTGTGACCATCTACTGTCCTTTGCCACAAGAATCCCTAGGTATGTAAAAGCATTGACCACCTCTAGTGGACGACCATTCAAGGTGATCTTGCCTTTAAAGGTACGATGGGGATTAAAGACCATAAGCTTGGTTTTAGCTATATTAACTTCCAATCTGTGGTCCACACAAAATTTGTCAAAAATGGACAGGGCGTGCTGTAGACCACTCGGGGTTTTTTATAGAATCAGCGTGTCGTCTGCAAACATTAAAATTGGTGTCTTAATGCCAGCCAAGATAGGGGCATCAATGTTTACAGATAACATGCACGCAACAACCCCATTAATATATAGTGTAAAGAGCGTAGGTGCCATTGAGCAGCCCTGGCGAACCCCTCGCTGCACCGGAAAGTCAGAGGTAACCTTTCCCTGCCCTCCCCACTGAATCCTGGCAAAATTTGCTTCATGCAACCTCTTCAATAATGTTAGCAGATCTGAGGGTAAGCCTAGTTTATATAAGACTGCCCACAACTGTGATCTTGGAACAAGGTCAAAGGCAGCACGTAAATCGACGAATGCCGCATACAAACTGCCTTTACCCAGCAGCACTGTCTTCCATTGCAGGAGGGTGAACCGGAAGACTTGATCTATGGTACTAGTGGACTTTCGGAACCCTGCTTGAAAAGGTGACAAGGCACTTGTCTCCTCAGCCCAATCAAGAATCCTGTTCACAACCATCCTCCCTACGACCTTTTGGATACTGTCGATAAGGCTTATAGGCCTATAGTTGCCAGGTTGAGATTTGTCGCCCTTCTTAAAAACTGGTATTATGACCGCTCCCTGCCATGAATCTGGAACTGGTGCTCCCAGTGCCATAGCGTTTGCAAGAAGCAAAATATACTTTCCCCACCGCTCTTTATTACTAAGAAAAACATCAGCAGGGACCCCATCTAGGCCTGGGGCTCTTCCTCTTGCCACTGTGCTAATGGCCATTAGGACATCATTGATGCTAAAGAAATTACCTTTGGGAAAGACTGGCCTAGGATCTACTAGTGAGATATCCAGCTGATTACAGGCATATTGCGGTTTGAAATAGTTCAGCCAGTCCTCCTGCAAAACATTATTTTCAGGAGCATCTGGTGGGCCCCCACTGCCCCATTTGACTATATTCCAGAATTTTCTAGAATCCTTACCATCACTGGCTTACTTTAAACCTTGCCAGTGGCGATCATCCCACAGTTTTTTGGCCCTTACTATGGACCTTTTATACTCCTTTCTAGCAGTGCGAATAGCCTCCATATGCCTACCTTTGATAGCAGAACCTAGGGCAAGTCTGGCCTTCCTACATTCAGTGTTATACCAATTCAGCATTTTAGTGGGTGCAATACTATTTCTCTTTACGGGTTTCAAGAAATGATCCCTGATGGCCGAAAAGAGGTTTTCGTGTAGTTTAGTTACTTCGGACAGACCATCGGCTGATTTATTCATTTCCTCGAGGGCCTGGATAGCTTTATCAGTTTTTTCCCCAATATTATTCATGGCATTTTGGTTTTCCATGACATGTGCCCATTTAAGCCTACGAAGATCGTTTGAGAGCAGACTTGAAGGTAAACGGTCAACTATTGGATCCCTGTCTACCACTTCTGTATCCCACCATTTGTGTGTTACACATAGAGGATCGTGGTCACTTTCGATTCGCACCTTTATCTCCATGTCAACTACGAGTTTCCACAACATCATATTGCACAAGACATAATCAATCCTGCTACTGTGTCTCCCATTATCAAAAGTGTTGGCCCCAATCTTGTCACTTGGGGTTCTCCCATTGAGTGCCCTTAGTCCCCTTTCACAACAGATCGCATTTAGGGATATAACATCCTCGGTCCATCTAGTTAGGGGTTGCAGATCTAATTTGGGTACACCCCATTGCCTATCTTCCTCATCCCCAGGGTGTTGATCAATGGCAAACAAGGGTTCAAAGGTTAGATTTAGGTCTCCACCTATAAGTATATTATTATCAACCGAATGCAATTCCAAAAGCTGATCCAGATCAGCTATAACTTTTGACCTACCACCCTTATTGCTCCTGGCATAGACGTTGTAAATGTCCAACCAACCTAGAGAGCCCAATGTGACTCTGATGAGCTGGATGTCGATGTTTCTGGTAGATATTTCCTTAATAGTGAGTGCTAAACTCTGACGGACCCAGATAACCAGACCCCCCATCGGTCGGCCCTTAGGCCATTTAACAGCCGGACCAAAATAGTTCAAATATCCCTGGACAAACTGGGGTTCACACAACCAGGTCTCCTGGAAGATGCATACATCAAAATTATTGATGAAAGTTAACCATTCCGGAGAGTCCAGCCTGGAGCGTAACCCCGCTATGTTCCACGAGATAAGCTTGCCCCCACCCAATCCATTACTATTACAAGTGTCGGGGGTACCGCAATCGCTGAAATTATAAGATGCTCCTGCACTATACCTTCACTTATTGCGACGGTAGGATCGATAACTGGGGGCGCCTCACTCACCCTACTTGTGCTTATATACCCAGCTCTAGGTTCAGATACTCCTTCATTTATACATCCAACCGGTGCAACTGCCCTGATCAATTCATCATTAGGGCCATCCCCTGTGATACTTAATGATCCTGTGGTCTGGTCAGATAAGAGTCAATCATTGTTTTCAAGGCCAGATTCATACCTCTCACCCCAATGTGACTGAGCGTTGAAAACCTGGCCTTGAGGGGGAGAACACACCTTTCTTAGTTGGATTCGTGAATATACTGGAGGGCTGGTTCTAAACTCCAGGGCAAAAAGGTTGTCAGCAAGGGATGTTGAAATTAATGTTAATTCAATAACATCAAATTCATCAATAGGGGAACTTAATCTTATTGCCTTAATTATGTCTTCCCTGATCACAGAGGGACACCCTCTTACATGCCGCAACCAGTGAATTACCTTATTGGTTAGGAAGTCAACATTTTCTCTGTGTCCACTAAGGCCAACTAATTTAGGAACGGTAGTCATATAGATTTTGTTAGGGCTGTAGGCGTCATTTTTTATGTGCACATTCCTCCTCCAGCTAGAAGCTTGATTATCTAGCACCACCGCACTAGTGGATGCCCTAGCTGAGTCTTTCCATCCCCCGGCATTAGTAGGCTCTGGTGTCTGCCCCCGTTTTGTGTATGAGCCCGTACTTGAGGGTGCCCCAAATGTAGTGTTGCTACCACCTATGACTGTAGTTCCTTGTATTACAGTGGTGGGCGTCTTGCATGAAGTGTTACTTCCTCCCACGATATTAAATCCGGGTTTTTGACCATTTTTTGTATTTGACCCTATTGGTCTACTTGCTGCAACTAATGGCCGGTTGCTAGGGCCATTGGGGGTTAGGACAGGGCTTGCCCTATCGACTGAGGTAGATACCATACGTGAGCCTCCTCCGTCCCCCCCTTGCTGGGCCTTCTTGGCTGAGCAAAGTCTCAAAATGAGTGTGTCCACCTGTAACACAACTAGTGCTCATGTAAAGCTTCTGATACCTTCTGTACAGTTTGCGCTATATGAAACTCACCCCAAAAAGGGTATTGAAGTTACTCTGACACTCTTCTGATCACACATGATCTATCTCCTAATTCAGAGCGTTCTTATTATTTCAGGTTAATCAAAAACCGACTAGACCTAGGCATGATCTCATTTGATCTTTTTTGATTGGCACCAAACTATCCACAACAGCATCTAATAAAGTGGTACAGCCAAGATATGTAACACATTTCCCTTTAATGTGGAATTTATCCTTCCTAATAGTCAACCAACCCCTAGCCAGTACATCTACTACCTACTGCAGCCTACAGCTACGTTCTTGGTTGCCCATGCCACACCACGATTCCAACCTTAAAAAATAGTACAGCCAGAGTTCCACAAGATAGTTTTAGCTTGGCCTTTAGGCACACAGCTAATCCTGACGCTAATCCAAAAGGCGTGTGTTAGAACCAGCATTTATTTATTTATTTATTTATTTTATTTATTTAGTGGAGAGGTAAGGAGAGAGGTGTAGAAGTAGAGGTAGAGGTAGAGGTAGAGAGAGGAAGAGAGAGAGGAAGAGAGAGAGGAAGAGAGAAAACGGATGAATGGGTGGATGGATGGATGGGTTGGGTGGGTGGATGGATGCCTGGGTGGTGTATGTATGGATGGAAGGATGTGCTAACAAGTGAAACGTGAGAAGTACAAGAGCGAGATGGGGAGACAAGAGAACAGACTACTGAGAAGGGGTGGGGAAAGGGGAGTGAGAGAACAGAAAAGCTGGACAAGGAAGAATGGAGTGTAAAGAGATGAAGAGGTTGTTGATGAAAGTGAAAAGACAGGGATAGGGGAAAGAGAGGGGATGGGGTTGATAGAGAAAAAGAGAAGGACAGCCAGAAAGCTAGAGCATAGGGGTTGTGGGAGAGAGAGGAGCACAGGGTAGCATCCTGGGAGGCAGCCTCTCAGCACCAGGTGCTATAGCGAGAGAATATCAGAGAGTGCTAACACCTCGTGCCTCTTATCTAGTCTCTGTTGGCAGAAGTGTTTTATTTCATGCCTTGCTTTACTGTTTAGGTCTGGCCACTGAGCTCATAAAGTAGCCAAGCTGTGCTCTCCACAGACAGACAACCCACCTCAGACATCTGTAACCAGTCAGGTCGTGGAGGTAACTTTCCGGGCAGAGTCGGAGTGTACCCGAGCTGTCAGTGCGGCCTCGCTTTGGGCACTTTAACGGCAGGCACCGGGTTTACAAGCCCTCGTAAAGCGCGGCCATTAGCGCGAGCTATGTAACCCTTAATACCTTCCTGAGGAACCGCTGAGAGCAGAGTCCAGGGCGCAGCCGAGCCGAGCCGCGGAGGGACCAGCGCGTTAGTCTTCTCGTGACACGGCGTGATATATCATCAGCCGTGTGCGCTGGCCCGGAGAGCCGTGTCACAGCCTCCGCTCAGTGCGTCTCACCACATCTGCACTATGGGGCGAGGAGGGCATGTGAGGTAACTTACACAGGCGGGGCAGAGGCCGGGAGAAAGGGCAAAAAGCAGTGGGAGAGGAGTGAACAGTGGAGGAAGAAACTGTGTGAGAAAGAATGAGATGGAGTGGGCGAAAGGACAGTATGGAGGGTAAGAAATCAAGAGAACAGGGGGATGGGGTTGAGAAAACATAAAAGAGTAAAAGAGGAAGAAATTAGTACTATATAGAAGAAGTGTGGAGAAGATGGGGAGAAAAGATAAAAAGTGGAAAGAGAAAGGAGGCAAGAGAAAGAACTAGGTGGCGGACAGGTAGGTAGGGGAAGAATAGACAAGAGGATGGACAGACAGATTGATGGTTGGTTGGGTGGGTTGATTAACAATTGGGCAGGTGGATGGATAGATTAGGGGCTAAGGGACCGGCGGGTGCAGAAGCGTTGCAGCTTCAAGGACTCGAATTAAAATGTGTTTATACAATACACCTTTTTCTCCCTTTCATTGTAGTTGGCGATCAGTAACAAATGAAAAGGGGGGGCCCTCGGCCCCCCCGCACGCATGGCGGCGCGGCGACCGTCTCCCCCCCTTTCCCCTTTGTTGTCTCTCGGTGGTGGGGGCGGGCCCTGGTGGGCGCGACCCACCACCGATTGGCCGGCGGCCTCCCTGACCCGGATACCAGGAAGAAGGTCCGGGTCAGGGGGGGCGGGTACAGGAGGGTCGGGCCGGGGGGTCGTGCCCCCCCGCCTGGCCCCTTGAGAATAAAGAGGTGGGGAGCGCCCAGGAGACCCCCTTGTCCCTGGACGCTCCCTCACAGCACCGTGTGCCCCGCGCTCGGGGCTTCTTTGTTTTCCCACCCACCATCCCTTGGAACAAAGTCTTGTGGCATTCATTATGTCTGGTTTAATGGTAAGTTTGCGAAGGTACTGTCCACATGTATTTCATGGTAGTAGAGAAGGATCTGTCGGTATATTTTGATGATGCTTTGGTTTAGGAAATGTTTTCCCTTTTTAGCAAAACTGTATGTGAAGTACTTTTTCTTTGATGCCAAGTGTCTTTAGGCCTTTTTTCCCTTGGTAGTTGTACGGTGATGCTGTTATTTATTAGCCAGTGTAGCTGTCCTTTAGAATTTTTTCCCATAGGTCGTCGTATTTATTAGGTATGGGGCATGCGGTAAGGTCATTATCGGTGAGCACATATTTGAGGTCTGAGGGGGCGGGCATCATCCTATGGAGGTTCCCGCCCAGGGGGAGGGGCCTGCGGGCCACTCCTAGAACTCCAGGGGCAAGGTAATTGATGCTGCAAAGGAGCGCGGGTAGGAGTAGTTCACGCTTTCCTTAGGCTGGTAGCCACCCCGCGCGCGTGGACTCATGACGTCACCGGATGGCGCAGAGTGAGGGCCCTCCTTTAGTGGGTAAATGGAGTTCAGGGCGTAGACCGGGCAATTCCCGGGGTAACACTGCGCATGCGCACGTCTCTAGGGGAGGCGCAGCTTGTAGGACCTGACACCGGTAGTGACCTTGCCATATGGCCAGAAATGTACAAAAATCAAGATGAGGATGTTAGACTCGGTTAGGAAACAACATGTATTAGAGTTTTTGTTAAGGTCAGGCTCTCAAACTTGTTGCAAAAATTTGTATCTAATGTCCTGCTGATTTTTGTATAAATTGTTGATCATGCAATTAAAACCTTTTTTAATTTCATATCTTAATAAATACGGCCGGGCGACTAGCGCCCGCCTTCCAAAAAGTAAAGAAGTCTCGTGTCCACGTTTCTGGGTGTTGGGTGCCGGTTAGGGGGGAGGGGCGGCAGCTAGTCGCTGACCATGTGCGAGAAGCATGTACGATCGCTACGGCTGGCACAGTCTGGTATGTTTTTTTTATGATGCTAGGGGACCCGTTTATTTAAGAAAGACATTCATTGTAGTAACAAAAACAAACTTTAGGAAGCTAGGAAGGGGCTGGCAACACCTCGCTTCGGGAATGGGGGCGCGATGGATAGATTGTGGACCAAGGGACCGGCGGGTGCAAAAGCATTGCAGCTTCAAGCAAGCGACTGGTACCCAAACTTTGAGTGACAGGTTCAGAGGTCCAGGACAGAAGGCCAGGTCTGCATAAGAAAGAAGGATGCTAAAAGTAAGATGTAAGTCACCTTGATCTTTAGGAAGTGGCCTCCCTGTCCGGCTCGTACTGCAGATGAGGTGGCTCTAGAAACTTCCAAGCTTGCCTGTGTCAATGACCTGCATCTTTAACATGGATTTGTCGGGTGATGCTGCAATGCCCACACATGAGCTGACATGTTCGGGCACAATGCCCTTTGTGAAAGTTAGTAAGCTCGGAGGATGACTCCAGCTGTGGGTTGAGGCACGATAATTTAAATGTCTCGGATTAACAGCTACGCGGAAGACCACAAGTACAGAACCGCAGGACGTAAGCGATTTAGCCGGGTTTCATAAAGCTTTAATTGGCGCTTTATATCCCCCAAGTTTAAAGGAGCCGTGCTACTCGTGGTTTCAACATTACTAATGTGGCTATGGTCAATAACTGACTGGTTTGCCCACGTGCTCATGCCAGCCTACGCTGCTTCCCAGGCTGGAGAACTCCCGCTCTGCACCAGAGTACACAACATGCACCAAGCTTCTCGGATATCTGTTCCACTGAACCCTCGTTTACATAAGCTAATTACAATGTGTTTGCACTCTCAACACAGCATACCTCTGGAGCCGCGACATTTTACCAGGCTGCGGAGTGTTCAGTGCACTGTACGAGACAAGACCTTTTGGTAGGTGTAAAGCCGCCGCAGGTTCGAGATTGGCTTCGGTAACATTTGAGGCACTGGTGACGCAGCACAGAGTCCATTAGCCAGGCTTGGCCCATGCGGATCGGTATTTATTCATCTGCGTTTTCAGGAGAATATGGCAAGGCTGCGAGACATAATGATAACACGTTACTCGCCTCAGTTAATGGACACAGTTAAATCTCGAGCTTCTCCACTCCAATGCATTTTTAATCACAAAGCATACCAGACCCATTCCAATAAAGTGAAGGTTAAAACACGGCACCTTTTGTTAGTTGCAGCCTTTCCAGCCTTGTGGGTATGCATGAGAAACGGTTTCTGCAAATGCTCGGGTTTCATTCCTTGCCTCAGCGGTACTTTAACAAGCACTCGCCAGGCACCCGCGCTTTGCATATAACATTTTAAAAGTAAAGCGCGGGTGCTGCGATTATATTAAAATGAAAGAAATAGATGTTTTTTCTATTTCTTTACTTTTGGTATAATCGCGGCACCCGCGCTTTACTTTTAAAATGTTATAAGTAAAGCGCGGGTGCTGCGATTATACCAGAAGTAAAGAAATAGAAAAAACATCTATTTCTTTCATTTTGGTATAATCGCGGCACCGCCTCGGCGTAGACTTTCCTCTTTTTGCCATCCCACTTGGATGGGCTCATCCTTACTTCCTTGTGGCGTAAAAGGTTTATTATCTTCTTAATGGGGCCATCTGTTTGGACCCATAAAGAAGATTACAAACCTTTTACTCCAGCAGTAAGTCAGGGAAGCCAGTCCAAGTGGACAGCTCTAAAAGAGAAAACTGTACATCACTGGAAGCTCTTTTCGGTAAACAACCTTTACAACGCAACTTTTACCACGCAGTGCCTTTACAACACAACTTTTACAACGCAAACCATTACAACGCATTGCGCTGGGGGGCACTCTAGGATAGGGAATAGGTTTAATGTACTATCCAACACCTTCCCTACTATCCACGGGGACTGGAGTTGGAACAGTAAATTAAACAAATCACTATCCAGCGCCTAAAAGCACTATGCGTTGTAAAGGTATTTGTTGTAAATACCGCGTTGTAAAGGCATGCGATGTAAAAGCATGCGTTATAATGTCATACATCCGCTCTTTTCCAATGGCTGGCCACCATTTAGCATGAACGGTGACGGTAGCCAAAGGAAAAGAGGGGCGGGGCTTAAAGCCCGCTAGTGAATCTCCTCAATATCACTAAATCTCGCCAGCGAGACTGCGCATGTGTGCAGTCTTACGCTAGGCTTTGACCTAAAAATAACATGGGCCTTGTGTCTAATGTTATCCTATTGAGTAGACTACTCCTTTCACAACTACCTTCCTGAGTTCTCATGTCTTAAGTCTATGGGCTATGTTGACACATTTCAGTCAATGGAGACAAAGAGGTCAGTCAGAATGTTACAATGTATGCAGTCTTCTATAAAACATCAACCAATGCATTGGTCTGAGCTCAGGTTGCTCTGAAACTGCAAAAATGCTCAGAAAAATTAAGACATGCAAAACTCACTACCCTGAATATACAGGTGTTCCACTCAGTCAGTCAGTCAAGGATCTTTATTCGGTGGTTAAAAATCATCATAAAAGCACAAACATAATTACATGAATAAAAAGTTATTAAACATTTTCAAGATCCTGGTACAAAAATATTAGTATCAACATTAACAAGGAACACAAGCGGGGAAAGAGTATAAAACTTTGCAAACAATAAAATCGGGAACACCTCATTCATCACCCCTAGTTAGCCTTAAACGGGCCGCTACCTTGATAAAATTCATTATACAACACAGTGTAAACGGGTCCGATGCTTTTTGTAAAAAGAGTAATGCCTCCCTGGCATGTTCCAGTTTTGCTTGTTTTAAAAATTTTACAAGAAATCTGCGCCTGAGCATTATAAAAAAAGGACAGAGTAAAACAAAGTGAAGGGAATCCTGCGGAGACCTATTGTCGCAGCCGCAGGATCCCTTCTGTTCAATTGATGTTGCAAACCCTGCGGGTGATGCCAGTATAAATGGGAGTAAGTTCAATCTAAAACGGCACATCAAAAATCTGTCCTGAGCATTGTGCATAAGGTACAAATATGGCTCCATACCCTCAACGCTCTTCACCAGGTTATGGGCCCTCACTGTCTTTTTAATCCCTTCAGCCTCAGCTCTGCGTTGACATTTCAACTCTAGAAAGATTTTCTTTACTAGCATCTTATGCTGGGCTACAATTGTTGCAGGGTTAGTGAAGAGATTCCCTAAGCCTAGTTCCTCTAGAGTGTTCCTTACGTAAGTGACACTTGACATGTGTGTTCTGTGGCTACAGGACACACTCCTTCCTTGCACTCCTTTTACTTTTCATACAAATTTACTCCAAACATGTAGGTAACAATTCGTAGAATTTATTCAAACATCATTCTGTAGCGAGTTTTTCATTCATCTGAATTATATTTCATTCATAATGGTTTGCATGATCATATATCATCCCAATGCATTTCAAGCATAACGCTCTTCTTCAGGGGATTTGTTAATCTGAAATTATAATACATAAAGTAAGTACTGGGGTCTATTCTTACCCATATGTTATGACACAACATTTTGGTGCATTTCACCTGGATTGTACAATGTCTCAGTGAATCGTGACTTCGTGCGCTGTTCTGCACCTTATAACCCGTAGTCACCTAATTGTTTGTATCGCATCCATTTAAATTATTACCGAATGCTTCTGCCCTTATATAACTTTAAACCCACTGGTTCTTGTGATCGGAGAACATGTGCAAACATTGCACCTTACAACCCGTAATCGCGTTATATTTACTCACACGCCTTCATTATTTTTCTTTGCTATTCACGCGCTGTAATTCGAAAAAACAACAAACTGTCAATTTCTCCGTGTCTTTACACAAATGCATTACGCATTGAGGAGTTCTATGTTCTAAGGCTCCGCTCTTACCCGATATGTCTGGCTGCTCCTCTCCCCTCGCTACTCTGGCGTGCGTCGCTCTAGCTCTACCTCCGTGTGCAACTCTATATCCTAGTTCCGATCACGTGACCGTGTCTGCGTCCGTGTTTACAATAAAGTAACCTCAATCTCGGGCGTGTTCTACAAAAGTTTATGGACACCATGTGACCTATGTGAGGGCTTTTAAGGTGATTCCTACTATAATCATGATACATTGCTTGAATTGCGATGTACACATACATTGTATGACAATCAAAATTAGCATTTCAAAAATATTTATACATATCAAAAATATAGAAATTGTAAAGTCAGTTTATAGAAAGCAATTAAGATCCATCCTTTCATTAGGACCTTTAGGCTGTGTGGTACACAAAAAGTTAATCCAGAAGACTTCTCTCTTTAGCAACTGGTTATTATTGTCTCTTCCCGGGGTGATTTTCACTGTCTCCAATATACAAAATTTCAATTGACTCACGTTGTGATTGGCTTGGTTGAAATGGGTAGCTACTGTGGATTTCAGGTTTTTCAAACGTATATTGCTTTTGTGCTCTATTATACGAGTCTTTATTTTCCTTTGCATTTTTCCCACATAGGATAATCCACACGGGCACCGTAATAAATATATAACATTCTCTGTGTTACATGTTCCAGATACTTTCAAATGTATAGGAGTGCCTTTAGTCGGATGGTTAATGATGTTTCCCTTGATAATAGCTGAACAATTTCCACAGTTGTGACAAGGTAACGTTCCATTGTATTTCGTGGATTCTTGCTTTTTGGGTTGGTTTAGTAACTCTTTAAGATTCTTAGTTCTTTCATATGCGAAGATTGGAGGTTCGGAAAAAATTCCTTTGAAGTCTTCTTCTAGTGCTAGTAATGGCCAATGATTACGAATGATCTTTTTTATCTTATTACTTTTCGTGGAAAATTTTGACACAAATACACATCTTTTTTCATCAGGTTTAGTTACAGATCTTAGTAAGTGTTGGCGCTGTAGTTTGTCTGCTCGATTAGCTGCTGATTCCAGAATGGGATCAGGATATCCCCTCTTTTTGAACTTCTGTAATGTCTCCTGCTTGTGTTTTAGGTATAGTTTGTTCGTGGATGCTATCCGTTTTATTCTTAAGATTTGTGAAAATGGCAAATGGTGTTTGAGTGAAGGCTGGTGGAAGCTGTTGTAATGTAACAAGTTATTTCTGTCCGTATTTTTAGTATACACGCTTGTTCTGATTTCACCATCTATATTGGTCAACAACACGTCCAGGAATGCCAATTCTTTGTTGCTCATGATGCTTGTAAACTGTATTCTTGCCTCTATTGCATTCAATTTGTCTATGGCTTCCTTCAATGTAGTTTCAGTGCCTTTCCAGAGAACAAAGATATCGTCAATGTATCTTTTATATACAATTATGTTCTTCTTCCATGTTTCATTCTCCAGTATGTGTTGTTCCTCAAATTTGTGCATAAAGATATTCGCGTAGGTCGGCGCGGCACAATTGCCCATGGAAGTTCCAGAAGCTTGTATATAGAATTTGGCTTCCCATTTAAAGTAGCTGTGAAACAGCGTAAAGTGTAACAACTCCATTATAAATATTTTGAGATCTTCTGTTTTGTCTTCCTGTATTAACAAACTTTCAACTGCGGCTATGCCTTGGTCATGAGGGATTGAAGTATATAAGGACTTTACGTCTATACTTGCCATGATCATCTCTTTGGTGAAATTGCCCTTATGTTCTTCCAAAATATTTAAAAAATGTGTTGTGTCTTTCAAATAGGTACTTGTATTTTGAACAATGTTCTGCAAATGTTTTTCGATATACTTTCCAATGGGTTCATGTATCGACCCAATAGTAGATACTATGGGTCTCAGAGGAGGGTGGTGTAAATCCTTATGAACTTTCGGAGTCATATATATATAGGGAACCGTAGGATTGTCTGTGACAAGATACTCCTTTTCTTTTTGACCGATAGTTCCTTTGCTGATTGCATTCTCAATTATGTTGTTCAAGATCTTCATAAATTCTTTGGTTGGGTCCATAGTCATGATAGTATATGTGTTTGAGTCTTGGACGTGCTCCTCAACTTTAGACAGGTAATAGCTGGTATCCATAACAACGAGCGCTCCGCCCTTATCTGCTTGTCTAATGGTGATTTGAGAATTATTCGCTAATTTCTGTAAGATGTTTCTTTCTCGGATAGTCATGTTGGAATGTTTTGTCTTAGGTTGTTTGAATGTTTCTTCAATTTCTGCAACGATTACTTTTTCAAATGCATCTAATACTTTATGGCTCACCGGAGCCATGTATTTGCTTTTACTTCTTAAACCTAACAGTGTGTTCTCTTTAGTCGGGTTGGTAGCAGGTTCAATGACATTGTCAAAAAAATGCCTCAGTCTCAAAGATCTTAGGAATTTATATAAGCTGACTTTGGTTTCCAAAAAGTTTGAGTGGTACGTAGGGACGTAAGATGATCCTTTTTGTAATGTAGTAACTTCTTGTTCTGTTAATGGTTGGCTGGATATGTTTATAACTAAATTTTCAGAACTTGACTCCTGGTGTTCTGAGCTACCGTTTTTCGTTCTACTTGTTTTTTTGCTCCTCCTGGTTCTGTTTGTGGTTCTTGGCCCGCTTCTAAAAAATCTTTTCGTTGAGCTTGACCTAATGTGCTTGTGCTTGCTTGTGTCTCAACGTTTAGGTTGGTTGATTCTGTTGATGGACCTGGTCTAGGTCTTCTCTCATATGTAAATCGTTTTTGTTGAGAATCATCCGATGATGTGTCATCAGTTGACACGTTTGGTTTTTGTTGTCGTCTTTTTGCATAAATATCCGCCCAGGAATAAACCTCTCCTAGTCGATAGTCTGTGGTGTCTCTCTTGAACTTCCTTAATTTTCTATCATTGATTTCTTTTGTGTACTCATCCAATTTTTTATTGGTTTCATCTAAAAAAAATTCCCATTCCTCTTTGGTTGAAGTTTTGACTAATTCATCCCTAACTTGGTTGATTTCTTTAGTTAGATCTTCTATTAATTTTGCCAATTCTTCAATTATAAGTAATATTAAATCTAATGAACATTTATTGAGAATTGCTTGCCAACGTTCAGTGAATCTTGCATTGTTTTTGCATAACGTTGATTTGAGGGCAATCCTTAAGCCACGTGGAATGCGTTGCGCTTTATGGTATTTAATGAGAGTACTTGCGTGTAATTTTTGATTTACAATCCTTTTTGATATGTATAGTAGTTGTTTTAGGGTAGATTCTTTCGATGCAATACTTGGTATTATTTCCTCAGTTTCCCCTATAAGAGAGTAAATACGACTAGTGTCCTCCTCTGAAAACACTAGAGTCTCTGCTCGATGTTCTGTTGTATGTGCAATCTCTGCAAATTGCATATTGGTCGAAGTCTTTAAGTATGTTTCCGTATCGGTGCTAATACCCTGTAGCTCAGTTTGCAATGATAGATAACAAGGTTTGGTATTGCACTCAACTATTCAATAGTTTTTATGTGTTATTCAAGTTATGTAATTGTCGTTGGTGCATAGGTCGGTACCCTACTGAGCAATTAGGGTGTTTATACAACACCTGACATGTGTGTTCTGTGGCTACAGGACACACTCCTTCCTTGCACTCCTTTTACTTTTCATACAAATTTACTCCAAACATGTAGGTAACAATTCGTAGAATTTATTCAAACATCATTCTGTAGCGAGTTTTTCATTCATCTGAATTATATTTCATTCATAATGGTTTGCATGATCATATATCACCCCAATGCATTTCAAGCATAACGCTCTTCTTCAGGGGATTTGTTAATCTGAAATTATAATACATAAAGTTATTACTGGGGTCTATTCTTACCCATATGTTATGACACAACATTTTGGTGCATTTCACCTGGATTGTACAATGTCTCAGTGAATCGTGACTTCGTGCGCTGTTCTGCACCTTATAACCCGTAGTCACCTAATTGTTTGTATCGCATCCATTTAAATTATTACCGCATGCTTCTGCCCTTTTATAACTTTAAACCCACTGGCATTCCACGTGGCTTAAGGATTGCCCTCAAATCAACGTTATGCAAAAACAATGCAAGATTCACTGAACGTTGGCAAGCAATTCTCAATAAATGTTCATTAGATTTAATATTACTTATAGTTGAAGAATTGGCAAAATTAATAGAAGATCTAACTAAAGAAATCAACCAAGTTAGGGATGAATTAGTCAAAACTTCAACCAAAGAGGAATGGGAATTTTTTTTAGATGAAACCAATAAAAAATTGGATGAGTACACAAAAGAAATCAATGATAGAAAATTAAGGAAGTTCAAGAGAGACACCACAGACTATCGACTAGGAGAGGTTTATTCCTGGGCGGATATTTATGCAAAAAGACGACAACAAAAACCAAACGTGTCAACTGATGACACATCATCGGATGATTCTCAACAAAAACGATTTACATATGAGAGAAGACCTAGACCAGGTCCATCAACAGAATCAACCAACCTAAACGTTGAGACACAAGCAAGCACAAGCACATTAGGTCAAGCTCAACGAAAAGATTTTTTAGAAGCGGGCCAAGAACCACAAACAGAACCAGGAGGAGCAAAAAAACAAGTAGAACGAAAAACGGTAGCTCAGAACACCAGGAGTCAAGTTCTGAAAATTTAGTTATAAACATATCCAGCCAACCATTAACAGAACAAGAAGTTACTACATTACAAAAAGGATCATCTTACGTCCCTACGTACCACTCAAACTTTTTGGAAACCAAAGTCAGCTTATATAAATTCCTAAGATCTTTGAGACTGAGGCATTTTTTTGACAATGTCATTGAACCTGCTACCAACCCGACTAAAGAGAACACACTGTTAGGTTTAAGAAGTAAAAGCAAATACATGGCTCCGGTGAGCCATAAAGTATTAGATGCATTTGAAAAAGTAATCGTTGCAGAAATTGAAGAAACATTCAAACAACCTAAGACAAAACATTCCAACATGACTATCCGAGAAAGAAACATCTTACAGAAATTAGCGAATAATTCTCAAATCACCATTAGACAAGCAGATAAGGGCGGAGCGCTCGTTGTTATGGATACCAGCTATTACCTGTCTAAAGTTGAGGAGCACGTCCAAGACTCAAACACATATACTATCATGACTATGGACCCAACCAAAGAATTTATGAAGATCTTGAACAACATAATTGAGAATGCAATCAGCAAAGGAACTATCGGTCAAAAAGAAAAGGAGTATCTTGTCACAGACAATCCTACGGTTCCCTATATATATATGACTCCGAAAGTTCATAAGGATTTACACCACCCTCCTCTGAGACCCATAGTATCTACTATTGGGTCGATACATGAACCCATTGGAAAGTATATCGATAAACATTTGCAGAACATTGTTCAAAATACAAGTACCTATTTGAAAGACACAACACATTTTTTAAATATTTTGGAAGAACATAAGGGCAATTTCACCAAAGAGATGATCATGGCAAGTATAGACGTAAAGTCCTTATATACTTCAATCCCTCATGACCAAGGCATAGCCGCAGTTGAAAGTTTGTTAATACAGGAAGACAAAACAGAAGATCTCAAAATATTTATAATGGAGTTGTTACACTTTACGCTGTTTCACAGCTACTTTAAATGGGAAGCCAAATTCTATATACAAGCTTCTGGAACTTCCATGGGCAATTGTGCCGCGCCGACCTACGCGAATATCTTTATGCACAAATTTGAGGAACAACACATACTGGAGAATGAAACATGGAAGAAGAACATAATTGTATATAAAAGATACATTGACGATATCTTTGTTCTTTGGAAAGGCACTGAAACTACATTGAAGGAAGCCATAGACAAATTGAATGCAATAGAGGCAAGAATACAGTTTACAAGCATCATGAGCAACAAAGAATTGGCATTCCTGGACGTGTTGTTGACCAATATAGATGGTGAAATCGGAACAAGCGTGTATACTAAAAATACGGACAGAAATAACTTGTTACATTACAACAGCTTCCACCAGCCTTCACTCAAACACCATTTGCCATTTTCACAAATCTTAAGAATAAAACGGATAGCATCCACGAACGAACTATACCTAAAACACAAGCAGGAGACATTACAGAAGTTCAAAAAGAGGGGATATCCTGATCCCATTCTGGAATCAGCAGCTAATCGAGCAGACAAACTACAGCGCCAACACTTACTAAGATCTGTAACTAAACCTGATGAAAAAAGATGTGTATTTGTGTCAAAATTTTCCACGAAAAGTAATAAGATAAAAAAGATCATTCGTAATCATTGGCCATTACTAGCACTAGAAGAAGACTTCAAAGGAATTTTTTCCGAACCTCCAATCTTCGCATATGAAAGAACTAAGAATCTTAAAGAGTTACTAAACCAACCCAAAAAGCAAGAATCCACGAAATACAATGGAACGTTACCTTGTCACAACTGTGGAAATTGTTCAGCTATTATCAAGGGAAACATCATTAACCATCCGACTAAAGGCACTCCTATACATTTGAAAGTATCTGGAACATGTAACACAGAGAATGTTATATATTTATTACGGTGCCCGTGTGGATTATCCTATGTGGGAAAAACGCAAAGGAAAATAAAGACTCGTATAATAGAGCACAAAAGCAATATACGTTTGAAAAACCTGAAATCCACAGTAGCTACCCATTTCAACCAAGCCAATCACAACGTGAGTCAATTGAAATTTTGTATATTGGAGACAGTGAAAATCACCCCGGGAAGAGACAATATTAACCAGTTGCTAAAGAGAGAAGTCTTCTGGATTAACTTTTTGTGTACCACACAGCCTAAAGGTCTTAATGAAAGGATGGATCTTAATTGCTTTCTATAAACTGACTTTACAATTTCTATATTTTTGATATGTATAAATATTTTTGAAATGCTAATTTTGATTGTCATACAATGTATGTGTACATCGCAATTCAAGCAATGTATCATGATTATAGTAGGAATCACCTTAAAAGCCCTCACATAGGTCACATGGTGTCCAAAAACTTTTGTAGAACACGCCCGAGATTGAGGTTACTTTATTGTAAACACGGACGCAGACACGGTCACGTGATCGGAACTAGGATATAGAGTTGCACACGGAGGTAGAGCTAGAGCGACGCACGCCAGAGTAGCGAGGGGAGAGGAGCAGCCAGACATATCGGGTAAGAGCGGAGCCTTAGAACATAGAACTCCTCAATGCGTAATGCATTTGTGTAAAGACACGGAGAAATTGACAGTTTGTTGTTTTTTCGAATTACAGCGCGTGAATAGCAAAGAAAAATAATGAAGGCGTGTGAGTAAATATAACGCGATTACGGGTTGTAAGGTGCAATGTTTGCACATGTTCTCCGATCACAAGAACCAGTGGGTTTAAAGTTATATAAGGGCAGAAGCATGCGGTAATAATTTAAATGGATGCGATACAAACAATTAGGTGACTACGGGTTATAAGGTGCAGAACAGCGCACGAAGTCACGATTCACTGAGACATTGTACAATCCAGGTGAAATGCACCAAAATGTTGTGTCATAACATATGGGTAAGAATAGACCCCAGTACTTACTTTATGTATTATAATTTCAGATTAACAAATCCCCTGAAGAAGAGCGTTATGCTTGAAATGCATTGGGATGATATATGATCATGCAAACCATTATGAATGAAATATAATTCAGATGAATGAAAAACTCGCTACAGAATGATGTTTGAATAAATTCTACGAATTGTTACCTACATGTTTGGAGTAAATTTGTATGAAAAGTAAAAGGAGTGCAAGGAAGGAGTGTGTCCTGTAGCCACAGAACACACATGTCAAGTGTTGTATAAACACCCTAATTGCTCAGTAGGGTACCGACCTATGCACCAACGACAATTACATAACTTGAATAACACATAAAAACTATTGAATAGTTGAGTGCAATACCAAACCTTGTTATCTATCTTTACGTAAGTGAGCCAGGGAATTCGCATACATTTGTCCCTCTCTAAACAATCCGATAAAATTTCTCTACTTAGAGACGCATCGGGATTGACCCAGATTTTTAACCAGGCCATTATTGGCCTTAGTTTTACCAAATCATCTATGTGTGGCCTCCCTAATTCACTATGTACTATGAGGCCAGCAGTACTTGGGGGTACTCTCAGGATGGATTTTAGGTATTTGTTTTCCTCCCTTTGGATTCTTGTGGTGTTAACAAATCCCCATACTTCTGCCCCATAGATGACTTTAGAACATGATACGGCGCTATACAAGTTCATCACCTGTTCCGGGCTCCATCTACCTAACCTCCTGCCGTAACTTGCTATTGCCCCGTTAGAGGCGACCATTTTACAGCAACGCTCCTCCACCAGGGAATTAAACTGTAGGGCGCCGTCGAAGGTTACACCTAGGTAAGGAAACGTTTTGGCCTCTTCTACTATGTGACTTCCTATTGTGTAGGTAAATTTTGAGGGAGTTTTTTTACCAGCCAGGAGCACATAGGATTTGCCCAGGTTAACAGAAAGATCTAGGTCACCCATGAACTTAACAAATCCGTCAATTAAGATTTGTAAGCTCCTGGGTGTGCGTGCAATCAGGACCGCGTCATCTGCATAAAGCAGAACAGGAATATGACGCGACCCCACCCTTGGGCAATCTGTCTTTAAACCTAGCAGATACTGCTCCAGATTATTAATGTAAAGGGAAAACAGAAAAGGGGCAAGAATACAGCCTTGCCGGACTCCACTCATACAGGGAAAAGAATCAGTCAGCCCCCCCTCCCTGTTAAAACGCACCCTAGCCGTGGTGTCACTGTGCAGTTCCCTGAGTATGTTGATTAAGCCACTCTCTATCCCCATGTGGGACAGCATGTCCCACAGTTTCTCCCTGTTGACGTGATCAAATGCCGCTGCCAGGTCCATGAATCCCATATAAATCGATTCATCACTGGCCCTGGTATATTCGGCAGTCAGCATATAAAGGTTCAGGCATTGATCACTGGTAGACCTTCCTGTCCTAAATCCATATTGAGTGTCCGAGAAGATGTTATTTTCTTCGGTCCACTCGGACAGTCTATTGAGGATTGCCCTACCCAAAAGTTTAGCTGATACGTCAATCAGGGATATAGGACGGTAGCACTTAGGGTCATCCCTTTTGCCCTTCTTGAAAATCGGCACAATTATAGCTTTGGACCAGGACGGTGGTAAACCACAGGTGATAGCAGTGTTTATAACCCTGGTCATTAAAGGGGCCCAAAGTTCTATACTGTTCAGAAACAGGTCGGGGGGATTCCGTCAGGGCCAGGGGCTTTGTTTCTGGTCAGACCCTCTATCCCAGCAGTAATCTCCTTGATAGTAAATACAACCAGTGAGGCCTGAGTTGGAGTTTCAGGGGGCTTTGCGGGGGTGCCTGACTCATGATTATACAGACCCCTGAAGTGAGTAACCCACTGTTCTGGAAGGATATTAGACCCTATCTCCGGGGTGTCGTTTTCCTGGAAAGTGGGTTTATTGATGATTCTCCAAAAACCCGCTAAATCCTTCCTTTCCCCTGCTTCTCTTAAGTCTGCCCACGCTTCTCCCTGCAGAGCGAGTTTCCTCCTCTTGGTCTCTTTCTTATATTTCTCCTTACACACCTTAATTTTTTGGGGGTCTCTTGGTTTGAGTTTAAGGCTGCTCTTGAGCTCCCTCAATGCTTTTGAGCAGTCTTTATCAAACCATCGAGGGTTGCCATGGTTCTTTGTGGGCGCACTAGTTTTTAACAAGCCATCAACTAGATTAGCAATCTGACCGAATGCTTCCAGTAGCCTTGGTCCGTGGACTTCTGTGTCTAAACAGTCGTTAATAGCAGATTTGCCAGCGTCCACCAGGTCCTTGTAAAACTTTTCCCCATCTATTTTGGCCCACTTTAATCTCCTGCCTTGATCTGTTACCCTCTCCGCAATTGTGCAGTGGTCTCTACTTTTTGAGCCCACCCTATATCTCATCACCAGTACAAGTGGATTATGGTCGCTGAAACTGCTCCACTCTATCCCTGCGCTAATTATCTTATTTTGCAGGGATCTTGAGACCAAAATATAATCTATAATGGATGAGCATCCTCTGCCCTTAAATGTGGGTGGCAGTGTACCATCCTTCTGTGTGCCCATCATATTAATAGTGTGCTCGAGGTCATACTTGAGCCGGAGCGTACTAAAAGCTATCCCCGTTGGCGTATGGGTGAAATGCGGCCCCTTCTCCATAGGGCATTGGGACCAATCTGTGTTTGTTGGGACCAATGCAGGGCAAAGGTGGCAGTTAAAATCTCCCATTACCAACAGCGCATTTGACTGCCCCTTTTTCTGGACTGTTATTTCCTGTCCTAACCTATAGTCTAATTCAGCTGCACATGAGGTGTGGTCTCCCACAGTCTCGTTGTTATAGATATTAAAAACAGTGAATCTTAGCCCCTTCCCAGTGAGCCGAACTGCTTGTATCTCTTGGGAGTTCCAATCTGGAGAAGACCAACTACCTGGGAGGTCTAAGTCTACATAAATAGATAGGCTTCCCATGGCTCTCCCTGATCGAGATTTTTTCGCGGGTACAAAGAAACACTTATACCCCTGTAAGTGAAAATTGTTCTCCTGGGCCCATGTCTCCTGCAGGCTGATTACATGAAATTTTCTAATGTAATCAAGCCACTCTTTATTGCTAAATTTGGCTGCCAATCCTGCTGTATTCCAAGAAATCATTCTCAGTTCCTCACCACTCTGCTCTGTTCCCCCTTGAGACCTAATTTGTGTCTCTATTTCTGACCCTTGTATGTCCGGCCCGTGTCCCCCTCCTGTGCTTTCAATATCTGTAACCCTAGATCCATCCAACACAGACTTCCCAACCCCGCTAATTAACGTCTGCTGTACCAAGGGACTCTGCAGCTCCAACTCATCTGCCAAGGCCCCTTGTTCCCCGACTCCCAAGGAAACCATGTCCGTTTGTCAATCAACCCCCTCAAGGCCGTCCAGACAATTAAACCGGTTGAAAGTATGAAAGGATGGTTCTGGGTGGCTGAATAGTGGCCTGGGGTTAAATTCATGATGTCTTCCCCTCCGACCAGCCCTCGACCAGTTATCACTAGTATGAGGCGGGTGTACAGGGGCAGGGATGGGAGGAAAAAAGAAAGACACGTGAAGGGTTTGAATGGTTGATTCCCGTGATCTATTCCGTCCTTGACATATCTGTGTGAGACAGTTCCAGCATCCCTACAGCTCACCAATATACAGTCCCCTATTATGGATTTGTGCGTTCTCCCCACCCAGGGCACCCTTCTAACCATTATGATTTCATTATTTAGATATACCGGGAGGGGTCTATTCACATTTAGCCACTTAATTACCCTGCTTTTTAAAGAGCAACAATCCTCGACTTCCCCCGCCTCAAGTAAAGGAACACCCGCCATGACTACCATGTAATCGTTTGCCTCTGGGGGTAAATTAGGCCTACGTGGCCTGGGGGGAGGCTTCATCAGGGGTGCTGGAGCAACCCTGTCTGCAGATTGTGTTAGAGGGACAGGGTCTACGGGGGGGCGACCTATTGGGATTGGATGACTTAGTTGGTACAGAATTGGTCCTTAGGGGTTGTGAGGGGGCCTCGGCATTCACAGCCAGTGGGGGTGCTGAGCTCCCTCCGCTAGTTGAGAGCTGCTGGGGGACCATAGGGGTGGGAGTGGACTCCGAAGATCTTCCCTGAGGGCCAGCCGCAGTTTTCATGCTACTTATTGTAGCCTCCAGAATCGTGAGTCTAATCTCAACCTTTTTGATGCTCTCGCTAATTGGTAGGAGTAACGACCTAAGCAGGAATTCCAGGTTGCCTAGCGGGACAACAGAAAGGGGGACATTAGCAATATTAATTCCTGTGTCATTTATTATGGCGGGAGCAGTAACAGTCTGTGCAGTGGGTTTAGGGTTTTCTTCCTCCGCTAAACTCTCAGTTGGTGGGGGGAGTTTGGATGTCCTCCCAAACTCAGAGTGAGGGATTTTTGATTTGTTTTTACCCTGGGCACCCCTCGACTTCCTTCTACGTTTATTTTGGGGGGGGCCCATGTGCTCCTTGTACAACGGCTGGCTTAAGTTTGGCTTTCCTAGCTTTCGGGGCTGGGGGGGATTGGGAAATTAAGTCAATGGTCACCCTGCTTGGGCCTGGGCTGATGGTTGTGGATTGACTCGTGGATGGGACTGGTGGGGTATTGGTGCAATCCCTCAGCAAAAGAGGGACATCGTCTGTAGTGGTCAGCTCTTCACTGAGTGAGGTAGGATTATCACCAAGGGGCCTATGTTTCAAATTATCTATGGAGGGTCTACGCTCTGCCCTGAGCCGATTTAAGGTACCCTCCTTATCCACATCTCCCATGGCCCGGGGAAAGTAATTATCTAGGGTCCTATTTTTGACCCCACCCTGCTTCATGGGGGTACCCTCCCTTACCGGAGAGGGCATATCTGCTTAGGTGTGGAAGTAATATATGAAATACTATGTCAAATGAGAAGACCAGAACTCAGGTGTCCGACGCAAGAGGGTGGGCCCAGCCCACCCTACTCCGGCCTATGACGGCCACAGACGGCCCGCCCTTTGCCCGGGCTTCGCCCCGGGCGCTCCCGCGCGCTCCCGCGCAGCGGTAACGGTGTTAGAATTATAGAGGGAGTAACTCTTTGGGGGCGGGGCTGCAGGGAGAGCGGGCCAGGTGTAGAGTGTTGGCCGGGCAGGGACTCCTGGTAGTTGGAGTCCCTGCAGTCGCTCGCAGCCCTGCAGCTCTTCCCCGTTTATCAGCAAACACCAAATGCTGAGCTCCGTCCAGCCCAGCTCACCTCCCCCACGAAGCAGGACCCGCGCAGCGGATCCTGCGAGGAGTGGGTTTGAAAACAACAGCAAGCAAGGTCTCAGGGCGGGGGCCCGATGGGCAGCGCAGTCCTCGCTGACAGGTACGGTGATCCAAAGTTAATAGGGTGTCCCACCGACACACAGACCAGCCAGGGTTTTCAAGGTCCGTTCGTTGGGGGCGGGGCTGCAGGGAGAGCGGGCCAGGTGTAGAGTGTTGGCCGGGCAGGGACTCCTGGTAGTTGGAGTCCCTGCAGTTGCTCGCAGCCCTGCAGCTCTTCCCCGTTTATCAGCAAACACCAAATGCTGATCTCCGTCCAGCCCAGCTCACCTCCCCCACGAAGCGGGACCCGCGCAGCGGGTCCTGCGAGGAGTGGGTTTGAAAACAACAGCAAGCAAGGTCTCAGGGCGGGGGTCCGATGGGCAGCGCAGTCCTCGCTGACAGGTACGGTGATCCAAAGTAAATAGGGTGTCCCACCGACACACAGACCAGCCAGGGTTTTCAAGGTCCGTTCGTTGGGGGCGGGGCTGCAGGGAGAGCGGGCCAGGTGTAGAGTGTTGGCCGGGCAGGGACTCCTGGTAGTTGGAGTCCCTGCAGTCGCTCGCAGCCCTGCAGCTCTTCCCCGTTTATCAGCAAACACCAAATGCTGAGCTCCGTCCAGCCCAGCTCACCTCCCCCACGAAGCGGGACCCGCGCAGCGGGTCCTGCGAGGAGTGGGTTTGAAAACAACAGCAAGCAAGGTCTCAGGGCGGGGGTCCGATGGGCAGCGCAGTCCTCGCTGACCGGTACGGTGATCCAAAGTTAATAGGATGTCCCACTCAAGTCAAATGATATATTTTTCTTCCTTCACACTAGATAGTTTTCTAGACTTCCAGTGCAGATACTGCAAAAAAAATGATGCTCCACAAGTTGAAAGTTATCAAAAATGCAATAATTCATTGTATATTTTTTCTTTCCTAAAAATTGACGAACAATAGTTACAGACAGCATTTTAAGCATTGAGAGCCAGATGTAGGTGGCAAAATAGTGAGCGCTAACGCTGAAATCCGCAAAATTTCAGCATTTGCGATCGCTGTTTGGCTGCGAGCAATGCAAGTGAGTTTAAATCTACTAGCAAAATAAGGACATGCAAAATTACAATTTCTTATTTTGCTCTTGCATTTAAGGAATCGCAAATTGCAATTCCTTAAATGCAATGTAAGTAGCACAAAAGAAAGTGCACTTTGGCCTTAAGGAATCGCTAAATACCACCGACTTCAAGTTGGTGGCAATTAGCGATTTCCTTTAAAAAAGCCATATTTTGCTTTTTTTTAAAGTGCCATGTGACACACATTCCTGCCCTTAGGGCATTTATGTGTGCCACATGTGCATTTCTGGGGTGCAACAGGGTTTCCTTTTGACACCCTGGCACCCTTGAAATAGCTCCCGCTATTTGCGTTTCTTTAATAGCGAATTGCAAATAGTGAATATCGTCCCTTTCATTCCTAGGAATGAATGGGTAGGTAATCCTTATTAGCGAATCTCAATTTGCGATTCGTTTTTAAGGAATATTAAGGAATCGCTAATATTTTAGCGATTCCTGCCTACATTCAATTTTGCGAGTCTTTAATAGCGAATCGGTAACATTTGCTGTTAAGGATTCGCAAATTTGATTTTAACTACATCTGGCTCTGCGTTGTTTAACAGCCATTCTAATGCTTGACACCGACGTTCTAAACCTTAGCATGGCCTTTCTCCAGGATCTCGTAGAATTGCAGCAGTACTTTTCAAACCCTTCAGTTTCCCTTTCGGTTAACTGATAAGACTTAGGGCCATATTTATGACCAAGTTTGCGGCGCTCTTGTGCCACGCAATGTGGTGCAAGAGTAATGCAAACCTTAAGTCACATTTCTGAAGCCACGCAAACCACTTTGCGTGGCTTTGATTGACTCTAAAAATATAGAGAAACTCAATGCAGCGCAAATTGTTGTGTTGCATTACTCTGCCCTGCGTAGGTGTTCTATTGATATTGCAAGGGTGTTCCTATGCAACTCCCATGATTTTTGATGCACTCCCAGATTTACAAGATCTTGTAAACCTGGGAATCAGAGGCAGTTCCTTCCTTAGGGCGTGGGGGTGTTGTCCCTTCAACAGTGATGTCACTGACCATGTCATGAAGGATGTAATATTTGACATCATCAGCAGTGGATTGCGGGCACGTGAGTTATACTTAGTACAACTAACTATAACAGAGGAATTTCAATGGTTTAGTGTGAGTAAAATGTCCAGCTAACTATAACACCCCTGAAACCTATGGTTTTTTTCAGTGAATTTATAAGGTTTTTTAAATGATAATTCCTAACTATAACCTGCCTGAAACTTATGGTTTTATCAGTGAATTTCAAAGGTTTTTAAAAAGATAATTCCTTTGTATAACCTAATAATTGTACGTATATTTAACACAATATATTTCGAGTTTTGTGAAAAATTGAATCTGAAATTAGTATATTTCCACATTTATTTTACTGATAAATATGCACTCATGGCTGAAAGACTGATCGTTTTCACTCATGTAAACACTCTTAGATGATAAACTATACACGACCTTCATATTAAATTGTGCAAGTTTTTCTTATACGAGGATATATATTGCTATTTAAGGCTGTGTACTAAAAGTCTTTTATTGTTTTTACCCTTTTACTTTAGAACTACAGACCTATTGTCCTACTACTCATCATTGACAGCATTTACAAACGCTCAAAAAATAACCCAATTTCCGTATTTATCCACACTTTAAAATAAATACAGAGAGGAAAATACTTTTCTGTTTGTATTTATCTGTAAAAATCAATAAAAACATAAATCAAGGAGCCCTACTTATAATTTAGGAATATTTTCAACTTAATTAGCAGTAATTAACATATAAGTGTGGTAAAAGTATGACACAGCACCTATAATACCTGACTTTCAAGAAGAGCATTCACACTTTGATTTCAAAGTCAATCAGCATCTTAGCCCACCACTGTAGGTAACACCTTCATAATCTTCCCAACGCCCCAAACGCCGGCACACCTTTCCGGGGGTAGCTTTACGCTTTACAAATTCTGGCATTTTTTAAATTAAAAAGCATAGTGATAACAAATATTAATACTTTCTTTTTTTTCTTCTATTGTAAACAAATTTTTTTTATATCTTCTAGTTAGATGTTTTTAATCATGAGAATGCAAAGGACACAGTTTACCGGGTAACACCTTTTTAAACTCTCCAACGTATGTAGATAATAAGGACCTTATACGTGTTACTATGGAAATCGAAACCTTTACAGCTTCACAGTTTGTAACTCTTCCCAACACGCGCACAAGTAAAACAGTTAAAACGTGAGCACGTTTAAACTGTAAAACGTGACAACTACATAGGCGGAGCTGAATCTTCCTTCCATAGACTACTAAACAACCAAAAACTATATAAACCACACCTATTGTGCGATTAGTTTAGTTTTCGCAAGTTTTTTCTGCGTCGCCAATCTCTGATGGAGGCTCCCTTTTCTAGCATCGGATTCTTGTTTTGCGTCAACAAGCATATTCCGGAGTTGTAAGTTGTTTCATTATGGCATAGTAGATAGTTATAATTTGTGGTTATTTGGCAATATTTAAACATGTATATCTAGAAAAAAGTGTTATTGCATGTTTTTCCCTTTTTCTATGTAACGTCAGCAGCTTGTTTTCAGAAACAGATGGATTACAACAAACATTGCTCCTTTTCTGGCTCCTTTCAGTTTATATATTGTGACTTTCTATATTATAATATTGACACTGTACTTCGCTTCAGAGGTGTTGGTGACCCGTTGGCGCAAACCCTAAACATTTACAATCAAATTCACCACCTTCCAGTTGTTAGTGTGTTTTCCCCTAGGGATTATATACTGTTAATATGTTTATTATAATATTAACATTTATGCTAATCTCAGTGCGGTTCATGACCCGTCGTCACAAAGAGTAAAGATATATAAGCAACCTAACCAGCTTCTGGTTTTTAGTCTGTTCCCCCCTTTTGATCATATACTGTGAATATATATATTATGATTTTCACAGTCAAGATCTCAGAGGAGTTTATGACCCGTCGCTACGAAGATCAAACTTTTTGACCTCCAGGAGAAAAGAAGTTCAGAAAATAATTACTGCTCGAAAGTATTTCGTTGTGGATGTTCTGTTAAATAGATAACTTTATTTTCCTTTTCTTTTTACTGTAACAATGGTATCAATCGTTATATTGTAATAGATTGTCCTATTGTTACAGAAGAGGTTTTTTTTCGGCGCCATCTGTAATACAGCTTAGGAAACATTAGAACGTACTTGATCAGATATGTTTTTCAGGGAGCATATTTTACGAAATTGCAGAATAAATAATATAGCTTTCATACATACTTTGTTACTTTAAATATTTGATAACCCCTACATTTCTGAATGTTATTTTCTAATTTCTATTCTTCTCATTTGCGGTTCCTATTCACCTTCTCCCTAAAAAGAAAATATACGATCAGTTCTGTATATTATAATAGTACTATCCTATATATTCTTAAGTGAGTAAGTGATTTGTTAGCGGAACAGTGTGCGACCTCTAAGCACTACGACAGAGCGTTCCTGAATTCTACAGAATACAAATTTGAAAAATAATAATGCATACATTTCTATGTAATATGAAGTCACTTGTATTTAACTGTTTTTTACTTGTTCTCCTGACCTCAGATAATGTAGTGCGGGAGTGTTTGTTGTAGCACTTCTATTCTACTTTATCTAAAAGTAACTGATGCCCTCTTACATTATCAAGAATATGGGGCAACACTTTTACAAACTATAGCAGAAAAAAGGAGGGTATGGCCACGCTTAACTGATATTTTATGAAATTGCATTTTTAATTGTCACCCCTTTCATATATACAGCGCCAGTTTCTGAAGAAAGTTTATTAGTTTTTGCTAAATAAAAACTGTTACAAACCTAGACTGAAATGTTTTCTGCGCAACCACACCTCCCCATCAGAAAAGTAAACACCACATTATAAGTAAATAGTGCTCCTGGGAAGTATACCACCCGCAAACTTGATAAAAAAAACACCGCAAGACACTGACATTTTTCCGCCGTGATTTGTACACCACACGGCAATTATATAAATGGCCCTTAAAACATATAAAAACAATTTTTACCTTCATAATCCCTGTCCACCACCTTGTGACCACTGTACAGAGTTAATAGTGTTCCTAACCTCCCCTCTACTACTTTCTTTTCCCATACTCCTTTGGAAGTGCGTCACAAAATCACTGACAACAGTGAACCGTTCCCACCCAATAAGGAGCAAACTTGTGCTCGAAACACTTTAGCCAATAAAATGTCCATGTTGTTCTGCAGAGGAGGAAGGCATGACTGCCAAAACTTCTACTTTTAATGCTTCATAGCCAATGAACATTAAGCTTCGTAAGGTCCAGCTTGGAACACGTTACCCAATGAATTGTCCCTAATACTCTGCGAACAGGGAAGGAATCGCTGACAACACTTCTACTTTCAACAGTTTACAGCCAATCAAATTAAGCTTGGGAAAGTCCTTTTTGGAGCACGTCAGTAAATCAGATGTCCCTCCTACTCCGCAGAGCGGAAGTGAATGGCTGGCAACACTTCTACTTTCAATAGTTCGCAACCAAGTAACATAAAGCTCAGGAAAGTCCTCCTTACAACATGTAAGCGAATTAGATGTCCTTGCTACTCTCTGTAGCAGAAGCAATAGTTTGCACCCAATGAACATTAAGCTTGTTGTTGGAACACGTTAGCCAATTAAAAGTAAATTTGTTCCACGCACACATACAGAACACGCCGTCCTACATATTAATACATTTCCTGTAACAAAGTGACTCTATCCGTAACAAAAGTGAACACTGCCTAATTAATAAACATTATTCCACATTATATTAAAGAAAAGCCGCAATAAGCCGATTTGTTGTTTTCCCGATATAATTTACACAGCCTACTGCACCCCCCTCCCAACATGAGTGAAGCCCCGGGACTGTGGGGGCCCCAGCGAGCCCCCGCTATTATTTTTATTATATTTCCACTGACTTCTTCTACGACTAACGGTTCCTATGGAAAACTTTTAAAACTCCAGCACAGTAACTGTTTCGATTAGCAACACAGTGTGGTGAACTTCTAACCTCTGTGCTCACTTAAGTGTTCCATGAACTGTTACTATGGTAACAGGCAGTAGGAAGTTTGGAGGTAGGGTTGAAAGGTACTGGCTGTACAGAAACCGTTATATTTACCCAGGATAAGACAGACCACTGTGTAGCAGATTTACAAGCCCCTTTAGCCACTTTCGCGTCACTTTTCCCATTTTAAAATGATGCAACAGTAACGCAATGAAAGTGTACATCTGCCCCTATGCACATTACGAGCAAAAGAAGTACACAACTCTTTCAATTCTTTATCGATCAAAATTAGATAGTGTTGCTTCATGATTCACAATGCACTTCAATAAATACTTCGTGCCTATTTAAATGGGAGACGAGATTGTCGACATTACAAAACTTAGTGGCATATTTACAAAGCCTGCCTGGAAATGGGTGAGTATATTACCTTCCTCTATCCAGGACCCCATTCTAGTGACTATGACCCTGCCAACTACTTTCTGAATTGTATCAATTAAACTTATTGGTCTGTAGTTGGCAGGGTCTTCCCTATCGCCTTTCTTAAATATAGTCACTACCTCAGCACCCTTCCATGACTCAGGGACAGAGTGTCCCTGGAGGATCATATTCATCAGGAGGTGCAATGAAGTCTCACCACAACTTGGGTGCATACCTTAATAGGTCGCCCGGAAGCCCATCTGGGCCTGCTGCCTTACCAGGGGATATATTAATTATGGCATCGTGTACTTCTCTTATAGAAAAGGGATCAACCTGGCTATGATTCTCTATTGCAAATGCGGTTGGTTCCGCCGTAAATTGCTCCGTGATTACTATATCACAATACAATTTAGCAAAGTGGATATACCACTGGCCCTCGGTTATATGGTTTGGTATAGGCTCTGCACCCCTTCTCTCTAGTTTGTTTATCAAGTTCCAGTACCTGGTTGAATCTTTCAGGCAGGCCGCTTGTTTGAGTTGCTGCCAGTGTTCCTCCTCCCACTCCTTTTTAGCCAGTTGGATGCTATTTTGATATTTCTTTCTGGCTACCCTCACTGCTATTGCATCATTACTCCTAATTGAGGACAATATGGCCTTTCTCTTTGCCCCACAATCGGCCATGTACCAGGGGATTCCCTTCTTGCGTACTTTGTTGTTTGAGGACCCTCTAGTCTCCCCCATGGTAAAGAAGGCACCAATCTTCTCTATTAGATTTTTGTAGGAGTCAAGTAAATTAAAACTTAGGGCAGTCGCCTGTGTGGGCGTAGAGGCCAAAAGGTCTCTAATTTCAATTTGTACAAGCTCCTTGATGCTATTCAGATTGTCCTCATGACACATAACTCTATTCCATTTGAGCTTGCGATTGCAATGCGAAGGGATTACTTCTTTAGCCATCATTAGTGGGCCACTTTCTCTTAGCGCCTCCCTCCCCCTTTAATTGTCATGCAGAGTGGATTGTGATCACTATCCTGCGTTTGTTTGACCTCCATATCCACCAGTCTCCCCCAGGATCTAGTATCCAACAGGATATAATCAATGCGAGACGGGCAACTAAGTCTGTTGAAGGTCATAGCCCCATTTGCATCAGAGCGGGTCCTCCCATTTAAAGCGCGCAAGTTATGTTCTAATGTTAGGGCATTTAGTTGTATAGCTCGTGGTGACCACCTTTTGATAGTTGCCAAATTTAGGGGGGGAATCGACTGCCTAGTGTCCTCTGCACTAGTACCCAACATGTCATCTTCAGCTAGGGGTTCATATGTGCAATTCATGTCGCCACCTACAATAACATTGGACAAAGGGGGAACACTTGCTAGTGCTCCATCGAGAACTGCTATCGTTGGAGAAAGTTGGCCCCCCGGGGTGCCCCTGGTGTATACGCAGAACAATTCCAGAGATAAATCAGCGTGGGGACCTTTAAGAGATGTGTGAGATATGCCTTTCACTCTGCCTCTCCTCTTATCACTAGGTCGCGGCTATGGCTTTAGAAGCCCATTAGTCGGCTCCCACCTCTTTACGTTTGCAAGCTAGTACGTTGCTGTGGGGTGCAGGTGTCCCTTTGCGAGACAGGGTGCGAACTGTTGATAAGTCACACTATTTGAGCATTGAAAAGTCATTTTTGATTGAGTTCGTCAGCTCGCATGTGTCCGAGGCAACTCTGAAAACATACCAGAGCTCTGTCTGTGAGAGATACACCTTTCATGCTGCTTCTCGCCACATCAGTAGGTAACGCCCCCTGTTCCCGAATGTATGACATTACAACGCATGCTTTTACATCGCATGCCTTTACAACGCGGTTTTTACATCGCATACCTTTACAACGCATAGCGCTTTGGGGTGCTGGATAGTGAATAGTTTAATTTACTATTCCAACTCCAGTCCCCGTGGACACTAGGGAAGGTGTTGGACAGTAAATTAAACTTATTCCCTATCCTAGAGCGCCCCCCAGTGCAATGCGTTGTAATGGTTTGCGTTGTAAAAGTTGCGTCGTAAAGGCACTGCGTGGTAAAAGTTGCGTTGTAAAGGATGTTTTCCATTTCCCATATCACCAGCATTGGGATATTTGGGATATTTGTAGAGCGCAGCGATTACGCACACCCCCAACAACCTTATTGGGCCCGCAAGTCTGCCTCTGCGAACTAGTGGTGGGCTTGCAGCTGTTCCGGTGGAACTTCTTGAGCTGCAGTTGTATCTATGAAGTCAAGACTGGAAATAAACTGCAGGTCTCTCTCTGCGAGATACCCTCTTCATGCTCCCTCTGCCCAACATCACCACTTGGCAGCTATGCCTTTAGAAGCCAGTGCGATGGCTAGCAGCTCTCTAGCTTTGCGAGCTACTATGCTGCTGTGCCTTTACCTCTGCAAGATACCACGCTGTAAAGCCATGGCGTGTCATCGATGGTCCATTTGTAAATCACAGCCTGCAAGACAAAATGAAAGATAAGATGGTGCGTCATGCGTCCAGGAAAGGAGAGAGAGAGAGAGAGAGGGAAAGAGTGAGAGAGAGAGGGAGAAGAAGAGAGAGTGATAGAGAGGAAGATAGAGAAAGAGGGAAAGATTGAGAGAGAGAATGAGTAGATACAAGAAGGAGAGGAAGAGTAACAGTATGAGAGAGAGGAACACAGAGAGAGAAAGAGTTAAAGAGAAGAAAAGAGAAAGCATGAGATACGAGGAAGAGAGAATCAGTGTGAGAGAGAGGAAGAGAGAGAGAAAGAGTGAGAGAGAGGAAGAGAGAGAGAAATAATGAGAGAGAAGAAGAGAAAGAGTGAGAGAGAGAGGAAGCCAGACAAAGAGAGAAAGAGTGAAACAGAGAAGAAGACAATGGGAGAAACAGTGTCAGAGACAGGAAGAGAGAGATAAAGAGAGAAACAGTGTGAGAGAGAGGAAAAGAGAGGGATAAAGAGTGAGAGAGAGGAGGAAAGAAAGAAAGAATGAGACAGAGAAAAAGAGAAAGTGTAAGAGAGAAAGGAACAGATGGAGAGGGAGTGTTGAGACTGGAAAATTCTTTGCAGCTCACCTTTGTGCCTCCGCTTTGTCTCCAACCACGTGCCGGGTACAGAACTCAAGTTTAGTCATCTGAAAGATAAAGAGAGAAAGAGTGAAAAAGAGAAAGAGTAAGATACAAGGAAGAGAGAAAGAGAAACAGTGTGAGAGAGAGGAAGAGTGACAGAGAAAGAGTGAGAGGGAGGAAGAGAGAGGGAAAGAGTGAGAGAGGAAGAGGGAGAGAAAGAGTGATAGAGAGGAAGAGAGAGAGAGAAAGAGTGAGAGAGGAAGAGAGAAAAAGTGAGGGAGAGAAAGGAAGAGATGGAGAGGGAGTGTTGAGACCGGACAAAATCTTTGCAGCTCACCTTTGTGCCACTGGTATGTCTCCAACCACATGACGGGAGATAGTGCAGCCATCAAGTTTAGTGAGCTGAAAAATAGTGTAGAATTAGTAATTGTAGAGTACATACAACTGCACATGCGTAATTCTATTTTTCGGTAATGCGCAATAAGGGTGGTGCACTCCATACATTACCACTGCTTGGAGGTGCCTGTGCGCTCTTGTGCGCACAGACTGCTGCACACTATCCACTCCCAACACCCAGAGGTGACTGGCCGCTTCTGTGGAAAGAAGTCTCTCAGCTCACCTTCCGCCACCGGCGTGTGTGTAAGTGGATCCACCACATGCCGAAGAAACCTTCTCAGCCGTTGCGTACACGCGGTCCAGCTGAACTCACAATTCAGGTTAGGTGTTAATTGTCAGGATGGCCACGCATCATCGCAGATTTTTCCCGCGTTCAGCTCTGGTGGTGTTGGGGGTGAAAGTTGATTCATGTTTTACAGTCTGTAAGATAGAAAGCAAGATAAGATTGTGTGTCATGTGACCTTTGACTATCTTGAGAACTATCTCTAGCTATTTCAGCTGCAATAGTTCTTTCTTGATTAATCTCTTTGTTCAACATTCAGAGATAATTTGGAAAAATTGTACATTCAATGCTATCTTTACATGCATTGAAAGAATCCTCATAGCAGTCACAATGTCCAAGTAATTCCATTACAGTCCGCCAAGGTTTGAAAAGTTGCAGAAGAGTATCACAACTTAATTTTCTGTGATTAAGCAGATTTCCTTTGTCATGCTTTACCAAACATCCTTTAGATTCAATTACAGCGTATTTTCCTTCATTTATATTTTCTGTGATTTTTTTTTTAAACTATGTTGTTGCAGTATTTCATATGTGTTTTCCAGGTGTGGACTTCTATTTGGATAGTAGGTATCGAACATATTTGTTTTCAGAATATCTGGACTTTCCGGTTCATTCAGTGCCAAATATTCAATTTCTTGTACAGATTGCAAAACTTGATTTTGTGCTGCAGGAAGACCAAGACTTAACCAGCTCTTGACTTTGAATATAAACTTGCAGATGTCAATCTATACAAACATTCATAGGATCCAATTTCTTGATGTAAATGCATCTTCAAGCTGAAGCTCTACAATTTTTTAATTGTCCTCTCTTGCTAAATTTCCTCCCACATTTCTTTCAATTCTGTCTTCTCAGAGTTGGTAATATATGACGTGACACAGTGGGCAACAGTGATTGAGTTATCTGCAATATATTGTGTGTCCATATTTGCATTCCAAATCATCAAAATCACTGGATTGTAATCATTAATGTACTTCGATTCTTCTGTTCTTTTTAAATTGTATGTAAATGTAAAATGTAAATGTATAGGCATTTATATAGCGCACTACTTACCCGTAGGGTCCCAAGGCGCTTCGACCGCTGCGAAACCCTTCCTGGCTTCCCTGAGAGATGGTCCCTTAATGGGTATCTCCAGGGTGAGACCAGGCATCCCCGGCGGTCTGGTGGGGCCGTTAGTGAAGATGAGGCAAGCTAATGCCCAGAGTTGCCGAGTGTGAACGCTGATCAGAGTGGGCACCGAGGCGAGAGAATTATCGAGTCCGCTGACCCTGGTCCAGAAACCTGCCGCGCCGGGAATCGAACCCTGGTCCCGGGCCGTCCTCTGCTCTCGGGTCTGCCGCCTCTAACCAGTGAGCCACACTACTTCACTCAGTATTTTGGGGGGATTTTCAAGTAATGGTATGCCTCACTGCTGACATAAAACTGTTGCTTTTCCTTTGGAAATTACTGGAAGTGGAAAGCCAAATCGAAATTTTTTGTAAATTTTATTTTTTTACTTATATTTCCGTTGGCAATACTTTCTACATCAATGACTTCCATATGCAAATATGCCTCAGTAATCGAAGGGAGTCTGGTGCTGTGGTCGCTGCCACGAAGTTGGGGTCACTGCCATTCAGGACTCAGGACACAGTTCCACATATGGGATCGGGTTGTGTTGAACAGGGTTACTGGCAGGGTTACTGGCACCACGTGTCGTGCCCTGTGTTGTACAGGGCTAGTGGCACCATGTGTCGCCGGCATTGCATATGGAAATACGCCTCAATGATCTAATGGAGTCTGGTGCTGTGGTCGCTGCCACGGATTTGGGGTCAATGCCATTCAGGACCCAGGACACAGTTCCACATGTGGGATCGGATTGTGTTGAACAGGGTTACTGGCACCATGTGTCACGCCTTGTGTAGAACAGGTTTAGTGGCACCATGTGTCGCCGGCCTTGCATATGGAAATATGCCTCACTGATCAAATGGAGTCCGGTCCTGTGGTCGCTGCCACGGACTTGGGGTCACTGCCATTCAGGACTCAGGACACAGTTCACATGTGGGATCGGCTTGTGTTGAACAGGGTTAGTGGATCCATGTGTCAATGGCCTTGTATATGGAAATATGCTAAACTGATTGAAGGGTGTCTGGTGCTGTGGTCGCTGCCACGGACTTGGGGTCATTGCCATTCAGGCCTCTGGACACAGTTGCACATGTGGGATCTACTATGCCGATGATGCGTTGTCCGGGCAGGACATACTGGTAATAATGTCTCTTGCTTTCTGGACTGTGAATTGTGAGCCCTACTCACCGCAGTGTAGGCCGGAGGCACCAGTCAGGAAGAGCACACAGGCATGTCGTGTTGACTTAAGGAATGTCTGTTGCGTACTGGACTGCGTCATCTTGAATGGTGACTCGATCTGAATTGTGAGCCCTACTCACCGCAGTGTAGGCCGGAGGCAACAGTGAGCAAGGGCCCACAGCCACGTGTTGTTGACTTGAGCAATGTCTGTTGCCTACTGGACTGCGTCATCTGCAATCGCGACTCAATCTGAATTGTGAGCCTTGCTGTCCACAGTGTATATCGAAGGCAGTAGTTTGTACAGACATAAGTCCGCGGTGCTGTGCCGCTGGGGACCTGTATGGTGGAAGCCAGCAATAGGCTGAGGAGGCTGGCAGTCACGAGGGCGGAATGTGGCAGGGTGAGGAGCGCCGCCCTTGCAGATGCTTTGGCCACAAGTGACCCATGCCCAGAGCTCCGGCGTATTCATTCACACTCTTACGCTGAAGTGACGTACGTCGGACCAGCTCACTCCGGTTACGCTTATGCTTGCAGGGGGAGGGGGGGGGAATACAGCTACATGATTGAGATTTTCCCTAGTGTTTGACTTAACCTGGTTTGGTCCACTGTCCACAACACTACAAGCTCCAGTAGTATTTGTGCACATGGAGAGGTGTGTGTTTTGCATACTGAGATGTGTCCAGCACATCACCACTACACTTTGCATTGTGTGCAATGTTATTCATGGGTGAATTGCTTCCTTCACATATAGTTTGTTCACACCAGTCCCAATATTCAGCTATTGTGTGGCTGAGGGCCATGCTGTGTTCAGAAAGTTTGCAGTCTTGTTCTGCGCTGCCTCGGTGTTAGAGGAAGGGTGTTCTGGGGGTGGTGGTGGGTGTTGTGACGTTCTTGGGTGTTGGAGCTGCTTGATCAGTAGGTTTATGACATGTGTTGGTCTTCAAATGTAGCTCTGGGCTCGGCTCCCTTTCGTACTGTATGTAGTTATTTTAAAAATGAGAAGACATTAAATAGTTTAAAAAATAAATAAATGAAATTACAAAAACTATTTTTAGGATGTTAAAGTTACAAAATATAGCATTTTCTTTTCAAAATTACTGAGAAAAACATTGTTTTTTTAACTTTATAATTAAAAATTAGTATTTATATAGCCTTTGAAATTCACAAAAAATAGGTCTCAGGATCATTAAAGTTAGAAATTAGTATTTTAAAAAAAATCTAATTTACTGAAAAAATGATTGCCACGTTTCCCAACATTAAGGTATTATATGGCTGAGGGACATGCCGTTTTTGGAGGGTTCACTGTCCTGTTTTGCACTGCCTTGATGGTAGTAGGGAGAGGGGTGGTACGGGGGGAGGTCCTGAGGGTTGTGGCAGCGGGTGTTGTGTCCTTCTTGGGTGGAAAAAACTATAGGTTAAATGAACATTATAATTAGAAGTTAACATTTAAAAAAACTTGAAATTCACTGAAAAAAAACATAGGTTTCAGGCACATTATAGATAGAAATTAGTATTTTAAAAACCTTTGAAATTCACTGAAAAAACCATAGGTTTCAGGCACGTTATAGTTAGAAATTAGCATTAAAAAAAGCTTAGAAATTCACTGAAAAAAACATGGGTTTCAGACATGTTATAGTTAGTTGGACATTTCACTCGTACAAAACCATAGAAATTCCCCTGTTATAGTTAGTTAAGCGAACTATAACTCGCACTCCCGCAATGCACTGCTGATGACGTCACATATTACATCATTCATGACTTGGTCAGTGGCATCACTGATGACATCACTGATGACTTCTCAAATGACAACAAGCATTTGCTATTCAATAATTCCCGCATTTTAGAAACTTTGACCTTTTGGTATTGTAAAGGCCAATGCCTTTTATTGTTGCAGGTTTTATAATTACAAATTAAAATTATTCTCATTTACAATGCCAATAGTTAAAAATCTCGAAATTGCGAGACCTATTGCATCGTAAAAGCTTGTTATGTCTAGTAATTCATTATTGCAATTCTTTACTGGGTTTCGAGGAAGCAGAAAATATAAGTTTGTCACCTTATATGTACAATATCTCTGACGGACGGATCCTATCTATTGCAGTCATTGTAATGTCAGACTGGACATTCTTTTAAAGGGAAATGCAAAACAGATTTACGATGAAGGGACCTTTTAACAAATAGAGGGGAGAGGTTGTGGCCTAACGGATAGAGCAGTCGACCTGGAAGCTGGGGAACGGGTTTTGAGTCTCGGCAGAGACGTTCAACATCCTGTGATTCTGGGCAAATGATAATATACCTGTGCCTACTAACATGAACGTGTCCATCTGTAATGCAACTGGTGCTCATGTCAAGCACTCTGATACCTTCGGGTCAAGTTTGACCCACATAAAACTACAAAAAAACTGAAAATTACAAACCACTTCCTTTCCAATTCTCTGAAATTCTATCAAAACAAGCTCTGGCGGTGAGATATTGCTCTAGTATTTTGAAACAAACTGGAAACAAAGCCCCTTTTGAAAATGAATGACTAAAAGGGGGAAGGGCTTTTTGACTTTCATTACGTGACATGATCATATCTCGAATTTGGTCCATACAATCAAAGCTTCGCTGCAGGTAGTAGTGCTAAGTTACTTGATTACAGTCTCAGCGTTTCCAACCTCAACCCCCTGTCCGTGCCCCACTCCTGGGTGCAAATGACATTCAGAAGCACCGAAGAGATGCTCAAAATAAACACAACCATTTAATAAATGATCCAGAATTGCAGCCGCGGCCGGTAGTGGGAGTACCGGCCGGGCGGTGACGTGGGGAGGGGGGGCAGGGTGGTGAGTACTAATGTATGGATTACGGACTTTGACAGGTAAGTAAACATAAAAATAAATAAAACGAATTTCGTTGCTTGCACTGCATCACCATATGCGATGAAGTGCAAGCAACGAAACTCGTTTTATTTATTTTTATGTTTACTTACCTGTTAAAGTCCGTAATCCATGCATATCACCCTGCCCCTCCCTCTCCCCACGTCACCGCCCGGCCGGTACTCCCACTACCGGCCGCGTTTGCAGAATTGGCTTCTTGACACTACATCGGGTGTTTTTTATCATCAGAAGCCTAACCGATATATTAACCGCATGCACGCTAGCGGTTTTCCCGCTGCGCACTGCGTTTTTAAAAAAGCCGCGTTACATGACGAGCTCAGCTCGTCATCAGCGTGCGAGCGGCGTAACTCATGACAAGCTGAGCTCGTCATGAGCGCCGAAGTGGTTAACCAGTTCACCTTTAGGAGGACACCGTAATAGAAAACAACACATACCTCAAATATCTCACCAACAAAAACACACAGACACCCAAAAACACCATACCCAATTACAGACATACCACACAAGTACAAATGAACAGACACACACAGATAGAAATCACACACGCATTCACATCACACAAACAGACCACACATAAACATACATATTCAGACACAAATTTTCCAGAACAATTTCAGCTGCAAGTGAAGGGTTTGGCGAAAGAAATTAAAATTTCGAAATGTTACCATTCTTACCACATTTGGGTACAAATTGTGACTTTTCCGCCAGTATGACATGAAAGAATTTGTTCTGAAAATTCTGCATGCGTGGTATAGAAAAACTGGACAAAAAGTTGGCTTTCAGTGTTTCCCACCCATCCAGTCCACCAGCCCTTGCAACTCTCCAGCTCCCTACCCCTCCCTCCATCCCCCGCCCCCCAGCCCTTGCCCACACCCACCCACTCCCTACCCCTTCAGCTTGTTACACAATGTCTGTAGCCACTAGCCACCAATGGGTCAGGCTGCCCCCTCCCCCTCTATCCTTTGCACCATTCTCCCCCCACAGCCTGTTCCACACATGGTGATGATTTTGCTGGTTCTGTGAGATGATGAGGAAAATGGAGGGAAGGTGATGCGAGAGGTGAGGAAGCTAACTGATGAGGGAGAGCTGAGAGAAAGGGCGAGAAAAGGGCAAGAAAGTGAGACATTGGATGGAGAAAGAGGGCTGTACAGGTGTTGCTACATCTGTAGTTTAGTAAAACATTGACAACACGTAGCTCATAAATCATGAAAAGGGAGCCATACTGAAGTGAACTGGGATACTGCTGCAACAGCTCTCGAATACATCATGCCCCTCTAAAGGTCTTGCAAGCTAAACCACAGCCAACAATAACCTACGGGAGTCAACCTCTAAAAGGGAAAGATGCTGTAGTCCTAGACAAAACAATAGCAAACTCCTACCAAGCGATTTTTCATGTTCCCAGATATGTTTTGCCGGCCCAAATACGGCTGGAATTTGGGCTACAAAAACAGTCGGTGGAAAGGAGGGGAGCTTACATCAAATGTTAGCATAAAATCAGAGGTGCCAAGGAAGGATCCTTGAATAACCATCTCTGGACAGAGCTGTTTCGCCTTGGAAAATCGCCAGCCAGAGAACATTTTCTGGAATCCATCAAGCTTCTGGGTCTGACAGATCTCTGGAAACCCCGAATGGTGCACTTCTCATTAAAAACAATAGTAATATAAGCAACTCGACTAATGTCCGCCATAAAGGACAAAGAAACACTTGGTAAACGAGCGCATGGCTGAGTAGTGCTCAACAACTATGAAGTCCTTAAACCCCAGCCCTATTTCAAAATGGGAATAAAAACAGCTACTAAAGAAAAAAATGTAAGACTCCGTCAGGTGTTGCCCCGATTAACCAGTTTCTACCACCTTGGGAAAGGAGAGGAGGCGTGCAGCTCTGTCGCTGGTGCGGTCACGGCGCTGAGGACCTTATCCACATCATTTGCATTTGCAAAAATGTAAGAGACATACGGAATACTTTATTATGACCAATATTCAGGCAGTATGGCATCAGGTCCTGAAAGCAGGCAATAAAGTTGTGCTTCAATCCAGTGGTAATGCAGCTAAACTGCCGCCTTACAAAATGTTTTGACATTATTGCAAAGAACCTGAAAATCTCCTTGCCACTGGTCACAAACCAACCCATTACAGTGCAACCAGGCACTACCTGAGTTTGTCCCGCAAAACTTTTACAGAGTACTTTACGGCTGCACTAGCACTTTAAAACAGGCATCACTTGAAGTCTGTCCCCCCTAGCTTAGAAAGAGCACTGGTTGTGGTCTAGGGACTCTAAACCAAGCTCCGATCACAGAAACAAGTACTGTGGAGGGATAATGACAGGTTGTCAACCTAATCCAATAATCTAATAGCACTCAAACTTTTAGTTGTCCAAGTTACCCAGTGTTTTGAAGATTGTAATAATTATGAGTGTACCTTTTTATGAGGATTTTTAAGTTGTCTTATTCACAGTATAAATGTGGGCTTTTTAATATTGTTTTAATTTACTATATTATGAATAAAGAACCTCTATTTTGTTTTCAATGTATGCAATGATTTTAATTAATCACGCAATAAAAAATAAAATAAAATGTACCTTACTTTGATTCATGCCCCTCTTAGTTTTCAATATATCCCCTACTATTTCGGTTCTCAACAGAGTCAAGCGAAGCAGCCATTCCCTTCCTTAGATTTCCTGGCTTGCCTACCTGGCAACTCTATCTGACCTGTGACCCTTAATTTCTCATGTTTATAATTATCTTCTTAACAAAGGAGGAGTGTGGGATCACTGTCCCACGTGCTGCTGCTCGCATCTGACAAGGTGTCTAGAAGCTGAGACTGCAGGAGACAGCCAGAGCCACAGCAGCGCCAAGAGGCCAAGAAAACGGGGAACCAGGTGGCCGGCACTATGCAAATAACATGTGCCTAGAGCAGGGGTGGCTGGTGACATTTGAAAGTGGTAGGGCGTAAAATGATTGGCATACTGCGCCGTGAGCCCGAACCACCATAGGAGAAAATTTTGAAAAAAGAGAAGAAAATGGTGCACTTTCAAGCAAATTTGAGAAAGCAGGAAGGTTAATAAAGCAATTGCCAGCAGTCAGCAGACAGTCACTAACTCACTACACGCACCAGCACTAGGTCTAGTGTGACTGTGTGCGCCGGTGATGTGGGCTGGGACGTCACCGCACACACAGCCATGGCCAATCGCTACTGCATGGCTTCACTGAAGTCACACAGTGAATGGCCATAAATCTGTAATGACAGGTACACAGATATTACTGCACAGTAATTACCACAGTATGTAGAATGGTAATATTTAAAGACTGTAGAAGTGGGTGCCTTAATTCCTCCATCTCTCCCTTCATTCTCTGCTCAACCTGCCCTTCTTTCTGTACTTGGCCTTTCCATCCTACCTTCTCTCTTCCTTCCTCCTTTCCTCTCCTCTCCTCTCCCATCCCCTACCCCTCTTCTCCTTTCCTCCTCTGCCGGTCACCCTCCCCAGCCCAGCCCGCCCCTCCTCTCCTTAGCTCCACTTCCTTCATGTACTCTCCTCCCCTTCTCTACCTTTCCCACTACCCACCTCTCCTCCCCTTCCCTCAATTCTCCTCTCTCTACTCTTCTCTCTCTTCTCTCCTTCTCCTCCCTCCCTCCCATCCTGTACCCTCCCCTCCTCAGCTCTCCTCTCCTTCTCTTCCCTTCCTTTCTTCCCGTTTCCAGAAGGGGCCCTGGCACTCGTCTCACAGGCCTCATAGTCAGTTTTCCAGGCCTCCTCCTAATGTTCCGTTTCGCGCTGACACGAGTTTTATCATAAGAGTTGCGAGCCGGCAATTAGTCTGCGCGAGTGTTGCAATGAAGGACAACATAAATAGAATAACTTCAATTGTGAAGTTTATTGCAAGATAGAAAAGTTGAGGTGGTCACAGTGACGACGTGACGAAGCCAGCCAGCAGTCAGACTCAGCAGACAGTCACTGAACTCACTACACGCACCAGCACAAGGTCTAGCGTGACTGTGAGCGCCGGTGACGTGGCTGCACTGCGCCTGGGGGGGCACAGTTAGTATTCGCCCTGATCGATTTAGACCCGGGGGGGTGCCGCGGCCCTGGCGGCATGAAGCAGCACCCTTGGGTCCCTTGTAAAGGTGGAAGCCTGTGCTCTGCGCATGCTCGGGCTGGTTATAGCCCTGTGCCACTCAAACAAGCTGCCGCAGCCCAGCCGGTGTCGCCCCACCCCCAGGCTTCAGCAGCGTGACGCGTGAGGTGAGGAAGGAGTCGAGGACGGAAGGTCAAGGTAGGGAGCATTGGCAAATACAATTGCATTTTGCCTGCTTAGCGTGCGTGCGTCCATGTGGCTTAGTGGGACTACGTCCCAACGCCCCAATGGACGCACCGCGCCTGGCTAGAGGCAAGTCTGCTTCTGTCACTGGTTGATCTATTTAGCTGGGAGGGTGGGGGGGGGGGGGGCACGGGGCGGGGGTCACGCAGCAATAAAAGTACCAAGATAACTCTGCTGATTAATTTACCTGCTGCAGAGATTAGAGTTGTTTCTAAGGTAGCACAGAGGGTTAATATGCCTGCTGCAAAGAGCATGTACTATGCAGATCACAGAACAGTATTTTATGTGCACAGCTCTTTGGTTTACCACTTTTGTCACAGAGACCCTTCAGTTACTGTTTCTAAATTGCAATCATATTCTAGCTTATAAAGTTATGTTTTTTCCCTGTCTTTCATTATCTTAATTCTGTTACTTCTCAAATATCCTTGAAAATGCACCATTTTCCCACTTTTTTTTCAAAATTCTGCAGCACACATAAAATGAGGAAAAAGTTTCTCAGGACTGTTTCTGCGCAGGAAGGTGTGCCTTCCTACACAAAAACAGTCCAGCCTACAACCTAGCCACCCTTGCACTATCTTGCAAGGATGCCTACATTGGCCCCGGGATGCCAAAACTACGCCAGCTCAGGGAAAGGGGCAGGAATGAGCCCTATTGGATAAACACGCCGCATTTTTGTACTTTCCCTATGACCCAGGTTAGTGCAGCAATGACATTTGACTATAGTCGTAAATGTGGCCCTTAACTTCTTATGTTCATAATTATCTTCTTAACCAAGGAGGAGTGTGGGATCACACATTTAAATTTAGCTGGCCTTCTTATTGATTTGATTGACTCAGTTCCCAAAAAACAACATTAGATCAAATCATTTGCTGTTTTTCATCTGTTTAAAATCTTATAGCACCACCTTATGGTCTTTTTAACAATTACAATTATTATCATTTACTTATTCCGCGTAGAATCGTCTTTTCTTCCCATTTAAAGTGAACGTGTTCCTTCTAGTTGTCTTCGTTATATAATTTTGATCAATCCACTAAAAATTTTTGCAAAAACATAAAACTCCGGCTTGCTCTATTCAGCTAGTTTTTCAGTTTGGCTCCTAGGCAGTGTATCAATTTGGCTTCTTTTTGTGTAATTGTCAATCACGGTTTCCCTTTCTAATATTTGGTGCTGTTCTAGCAATCTCGTATTATTTCAATTTTATTTTTCTCTTTGTATTGCATGAATGTGCTCTATTTTGCGTGTTTTCAAAGATGATTTCCGTTCACCCACATAATTTTGCTCTGATTATATTCGGTAAACGGATTACATATGTGGTAAAATAATTTATAAAAGTTCGTATATTAAACTTATTAATTGTTTTTGTGAAAGTTTGTGCCACACACTTTTTACTTTACTTAATTCAGAATGGCCACGTGCACAGAATCACAGTGAAAAAGTTGGAAGCCAATTCCTCTCAACGATTTTCGCGCTTTAAAATAACTGTTACATGATTTAAGTTTGAACATATTTCAAATTACTAAAGCTTTCCATATCCAGATCTTTGTTCTGTGTCAAATTATGCCACTGTTTAATTGTGCGTCTGATTCCTTCGTGGTTTGTAGTATACTCTAAAAGCAGACTTAGATTTAATTTTCTTTTATTTTCTTCTGTACAGTAAATAATAAACTTCTTCACTTTAGCTTGTTCACCTTTTCAGTTTTTTAAGACATTAATGCGGCTTGTTTAATAAATCCCCTGGTATTGATCTTCGCTTCTTTAACAAAGTTATTCTGAGTTCAATAATTTCTTTCAATTTTCTTCAAGTATGCCACATAAGGGATGCTTATGATTAATGTATTTGGGTGGCACGATGTAGCTTGCAAGATAGAATCGTAACCCTTTTCTATGTATTTTCATGTTCAGTTTTCCATTCTCTTCTACTATTGGTAGAAAATGAAGTATTTCTTTCCTTTTAGTTATCGTGAGCCAGATGTCATTGGAATTGCTATAAAAAAGTCTATCCAGGAATTGTTTACTTCCTCTCCATAACATAAACATATAATCAATAAATCCTAGCCAAATAGTCATATGCTACATGAAGTCATATTCGGTGTGTTGCCACACATGCCATTCTTCCCACCTTCCTAGACCATAATATTATGCTATATAATATCATTATGTTATGTCTATATTCTTCGCGTTCACTTCTTGCCAACACTGGCAGATTATACCTACACTCTTAGTTTAAATTGCACATCTTTCATAAACATCATTGTAATGTTTTCCTTTTGTGTTTAGACTTATGTATCTGTTTAGAATGTTATATGTAATCCATGTACTCTGAAGTCCTTATGTAATGTTACTGTTTCTATTGTAAAGCGCTCTGACACCTTCGGGTAAAGTACGTGCTATATAAACAAGCATTTGCAATGCATAAGGTCTCGCATTAGGAAAGTTTGAGCTATTGGTATTGTAAATGACACATTTTTAGGGCTCGGGCTTACGTCACCACGAAGTGGGGGCGGAGTTTCCGAGCTCTTATGTATTAGAAAAAAAAAGAATTCTGAAAGGGGTCCAGGCTGCCACATTCCAGAAAGCGCGCGTTTTTTGCGTGTGGTATTTTGCCATGTGCATGGTAATTGGTCCAGGCAAGGCTGTGTTTAAGTAAGGCAGCACGCCATAGGACTTAGGAATTTGTCAATGTCCACTTCCTGCATAAAGTGTTCGGACACGCGCAGAAGAATACATAAATCCTCAATTACCAGCTGTCCGAGGTGCCGGTAATTGAAGGCAGATGGTGCTGGGAGCGTGTGCACTGCTGTGTTTTTTTTCCCTTCAGCTCTGTGTGCGCGCATGAACAGCCGGCCAGCAATGTAGAGAATCACATGCATCAGATCTGGTTTTTTTAAACAATTGCGATCGCGAAAGTGATCTCTTTCTGTGCTGCTTGTTTAAACAATTGCGATCGCAAAAGTGATGCTTTCTGTGCTGCTTGTTTAAACAATTGCGATCGCGAAAGTGATGCTTTCTGTGCTGCTTGTTTTTCATATGTAATCTTGTTCTTCTACGAACTCGATGGTAGCGGAGTATCCCATCCTCACCCTCTAGGTCACTTCATTAATTTTCCACGAGTCCGCCGTGTCTGTTGGCGAGTGCAGATTGGTAGTGCAGAGTGCAGAGTGGTAGTGCAGAGTGCAGAGTGGTAGTGCAGAGTGGTAGTGCAGAGTGGTAGTGCAGTTTGGTAGTGCAGAGTGCAGAGTGGTAGTGCAGAGTGGTAGTGCAGAGCGGTAGTGCAGAGTGGTAGTGCAGAGTGGTAGTGCAGAGTGCAGAGTGGTAGTGCAGATTGGTAGTGCAGAGTGCAGAGTGATAGTGCAGAGTGGTAGTGCAGAGTGCAGAGTGGTAGTGCAGAGTGCAGAGTGGTAGTGCAGAGTGCAGAGTGGTAGTGCAGAGTGGTAGTGCAGAGTGAGAGTGCGAGTGGTAGTGCAGAGTGGTAGTGCAGAGTGCAGAGTGAGAGTGCAGAGTGCAGTTTGGTAGTGCAGAGTGCAGATTGGTAGTGCAGAGTGCAGATTGGTAGTGCAGAGTGCAGAGTGGTATTGCAGAGTGCAGAGTGGTAGTGCAGAGTGGTAGTGCAGAGTGGTAGTGCAGAGTGCAGAGTGGCAGTGCAGAGTGCAGAGTGGTAGTGCAGAGTGGTAGTGCAGAGTGGTAGTGCAGAGTGCAGTTTGAGAGTGCAGAGTGCAGAGTGGTAGTGCAGAGTGCAGAGTGGTAGTGCAGAGTGGTAGTGCAGAGTGGTAGTGCAGAGTGGTAGTGCAGAGTGGTAGTGCAGAGTGCAGAGTGGTAGTGCAGAGTGGTAGTGCAGAGTGCAGAGTGGTAGTGCAGAGTGGTAGTGCAGAGTGCAGAATGGTAGTGCAGAGTGGTAGTGCAGAGTGGTAGTGCAGAGTGGTAGTGCAGAGTGGTAGTGCAGAGTGGTAGTGCAGAGTGGCAGTGCAGAGTGGTAGTGCAGAGGGCAGAGTGGTAGTGCAGAGTGCAGAGTGGTAGTGCAGAGTGCAGAGTGGTAGTGCAGAGTGCAGAGTGGTAGTGCAGAGTGCAGAGTGGTAGAGCAGAGTGCAGAGTGAGAGTGCAGAGTGGTAGTGCAGAGTGCAGAGTGAGAGTGCAGAGTGGTAGTGCAGAGTGCAGAGTGAGAGTGCCGATTGAGAGTGCGAGTGGTAGTGCAGAGTGCAGAGTGGTAGTGCAGAGTGCAGAGTGGTAGTGCAGAATGCAGAGTGGTAGTGCAGAGTGGTAGTGCAGAGTGCAGAGTGGTAGTGCAGAGTGGTAGTGCAGAGTGATAGTGCAGAGTGGTAGTGCAGAGTGCAGATTGGTAGTGCAGTGTGCAGATTGAGAGTGCAGAGTGCAGATTGAGAGTGCAGAGTGCAGATTGGTAGTGCAGAGTGCAGAGTGGTAGTGCAGAGTGCCTAAAACACATTGCAATTTACAATGCCATTATCTCTAACTTAAAACAAACCCGAGCCCTAATGCATTCCTAATGCTTGTTTATATATGTGTTGGTTTTGAAAATAGCAAAAATAATAGCTTTGTCATTTACAATGCCAATAGTTATAACTTGTGACACCTATAGCATTTGTAATGCAATATGTGTTGTATTCACGTGACTTAGATGTATTGATATTACAAATAACAATGGCTTTGAATTTTTTTAATAATTAATACTTAAATAAAAGTTATTGTAATTTATAATAGCAATAGCTTAAACTTTTGTAAATAACTTTTGTGAAGAATATGTTCAGTGTATTTTATTGTGACGAAAATCCAAGAACAGAAGTGAAATACTAACCTCTTTTAGTGACATTTGTAATAAAGCTTGAAACATTGAGAGATCATATTTGACCCAGTTGTTGTTGAATGGTTGCACAGATTGATGCTGTGGTGGCGCTGAGTGATGTTGTGGTGGCGACTAGTGATGCTGTGGCATTCAATGATCCTGTGGTAGCGCATAGTGATGTTGTTGTGCCCCTTAGTGATGCTGTGGTGGTGCTGAGTGATGCTGTGGTGATGCGATAGATAGAGTGAGTGGGATAGATAGATAGAGTGAGGGCGATAGATAGATAGAGGGAGGGCGATAGATAGATAGAGGGAGGGCGATAGATAGCTAGACAGATAGATAGAGTGATGGCGATCAGTATCTAAATAAATAGATAGAATGAGGGCGATAGATAGATAGATAGATAGATAGATAGATAGATAGATAGATAGATAGATAGATAGATAGATAGATAGATAGATAGATAGATAGATAGATAGATAGATAGATAGATAGATAGATAGATAGATAGATAGATAGATAGATAGATAGATAGATAGATAGAGTGAGGGCGATAGGTAGATAGATAGATAGCGTGAGGGCGATAGATAGAGTGAGGGCAATAGATAGAGTGAGGGTGTTAGATAGAGTGAGGGTGTTAGATAGATCGATAGATAGATAGATAGATAGATAGATAGATAGATAGATAGATAGATAGATAGATAGATAGATAGATAGATAGATAGATAGAGGGAGATGGATAGAGTGAGGGCGATAGATAGATAGTGAGGGCAATAGCAAGATAGATAGAGTGAGGGCAATAGCAAGATAGAGTGAGGGCGATAGATAGAGTGAGGGCGATAGATAGAGTGAGGGCGATAGATAGAGTGAGGGCGATAGATAGAGTGAGGGCGATAGATAGAGTGAGGGCGATAGATAGAGGGAGGGCGATAGATAGAGTGAGGGCGATAGATAGAGTGAGGGCGATAGATATAGTGAGGGCGATAGATAGAGTGAGGGCGATAGATTGATAGATTGATAGATTGATAGATTGATAGATAGAGTGAGGGCGATTAGATAGATAGAGTGAGGGCGATAGATAGATAGAGTTAGGGCAATAGATAGATAGAGTGAGGGCGATAGATAGATAGAGTGAGGGCGATAGATAGAGTGAGGGCGATAGATGAGTGAGGGCGATAGATAGAGTGAGGGCGATAGATAGAGTGAGGTCGATAGATAGAGTGAGGGCGATAGATAGAGTGAAGGCGATTAGATAGACAGAGTGAGGTCGATAGATAGAGTGAGGCTGATAGATAGAGTGAGGCTGATAGATAGAGTGAGGGCGATAGATAGACAGATAGAGTGAGGGCGATAGATCGACAGATAGAGTGAGGGCGATAGATAGATAGACAGATAGAGTGAGGGCGATAGATAGATAGATAGTTGTGTGTGGTTGTGTGTGATTGTGGTTGTGTGTGCGTGGTTGTGTGTGTGTGTGGTGTGTGTTATGCTTTGTTTTGCTATGTTTTGTTATGCTATGCTATGTTTTGCTAGGCTATGATATGTTTTGTTTTGTTATGCTATGTTTTGTTTTGTTTTGTTATGCTGTGTTTTGTTAAGCTATGCTATAATTTGTTATGTTATGCTATGTTTTGTTGTGTTTTGTTAAGCTATGCTATGCTTGGTTAGGCTATGCTATGCTTGGTTAGGCTATGCTCTATGCTTGGTTAGGCTATGCTCTATGCTTGGTTAGGCTATGCTCTATGCTTGGTTAGGCTATGCTCTATGCTTGGTTAGGCTATGCTCTATGCTTGGTTAGGCTATGCTCTATGCTTGGTTAGGTTATGCTCTATGCTTGGTTAGGTTATGCTCTATGCTTGGTTAGATTATGCTCTATGCTTGGTTAGGTTATGCTCCATGCTTGGTTAGGTTATGCTCCATGCTTGGTTAGGTTAGGTTATGCCCCATGCTTGGTGAGGTTAGGTTATGCGCTATGCTTGGTTAGGTTATGCGCTATGCTTGGTTAGGTTAGGTTATGCGCTTATGCTTGGTTAGGTTAGGTCATGCGCTATGCGCTATGTTATGCGCTATGCGCTATGGTATGCGCTATGTTATGCGCTATGCGCTATGTTATGCGCTATGCGCTATGTTATGCGCTATGCGCTATGTTATGCGCTATGCGCTATGCGCTATGTTATGCGCTATGTTATGCGCTATGTTATGCGCTATGCGCTCTGTTATGCACTATGCGCTATGTTATGTGCTATGTTATGCGCTGTTATGCGCTATGCGCTATGTTATGCGCTATGTTATGCGCTATGCGCTATGTTATGCGCTATGGTATGCGCTATGTTATGCGCTATGCGCTGCGCTATGTTATGCGCTATGTTATGCGCTATGTTATGCGCTATGTTATGCGCTATGTTGCGCTATGTTGTGCTATGTTATGCGCTATGTTATGCGCTATGCGCTTTGTTATGCGCTATGCGCTATGTTATGCGCTATGCGCTATGTTATGCGCTATGCGCTATGCATTGTTATGCGCTATGCGTTATGTTATGCGCTATGTTATGCGCTATGCGCTATGTTATGCGCTATGTGCTATGTTATGCGCTACGCGCTATGTTATGCGCTATGCTATGCGCTATGCTATGCGCTATGTTATGCGCTATGTTATGCGCTATGCTATGCGCTATGTTATGCGCTATGCGCTATGTTATGCGCTGTGCAATGCGCTATGCGCTATGTTATGCGCTATGCGCTATGTTATGCGCTATGTTATGCGCTATGCTATGCGCTATGCACTAGGTTATGCACTATGCGCTATGTTATGCGCTATGGTATGCGCTATGTTATGCGCTATGCGCTGCGCTATGTTATGCGCTATGTTATGCGCTATGTTATGCGCTATGTTATGCGCTATGTTATGCGCTATGTTGCGCTATGTTATGCGCTATGTTGCGCTATGTTATGCGCTATGTTATGCGCTATGCGCTATGTTATGCGCTATGCGCTATGTTATGCGCTATGCGCTATGCGTTGTTATGCGCTATGCGCTATGTTATGCGCTATGTTATGCGCTATGCGCTATGTTATGCGCTATGTGCTATGTTATGCGCTATGCTATGCGCTATGCTATGCGCTATGTTATGCGCTATGTTATGCGGTATGTTATGCGCTATGCGCTATGTTATGCGCTATGCAATGCGCTATGCGCTATGTTATGCGCTATGCGCTATGTTATGCGCTATGTTATGCGCTATGCACTATGTTATGCGCTATGCGCTATGTGTTGCGCTATGTTATGCGCTATGCGCTATGTGTTGCGCTATGTTATGCGCTATGCGCTATGTTATGCGCTATGCGCTATGTTATGCGCTATGCGCTATGTTATGCGCTATGTGCTATGTTATGCGCTATGCGCTATGTTATGCGCTATGCGCTATGTGTTGCCCTATGTTATGCGCTATGCGCTATGTGTTGCGCTATGTTATGCGCTATGCGCTATGTTATGCGCTATGTTATGCGCTGTGCTATGTTATGCGCTATGTTATGCGCTATGTAATGCGCTATGTTATGCGCTATGTTATGCACTATGTTATGCGCTATGCTATGCTCTATGTTATGCGCTATGTTATGCGCTATGATATGCGCTATGCTATGCGCTATATTATGCGCTATGCGCTATGTTATGCGCTATGCGCTGCGCTATGTTATGCGCTATGTTATGCACTATGTTATGCGTTATTTTATGCGCTATGTTATGCGCTATGCTATGCGCTATGTTATGCGCTATGCGCTATGTTATGCGCTATGCTATGCGCTATGTTATGCGCTATGCTATGCGCTATGCGCTATGTTATGCGCTATGTTATGCGCTATGCGCTATGTTCTGCGCTATGCGCTATGTTCTGCGCTATGCGCTATGTTATGCGCTATGCTATGCGCTATGTTATGCGCTATGCGCTATGTTATGCGCTATGCTATGCGCTATGCGCTATGTTATGCGCTATGCTATGCGCTATGCTATGCGCTATGTTATGCGCTATGTTATGTGCTCTGCTATGCGCTATGCGCTATGTTATGCGCTATGCGCTATGTTATGCGCTATGCTATGCGCTATGCTATGCGCTATGTTATGCGCTATGTTATGCGCTATGCGCTATGCGCTATGTTATGCGCTATGCGCTATGTTATGCGCTATGTTATGCGCTATGCGCTATGTTATGCGCTATGTTCTGCGCTATGCGCTATGTTATGCGCTATGCGCTATGTGTTGCGCTATGTTATGCGCTATGTTATGCGCTATGTTATGCGCTATGTTATGCGCTATGTTGCGCTATGTTATGCTGTGTTTTGCTATGTTATGCTGTGTTTTGCTATCCTATGCTTTGCTGTGTTTTGCTATCCTATGCCTTGCTGTGTTTTGCTATCCTACGCTTTGCTGTGTTTTGCTATCCTATGCTTTGCTGTGTTTTGCTATCCTATGCTTTGCTGTGTTTTGCTATCCTATGCTTTGCTGTGTTATGCTTTGCTGTGTTTTGTTATGCTATGTTTTGTTGTTTTACTATGATATGCTATGTTTTGCTATGCTATGTTTTGTTTTGCTATCCTATGCTTTGTTTTGCTATGTTTTGTTATGTTCTGCTGTTTTGTTCTGCTGTTTTGTTGTGTTATGTTATGCTATGCTACGTTTTGTTTTGTTATGCTATTCTATGTTTTGCTATGCTATACTATTCTATGTTTTGCTATGCTATGTTTTGTTTTAAGTTATGTTATGCTATGTTTTGCTATGCTATCCTATGCTTTGTTTTGCTATGTTTTGTTATGTTCTGCTGTTTTGTTCTGCTGTTTTGTTGTGTTATGTTATGCTATGGTTTGTTTTGTTTTACTATGCTATGTTTTGTTTTGCTATTCTTTGTTATGTTATGCTATGTTTTGTTTTGTTATGCTATTCTATGTTATGCTATGGTTTGTTATGCTATTCTATGTTTTGCTGTGTTATGCTATGTTTTGTTATGTTCTGCTGTTTTGTTATGCTATGTTTTGTTATGCTATGTTTTGTTATGCTATGATTTGTTATGCTATGATTTGTTATGCTATGTTTTGTTATGCTATGTTTTGTTATGCAATGTTTTGTTATGCTATGTTTTGTTCTGCTATGTTTTGTTCTGCTATGGTTTGTTGTGTTATGTTATGCTATGTTTTGTTGTTTTACTATGATATGCTATGTTTTGCTATGCTATATTTTGTTTTGCTATCCTATGCTTTGTTTTGCTATGTTTTGTTATGTTCTGCTGTTTTGTTGTGTTATGTTATGCTATGCTATGTTTTGTTTTGTTTTACTATGCTATGTTTTGTTTTGCTATTCTTTGTTACGTTATGCTATGGTTTGTTTTGTTATGCTATTCTATGTTTTGCTGTGTTATGCTATGTTTTGTTATGCTATGTTTTGTTATGCTATGTTTTGTTCTGCTATGTTTTGTTTCGCTATGTTTTGTTGTGTTATGTTATGCTATGTTTTGTTGTTTTACTATGATATGCTTTGTTTTGCTATGCTTTGTTTTGTTATGCTATGGTGTTTTGTTGTGTTTTGTTATGCTATGCTTTGTTGTGTTTTGCTATGCTATGTTTTGTTGTGTTTTGCTATCCTATGCTTTGTTTTGTTATGCTATGCTTTTGCTATCCTATGCTTTTGTTTGTTATGCTATGCTGTGTTTCGTTATGCTATGCTATGTTTTGTTATGCTATGCTGGTAAGGGTATGTGAGGGTGTGTGTGTGAGTGTGTGTGAGGGTGAGTGAGGGGGGTGAGGGTGTGTGAGGGTGAGGGGGTGTGAGGGTGAGAGGGTGAGGGGGTGAGAGGGTGAGGGGTTGTGAGGGTGAGGGGGTTGAGGGTGAGGGTGAGGGGGTGTGAGGGTGAGGGGGTGTGAGGGTGAGGGGGTGTGAGGGTGAGGGTGAGGGTGTGAGAGTGTGTGAGGGTGTGTGAGGGTGAGTGAGGGTGTGTGAGGGTGGGTGAGGGTGTGTGAGGGTATGTGAGGGGTGTGAGGGTGAGTGTGTGAGGGCGAGTGTGTGAGGGTGAGTGTGTGAGGGAGAGTGTGTGAGGGTGAGAGTGTGTGAGGGGTGTGAGGGTGAGGGGTGTGAGGGTGAGGGGTGTGAGGGGGTGTGAGGGTGAGCCAGTGTGAGGGTGAGGGGGTGTGAGGGTGAGGGGGTGAGTGAGGGTGAGGGGGTGTGAAGGTGAGGGGGTGTGAGGGTGTGAGGGGGTGTGAGGGTGAGAGGGTGAGAGGGGGTGTGAGGGTGAGAGGGTGTGTGAGGGTTAGAGGGTGAGTGAGGGTGAGGGTGTGTGAGGGTGAGGGTGTGTGAGTGAGGGGGTGTGAGGGTGAGGAGGTGTGTGAGGGGTCAGGGGGTGTGAGGGGGTGAGGGCGAGTGAGGGGGGTGAGGGCATGAGGGTGAGTGTCTCCAATGAATGTCGCTGCTTCGCCTTCTTTTAAAATGTTCAGTGCTGCAAATAGAGCATGCCGCCCTAATTATCACAGCATGAGGCCCCAAAGTGATAATAATCACAGCATGCAGAGAGGTGCCCCACGCTGCTGGAGCACTCAACTGCACATTAATTATAGTTGAGTGCTCCAGCAGCCTGGGGCGCCTGTTGACATGCTGTGATAAGTGGGGTCTCATGCTGTGATAATTGTTGTTACTTGCGTGCACAAGCTCCAATGAATGTAGCTGATTCGCCTTCTAAAATGTTCAGTGCTGCACGTTTAAATAGAGCATGCCGCCCTAATTATGCAGCCTTTATGACTAATGAAGGCGTGGTGGTGGCGCCAGTAATATGCCTGCTCAATTATCACAGCATGCCGAGAGGCGCCCCACACTGCTGGAGCACTCAACTGTGCATTAATTATAGTTGAGTGCTCCAGCAGCCTGAGGCGCCTGTTGACATGCTGTGATAAGTGGGTCTCATGCTGTGATAATTGTTGCGGCGCCTGAGGAAGTGGAGACTCCTGCTGGGATAATTGGTCTTGTGGGCCTCAGGAAGTAGAGTTTCATGCTGGGATAATTGGTCTGGCGGCGCTTGCGGTGCCTAACGTCCAACAAACGTGCACAAGCTGCTCAACCTTGAAGCGCGTTCACAGACCTGGGTCGGCTTGTGCCCAGGCCTGTATCGGGCTCGTTCACAGCTGTTACTCCCTTGACAGGGATGAAGGCGGCTATAAGTCTCGTTGGCGGCAGCGCTTCGCGCTGCAACGCCAGCGAGACCTAAAAAGCATAAAGAAATAAATAAAAATCATTAGTTTGCTGGGGAAGGCGCAAATGACACCCCATCATTACTACACAGGTCTATAGATAAAATATACAGGCAAAGACAAAATAATTAGGTGTTAGAACAAACCTTCTCATTGATAGCAACATTTTCAAATGTTTAAAATGGCTCACTAGTCAATGATAAAGGCTGGCTCAGGACTGTGGCATCTACCCGATCAGCTGCTATTGATGGAGCGGTAATTTCTTCTGGTAGTTTCTCAATGCAAAACCCTCATGCTACCTCTAATTTACCGCTCAAAAGGTGTTGGGCCCTTCACACCATGTATTACCTTCAGGAGATTTTAAATAATCATGAACAGTAAAAACTGCAATTATTATTCAAGCCAATAAAGAGAGTTGTTGAGTATTTTAAAGGGTTTTATTTTCTAGTCAAAAGTTAATTTTTCTCTGACCCTCTATTCATTAGTAAAATATCAATCAGGTTACATAATTTGGAAAACAGGAAAAATATCAATAATACAGAACACATTACAGTCTGCATATAAGCATTACATGTAGTTATGAAAATGTGGCGCACAATTCTTAAAGAGTTTGTAAGAAAAATAGTCTTGCAAAGCTAATCAATGATTAAATAGTTGGCAAAAAATCTCCCATTAAGAGAAATAAATGCATAAGTCAAATAAATCTTTTGAGACCTAATTAATTAGTCAAAGCATAAACTTAAAGTTTAGCATCTAAAATCTAAAGAGCCTTTCGATCTGTTGCTGCTCATGTGCATCTCTGTGTCTAAAGAGCAAAAAGGAGGGAGACAGCCCGCCCTTCACCAGACCTCAAAGGAATGTGGCCTGATGTGCCAAGATATGACGTGGAAGCAAGAAACCTCCCCCTGAATCTCCTCGGACGCCCAAGGCTGCACCCGTGACAATCTCGTACCTAACCCATAGGATGTCTGGCCTAATCTGTTCCTTCTCTCAAGAGCTCACACACCCCCCTAATGAGCCTAGAAGCCAGCTGAGATGAGAAAGCCAGCCCCCATCCAGAGAGGACATTATTTTATACCCTAATTATTGGCAGACTACACAAAGATGTAGCATCTTTCAGGAAAACCTGTACGTGATTGGTCAGTCATGATGGCATGAGTTGTCACTCCCCTGACTCATTCTAAAAACCTGACTTCACCAGTTTTAACAAAAGAAGCATACATGAATAACTACATTTATAAACATTTGCAACATTTACTAGGAAAAATGTTTCATTCTAGTTTTCTTCCTTCCCTTCTCATCGTAGTCAGATGGACGCTTTTAACTAACACTGGTACATTGGCAGAATCACAAAAATGTACAGTTCAGGTTGTCCTTGACTTTTTTAGGAAAGCTGGTGTCTGCGCATGCTCTCTTCTCTTTTAATGCAAGCCATAGCCTTGCTGGATTCACAGGCAGCCATGTTTTGTGTAGGCCCCAAAAATAAAACAAACACAAAGATAATATTAATTTAATGTAAATCAGCCCATTATGTTTCCCTCCCTCATACTAATACCCCTTATAAATGTTTACCTAGCCAAGCTATTAGTTTCAAGCAGATTTTCTATTATTTATGACTACATGCAAAATAAATGTGTAACATAGCATTTTCATGCATTTAGTGTAAAATTTAAAAGCACACACAATTAATATAGTGCACACAGCAACATGCATTAGTGTTTTAGATAGCTTTTCATGCAAAAAGCATTTAGTTCCCTGTGTAGTGTTTGGCACATTTGTTAATTCACACACATTATAAAAAGAGGTGTTATTTAACTGAAAATATTTATCAAAATATGCAACAAGTCAAAGTCCTTTAAGACAGAAATATGGGATGAGCTGGGAAGAGAGAAACACATTCTATTAATCTTCAAAGGTAAAAAGGCCACTTTTCTCTACATTGGAAAAAACACATGTTAATTCAGCAAAAGCATTTGACTGAATAGGCCTCACTTTCATTGTTTTTCATATGCCATGTTTTTAACTAGCACCAAAATGTGTGTGGCAATTTAAATGCAGTCTGGTGCACAAAAAATAAAACAATGCCTGACTGCAGATGAAATCTGCTCCATCAATCCCCCCTTCTGATGATTCAAATCATAATAACATGATTTATAACTCATCACACATATTTAATTTCACTAGTGACATTTCTTATTGCAAAAGCTGAGCATACAACAATGTTACTTCTATTTCTAAGGCAAACACAAGTCTGGTCTGTAATCAGATCATATATAGCCAAGCTCAAATGTTTTAGTGCAGAGATCTGTAAGTAGCTTCTTGGAACAGTTAGTCTTCTTTAAAATAAGTAACTAAAATAATAAAAAAGGAGAATTCAACAGGACAGTTTCAGCATTTCTTTGCTCATTGTCATCAGCTTGCCATCAGAATGGCTCATACAGTGTGGCATTCTGTACCTTTTTCCATGCAAATTAGACTACTTAGGTGCCGAGAAACTCTGACAGAGCACCATCAATCCTTTTGCACTTTTTCAACCAAGGCCTTTCACTCCTATTTTCACTTTGATCAGATTCAGATGTTTCACCACAGCATCTCTCAGATCAAAACCGTTGCACCATCCATTATGCAGATCTTGTGTAGCAGCTGCAATCTGGTGAGAAACTGCACACTGTACATCAACCAGACCTACACAGCCATGGCTAGTGTTCTCATCAGTGTTTTCCACAAGTGCATTTGCATATGCATTTTCAAGCCACTTTAGTGTTGCTGAAACACAGTCTTTTGCAAAAGGTAACTCAGTGCTGCCATTGTGTTGCTTTATTATGCTTGACACTTCAGGCAGATAGCTACAATCCATTCCTTGTCTAATCTGTTGTTCTGCACTTATTATCTTTAAGCCCACATTATGATCTGATTTCAGAGAAACTGGCAATCTATACCTGGGCATCAGTCTTTGCAATAACACATTTGCCACTATGCAGTTGTCACTTTTCTCAAAAACAGTTCTGATACAACCCTGTTGTTCTGCTTCTGAAACATTTTCTTGAGCCTCTTTTAATTCAACTGTGAAGATTACATTGAATGTACATGCTAACAGAACACAAATTTGTGCAACTGAATTAGCATTTCTCTCTCCCATGACAACAGTGACTCTCATTTGAGCAGATATACTGCATATTATGGTAAGGGCAATCAATTTCGAATTTTGGGCTGGGGTAATTACTAAAAGCCATGAAGCTTTGACAACATCATGTATAAGGAGCACAGCATGTGCTGCTTTTAATGTGTCACCTTTAAAACATGGGCCATCTACAAAATGGACATTGTTGGGCTGACTCAGACATTCATCCTTAAAGTCTGAATTTGGCTTTATGCATATTTTCATGATATTTAGACACTCATATTCAATTTCATCATACTCCAATTAATTTGCTGACATTTCTGTGAAGTTAGGGTCAAAGGTCATTGGGCTATACATCACAGACCTTTGAACACAGTCATCTTTTTTAATAGGCAATGAGAGAGCGCAGCCCTCCCTCTCACTGCAAATTAGTGTATTTTCTTTCAAATAAACTTTCATTCCTAGTGCTGGGGCGCGACATTTTTTCTCTTTCAACTCTAGGAATGCTTTTGTGCTGTTGTTGTCCAATGGAAGCGGTTCAGACACACCTGAGTGTGTCAGCCTCAGTAAAGGCTTAGCCACTAGGGAAAGGTTTAGTAACCACTCTCTACAGTAGCTAACCATTCCCCAAAATGTCCTGACTTCTTTCTGAATTTGAGGTGTATTCATCCTGGAAATTATTTCCACCTTCTCTGGTGACACCTTTCTACCTCCCTTTCCAATTTTGTGTCCCAGACATTCATCTTCTTTTTGACAGTACTCCTGACTATTCTCTTGCAATGGCACTGTGACATGAACTTGGCAAAAATCAATAAAAATAAGCCATTCTTCACCACATGGAATGTGAAAAAATATATTGGCTGGATTCGGTACCACAGGACAACATGGAAAAAATATGCTTTTAATCTCCTGCACTATTCTGTTCTTTTCATTTATTTTCTGTGAACCTGTGATCAGAAAGTTACACAAACTTCCAATCAATTGCATCAAAAATCCTTTTATTGGTAAAATTCCTGCAACTGATTGTGTTCCTGAATACATGTCATCTGGTTCAAATTTTAATAAGACATGTTCTGCACATTTTATTAATCTGCCATCCTTCTCTGTGAACTCTCTTATTTCTGTGTTTATTATTTTTTCCAAAGCAGAAGGTAATTTTTTAACTGTCTTTTCTGAAAACAATGCTACAGCTGTCTCTTGTTGGGCCATTTTAAAATGTACATCTTCCTCAGGAATCTGAAAATGAACATTATCTGATGTACAGTAATCTGTGCTGCTTGATTTGCAAAAAAATTGTTTTCCTGGTAGGCCTGAGTCACAGACAACAGTTTTGCAATTTTCTTCAAATGGGCCTAATTTTGGTGCACATTCTTCTAAAACTGGGTTTGTAATTTCTTTGTTTAAAACTCCTGCAACTAAATCTGGACTTTCCACTGCCTTCACAATGGAATTGGTAAATTCAGAATTGTGGGTGTTAAAACTCTCATTTGCAAACATAGCAACCTGTTGAACTGTGTACTGTTTTTGTCTCTGGGAATAATTCACATTTTCTCTGGACACCTTATTTAAATTAACTTTAGCAGTTTCCATATTTTGTGGGACCATTTGTGCTTGAAAAATTCCTGCCATTGGTACCTGTTTCTGAACTGACATTTGCATTTGCTTAACTGGCATATTTTGCACCTGCATTTCTCCATGTTTTTGTGCATCATGTTTAAATTTATTTTTCTTCTTCCAATGCTCAAATCTGTTATAAAGATGGCAAAAGGACACATTTTCCAGCAGTACAACATCCATAAATAAATTTGCACAAACCAAAACACCTTTACTTCCATCCTGTGCTCTTTTAATCTGTACCCAATCAACATCCTTTGCTGCCACTCTGCCCTTTAGGAAATAAATCACTGCTATATTTTCCTCCATAACAACAAAAAATGATGATGCATTCATGCAAACCCTTTTCACTGTCTCCTCACCTGGCCCTTGAACAACAACTTTAGATTCAAACCACAATTTAGTCAGCATGGCAATATAAAAGAACATTTCCAAATTAGTGCACAACTCTTTAAAAAGTCATCAAATCCATCAACTTGTGGGTACAACAGCATAATTCTGTCTTTCAATTGTGGGAATGTGTTCAGAAATGCTGCAAGTTCACTTTTATTCTGTGGCATATGCACATACATGTCTCCCACCTTTTCTCTCAATGAGTAAGCAAAAGCCTCTCCCTCATTCTGTTTATTATTTTTCTCAACTAAATCTGGTGGCTTCTTTTCCTTATCCATTTTCGTTGCTAGGTCTGGTGGTTTCTTTTTCTTCTCATGTTTTCTTACCCACTTGTTTCCTAATTTCGCAAACCCATTGCATTTTAAAAAATATTTTATTTCTGCAATGTGCAATTGCATTCCTGAAGAACACATTTTGTCATATGCTTCCTCATCCATGTGTACCCTAAAACTTTTCTGAAATGGAAAACTTCCTGAAACATCAGTTTCATATTTTTGAGCCAAATCTGTCAGTCCATTATGTGTAGTTAATGCACATGCAGCTGTTTCCTTACTCAGGGAAATTAATACTTTTTCCTGACACTGGTTCACATTTTCATGATTTAAACAGCAAGGACTGTAATTTTCCCCATGTTCAAATGCTGCATTTAAAACACTAAGCTGTTTCTCTTTTTCAGGGCCTGTGTGAATATGTTCTCCCATGTTTTCTATATTTTTAATCACTGCTGCTTCCTCAAAGCTGGTTTGAAAAATCCCATTTTCAATTACATTTATTTTATTCTGGGCTGCAGATGTTGTAAATACCATTTTTCTCTCACATTTCAGTACTTGGGGTAATTTCTGTTCAATAATCTGTATATTCTGAGTTTCTGAAATAAACCCTGCCATAATCACTGATTCTGCAGCTCTTTGAACCTTTTCAGTAGGGTCCATATTAATTGGGACAGTCATAATTTTTCTAGGCATTATCTGTGCATCTGCAGTTTGCAATTCTTGAACTGAATCAGTCATATTTGAAGCAGTAACACCTGGAGGTATCACTGTCAGTACTGAATCAACAGGTAATGGGTCAATATAAAATGTCTGCACAGTTCTCTAACTCTGTATTTCTCTCTGTTCAACAGAAGCAGTAGCCCCTGTAGTTTTTACTGGTGCACTATTTTCAGTTTTTTTCATGGGAACCACATAAAGTGGTGGACACTCAGTTAACAATGCATCCATTATTTCATCACCTGAATCATTATTTATTTGAAGTTCTTTATCAGCATTAATTCCCTTCTCCTGAATAAGGTGCTTTACCTTTTCATCCTCACTTGCTTTCTCTCTTGCTGTCTTTTCCCACATGCTTAAGGCCTCAAATTGTGCAGCTTTAGATTGTGTCTTTATTTCACATAACACTTCCCTTAATTTGTCAATGATTTTCAATTCAAAAGTACCATCTTTTGGAAACTTCAAAGCACCTTCTTTTTCAGTAATCTTGCACCATTGGTGAACCCACATACATGTATTTTGTCCCAAATTGGTAGACATAAAATGCACAGGTGTTCCTTCAGGAGCATCACCAATAAAAAACAAATGTTTCACTTTACCTCCTAACAGCTTCTTTAAACCTTCAAACATTTTCATTTTTGCAATAGTTCAATGCAATTTCGTTTTTTCCAAAGCTGTCAGTCTCAATTTTAGTCAGTTTTACTCCTACCACTGATTCTCCACAAAATCTTACTGCAATATTTCTCTTAATCAATAACTCTGTTAGTAACAACATAAATACATTCGCTACTCTGTCTGTTGTGCTAAATAAAGGATAGATTTATATTCACTGCGAGTAACACATTCCGCTTACCCTTCACAAAGTAAGACCTTCCGTTTACTCTTCAAACACTACAGGTAAATCCCTTCCGCTTACCTTTCACTCAAGCTCAGAAGAACCTGCTACTCCTTTTATTTATTCAACTTGTATAGCGCAATTATCACCGATAGGTCTCTAAGCGCTTATGGTGTAAACAGCCGAATCAGTACAAAGGAGAAGATCACCCAAATCATGCCAAACCCCAAGCTTCTCGGAACAGAATCGTTTTTAGCTTACGCCTAAAAGGCAGTAAGTTTGGTTCTTTCCTCAAGCAAAGCGGTAGTTTATTCCAAGCTGCCGGTAGAGTAGTAGAAAGAGCACGCCCACCATAGGTGGTCGTGCGGTAGCGAGGACAAACTAGAAAAGACTCCTCAGATGAGCGCAGTGTTCTTTTGGGGAGGTAGTGTCTCAGCTTATCTTTGATATATCTAGGAGCATTGCCATAAACTGCCTTATGCTCAATGCACATGCCCTTAAATAAAATCCTTTGCCTAATTGGAAGCCAATGTAGTTGGCATAGGAGAGGGGAAGCATGTTCTCTTCTAGCCTTTCCAAAGATCAACCTCGCAGCATCATTCATTACAATTTGTAATCTTGAGAGTTGCTGCTGCGGGAGTCCAACATAAAGGGAGTTTCCATAATCGAGACGCCCTAAAATTGTTGCGGACACTACCGTTCTCAAGGTAGAGAAAGACAACATCTGCGAGATTTTCCGCAGTTGCCTAAGAAGGCCGACACATGTGCCCACCACCGACGACACCTGATTCTTCATTGACAGTTTCCCGTCAATGTGGATGCCCAGGCTTTTCACCACCGCAGCTGGTACCGGAGTCCTCCCCAACTCCTTAGGCCAGAGGCAATCGTTCCAAGGGTTTCCCGAGATGGTTATGGGCAACACCTCAGTCTTCTCTGGGTTAATTTTTAAGGAGTTGGAGGACATCCAGTTGCTTGTGAACTTTAAGATGTTATGTAATCTATCCTGGGCTCCAGATGTATCTTCAATTTGTATAATGATCTGGGTGTCGTCGGCGTAGTTGTAGACTTGGCAATCCATATGGTTAAGAGCATGAATCAGAGGCTGGAGATATATATTAAAGAGGAGCTGTGAGAGAGCTGACCCCTGCGGAACTCCGCAGGTTAAGGCTGCTGCAGTGGAGACCAAGTCCGACAACTGGACCCTCTGCGATCTTCCCTGCAGGAAAGAGGTCAGCCAACCTAACACAGTCCCCCCTATGCCTATATTGGACTTATCCTTCAGGATATATCTTAGGCCAAAGTTTCACCAGCGAACCCTTTTGCTATCAATCAAGCTCAGAAGAACCTGCTACTCCTTTAGTGTGACACTTTCTAGGTGATATCAGACCAAAGTTTCACCAGCGAACTCTTTGCTATCAATCATTCGCACAGAAAATAGTCCCTAATTTAACACTGCCAGCCCTACCTAGCTTCTCAGTGTTATTCCAACAGACGAGTAACCTCAGTGCAGTGTGGCTTCCATTTACCACCCGCTATTCCTTCCCGGGATTCCACAGGTGTGCATACCTGCGTGTTCCAGACAACACAGAACAAGACACTAACTTAACATGAAGAGTTAAAACATGTAATCAATAACCAAAAAAGTATGTCCTATGAAATTACCAATATAATCAATAACACCATCAATTCAAAATGAGCAAAATTTCACCAACAGCAAAACAAACTTAATATTTTCAACACTTCAAAAATACATGCTAGCATATTAACAACATGTCACAACCCTATTGACACTCACACCACTTCGTGCATCACCTGCCAGTACTGCTTTGCCAGTCTTCAGGTTCTGAGCATTGGAGTCAGGAATCAGGACTTGGACATTTTATCTAACTTGGGCAATTATTTTATTTCCCTTCTAAGGTCAATGATCCATTAGTTGAGTAGTTGATGGTGAAATCAATAATCACTAATCACCAAACTACTCAATAATGACCATCCTCTGCTTATCAAAAACTGATGGAGCGGTAATTTCTTCTGGTAGTTTCTCAATGCAAAACCCTCATGCTACCTCTAATTTACCGCTCAAAAGGTGTTGGGCCCTTCACACCATGTATTACCTTCAGGAGATTTTAAATAATCATGAACAGTAAAAACTGCAATTATTATTCAAGCCAATAAAGAGAGTTGTTGAGTATTTTAAAGGGTTTTATTTTCTAGTCAAAAGTTAATTTTTCTCTGACCCTTTATTCATTAGTAAAATATCAATCAGGTTACATAATTTGGAAAACAGGAAAAATATCAATAATACAGAACACATTACAGTCTGCATATAAGCATTACATGTAGTTATGAAAATGTGGCGCACAATTCTTAAAGAGTTTGTAAGAAAAATAGTCTTGCAAAGCTAATCAATGATTAAATAGTTGGCAAAAAATCTCCCATTAAGAGAAATAAATGCATAAGTCAAATAAATCTTTTCAGACCTAATTAATTAGTCAAAGCATAAACTTAAAGTTTAGCATCTAAAATCTAAAGAGCCTTTCGATCTGTTGCTGCTCATGTGCATCTCTGTGTCTAAAGAGCAAAAAGGAGGGAGACAGCCGGCCCTTCACCAGACCTCAAAGGAATGTGGCCTGATGTGCCAAGATATGACGTGGAAGCAAGAAACCTCCCCCTGAATCTCCTCGGACGCCCAAGGCTGCACCCGTGACAATCTCGTACCTAACCCATAGGATGTCTGGCCTAATCTGTTCCTTCTCTCAAGAGCTCACACACCCCCCTAATGAGCCTAGAAGCCAGCTGAGATGAGAAAGCCCGCCCCCATCCAGAGAGGACATTATTTTATACCCTAATTATTGGCAGACTACACAAAGATGTAGCATCTTTCAGGAAAACCTGTACGTGATTGGTCAGTCATGATGGCATGAGTTGTCACTCCCCTGATTCTAAAAACCTGACTTCACCAGTTTTAACAAAAGAAGCATACATGAATAACTACATTTATAAACATTTGCAACATTTACTAGGAAAAATGTTTCACTCTAGTTTTCTTCCTTCCCTTCTCATCGTAGTCAGATGGACACTTTTAACTAACACTGGTACATTGGCAGAATCACAAAAATGTACAGTTCAGGTTGTCCTTGACTTTTTTAGGAAAGCTGGTGTCTGCGCATGCTCTCTTCTCTTTTAATGCAAGCCATAGCCTTGCTGGATTCACAGGCAGCCATGTTTTGTGTAGGCCCCAAAAATAAAACAAACACAAAGATAATATTAATTTCATGTAAATCAGCCCATTATGTTTCCCTCCCTCATACTAATACCCCTTATAAATGTTTACCTAGCCAAGCTATTAGTTTCAAGCAGCTTTTCTATTATTTATGACAACATGCAAAATAAATGTGTAACATAGCATTTTCATGCATTTAGTGTAAAATTTAAAAGCACACACAATTAATATAGTGTACACAGCAACATGCATTAGTGTTTTAGATAGCTTTTCATGCAAAAAGCCTTTAGTTCCCTGTGTAGTCTTTGGTGCATTTGTTAATTCACACACATTATAAAAAGAGGTGTTATTTAACTGAAAATATTTATCAAAATATGCAACAAGTCAAAGTCCTTTAAGACAGAAATATGGGATGAGCTGGGAAGAGAGAAACACATTCTATTAATCTTCAAAGGTAAAAAGGCCACTTTTCTCTACATTGGAAAAAACACATGTTAATTCAGCAAAAGCATTTGACTGAATAGGCCTCACTTTCATTGTTTTTCATGTGCCATGTTTTTAACTAGCACCAAAATGTGTGTGGCAATTTAAATGCAGTCTGATGCACAAAAAATAAAACAATGCCTGACTGCAGATGAAATCTGCTCCATCACTATCACTGGCAAACGTTAAACCACAACATCCAACAGCAATATCTCCATAGCTGCACCAGCATTACGATGTAAAGGAAAACTTTAGCATCCCTCGCTAGATGAGAAGCGACAGAAACAGGTTCTTCTGAAGTCAAGGATGCAGGTCTGGATTGATCTCTGCAAATCCTTCACCATCTGCTAATAAGACCAGTTTGATCCTCACCAGATAAACTACAGGACTCGCTGGTTCTTTGGTGGCTTGACTTGATCAATAGTGTGGAATTCCAAAAAAAGGTTATAATTGTATATTTACCCCAATACTAACTCCTATTAGAACGGAATGTTGGGAGCTCCACTGAAAACAGTGTGATTGGCTTAGGGGTGGGAGCCTGGCTACCTGCTTCCTGTTCCGACCTGGAGTCGGTCACAGTTGAGCTGGAGAGAAGACGCGGGACGCGGTGGCAAGGTCCGTTATGTTTTATTAGAACATTGGAATGTTGGGAGCTCCATTGAAAACAATGGAGTGCTCCGAGCTTCTAATGGCTGGTATAAGCCTGGAGCTCCAACATTCCAATGTTTCTTTGTTCACAGCTCTGGCTGTGAACCAAGGCTTCAAGGACCCTGAGGGGATTCCAATCCCCTCACGCTCCCATAAGGCTTTGTTCTTTTTGTTAGAACATTCTGCCCTCCCGTGTCATAATGTTCTAATAGCCTTATAGCCCTTCGTAGCTGGGCTATACCAGCTATTAAAGTCCCTCTCCCTTGTTAAAGGCCTTCGGCTCGGGGCCTTTAACGCTGGAGACGGCCTTTAATAGCCGGGATAGCCCTCTACGGCGAGCTATAAGGCTATATTATTATTCTCTTTTTTAAGCAACCAACGTTCCCCCACCCCTCCCTCCCCCGCGAAGTGAGCCGTGCCGGCCGCTCCTGCTAGTAGCCACTATTGGTCAGTGGCATTGATCAGTAACTATTTAAGGAACCATAATACATGTATTTATGCAAAATGCAAATACATCATTTTGTGCAATATTTTGTGGCATATTTTAGTACAATGCATTGTTGCATCAATTTTAGACTCAAGGAAGCAAAAGAACTGGGAACAACAGCAATCTGCGTTCTGTTGTTTCCGTTAGAAATACATTTTTACCTGAAATGCCATGTGATCGTGCAAATTGGCATAATGAAGTAATTTCAGGTATTTCATATGAAAAGCATAATGGGAATTTCCTTAAATTATGCAAATTACTTCGGCTGAATTTAAACTTCACCGAGGCCTACTCCCAACGTGGTTCATGTCGCATGTGACACTTTCAGTCTTTAATTTGTAGCCAAACTTATTTTGCAAGCTTCGATTTTTGAGCACATACAATGATAAAAGCAAACCTACACTTGCCAGAACACTGCATGCTTTGGGATAAAAAGCCAGGACTGGTTGAAGGTGTCACACGTGACATTGAACCTCAAATAAGTAGACAAGCATGCTTTTAGGAAACAGATTTTACAGGAGACAAATGATGAGGCTCATCTATCATGGTTCCCCCGTTGCAGTCAACCTGAAATTGCATTCAGGTCCCAGTTTACCATGAACAGTGACTTTTGGTTAGTTCTCAACTTTTTTTGTTACTTTTTCCCCTAAAACTGCAACAATTCATGTCTCCGGTTCTCTTCAACCTATTTTGATACTCTTTATATCTTTTGCTCATTACATTCTTCTCTATATTTCTAAAATGGTTTGGGGATTTTATGGTGCTATCTTCTTTACTTTAAAGTTGTTGATGCTGCTTGAATTTAGCATGCACTTCTCTAGCAATTGCTTGCTGCTACTGGAATAGCTACCAGGGGTAGTGCAGACTTTCTCACAGAATTGTGTTTTAATCTAACGAGTGGGTTTATTGAGTTAGTAGGGGTAAATCCTTCCCAAATTGATAACCCCATTTCTGACAAGAACCTTCGCCAATGCCATTGGCAATACTACTAATATTACAACCAATGCCAGCACCTCCACTAAAACCATCACTGCCAATACCACCACCAATACTATACAGCCAACCATCACTGCCAACACCACCACCAATACTATAAAGCCACAACTACTAATAGCATCATTAGTACTACTACAATACCAATACCATCCCCAACACCAATGCCAATAGCTCCAATAGCACAGGCCCACCGCCAACACCACCAGAAATACACATCACCATTACCACCAACACAACCATCAATACCAAGGCCACCAACAATGCAGTGTACACCAACATTAATACCACTACTACCAATGCCACACCTCTATCAATACATACCACACATGACAAATACCACCATCATCAACACCACATTAACAATACTGTCATCCGTGCCACCACACCTATGACCAACGAAACCACCACCACTGTACCAATATCACACCACTACTTCAAAGAGCATCGCTAATAACACTTCTACCAATAGTATTACCACCAAATCCATCAATACCACCACTGCCAATATCACAACGCAGCCAATGCCACACACCACCAATACTGCATGAACAATATCACAATCGTAAATCTAACACCATAACCACTACTGATATCCTCTTTACCAATGCCACTATGTTGGGAAATGGCAGTTTCTGAAGGGTCAACTCCAAACATTTTACCATCCTCTGACTTTTTGCTGAATTCATTTATGTTGGCCTTAGGACTTTGAGCACTCTACCACTGCTAAAGTGCATGTGCTCCCTCCTCTAAACATGGTAATATTGGCTCATACCCAATTGGCATATTTATTTTATTTATACGTCCCTAGTAAACTGCACTACATGTGCCCAAGACCTGTATAATTAATGATACTAGTGGGTCTTGCATATGGCTGAGTCCAAACTGAGGTGATCAAAAGAACGATAGATTTAACTTGGATCCCTTGACTGGGGGTGAATGTTTGATTCAATCAGCATTCCGTCCATCAATTGTTGATGCAGCACTTTGCGCCCTAAGTGAGATGGGTATGCCCAGACCTGGGTCCCTTGTTCGCTGTGCCACTGGATTCAATCTAGCCCGGCTGATGAGGGATGCTACCCCAAAACCACTTTCAGGATGCTTGTTTCCGGTCCAGGGAGGACCTGCCTTGCGGTTCGGCTGGACTGTTGCCATGAGGAACAGGGTCAAGACTGATTTGCATATGGCTGAGTCCAAATTAGGGTGGCGTAGTGAGCAAAAGGATAATGGATTTAACCCAGGTCTCTTGACTGGAGGTGAATGTTTGATTCATTCAGCATTCTGTCCATCAATTATTGATGCAGCACTTTTAGAAAGTTGGCATTTCTTGCATTAGCCATTTGGGGCCTGTAGCTTGTCTCTGATCACATGTCTGGGTGTAGCTGGCAGTTTGGCTTTGTGTATTGTTCCTAGATTGCCACACAAAATGTGAGCTTAGGTGTGTCTCAATGGACCATCTCTGGTAGGATGGGAGGGGCAGGAGCTGGGCACAGCCTCTCTTACATTTAAATAGGTTATGTCCTGTCCACACACAAAAGGCTGCATACCTCCCTGTAGTGAGTTTGGAGCCAGTACAGGAACGGAGGATATATGTTCACTTCAAAGGCATGTCTTCTAAGTTTCCCCCACAGCAAAGGCACCACTGGGCATAAGTACTGGACCTCAGACTCTGCCACTTCAGTACACTTCTGGACCTGTGTATACTCTGCCAGGAAGAAGGACTGCTGTGCCTATGAAGGACTGCCACTCTGCTGGGCCCCTGCTTTGCTGTGCCAATCTGCTGCCTGCTGCCCTATGGCTTGGATGAGAAGGACTGGACATGCATCACTTGACCCCAGAACCAAGAAGGACTTCAATTGCTAGATGGCTGGCCTCCTGGTCTGAAGCCTCAGGGACATAACAGGCTTCCAACCCCTGCACATAGACTCTGCCATCTATGAGTCCACCCTTAGAAGTGGGCCTAAGGGGCTGATCCACGACCCCTAAAATTCGGGGTGTGCTAGACCACAGTGTTGGGAGCTCATTGGATAAATGAAGACCAGGTTCGTTAAACATTAAAAGACCTCAGGCAGACCCCTGGTTTTCCTTTATTCTTGCGTCTGTCTGGGTTATTAAAAAATCTTAAAAACGTGTCCGAAGGAGTGTTATGGTCCTAAGACCCTAGTGCCGACATGTTTCAGTCCTGGGTGGCCGTGTAGGTCCTGGACTTTCTTCAGGGCAAATGGATACCCTCTTTAGGAGTCGGGGTGACCCGATGATGAAGCATGACACCACTAGGGTGTGTGAGGGTAATTAAAACAATGAGTGTTTTCCTCCCTCATATTCATAGTTGAGTTACGTGCAACCTTTCACTAGAGAAGCATCCCTTCCCCTTCCCGTTTCCCCCCCCCCCCCGTTTTTCCCTACTGACCACAAGTTGGTCCATTGGGGTATTTTTTATGATTTATACTCTGCCCAGGGAGGACATACTCCGACTGAGAAACCTCTCAAACCCTTTTTGTGTATAGATCCACGCATACCTCGTCAACGACAGCCTCAACAATGACAAAACTCTGCATTGCAGCTTCACCGCTCATTGGAATCGGAGCATCACCTGTGCTGCACCTCAAATCCTCAACACCAGACTTCGCATCACAAGCCCTGTCAACATGATCCTCAACGTCAACACATCAGGACCTCGCACCTCAGCCTCGCTGCAACTCAGAACCAACGCATCACCCCTGCTGCACAACACATCTTTGATGCGGGTCCATACAATGCTCTGCAAACAGTATTTAAGGTACTTTGTTCAGCGGGCCTAACTGGATCACTGTAGCTAGCCCACGCTCCATCATGGTCGACCTGAACTTGTTACTTTGCCCCAGTCCGACCTATATCCCCAATAGCTTTTTGTGCTTTTTGGTGCTATTTTTCACTACGAATTTTAAAAATCAATATCTCTGGTTCTACTGATTGGATGTTTGTCAATTTTGGTCTTGTTTTATTAATTAGAATCAGAGCTATTTTTTCTAACCTGGTGTAGAATATTTTTGTGTCGTGTTTTCACTGTTTTACTGTTTGAAGTGTTGCACAATACTTCACACACTGTCTCTAAGTTAAGACTGATTGCTCTGTGCCAATTTACCACAGAGTGAGCACAGGTCAAGTTAGAGTTTGTCTGCCTCTTACCCTGACTAGGATTGTGGTTGCTGCTTGCCCAGGGTGCATACCCCAGTCAACCAGTAACCCAATTTCTAACAAACCATCACTAATACAACCACCAAATGTAGTTGGAATAACACTATTCACACTCAATATGTTCTCCAGTTTTACTGTCACCATCAAAACTACCATAAATTCACCTACCACCATCATTATCAATATTACCACAAACACCTCCACCATAATACCAATAGTTCTACTACTAACATTGCTATTCCCACAAGTACCACGTCTACACCTACACCACATAGCAATGCCAATACCTACATCCCAACACCACACCAGCAATACCAGCCTCAATGCTGATACCACCACTAACATTGCCACTACAATACAACTCCACCCATACCAATACCAACATAACAATACCTACAATACCACTAACACCACCTCCAATTCCACCATTAACTCCACCACCACACTAGCAATATCACACAATCACTACAATTAGCCCTGCTAATTCCACCACCACCAATGTCACTACAATAATTCCTTACCCACAATACCACTATCATTACTGCCACCACCAATACCACCACCCATACCACCTCCACTAATGCAAACACCACCAATGCTACCACCAATAGCACCACCACCACTAATACCAATCTTCATCAATGCTACCACCAATGCTGCCTTCAATACATCCAACACCACATTCAATACCACCCCCAATACCCCTAATACTACCACCACCAATACCACCTGTCATGCAGGAATGGCCAACTTTGATGTAAAACCACTAGTCAAGTATCCAAATTCAATGATCTTGATTCTCGGTTGTTCACTGGAAATCTATTGATCCCAACTGTGCTGTGTAGGGTTGTGCTTCTCCTGTCCCTGCAGCTCAAATCCAACTTCTAGGATTACTGAGATCCAAGCGTGAGGCTTGCCCTTGCCTGCAGATCTCAAAGGATTGAGTTCACCTGGAAAGTTTTGGAAGATGACTTGATCTTACAAGATTGTTGGCCATCTTGGGTGAGGCCGGGTGTGTCAGCTATTTAAATAATGACCCATACATTGTAGGCTACTTCTTGTTCTGGAGTTCGTGTGGTGAGCATCACTTCTTGAGCCAGACGTCTCCCTTGCATCTGGATCTGACCCCATGTATCTGCATCTTCTGTTTGGAGCACTGCTTCCAGACTTGTTGGTCTTGTGGACGACTCCTTCTTCTGAGAATCATGAACAAGGGGATATTAAAAGTACAGTACAGCGCATGCACAGGCAAGGCAGATTAACTTACTAGTTAGTTTTCAACTTCTCGGTTTCAACAATTCAAACCTCAAATCAGTAACAGCAATGCATAGCAGGTTAACAAATCTGGAATATTGGACTTTAAGGGCCTTATTTATGAAGGCCTACAACACTTTTACACCGCCACTGCGTCACTTTTGGTGACACTGCGGCGGCGTAAATAATGCACCACCTTGCGCCATATTACAAAGGGACATATCGAAACTAGTGCGTCACTTTGTAAAGGCCTGCGCTACATTATACCTGGGTCAGGTATATAAAGGGTCGTAGAAGTGGTGTAGTGAAATCTATGAGATGTCACTGTGACACTTCTACGACACTCCTTCGTCAATATCTTACGCCTGCCTCAGAACAGGCATAAGACTGACGCAGGCCCTTTCACATGGGGCTTGCCCCATGTGAAAGGACACATTGCTTGGAAATGCGTCTGTTTTCAGACAGACCCTAGCAATGCGTCACTTTTGTGCCTACAGATACGTCAGAAATACTGACGTTTTTGTAATTCCTTGCGACATGGAGCGACATTCATTAAATACGGTGCATCCATCGTGTCACAAGGAGGGCGCACTGAAAACTGTTGCATCGCCATTTTGTCGCAGCGATGAAACCGTTTTCGTAAAAGAGGCCCTAAGAGATTAGCACTAGAAATAATCCTGCATGACGTGAGGCATGACAAGCAAACAGACCTTGAATGCGAATCCTACTAATGCACAATGCAACCCATGCCATACGAAAATTCATTTCAATCTGTGGATCTGTTACAAGTCTATCAGTGAAATCTGTTTAGTTTTACTGGTAACAGAGTTAAGTAAGGCATTAACTGTCTAATTTAAATCTTCTTTTATCTTTTAAAAGGCCCCTAAGTTGTAGGGATGTGAAATGTGAGACAAGCTAGGACGTGGACCCAGGAAACAACATCCAGCAACGTGGTAGGTATATTTATGGCTCTCAGAAGAGTTGAGCACAACCATGTTTTAGTAAAATAGACAGAGTATATGGACTTATTAGTACTGTATTTGCTGCTTGCCTTATCAGTTAGTGAATGGTGCAATAATGAATTAAAATAATCACCATCCAGCACATTATTTTGCACCAATTCTACCAACCTGGGAAAGTGGGTATGAGATTAAAGACGATGAAATCGATGGTGGTGTCAACTCTCTCTTCTCTCTTCACTTTCTGCGATCTGCATGTATTTGCAATTGTGTTCCATCACAAAGGCATGAGCAGAAAGAGAGGGGCATTAGACTTCGACAGCACTCCCACAGGACCAGAACACAACCAAGGAATTCAGTGAGTGTTCCTTCCATGGCAACACACCCAATACGACACCACCAACCATACAACCACAACCAATAATACACCAACAATCGCACTATTTATTTAGCTGCTTTATTGGTCTTAAACTTGGTTTCATGACTAGATTTCAATATAGCATACTATTTACTACCCAGTCTTATTTGAAGACGTCTCTCTATTTCCAATGTATGTGAAGAAAATTATATGATTTCTGCCTTTGGGTCATCTCTGCGCCTTTGTAGACTTACTGGGGCATATTCCGAAGAAATATTTTGTCATACACCTTTTTTATTGTTTAGTTAATTAGCTATAAAGCTTTATAGCACAACCAGGACCCACAAGGTCTTCAGCGCACTTTACAAAGCAGTGAGTTATTAGTCAACAATAGACATGGAGTAGCATAATTTTGACTTCACCCTCACATGTCATAGATAAGCAATATATATATATATATATATATATATATCCATCACTGCAGGAACCATTTGAAAAGAAGCCACAGAGAGGCAAGTATATTCCACAATTTAATGGCAGCAGGCAAGCCGATGAACATCACGGAACCCAAAGCAAAGTACATAAGAATGCCAGACGCGTTTCGGGAAAAAGATAATCCCTTCTTCAGTGGCGTGTTATTTTGGAATGAGAAGCGCTGTTTTATGGCACACTTAAATATTAACACCTGACCTCAATGGGTGTGGCTGCAGCACAGCCTCCTGGATGTTGTAGTGCCACAAATGTTTTTCCACAGTGGGCGCGCTACCTCAATCTCAATTAAAATACAATTCAGTCCCCAGTGGGTAGGTGTGGGCTTCATTGACACCTGCCCCGCTTTGATGCTGTCATTAGGGTAAAGCTGGCAGCGCCCTGCACGTCGTCAGCCTTGCTCCCTTCCTGAGACTCGAGCGCCGGATCGGCCCCTGTCAGGATCCGCTTCTGCTGCGGCGGGCCTCTTTTCACGACCGGAGCAGCCGTTACACATCCATCACTGCAGGAACCATTTGAAAAGAAGCCACAGAGAGGCAAGTATATTCCACAATTTAATGGCAGCAGGCAAGTCGATGAACATCACGGAACCCACAGCAAAGTACATAAGAACGGCAGACGCGTTTCGGGAAAAATATAATCCCTTCTTAGGTGGCGTGTTATTTCTCTGTGGCTTCTTTTCAAATGGTTCCTGCAGTGATGGATATATATATATATATATATATATATATATATATATATATATATATATTACCTACTGGCGGTCGCCAGTAGGTATATATAGTTAGGATTTTTTCTCTATGGGATTTTTGAAAATTCTATCTCTAATAACTTTGGCGTTTGTGGACGGAATTGGCTGAAATTTTCAGGAAAATGGCACATTTTGTTTCTGAGCAGCCCCTGAAAATTGGGGGGGGGGTTCGTCCAGGGGGGGTCGAGAAAAAAGGGGGGTCCCAAAACGTGTTTTTAACATTGAGTTTTCCATAGGGTGGTTGGCCTCACTTTTAGCCCGAACGGCTGAATGGATTTGCACGGACCTTGGCAAAATTGTAGGGACTGGTAGCCCGATGTGCCTTTTGTAGGTCTCAATATATGTGCTTCAGTGGATTTTGAGAAATTAACGTTCAAAAAAAGATATATATCTGTAACAGCGGACCGGGAAGCGCTCCGGTTCGCGGACTTTTCGCGCAGCGGAGCTTTGTGAAGCGAAGCTGATTGGTTCTCCGGCGTCTGTAAACATTCCAAACAGTCCGTAGCGGCCGCCATCTTGTCTCTCGGTAGGATCGAGAGACAAGAGGAGGCCAAAGCGAAGGGGCAAATGACCATAAGGGGGCATAGTAGATCCTCGCTGACCCCCTAGGTTTGATGTGGAGGTTTTAAAAGGGCCCCGCGGGGCAAAAAAATAATAATAATAATAATCGAACGGCTGAATGGATTTGCACGAAACTTGGTAAAATATTAGGGACTGGTAGCCCGATGTGCCTTTGCTAGGTCTCAATATATGTGCTCCAGTGGATTTTGAGAAATTAACGTTCAAAAAAAGATATATATCGTAACGGAGGTTTGCGAAGCTGATTGGTCATTCTGTCACTGGGCTATAGTTGGGCTACATCTGGCTGATATTTGGGCTACATTTGTTTTTTTTGTCTCTGGCGGCCATCTTTGGGCTACATTGGGCTACATTGGGCTTCATTGGGCTTCATTGGGCTACATTGGGCTACATTTGGGCTCCAACATATATATAGGCCAATGTAGCCCAATATATATTTTTCAAAGTTAATTTTCGTAAAAACCACTGGAGCATATATCTTGAGACATAGCAAAGGCACATCGGGCTACCAGTCCCTACAATTTTGCCAAGTTTCGTGGAAATCCATTCAGCCGTTCGAGCTAAAAGTGAGTCCAACCTCCCTACGGAAATGAAGGAAATGAATGGGTAATTTGTAATTAGCAAATAGCTCATCGCAAACTAGGAATGGTAAAGAATCGCTATTTATTCCTTAAAGTTCGCTATTTAGGAAATGCAAAAAACTTTGATGATACATATGGCGGTTCATCTCGAACAAGATAAGAAGTATAGGGATAGATTTATGATGACTGGCGCATCACCAGGGATGTGTTAGTCATTCTGTGCCGCTGTTCCGTCACCTATGGTGTGCTGCATTTACAATGCGGCGCATCATGGGGCAAAAACAGCACAGATGCGTGATGTATCTGTGCCGTAAAGGTGGCGCATTGCTGGAGTTGTATCGCAAGTGTGATGAAGCTCCAGCAAGGGTCGGGGGTGCCCCTGTCGCAGGGTTTCTGTTCTCACACAGAACTGTGGACAGAGGATTGGAACCTCGGCGAATTAGGGTGCCCCAAAACTCACCTTAGTAATCAAAAACCCCTTAGCAAGCTAGGTACAGTGTCACATTGGATATAACAAACTCTCAATGTTTAGACAATCCAGAATATGAACTTATAGTACCTCAGGATACGTGGAACTCATGAACAGTCGGTCGTTATATATTTCTTAGAAACCAGAACATGGAGTTAAGAAGAACACATGTGTATTTGAAATGTTTATTTACTAATGCCGTCTTCTCAGGCGTAGTATCTTAGATAATACAAGTACACATATTATCAGTAGCAAAATTACCAGCATAGTTACTAGTACATAAAAAGCGAATGGTGACAGTATGTTAACATGCTGTAAATGAATAAGAGTTATCAACACTTATAAGCAGCCACGGGCCGTGGAGGGAGTTACAGTGGGGCAGGGAGGCGGGGAGGGGGAGGGGCAGGGTGGAGAGGGCTCCACCCTGCCCCTCCCCCTCCCCGCCTCCCTGCCCCACCGTAACTCCCTCCACGGCCCGCGGCTGCTTATATCTCACCCTCCCTAATACACATATTATATTATTTGCTAAGAAGGTCTGTTTGTGTTGGTTTAGGGCGTGCCCATACTTTAGTGTCTTAGATTTGAAGGAATCACATCAGCATACACCAGCTCTCTCTTCATGTGAACCGCATCAAGTGTTGTGTATGTGTGTTCGGCAAAGCAATATAAAACCCGCCTCATGCCCAGAATTGGCAGAAGCTGCACTTATGTTATGAGTATGAAGTCGTGCAGATCAGACCTCATAACAATTCTGTATCGTGTTGTTCTTGAAACTTCAGCACTCGCTGTACAGATATAGTTTAACAAGCAAAGCAGATAGTAGAGCAATAACATATTATTCTCATGTAAACCACGATGAACTACTAGGTTGAAAGCTAAAGCAACAACTAAGTGTCGTGTGCAGAAGTTGCAAAAAAGGAAAAATGGCGTTTAAACCGGTAATGAGCCCATGCTAACTTAACACGGTGTAAAGATATCCAGGACCTAGATGACACCTCCCCATGATCCGGAAACGAACTGAATAAGATAATAGAAGTGCCATCTCATGAGAGCAGATTGCAACTTTATATGTGGACGGTCCGCAAGGTAAAACATTAAAAACTAGGAAAATTTAATGCTAAAGAAAAATAAAACAGCCAAGTACTTTATCGAGTATTAAGCCAATAGGCAAGCTAAATAATAAAAACTTGACAAATAAGTCAATGAATTGTCAATGAAATGCTAGTACTCAGCATATCAAACATGAAAAAGGTCTATGACATAACTGTGTATGCAAAATTAGCTGCAACAGCCTCCAAATAGGAAGTCACCGTCTTCATCCGAAAAGAGTTCAGCCATCCAATTTAAAAGCGGAAAAGAACATACGTGCTCTCCCAGCACCGGATCCTCTATCACCATCAGAGGACAGCTCGGTGGGTTTTCAAGAAAGCTCTGTTCCAAGAAAGACTGTGTTGCCGCCAGTAAATTCCAGGGACCAATTAGTCCATGCATCAATGCCACAGCCATAATCCTTTCGCGAGGACAAACCAACTCGTGAGTAATGATAGGAGTCATCAGCTGATTAAAGTCGACGTCAGGAGAAACCGGTCCGCAGAGACACAAATCAATGGCCCAATCGAAATCACAGGTCAGGCAGTGAAATACAGGCTGGACACAGGTGAAGTAGGAGAATCGAAAAGATAATCCATATGCCGTGCTTAATATCGCCAACGGCATTGTGCCATAATATTCTAGCATGCGATTGCGGAACAGTGTCAGCAGCTGCAGGGCGGGAGCTTGCACAGGAGGGACATCCATATTTAAAAATGTAAAAAAGCACAAGAGCGTCCGTTGGTAATGCAAGTAAAAATGGCAATCCACGAAGCACAGTGGAGAAAATAGAATGAAAGAAAGCAGGGATGACTCCAAAGATTTTCTCAAATGAAGTCACGAGACCACTGGTAACAACTTTAAAAAAGTGCGCCAGGGCCTTTGTGGAGGACGCGTTAAAGATAGTCCGAACCATCTTGCTGAAATGCAAAGGCGAATCAGTATTGAAAAGGGTCTGCACCTCTGTACGGGTGTTCGCTATGTGAAGCACGAAAGTTTCACGGGCCGAACTCAAGGCCACCTCTCTCTGAGACAAAAGAGCTCTTATTCTTGCCATGCCGTTGAAATCTGCTCCCAAGGTTGGTATTTGTGGCCAGATTGAAAACTCCCTATGTTCATGTGTGGGAGGAAATAGAACATTTTTGCAGCAAATAACCTGTTCACTTACTGTTACGATAAAAGGAATACTTTTAATTAACCCAGAACAATCTTCATTATTGAGCATCAAATAACTACCATTTTCCAACAACTTGAACGTGGGGATGATAGCAGGAACTGGCGTACCTTGCAACACGCAAGCCATATTTGGTCGGTGTTTGTTGCATGAACCGTGTAACTGTATGTGCCTACACATTAGTGAATGATCTGGCGTCTCAGTGCATTCCTCTCCATTCAGATAAACTTCTTGATCATCTTTGAAACATCTGTATGTGTATGGAAGCGACCAGACCTCATGAAGAAAAGCACTACCTAAAGGTTCATAACGACCTATTGGTATATATTTCATACAATTTGAAAACTTATATAAAGCAAAAGGCAGCGTTATTAAACCGTGGATAAGGCACGTTGCCAAAAAAACCGCAATCCTCTGCTGATGATGTCACTGAGCATGTCATGAATGATGTAATATGTGACATCATCAGCAGTGGATTACGGGTAATAGTATCTCTAGTTTACTCCCCTATAGCTGTCTTTCTTTTAACATAAGTGTCTGTTTCCTTCCCTTATACTTACTGTTTTTGGTTCGCTTCCGGTTCGCGTACCGGCGAGCGAACTGGGAAGCGTACTACGAGAAATAGAGGTTGGCACAGTTCCAAATATTGTACCAATTTTGTAATAACGGGGAGGTAGTTCTGAAAAGAACTTTTTTTATTGTTTTTGTTGTTTTATATTTTTTTTATTTTTTTTCTGAACATTTTTTTACTTTTTTTGAATTTTTCTGAACAGTTTTATATTTTTTGGGGTTTTTCTTGCAGGGGGCAATGAAAACGATTCATTGTAAAGGGCTCAACAGGAGCAACAAAACAAAAAAAAAGTATTTATTATTTGGGGCGTTTCGTACAAACTTGCATATGATAGTCAATAGCTCTGTTGATCAGAGTGATGCTTCTTTCTCCGTAGCAAATGAATCCACTGCAATGTACGCAGATTTGTTTTACTTCATGAAATCTCGTTTGAATATTTGGCACCATCTCCCTGCCCTCTGGTCCCGTTACTTCCGGTACAACAGATCTTCTGGCCATAATAGGGAGATTATCTAGGTCGTTACGAAACTGTGCAGCACTGTAGTTGTTAGGATGCCACCTAGTCATATGGCGATGCATTGTGTAGTTTCCGAAACTGTATTTTTTGTCGGTCCCTCTGGACAGTCTATCTTGACATATAAGGCAAGTTACGTATCTTGCATTTACTTTTTTCTGACCTTTGAGAATTTTAAAAAATTGCCAAATTAAGTTTTCTTTCCGGTGAGACGTCCTGGGCTCCTCAGGCAAAAAGTGCCTCTCTTCGTGCTCGTCGTCCTGTTCTTCTTCTTCCTCTTCTTGCTGAATTATAACTTGAGCAGGTGGTCCACTCTTCCTTGGAGGTGGTGGAGGTGGTGGGGAAGCACCAGCTGAAGCTACTAAAGAAGCCATTGCTCACTGGTAACAAAGGGTCTTTCTCTCACAATGATGAAAGTCAGAGTGAGGAAAGAAGGAGGGATTTTCATCATTTGGGAAAAACAAGAGTTCTCAACCAATGAAAAGTGTTCATTTTAGATTATATGACCTAGTCTTACATCATTAGGAAACCAAAAGTGAAATGAACCAATGAAAAGTGTTATTACCAAGTCACATGACCTGCTGTGTTTACGTTAAGCGCTTTGCAGGGCCTCCCGCTTTGCTTCCAGAAACCTGTGCTTTGCGACTCGGTAAGCGTACCAGTTCGCTAACGTAGCACGTCATATGACGTATCACGCGACAACGTGAAACGTCATGCGGATGGGAGGCGTCACGATGTTGTTTTCTAACGCAGCAGTTGCGGTAAAGAAACGTTTACCGGCTCGCGGTCTATTTCGCGGCATCAAGGTCAGCTAACGGGAAGCTTTCCGATTCGCGAAGCGGGAACGAAGAAAAAAAAATATTAAAAAAAAAATATATTAATAAACATATAAAATATATTTTTGGATTTAAAGAAGAATACATTTTACAGCTACAGATATTAGCTGTTAAAAAACCAATGAAATTCACTGAAAAAACCATAGGTTATAGACCATATATAGTTAGGAATTAGCATTTACAAAACCTTGAAAATTCACTGAAAAAACCATAGGTTATAGACCATATATAGTTAGGAATTAGCATTTAGAAAACCTTATTTTACTCACACAAAACCATTGAAATTCCATATATAGTTAGTTGCACTAACTATATATCGCGCACCCGCAATCCACTGCTGATGATGTCACATATTACATCATTCATGACATGGTCAGTGACATCACTGATGACATCACTGATGACATCTCAAATGACATCACTGATGACATCACTGATGACATCTCATTTGACATCAATGACCACATCACTGATGATATCATTCATGTGACAATACAATGCATCTCCTCACATTTTAATATAACCTCTGTTTCACCCAGTGTTAAATACAGAGTATAATTTTTGAAACCATTGACACACCAATACTAGTTACTACATACGCACTCACTGATTCCTATGTCTACACACACATTCACTCATTCACCCATACAATCATTCATACACACAATCACTCATCTTTACAACACTATCATATGCACTCATACACCTATACAGACACTCACAGTCTGCCACTCATCCATGGAGTTACTCACACACCTAGTCAGTCCTGTAAAGAATCAATGACACTTCCATTTTCTTGTCTATACAGTTAAACATAGAGCACCTTACATTTTCAAACATATACTAACACACACTTACCTTCTTATACAATCATTGATACAAGTACACATTGATCTGCACAGAGTCACACACCTCCCAGCCAGCCACACACACACTCAGTCTCCCATACAAATACTTGGACAATCAATCAGTAACCCATATAGTTAATCATATAGCTACTGATCAACACATGCAGCAGTTTACAGAACAACAGACATAATGATGCACAAATTAAGACAGTTTAGTCACTAACCCATGCACTCAGTGAGACACATTTAATCACTCACTCATACATTCAGTCATGCACCTACTAAATCCTTTGTCCAGACACTTATACTTGCACTCATTCTTCAATATGTAAGACACATTTTAACTTTACAGAAACATACAGTCACTGGATGTTGTCATCAGTGATGTCATCAGTGATGTCATCAGTGATGTCATTTGAGATGTCATCAGTGATGTCATCAGTGATGTCACTGACCATGTCATGAATGATGTAATATGTGACATCATCAGCAGTGGATTGCGGGTGCGCGATATATAGTTAGTGCAACTAACTATATATGGAATTTCAATGGTTTTGTGTGAGTAAAATAAGGTTTTCTAAATGCTAATTCCTAACTATATATGGTCTATAACCTATGGTATTTTTCAGTGAATTTTCAAGGTTTTGTAAATGCTAATTCCTAACTATATATGGTCTATAACCTATGGTTTTTTCAGTGAATATATATATATATATATATATATATATATATATGTATATATATATATATATATATATATATATATATATATACATATATGTATATATATATATGCACTTAGCACCACATAGTTGTGTATTCTAATGTTATTGATACAAAGTATTGCACTTAAATTCAGTACTGAAGAGCATTCACTGTTGAACAAGAAAATCATATATACTGTGTGTGCCTGAACTTTATTGAATTGAAATATAGTATTTAGAGATTTAATAAACCATCCCCACACTATTAAAATGTATTTACATTAGAAACAAGAGATTTATGTAAACCTGTGCCCTCATGTTTTTGCATTAGTATTCACAATGTAGTTCTCAGTCACCCTTGTATTTGTGCATTCAAAGTTACTTTATATTTGCTTAAGGTGCAATGTGAATTTAATGCTGAATTCATGTATTTACACGTGTCATTCATTTGTAGTTTTATGGGCACAAACAACACGTGTTGATTTGTGAACCATTGAATAATATGCGTAAATTGCCTTAGGTAGGCATGTATTTCTTTCTGCATATAATATAATGTTCCATTTTTGGCTTTGTGTCTTTTTCTTTGACATGGTTTGTTGGTTTGAGAATAGATGTAACTCTGTACTAGTGGTAGAGAGCCTGAGTAGAAGACCGTGACAAAGAACATGGAGAGCCAGAGCAGTGCTGTAATGTATCGAAGAAACACAGATGACCATGGATGATGTCTTTCCCTGTACTGGCCTGGGGGATTCTACTAATGTTGCAGATCGTAACATGAAAATGGAAAGGACAATGGAGCCCCTGATGGTGTTAACAAGGGATGTTACCCAGACGATTCTTGTGTTATTAACAAGTGTTCTCAGAGGTTGATGTTGGCCACTTTTCCTTGGACTTTGAGAAGTACAGACCTCTGTGCTTACCCCTTTGTTTCTTTGCTGAGTGTGGCTTAGGCTAACATTTAGTTCCCTATCCCAAGAAGTCTCTTGACCAAGCTTCTGAAATGCTGACACCTTCCTGCATACTTCCCACAATATTCTCTTTTTGCATTTCCCCTGTCTTTTTTAGACTTCCTTGCGATTAAATTACCTTTAATTGTTTTAGATTCTAAACTAGATGACTATAAATAATACCCATGATTGAGATAAAAAATTGAAGATTCTTCCCTGAGCATCAGATACTGTTGTTACTTCTTTGTTTTGTTGTGACTAATCTTATTGTTTGTCTCAGACTGCTGTGCCTGAACTTCTTTAGGATGTTTAGCTATCCAGTTGTTATTCTGTACCTTTACAGTATGGTATTGAGAATTATTTACATTAACCTAACTGCTAACTTGTAATAAAACTTCCTGACTTAATTTACTGATTCCTGGTCCTTATTGTGTAGCCAAATGCGTTACACTGTTAATTATATGTGCTAACTCCCTTCATCTCTCAGTAACAAAGAAAGACCCATCAGATAACCAATGGTAAGAGGTTGGCTCAGCGCAAGATCACAAGCAAAACAACAGTAAAAATGCATGTTATTTAGTTGTCAATCAGTCCTTATTCATCAAATTTCACCATCAAAGATCATAAATGACAAGCATGAGCATACACAAGCTAGAACCAGAAGATTGAAAATTACACAAATTGTATGAAAATAAAAGCTTAAAAAGCATTCTAAAACAATAACATTTAGAATACGATAAAAACAAAATAATGAATGCCAATTATGATTGACTGAATAGCTACTGTTTGAAATACATTAATACATATTATTGACAACAAAAGCCGGATACAACAAAACCTTTTAACACTATTTTCTTTGCCTTCTCTCATTTCTCAGTTTCTGCGTGCCCTCACTGATCTCATGAGGTCCTAACTCTAATATTAAGGGGTGAGAAACATGATGTATTTTGTAGAAAACAAGACAACAGTGTCTAGAGGTTCGCCATTAATGGTGGGGCCTGCTTTGCGGTATTATCTACCTAGACAGCTATGGTTCATAAACTTACCTTATGAATGAGCCTTTTTATAGAGTCACATCAACCTGGGTACTTTAACTAGGGGTACTGTATGAACGACAGAGTAAGCATATGGATATAGAACTACACTGGCAAAATCTAGTCATTGATCTTATACCTATTTATGTATGTCTGTCACTATGCTCAAAATAATCATTTTAATTATTCATATCAGTGTTATTATACATGCACTTATGCCAACCTATGGCGATAATACTCAGGCTAAAGGTAATGTGTACCAGGCCCTCCAATGAATGACCCAGACAACCTTTCATGACAAGATATTAATCATACTATACTTTTCTCCTAAACTTTCTCTCTTTTTAGAAATGCTACTCCCTTCTACAAACTTGGTGGCACTGGTTAGTTCAGGCTGCCACTTATACTAAAATTGACCTTCCTTTGGTCCTGAAGAAGAGCTTTGGATCTCCTTCTGAGGCCACATACAGCGCGAAACATGTTGACCATTATATATGTCCATTAGGGACATATACCCAGCTACAGAGGGACATAATATCCCCTAGAGCTGCACTACACACTTTGTTTTGACAATGACAGAGGGATCACCCTGATAAATAGTACCCACTCTCCCTCCTAACATTTTTTAACACACCACTTTAGACTTCACTGCCACTTACATACACGCACCCAAACGACTTCTCATCAAAAGATCCCCGATAAAGACAAACTTAGGGGGACCCGTAGGGCATTGCAGCGCCGGCCCGATGAGGAGCAAAGCCCAATGATGAAGCATGACATCCTTCGGGGTGTGTTAGGCCATTATGATGAGGACACACTGTCCACCACAGATAGAGTAGCACATGAAAAAGTTTCTTCCTCTTTCATCCTCTACAAGGAACAGTGACTCCCTTTGTGTACTAATTTTACTCACAGCCACCTGTATGATAGGGTCTCTTTTAATGGACCTGTGTAATTTCTTTCTTTTAAGGCATTGAATCTCTAAAATGTTTTTAAATGTGTTAAACTGTCTGCTTTTATGGCTTTTATTGGCTGAATAAAGAATTTTTGACCTGACCCGAATAATAGTAACAAAGCAGGGGGGCCTTTCCAGCAAGATGGCCTACTGGGTGTGCTGATTTGGAGCTCCCGGCCTGCCTGAATTATCCTGAGGCATCCTACTGAGTACAGATTCTCTAGACCTCTGAACTACCTTTAGACTATTGGCAGAGCGTAGTGAGAATGCTTCTGTATTCCGATCTAGGGAAGTCGAAAGAACCGCTGCGGCTCTTGCTGCATCGAGAGTGGCCTAATAGGCCATGACTGTCGTGGTGGAATGGTCTGCCCCCACTCCCCCCCACCATTCTGGTGTGGGATGAGACTGAGGGCCCTTGTCAGACACTCAGAGACTGGGGTCATAGAGATGGTGTCTGGACCCATCCCATCGACAGGCGAGAGGTACGGCCACTTTGCGGCAGTGAATAAATGAATGAAAAATGTATTGCAGCATTCCCTAAAATCATTGCAATTACACATATATATACACAAATTAAAAACAGGTGGTATTAAGAGCATGTGCATCTATGATTACATTATATATTTTAAAAAGCAATGAGGGCCGCCAGAATTTCTGTATTTCCTACCTATCTTGCGAATGCCACCTGTTAGAAATGGGGGTCTCTAGATGGCTGGCAATGGCTTGCACCTTTGTCCGAATAGGGACCCCTGCTTCTAGTCAGGGAAAGGGGGATACACTCCTGAATAACCCATACTCACCCCCTTGGTAGCTAGGCACGAGCAGACAGGCTTATCTCAGAGGCAGTGTGTAAAGCATTTGTGAACACATACAGTAATGCAGTGAAAACACTACAAATGGACACCACACCAGTTTAGTAAAATAGGTAATCTTTACTAGACATAACACAAGACCAAACAACAGAAATACATAATACAATAATCAAAAATAGGACTTTAAAATGGTAGAAATAGCTTAGCTCAATGTAGATGGTAAATACGACACTTTACTCTTAAAGTACCTTGGATGCGTCACGCAAAACATACAAAAGGGTCGCAGGGAATGTGATGCGTCAGTTCCTTGCTTCGGGGGAGGTGACGCGTAGGTTCCTTACTGCAGTGCAAGGGAGGTGATGTGTCGGTTCCTTACCGGAGAGGAGGTGATGTGTCGGATTCTTACTGCGTTCCAGTTACGATGCGACAATATGGCTCCTCAATGCGATGCGATGATCCGGTGCGATGAGACAAAACGGCATCTTGATGTGTGGTGACAACGTTGAATACGATGCATGCACACCGTGATGAACTTTGGAGCCACAACAGGCCCTGCGACACGCTTCTCTGGTGATGCGACGGCGACCTCTGCAGTGGCAGCACGCTTCTCTGGTGCTGCGACATGCTTTCTCTGCGATGCGATGGCAAACAGCTGCGGCAGCGGGGAGCTTCTTTGGCAATGTGACGGCAACTGCTGAGGTGGCAACGTGCTTCTCCTCGTTGCGTCGCGCTTCCAGCTCCCAGCGACACTCAGTCTCTCAGGGGGCCCAAACAACAGCAGACACCTAACTGCAGGTAGCATTCCCAGCAAGGGAATTCAGGGGGAGCTGGTGGTAAAGTCTTTGTGGCCCTGAGACTTCAGAACAGGAGGCACGCTTAACTTCAAACCCTTGGAGATCTTCCTCAAGATGATTAAAGTACAAACAAAGTTCATTTTCTTCTTTTCTTGGCAATAAAGTAACAACTACAGGCCAATCCCAAACAGTCACTATCGCAGGGGCAGTCTCCTCCTTCAGCTTCCTTGGTTCTTCTCCTTGGCAAAGGTTTGTTTTGATTCCCAGAAGTGATCTAAAGTTCTGGGGTCTGGGTCCCAATATTTATACTGCAAAATCGTTTCTTCTCCGAAGGCAGAGAGTGTCTGTACCTAGTCAAAACCAGTTCTGTCCTCCTGGATGCAGCTTCCTGGCAGGAGGTGGAGAAAGCATTCTTTGAGAGCAGACCTGGCCCAGGTAGCTGAAAGGACATCTCCTCCCCCTCTACTCTCTATTCTATGAGTGCTTAGGTCAATGAAAGTAAATCTCCACCCCCTACTCTCTATTCTATGAGGGCACAGGTCAGTGAAAGGAAATCTCCCCCCCCCTACTCTCTATTCAATGCAGGTCCTATTCAGCCCAGCCCTGACCCATCAGACTGCTAGAGCCAAGGCCCTCTCCAGCCCCCTGTTACTCACAAACCAGACATGGAATACACAAACCTAGCAGAGGCATACTGGATGGTTAAGCAAGAAAATACCTACTTTCTAAAAGTGGTATTTTCAAACACAGAATGTAAAAATCACCCTCACTAAAAGATGTATTTTAACATTCTGAGTTCAGGCATACTAAACTTGAATTTTCACCTTGTTCCCTGGGTCAGTTAGGATTATAAGCTGTTATATAAGCAAACTGCCCATTCTGGCCTGTGGGAACAGGTAGCCTTGCAATAGTGAAAAACAAAATTGTAAGTGATTCACTATCAGGACATGCCACACACATCAGGGCATGTCCTACTTTTTAAATACAATGCACCCTGCTCATGGGGGTACCTTGGGCCTACCTTAGGGGTGACTAACATGTAAAAAAGGGTTGGTTTAGGGACTGGCAAGTGTGCGCACTTGCCAAGTCAACATTGGAGTCCCAGACTGCACACAGGCTCTGCAATGACAGGCCTGAGCCACATTTTACAAGCTGCTCCTGTGAGTGGCACAACCTGTGCTGCAAGCCCCCCAGCAGAATTTGATTTACAGGCCCTGGGCACACATGGTGCACTGTACTAGGGTCTGACAAATAAATTAAATAGCCAATCATGGAGTCACTAATCCATTACAACAATTTGCAATAGGGAGTACTTGCATTGGAGGCTGGTGACATTTGAAAGTGGTGAGGCGTAAACGATGTGGATAAGTGCCCAGTGGCAAGCGAATACATTGAGTGAACTAGACCTGTCATAAGGGGTGTTTGGGGGGGGGTTCTACCCCCGAAATGTTTTGAAAACAGAGTGGGCAAATGGGGGATTTTCAGTTAGAGAGAGCACAAAGGTTAATAAAGCAAATGGGAAAGTGTAGTTATGAGATCAATAAATAACTTGTTTTCTTTTATTATAACAGTCTTTTAAAAGTACACACTTCCCAGCTTAGCTGGTAGCACCCTTACAATACCCATCGAAAACAATACATGTGTGTCATCAGGAAGCAATTTTTTTTGGGTAACTGTCTTTTAAAAACACACCCTACACATCATAGCTGGTAGCTCCCTTGCAATACCTCTCAAAAGAATAAATGTGTCATCAGGAAGCTGCAATTGATTCCATTGATTAAAGCCAATACTGGCTCCCAAGCACCCTTTATATTTGCAGATGGACCCACTGCGTACATTGACATAGGCGCTAGACAAACAACCAACACAAACCGTCCTTGAAGTGCAACTGACCAATCTAAACGGCCTTCAAATGCAACTGCATTTTGGTCTCTGCTTCAAAGTATTTACAATTGGCTCAGAGAGGTTTACCTTTTTCTCCCTCACTGCAGGGCCCTAGGGCACTGTACCTACTCTCAACTTGAAACCTTATTGCCCCACGCTGACGGAGAAAATGAACCTTCCGGTACAGAATAACTTTAATAGCGGCAAAATAAAAAAGATAAAAACATCCTGTAATACGGGTTATAAAAGCGGATATGAGTATCTTACAATGCAGGCATTGATGCATTCATCTCTTATCATCAATGGTCATCATGTAAACAACACAAAATCCACTTCCAATATAAATAGAATAACCTTTTACATGAATTTTCGGAAAGCTATTGCCGTGTTCTATGAGGATTTAAAAAAAAAATTTTTTTAAATAAAACTGAGTTATTTCTTTGTTCTTAATGATGTTTTTAGTGTATAGTCACTCTATCGATCAATTAACAGACATACAAAACGTAGTTGCGATTAAAACATAATTCATTTAGGTCTGACCTTTAAAAAGCAGTCAGTAGAATGTGTGTTGTTTCTTTTCTTTTTGAGTATTTCTATTATTTAACTCTACGCGGCTAAGAATCTGTCCAGGGGAATGCTCATTTTTATCTTTCCACATCACTTTCATTCATGTCAGCGTTTTAGGTGCCCCTTGCCCTTAGTTCTCCATTACCCCTGCCTCTCACTCCAAACCGCTTAATAAAATCCAAGAAAGCAATTTTCAGATCCGGAGAGGTGCACATGTGAGATCGGCATTTTTAGATCTGATGGCAGTCCCGCAGCTCACGCTCCAATACTCGCGAGGGAGGAGGGGTGTGGGGTGCGGCGAGACGGAAATTAAAATAAATCACACTAAACTTACCGGATCCGTGCTACCTCTGAGAGTCCTCCTGGGCCGCTGTCCGACTCCCGCATTGGCGCCTTGGCAAGTTGCGCTTGCTCTCAGCCAATCCAGACGCTGCTCCAGCAGCAGCGCCAGGATTGGCATGAGTAGGAGTACGCATATTCTGTTTAGGGCTTAGCAATTTTTGCTACCAGCCCGCACATGCGCACTAGGCTGCTCATTAGAAGAGCAGCATGGAAAAACCCTCGCTCTTCTAATGAGCAGCCTAGTGTGCGCATGTTCAGGCTGGTTGCAAAATGTTTAAGCCCTAAACAGAACATGCTCACTCTTGCTGTGCGCTCCGCCGACCATCTGTGATGTTGGTGGATGTCACTTGCAGCTGCTGAACTCTGTCCTGTAGTGCTGCCCCGCCCACTTCTAAGCTGACTGCATTGTGTGAGTGATTGAGTCCGTCCGAGTTACAAAGTGACGGCAACGCTCAGTGGGGCAACGCCCAAGTGCCCTAATGGACGCACCACCCCTGAGTAATTGCACTTTGGCACTGAATAGCAGTGGCAAAGTGCCCAAAGCATCTAGACCAGCAACAACATAGCAAAAATACAGGAGGCTACAGCAAAATATGGAAGGGAGACCCACACCAATGGTGCCAGGTCTAACACCACCCACGAGTAAAAAATGAATCTAACTCATAAGACCTTCTCAGACATTCAGATAGTCAAATGATTGTATATAAAGTGCTTTGTGCTTTGACTTTACCATGGAAAATCCACCCCTCCCAACTGAGGGCAGTCCCGATGGTAGGTCCAATCCATTGGCTTCACACTGCCGCTGGACATAGCCTTGAATGTGCACCTGTATATGGCTTCTCGCTTATTCGGTCCTAAGTGTTCAATGTTCCCATTATGATTTGTTTGGTGATACCACCATGTTCTGAGTTTCACTTCTTTACTGACTCCTAGCTCCTGGCAGGGCATGTTGTCTTATTCAGTTCAATTTGGACCACTTTCATATACCTTCTGAATTTGGCCAGGTCTGCCGGCACTGTACAGGTGAAAAGCCACGAGATTGCCTCTGCACAGGTCCTAACCTCATGCCATAGGAACATTGACTTTAAGAGGGACCAACACTGTTGTAATAAAGTAGGGCTGCAACATACGACGTGTGGCAGGGACTCTGCTCTATATTTGCACAACCTGCATTTAATTTAATTACCTGCTGTAGGCATTTCCTTCCTGGGTCCAATTCCTTGCTTAGAAGTTGTACTATCCTGACCCATTGAATGTCTTTCAGGCATTTCTTACCCAGATGTTTGCTTCATAGGAGGAACTCAGGCCTGGTAATTCTCCTTTATCCTTGTATCTGGCTATGTCTTTCGCCCTTCAGAGCCGTAAAACTTGTTTATTTAGAGCTTTCTTTATTGACATGTAACTCACTTTTTCCAATGGCCAATTGCCTATTGCTTAGTTCAGTTTGGACACTGCTACCTGCATGTAACTGTTCCAGGGGTTTTATCCCCCTTGAAAAATTGCCGTAAGTATTTATTTTAGTATCTGGGAATAAAAGTTTGCAAGAGTGCTCATGCATTCATACTTTTGTTGGATCAGTCCGAACTCCAACAGGGTCAAATGGTTGCTTGTGTGCTTTGGTAACTTAAATACATATTTTTAGCCCTGGCACTGTGCTTTTTCCAGTACTGACTCTATCTGCCCTGGGAGAGCTTGCTGAGCGTATACTGCAACCGCTAACAACTTAGGAGCCGATTCACAGAACTAATCTGAGATAAAATATTAAACTCACTACTTTTTGTATTCACTTTACTACTACTAAATGCCTTCTGTGAATACCAAAAGTAGTAAGTTTAGGATTTTATCTCAGATTAGTTCTGTGAATCGACCCCTGTGATTTATTACTCTTCTGATTGGTATTGTCGCGATTATGCATAGTTTCTCCTGGAATTTGTATTGTGTGTATGTGGTCACTAGTGTTTTGACCTTCATTTTGGCCTGTTGTGCCCTTGCTTTCCCTGTGTCACATAGTCATGCCCCTAGATAGTTATAGGTTTGTACTGTTCCTATCAGTCAGTTTCCCAGCCTCCATCTGAGATGAGTTTTTCTTACGTTTTGCCCAAAGACTACCACTTTGGTCTTACTTGCATTAGCTGCTAACTCATTGGCCTCATTATATGAGTTCGGGGCACCCAGACCCCTTTTTTAACCTACTCTGGTGTGATCAAAGATTACCAGTCATCCGGGTACTGGACTGTGTGCAATCTATAAGTCCCTATTTTTGGGGTAACCAATGTAGCTTCTTGAGGGCCTTGTCTAGATCTGCAGCATAAAGGTTAGAAAGCATTGGGGGCTAGGACGCAGTACTGTTTCTAGCCCTGATCCATGTACAGCCTTTTGGAGACTGTATCCCCAGTCAGTTTTATCCTCACTCAGGTGTTACTATGTAGTGCGGTAATAGCCTTCAGAAGGTTATCTGAAATATTCCACCTCTTCAGGTCTAGCCATAGCTTATTTCTCGAGACACCATCAAATGCCGCTGAGTAGTCCACAAGGCAGGCAAACACTGGCAAGTTGTTTTTGGTGTTCACCTTCTGGGCCAAGTATGATAGTGCTATTATATTATCAATTGTTAAACCATCCTTTCGAAACCCTGTTTGGTAGAAAGGTAGAATGTAATTTTCCTTCGCGGTAGTGCAACTCATCTGAAGCAGCCCGCCTTGATTTGCGGAGTGGAGAGGTACCGCAACGGCAGTCTGGTAAACTGTGGGCTAACCTGTAATTCCCTCTGAGCTGCTAGAGGCCTGACCAGATGATGCACGCCGGATCCCTTGTTGGTACCAGGGACTGATCAGCGTTCAGCGCTGCCTTGCCGGCAACGTGCCCATGGGTGCCTCTCTGTTTCCCCGGAGCTGGGCTCTTTGCCTAGGTGTGGTTGATTGCACTACACAGGACTATCTGAGGCATCCCTGAACTTGCTGCAGTCCAGCTTGATATGAATGTTTTCAGCGAGCTTGGCATGAAAGGAGCCTGAGTGTCTTGTCATCAGAGGAGGGGGCCTCCTGTCATATCCCTTGCTAAGATGTGACCCCCCTCAGCGAGTGGTGAACAGTTGTGGACACCTCTGATTTGAAGAACAGGCATTCATTGCAGTGACTGTTGAACCCTCCTATTCCCCTTCGCTGCCTTTATCTGCATGACTGCTGCCATGGCGGGGGGCCTGAAGAGCTCACTGAGACTGATAGTTGTGGTCTTCCCTGGCTTGTCTTGTTCTGAGTCTCTCCATGGTGTCTGGTGCATGAGGGCATATCCCGAGCATAGGAGACAAACCTGCGTTGGGCTCGGAGCACCTGGACGTGAGGACTTGCAGAAAAGGCACACCCTAGGATTGGTTGAATTAGGCTAAGGAGTGACAGCTTGGACCCCAATACAATTGGGCTGGAGCAGCAGTGTTCCAGAGGGGCCCGAGTTATCCTGCAGCGAGAGGTGAGGGTTACCAGGAGGTGTGCACCAAGGTGCTACACGATCCCATTGGTGATTTGGTGATCCGAACAGCCCAGCTTGGGTGCCTTGGATTTGACATGGGCAGAGACAGGGTGCTGCCCAACAAAGTAAAATAGATTAATTTGCCCCACTCGGCGAACTGGGCGGCAGTTGAGTAAAGCGGAAGGTGACCTCTAGGCAACCCAGGGCCCTACTGGTGCCTAAACATGGCAACGATTGAAGCTTCCACCACTAATGTCATGGCTAAGATCGCCTCCTCACTAGAGCAGACCTCCGCAAGGTTGCGCACAGATCTACGGCAACAGAACAACAAGTTGTCCAGATGCAGGAGGAACTGTTGTCCCTCAAGGGCACAGTGTCAGCCCTCACAACTCAGACGCAGAGGCTAGAAATGCATACTGAAGATGCTGGGATCGATCAAGTAGGTGTAATCTATGTTTTGTGGGGTTCACTGAAGGGGCTGAGGGTACTGCTCCCGAGCTATTCCTCTAATGGTGGTTCAAGGAAAGATCCCAGAGACTGCCCTATCATCGTTTTTTGTGGTGTAGAGGATGCATCGCTCTCTGGCACTGCCTCCTCCCGTGGAGGGACCACCTCGGACAATAATATTGAAACTCCTCCATTACAAGTACAGCAATGCCACCCTCTGGGAGGTTAGGTGGCAGGGGGACCCAAAGTTTGAAAATCACGCTAGTTGTATTCCTGACTACACCCAATTTGTCCAGCAGCAGAGACAGGCGTTTGCCGGGGTCAAACAGAAACAGAAAGCCATGGGCCTCATATACATGCTGCTTTACCCTGCAAAATTGCAGGTGCTGCACGATGTGGATGAGTGGTACTGGCTGGAGGTCCATGGGGAGGGTTGTGCCCCTGGCCAGGGATCCAGGATGACAGCAGTTGGGTCACAGAGAATGTGCCTGAAAGAGATGCTGTTAACCTCTCCGGGCTAGGCCCTGATGGAGATCGACCTCGGACACCCGAGTGATGGATGGGATCTCTGACAGAATATCGAGGCTGAAAATATCGACAGACAAAATATCGACGTTGGAATATCGAAGGCAAGTATATCGACACCCTATCTAAACACATGGTAAGTAAAAAAATATCAAAACAAAAATATCGATGTTAAAAATATCGTAATTAAAAATATCGTTTTTTAAAACAAAGGTAAAATTAAGTAAATAGTACTTATATATATTTTAAACTTATGTTAAAATGTGTTATAATGTTTAAAATGAATAAATAATACATATTTACTATTAAACATTTAATTAAAAATAATAATTAAATATATAATATATACCTAAATAATTATAATATATACATTATTTCTTAAATAATTATAAAATATTAACAAATACTACAATTTAAAAATACATCAACACTCATAACATAATAACATAAATATTAATAAATAATTATATTTAATAAATAACAACAATTACATATACTTTCAATATTTTTTAAATTAATTAAATACAACATTATTTAAAATCTTAAATACATAAACAAATATAAATAATATTGAATAGCATAAGGGTAAAAATTACTATTCAAACTCCAGAGGGTGCAACAGTAGATAAAGCATTGGCTAGCGTAAGTGTAAAAATTACTATTCCAACTCCAGTGAGTGCAACAGTAGGGAAAGCGTTGGATCGCGGTTATGTAAAAATGACTATTCCCACTCCAATGAGTACAACATTAGTGAAAGCGTTGGATAGCGTAAGAGTAAAAATTACTATGCCAACTCCAAAGGGTGCAACAGTATGGAAAGTGTTGGATAGCGTAGATTGGCTATTTAATATTCCAACTCCAGAGGGTGCAACAGTAGGGAAAACGTTGGATAGCGTTGGGGGAAAAATTACTATTCCCACTCCAGAGAGTGCAACAGTAGGGAAAGTGTTGGATAGCGTAGGGAGAAAAATTACTATCCCCACTCCAATGAGTGCAACATTAGGGAAAGTGTTGGATAGCGTAAGGGTAAAAATTACTATTCCAACTCCAGTGAGTGGAACAGTAGGGAAAGCATTGGATAGCGTATGGGTAAAAAATAATATTTCAACTCCAAAGGGTGCAACAGTATTGAAAGCGTTGGATAGCGTATGTGTGAAAATTACTATTCCAACTCCAGAGGGTGCAACAGTAGGAAAAACATTGGATAGCGTAGGGGGAAAAATTACTATTCCCACTCCAGAGAGTGCAACATTAGGGAAAGCGTTGGATAGCGTAATGGTAAAAATTACTATTCAAACTCCAGTGAGTGGAAAAGTAGGGAAAGCATTGGATAGCGTATGGGTAAAAAATAATATTCCAACTCCAAAGGGTGCAACAGTATTGATAGCGTTGGATAGCGTAGGTGGGAAAATTACTATTCCAACTCCAGAGGGTGCAACAGTAGGGAAAACATTGGATAGCATAGGGGGAAAATTACTATTCCCACTCCAGAGAGTGCAACATTAGGGAAAGCGTTGGATAGCGTAAAAGTAAAAATTACTATTCCCACTCCAGAGAGTGCAACAGTAGAGAAAACGTTGGATAGCGGGTGGGTAAAAATTACTATTCCAACTCCAGTGAGTGGAACAGTAGGGAAAGCGTTGGATAGCGGGTATGTAAAAATGACTATTCCCACTCCAATGAGTGCAACATTAGGGAAAACATTGGATAGCGTAAGAGTAACAATTACTATTCCCACTCCAGAGAGTGCAACAGTAGGGAAAATGTTGGATAACGGGTGGGTAAAAATTACTATTCCCACTCCAGTTAGTGGAACAGTAGGGAAAGCGTTGGATAGCGTATGGGTAAAAATTACTATTCCAACTCCAGTGAGTGGAACAGTAGGGAAAGCGTTGGATAGCATATGGGTAAAAATTCCTATTCCAACTCCAGAGGGTGCAACAGTAGGGAAAGCGTTGGATAGCGTAGGGAGAAAAATTACTATTCCCACTCCAGAGAGTGCAACAGTAGGGAAAGTGTTGGATAGCGTAGGGAGAAAAATTACTATCCCCACTCCAATGAGTGCAACATTAGGGAAAGTGTTGGATAGCGTAAGGGTAAAAATTACTATTCCAACTCCAGTGAGTGGAACAGTAGGGAAAGCATTGGATAGCGTATGGGTAAAAAATAATATTCCAACTCCAAAGGGTGCAACAGTATTGAAAGCGTTGGATAGCGTAGGTGTGAAAATTACTATTCCAACTCCAGAGGGTGCAACAGTAGGGAAAACATTGGATAGCGTAGGGGGAAAAATTACTATTCCCACTCCAGAGAGTGCAACATTAGGGAAAGCGTTGGATAGCGTAAGGGTAAAAATTACTATTCCAACTCCAGTGAGTGGAACAGTAGGGAAAGCATTGGATAGCGTATGGGTAAAAAATAATATTCCAACTCCAAAGGGTGCAACAGTATTGAAAGCGTTGGATAGCGTAGGTGTGAAAATTACTATTCCAACTCCAGAGGGTGCAACAGTAGGGAAAACATTGGATAGCGTAGGGGGAAAAATTACTATTCCCACTCCAGAGAGTGCAACATTAGGGAAAGCGTTGGATAGCGTAATGGTAAAAATTACTATTCCAACTCCAGTGAGTGGAAAAGTAGGGAAAGCATTGGATAGCGTATGGGTAAAAAATAATATTTCAACTCCAAAGGGTGCAACAGTATTGATAGCGTTGGATAGCGTAGGTGGGAAAATTACTATTCCAACTCCAGAGGGTGCAACAGTAGGAAAAACATTGGTTAGCATAGGGGGAAAATTACTATTCCCACTCCAGAGAGTGCAACATTAGGGAAAGCGTTGGATAGCGTTAAAGTAAAAATTACTATTCCCACTCCAGAGAGTGCAACAGTAGAGAAAACGTTGGATAGCGGGTGGGTAAAAATTACTATTCCAACTCCAGTGAGTGGAACAGTAGGGAAAGCGTTGGATAGCGGGTATGTAAAAATGACTATTCCCACTCCAATGAGTGCAACATTAGGGAAAACATTGGATAGCGTAAGAGTAACAATTACTATTCCCACTCCAGAGAGTGCAACAGTAGGGAAAACGTTGGATAACGGGTGGGTAAAAATTACTATTCCCACTCCAGTTAGTGGAACAGTAGGGAAAGCGTTGGATAGCGTATGGGTAAAAATTACTATTCCAACTCCAGTGAGTGGAACAGTAGGGAAAGCGTTGGATAGCATATGGGTAAAAATTCCTATTCCAACTCCAGAGGGTGCAACAGTAGGGAAAGCGTTGGATAGCGTAGGGAGAAAAATTACTATTCCCACTCCAGAGAGTGCAACAGCAGGGAAAGTGTTGGATAGCGTAGGGAGAACAATTACTATCCCCACTCCAATGAGTGCAACATTAGGGAAAGTGTTGGATAGCGTAAGGGTAAAAATTACTATTCCAACTCCAGTGAGTGGAACAGTAGGGAAAGCATTGGATAGCGTATGGGTAAAAAATAATATTCCAACTCCAAAGGGTGCAACAGTATTGAAAGCGTTGGATAGCGTAGGTGTGAAAATTACTATTCCAACTCCAGAGGGTGCAACAGTAGGGAAAACATTGGATAGCGTAGGGGGAAAAATTACTATTCCCACCCCAGAGAGTGCAACATTAGGGAAAGCGTTGGATAGCGTAAGGGTAAAAATTACTATTCCAACTCCAGTGAGTGGAAAAGTAGGGAAAGCATTGGATAGCGTATGGGTAAAAAATAATATTCCAACTCCAAAGGGTGCAACAGTATTGAAAGCGTTGGATAGCGTAGGTGGGAAAATTACTATTCCAACTCCAGAGGGTGCAACAGCAGGGAAAACATTGGATAGCATAGGGGGAAAATTACTATTCCCACTCCAGAGAGTGCAACATTAGGGAAAGCGTTGGATAGCGTAAAAGTAAAAATTACTATTCCCACTCCAGAGAGTGCAACAGTAGAGAAAACGTTGGATAGCGGGTGGGTAAAAATTACTATTCCCACTCCAATGAGTGCAACATTAGGGAAAACATTGGATAGCGTAAGAGTAACAATTACTATTCCCACTCCAGAGAGTGCAACAGTAGGGAAAACGTTGGATAACGGGTGGGTAAAAATTACTATTCCCACTCCAGTTAGTGGAACAGTAGGGAAAGCGTTGGATAGCGTATGGGTAAAAATTACTATTCCAACTCCAGTGAGTGGAACAGTAGGGAAAGCGTTGGATAGCAAATGGGTAAAAATTACTATTCCAACTCCAGAGGGTGCAACAGTAGGGAAAGCGTTGGATAGCGTAGGGAGAAAAATTACTATTCCAACTCAAAAGGGTTCAACAGTAGGGAATGCCAATTAATAAATATTTACAAATAATATTACACATAAAAAATTGTAATTATTTACAATTAAATTACTTCCCACACTAATCCCCTATAAACCCACAACCCACTCTTGTACTAAAACATAACATTTAATAATACTTAACATTAATTACCAATTAATTAATTAATTTATCAATTAAAATAATTAATTGCCAATTAAAATTACAATTAATTTACTTCCCACCCTATTCCCCTATAAACCCACAACCCGCTCTGGTACTAAAACATAACATTTAATGAAAATTAACATTAATTACCAATTAAATAATTAATTTATCAATTAAAATAGTTAATTACCAATTAATTATTACAATTAAATTACTTCCCACCCTATTCCCCTATAAACCCACAACCCGCTCCGGTACTAAAACATATAATTTACTTAAAAATAAATGTATTAATATATAAAAATAATACACATATAATATAAATTAATTTAAATACTTTACAAAAACATATAACACATACATAATAAAAATCTAAAAAATAATACAAATATCGATATTATTAACATCGAAATTAGTTACATCGATATATATGCTATCGATATTACTAACTTCGATATTACTTACATCGATATAAATGAATTCGATATTACTTACCTCAGGGTCGATATTCTGTCCTACGATATTCTTGACATCGATATTCTGTACCTTCGAAATTTTAAACACGATATTTTGGTAGGTCAAAATTTTCAACTTGATATTTTGACTGTGTACCGATGGATGATGTGTGCAAGATGGGACCTTGGAGGTGGAGACACAGAGGGAGGAGGCCAGGGTACTTATGGAGGCGATTACTTCAGAGACATTGGCGGTAAGTGGCTCTGTGGTGGTGGAGGACACACCAGACTTGGACAATAAGCAAATCCCATTTGTTTAACCTATGAGTGGTCGCTTGTGCACCACCTTCAATCAATCAATCAATCATGCCATTTGTATAGCGCACTACTCACCCGGGAGGGTCTCAAGGCGCTTGGGGGGAGGGGTATGCTACTGCTCAAACAGCCAGGTCTTGAGTTGTTTCCTGAAGGCGAGATGGTCCTGGGTCAGCCGAAGGTGGATGGGGAGGGAGTTCCAAGTCTTGGCAGCCAGGTAAGAGAAGGATCTTCCTCCGGCGGTGGCTCTTCGGATGCGTGGTACGGCTGCGAGGGCGAGGCTGGTGGACCGTAGCTGGCGGGTGGGCGTGTAGAAGGTCAGGCGGTCGTTGAGGTACTTGGGGCCCAGGTCGTGGAGAGACTTGTGTGCGTGGGTGAGGAGCCGGAACGTGATCCTCTTGTCGACGGGGAGCCAGTGCAGGTTCCTCAGGTGGCAGGAGATGTGGCTGCGTCGGGGGACATCCAGGATGAGTCGGGCGGAGGCGTTCTGGATGCGCTGGAGTCTTTTCTGTAGCTTGGCTGTGGTTCCGGCGTAGAGAGCGTTTCCGTAGTCCAGTCGGCTGGTGACGAGTGCCTGGGTGACAGTCTTCCTGGTCTCGGTCGGGATCCAGCGGAAGATCTTGCGAAGCATACGCAGGGTGTTGAAGCACGATGAGGAGACGGCGTTGACTTGTCTGGTCATCGAGAGGGAGGGGTCCAGGATGAAGCCCAGGTTGCGTGCGTGGTCGGTTGGCTTGGGTGCGGTGCCCAGGGCTGGGGGCCACCAGGAGTCGTCCCAGGTGGAGGGCGAAGATCCCAGGATGAGGACTTCCGTCTTGTCCGAGTTCAGTTTCAGGCGGCTGTCCTTCATCCACTCGGCGACGTCTTTCATCCCTTCGTGTAGGCAGGTTCTGGCGGTGTCGGGGTCTCTGGTGAGGGAGAGGATCAGCTGGGTGTCGTCGGCGTAAGAGATGATGTTGAGGTTGTGCTGGCGTGCGATGGCTGCAAGAGGTTTCATGTAGATGTTGAAGAGGGTGGGGCTGAGTGAAGATCCTTGCGGGACGCCGCAGATGACTTCGGTGACCTCGGAGCGAAATGGGGGGAGGCGGACTCTTTGTGTTCTTCCGGCGAGGAACGAGATGATCCACTCCAGTGCCTTCTCTTGGATACCGATGTTGCTGAGGCGCTGGACTAGGGTGCGGTGGCAGACCGTGTCGAACGCAGCGGAGAGGTCCAGGAGGATGAGGGCCTCTGTTTCCCCCTTGTCGAGCAGGGTCCGGATGTCGTCGGTGGCTGCGATGAGGGTGGTCTCGGTGCTGTGGTTGGCTCTGAAGCCGGACTGCGAGGGGTCGAGGGATCCGTTCGTCTCGAGGAAGGCGGTCAGCTGTCTGTTGACGATCTTCTCGATGACTATAGCAGGAAAAGGGAGGAGCAAGATGGGGCGGAAGTTTTTGAGATCGGTGGGGTCCGCTGTAGGTTTCTTCAGGAGGGCGCTGATCTCGGCGTGCTTCCAGCTCTCCGGGAAGGTGGCGGTGTTGAAGGAGGCGTTGATGATGTTCCGGAGTTGTGGTGCGATGGTGGAGTCGGCCTTGTTGAAGACGTGGTGTGGGCAGGGGTCGGTCGGTGATCCGGAGTGGATGGTGTTCATCGTGCGGGCTGTGTCTTCGGTGGTCACCGTGGTCCAGGTGCGAAGGGTGGCGGTGGGGGGCGTTGGTTCGACGGTTGGGTGCGTGGGTGGGGCGCCGAAGCTGTTGTGGATGTCGGCGATCTTGCGGTGGAAGAACGAGGCAAGGGAGTCGCAGAGGTCTTGTGACGGAGTGATGTCGTTGGTGCCGGTGCTGGGGTTGGAGAACTCCTTGACGATAGTGAAGAGCTCTTTGCTGTCGTGGGCGTTGTTGTCCAGTCGTTCCTTCAGGGATTTCTTCTTGGTGGTGCGGATGAGCTGGTGGTGCTTGCGGGTAGCGTGTTTGAGGGCGGTCATGTTGTCGGTGGTCCGGTCGAGGAGCCAGGCTTTCTCGAGGGTGCGGCAGGACTTCTTGGAGTCCTTGAGGTCGTCGATAAACCAGGATGCCTTCTTGCTTCTGGGTATGCTGGGAGGGTTCTTTAGTGGAGCGAGGTCGTCGGCGCAGGCGGTCAGCCACTGTGTGAAGTTGCGGGCTGCTTTGTTGGGGTCCGTTGTGTTGGCGGATGGGCTCTGGCTGAGGGAGGTGGTGAGCTGGTCTGCGGTGATCTTGCTCCAATTCCTGTGAGGTACCTGTTGCGGGTGGTGGTGGGTCGTGGATCTTTTGAAGCTGAAGTGGACGCAGCTGTGGTTGGTCCAGTGGAGTCCGGTGGCGTGGCTGAAGGTGATGTACTTGCTGGAAGAGAAGACGGGATCAAGCGTGTGGCCGGCGTAGTAGGTGGGGGTGTTGACCAGTTGCTTGAGTCCGAGGTTGGCGAGGTTTTCCAGCAGGGCGGTGGTGTTGCGGTCCTTGTTGTTCTCCAGGTGGAAGTTGAGGTCCCCGAGGAGGATGTAGTCAGTGGAGGGGAGGGCGTGCGGGCTGATGAAGTCTGTGATGTCTTCGCTGAATTGTGTGCGTGGTCCCGGGGGTCTGTAGACGAGGGTGCCTCTGAGGGTCGTCTTAGGGTCGGTGTGAATCTGGAAGTGGAGATGATCGGCTGCGGCGAAGGAGTCGTTGGCGTCGGTCGTGATGCGGATGGTGTTCCTGTGGACGATGGCGATGCCACCTCCGGTCTGGTTGATGCGGTCCCTCCTGATGATCTTGTACCCATCCGGGATGGCGATGGCGATGTCGGGTGCAGAGGAGGCGTTCAACAAGGGTTCCGTGAGGAAGGCGACGTCCGGTGATGTAGCGTCGAGGAGGTTCCAGAGTTCCACGGCGTGTCTGTGGACGGAGCGGGTGTTGATCAGGATGCACTTGAGATGGTTGCTGCTGGTGTTTGTCTTGGCGGGTGCGGGGCAGGTTCGGAGGCAGGTGAACTTGCAGGTGCAGCAGGTGAAGGGTCCGTGGGTGCGTCTCGGGGTGGCTCGGCAGCAGGCGTGGGTCCGGCCGGCATTGAGTGCGTTGAGAGTGGCGGCGTCGTAGGTCAGTCGGGTCGTCTTGCCTCGGCAAGGAGGGCCAGGGGTCCAGGCGCTGGGCGCGGGCCAGGCACGGACGGGCGCAGACGGGCTTACCTTTGGCGCACCTTCGGTGCTCAATCGGCGCTCCCGCTGCACGCGTCTGCTGCGCGGTCGCTCTGGGGGCGTCATAAGTAAGGAGCCGGGAGGGAGGAGCAGCTGGGTGGCGGGAGCGGGGCGGCGAATGGAATCACAGGGGCGCGGGCCGCAGGGAGGCAGCGGTGGGAAATTCCAAGAAGCAGCGGGCAGCGGGAAATTCCCAGGAGCAGCGGGAAAATTGCAGCGAGCGAAGGAATCTGCAGGCAGGAGGCGGCAAAGGCAGGCAGGAGCGGCAGCAGTGAGTGGGGCGACCAAGCCCTGTGGAGGGCTGAGCGGTCACACTCTGTGGTCCCCTTAAGTAAGGAGCCGGGAGGGAGGAGCAGCTGGGTGGCAGGAGCGGGGCGGCGAATGGAATCACAGGGGGGCGGGGCCGCAGGGAGGCAGCGGCGGGAAATTCCAAGAAGCAGCGGGCAGTGGGAAATTCTCAGGAGCAGCGGGAAATCCCCAGGAGCAGCGGGCAGCGAGCGAAGGAATCTGCAGGCAGGAGGCGGCAAAGGCAGGCAGGAGCGGCAGCAGTGAGTGGGGCGACCAAGCCCTGTTGAGGGCTGAGCGGTCACCTTTTGTGCTTTGATCTGCCTGGCCCGCTGGGAGAGGTCCTGTTTGTGCCGCTTGCCCCACTGTGCTTAGATTGGGAAGGGGGAGTGAACTGGGATGGACCTTGCTCGGACTGCCTGAACTGCTATACTGGTAAATGTGCCTGTCCTAATATGGGGGTTCTGGGTCCTCTAACTGAGAAAGGGGCATTTGGGGGCGGGGAGAGGGTCTGAGCACTGGGGTCTGGGCCCTGCGGCCTCTTGTCCCCACCTTCTTTCTCCATCTGTCTGTCCATCTTTGGGACTGATTCTTGCTTTTCCATTCAACACTTTTCTGCCTTTGGGAGGTGGGAGAGTATCTTCTTGCTCACTCTGCTCTGCAGCAGTTAAGACACTAGTTGGGTGTTCTGGGTTTTGTGGATGGGTGCCTCACACACAAGAGAAATTGTCCAGTTGACATGTGTTCCCACACTCATTGGGGGAAGCTGGGTGGGGTGAGGGATGGGGAAGGGGGTGGAGTGGGCAGGGAGCATGCTGGACTCACTGTTAGTTCTAGTTCACCAGGGAGCGGAGGTAGATGTGGACACACCACACCTGCCAGGTTGATAGACAAGGCCCTTGGCGCCACAATGCTGACACTGTATGAAACAGAATAGGATGCCAGATGTCTCACATCACTCTATAATGTCTTGCGTTACAGATGACGTCTGCAGCCTTACATTGTCCTGCTTCAGGAGAAACACTTCAGGGGGACCCAGTGTCACTTACTAGAGCGGCCTACACGGTACTGGAACATGCGGGGTACACCTCCAGTTCAAGGGAAGTGGTGATACAGGTTAAGTAAAACCCCACGTTCCAAGTTTCCAGAATATGGATGGACCATAACGGAAGATATGAGTCCAGGGTCAAAGGTTTAGGATGTCTGTTACATTGATCAGTGCCTGTGCACCCCCTCGACCTCAGAATTCAGTCCCAGAACAGAATGAACACACCACAACATCCACAGTCTTGAGGTTATCTGCAAAGAAAGACTACAGTTTCCCAGAGTTTGTGCGCACATACTCATGTGAGGAGTAGATATGGCCTAACAACTAGACCTACCTACTTTGGAAATGTGGAATCTCGAAGTTGACTCAAAATCCTGTGATGGTGGGCAAATCCCTTAATCCCCCTTTACCTAAAACAAGTTAATATGGCCTGGTGCTGATGTAGAACACCCCACTGCCCTTGGGCCGAGTTCACTCTAAATAAAAACTGCAAAAAAAATAATAATAAAAAATGTGGCGGAGGTACACCTTCATCATGTTGTTAATACTTCCTTATCAGTTTGGAGGCACTTTTCCATTACCACATGCAAATTCCATCATAGAACAATGGGATTGTCAATTATCCACCAGTGGTTTCTCCTCACACACTGGCTCCAAATACTAATTCGAAGGATGGTGAGGTAGGACCCTACTGACTACGAGCAACCACACCAAATATTCAAAAAGGCAATCACTTTCACCATAAAGAACTTACAGTGGATTGCCATGACATAAAACCATTAAACATAGAATGCGACTTCGTACATAGGGTTGTGAACACTGCTTGCTCTCAAACAATGATGTGTATATGATGTGGATGCTCTTTGACCTGTTATTTTCTCTAGTGTTACACTCCACAGTGCTTCAACTGGTTTCTGCTGGATCTAATTGATACACATAGGTTTTTGAAGTGGATTTATACTAGCCCAGAGGGAAAAGAAAGAGGAAAACTCTACTGTGTAATTAAACATGCTAACTGAAACCAATAACCAGTTCCAAGATGCAGCTGGAATCAAATGATGTTTCCTTTAAATTTATTTGTATGTTGAATTATTGTCTAGGACCAACTGTTGAATATAACACGTTTCCTTGAGCAGAGCAGGACTAGCTATTTGGACATTCTGGCATTTTTCTGGTGAGCTGGTTTCAGGGCTGAATGGGCTGCCTTGACCCTGCAGTGGGTGTTCTGACCCAACATGACTGAAAAAAGGTGTTGTAATATTCACTCTCAGCTTGGACCGTTGTTTCTGAATATATGTATATTTCTTAGGTGGGAAGCACCCCCTCAAAGCCACGAGACAAAGCTAGGCTTGCTCCTTACACATTGTCATCTAAGGCAAATAGAAGGCTGATGTAAACATTTTTACCAGCGCAGCTTCTGTCCCAGTCCGGCACTGGTTGATAGTAACTTAATAGCTGTTCAAAAGCCGATACTCGAGGAACCAGTAGAAACCATGGGGCAGATTTATGAGGCCCTTGCGCCTCCTTGCGCCGCAATTGCGTCACTTAATGTGACGCAACGGCGGCGCAAACAATGCGCCCTATTTACAACGTGACGCATCACGTTGGAAAGCCCTGCGCCATAAGGAGGCGTTCCTGCGCAGGGGGGGGGGGCGTTCCTGCGCAGGAACGCCTCCTAAAAGTGGCTGAGTGAAATCTATGAGATTTCACTCAGTCACTTTCTATGTCAATTCCTTACGCCTGCTTGAAGCAGGCGTAAGGGTGACGCACCATGCATTGAAGAGGTGGCCCCTGTGCATTGCAGGAGTCATGTCGCACTTGCAACATGACTCCTGCAATGCGCCGCCCGTATGCCGAGAGATGCGTCACGCATCTTCACTGCCTTGCACCATGGTGCGCCGCATTGTAAATGCGGCGCACCATGGGTGGCGGAGCAGTGACGCACTGTGGCGCACATTAACTGGCGCATCCCTGGGGAAGCGCCAGTTAACATAAATCTGCCCCCATGTGTTGCCGGTCAATTGGAATTCTCCCTAAATATATATTTGTAATAATAATGTTATGTGCTGTCCGTCCAAGCGGGGAGGTTTGCGCTATAGCACACCCCATAAATAAAGAAAATGAAGTACACGAAGGGAAAAAACTGAAGGAGAGTATTAGCAACAAAAAAAGCACAAATATATAACACAGGCAGTGAAAGATAAGAATCGTGTGCCAATAAGATACTTCGAGCGGAGCACGTGGGCACCGACTCCCTATTATAAAGCGACAGATGCCAGCCTCGCTTACTAAAGCTCTCCATAAACCCCGGTAAAAAGAAAACCACCGTTTGGAATTACTATACTCCACAAACACATTATTTGAAGCTAATGTACAAACGGCTGGAGTTGAAATGTTAGAGCGCCGCCGACTCAAGTATGGGGCGTCTCGGGGGAGGACCGTAACTCGGAGCAATTACTGTAAAGCTCTTACTGCCCCGAATGCTCCAGCTTCACGGAGACCCCTAATGGACGTGGCGCCAAGTTACCTCAGCGCACACCTCATAAAACTCAAAACGAATATTGTTTATTCTAACTGAGGTGGAGAGAACAAACGAGTATATATTTTACGCGAATATAAGTAATGGCGGAGGTCATAAATAGGACAAATTGAAGTGCCGCCCTGACCCCCCATTTGTAATTGTAGCCTGGGACTGTTTTCAGGCGTAGTTGGGAATTTTACAGTACAATTCTGCACTTTTTTTGTACATTTATTGGCTGTAATGCATACCATTTCGAGTATTATTTTACTCGGGCTTTGCAAAGTTTTACATTGAAATCTGTTACACTCAACAAAACCGTCAGAGCTGCCGACTTTGGGACTGGGGAGCCATGTTCGAGTCTCGGCGTCTGCTCAAAATCCTGTGATTCTTGGCAAATCACTTACAGCCAGATTCATGAAAGACAATTCGGCTCGCAAAGGGCCAGAATCTGCGAATCTGGTCCTTTGCGAGCGCAATTTTTGCATTTGGGATTCATCATCCCAAATCGCATATTTGCGAGGAATTGCATTTAAGGAATCTCTATTTGAGATTCCTTAAATGCAATTCATTAACCATTTTTAAATTGCGAATTCGCAATTTTTGGTCGCTTTTTACCACGAAGTCTGACTTCGTGGTAAATAGCAAAAAAATAGAAAAAAGCACTTTAGTGCATTTTTTACAATTTCATGTTACACACACACATGTCCTTTGGACATGTGTGTGCGCAACACCTGTGTAAATTTGCATTTCAGGGATGCTCTGGCACCCTTGAATTCGCATCCTTATTTGCGATTAGCTAATTGCTAATCGCAAATAAGGAATAACTCCCCATTCATTCCTACGGGCCTTTCGGCCCATAGGAATGAATGGGGAGTCAAATAAGGAAGCTGTAGGAATCGCAATAAATATTGCGATTCCTACATGAATCCCGTTTTGCGAGTCTGTAATAGCGATTCCTTATGAATCGCTATTAAAGACTCGCAAAACGGGTCTTTGATGAATCTAGCTGTTAGGGCCTTAAAACAACTTTGGCGGTACTCCGGCGGCGTTGCCACTGAGCCATCTACTGGAGGAATGCCAAGAACGTGGTGCGCCTGCCTACCGATTACGATTGTAATCCATGGCTGGTGGGCCATGCAGCGGATATAAAACAGCGGATGCAAAACGGCCGTGGTCTGTTAGACTCATGAGAGAGCCTAAAATGCAGACCGCTGCCATGAGAGCACCGACTGCATAGTCCTGCACGGTGTGACATGCATGCCAAACTGTGCATAAACTGGTGGTGCAAATCCAGGGGGGCACAACGGGTGCCCCCCTGCATGAACTCCCAGGTCAGGAGCAGCAGAGTGCCCTGTTAGGGCCCCCTTAGTTGCCTCTCTGCCACCCTTTTCATGGCAGGCTTGCCGCCATAAAAGGGGTGATGGAAAGACAACTCACTATATTCTTGGCAGTTCTGCAGGGGCACCGCCCGCATATTGCAGCTCCCTGGCGGCTGCGTGACCGCCGTGGGATCCTGGCTCCCCAGCGGACGAGGTGGTCCTGTTGCAGTCCGGCCGCCACACTCCTAATACTGCAGGCAGGCCAGCAGTGTGGCGGTGGTCGAACCCCCACCGAGAGTACGTCAGTCCTATGGAACGCCGTACTCATAATAGGGCCCTTAATCTCCCTTTGTCTACAAAAATGAATGTGTCCTTGTGTAATGTAACTAGTGCTCATGTAAAGCGCTCCAATACATTTGGGTCTAGTTTGTGCTATATTAAAAACTGCAACAAAAAAAGAAGTAGTTAGTAGAAGCTCAAAAAAGTATTCTTGTATCATAACACTTAAGATTTACAAGCAGAGGTCGAAATGCACTAAAAAAAATATTGGAATTGCGATCCTGAGTGAAGTGGGGGTGTGGCCAGTGAGGTGGGGGTTGGCTTCCAAGGCACGGATAAAAAGAACAAGCATTTACAATGCAATGGTTTCGCCTTTGGAAAAGTTAGAGCTATTGGCATTGCTCATGAAATTCCTTTTTTTTTTTTACTTATAAATAAATGGCATTGTTATTTACATTGCCAACAGCTCTGAGAGAGAAACATTGAACATGGGGGGGGGTGGAAATTTTGTGGGGATCACACTGGGGACAGAAGAAAAGAGCTGATAAACCTATGCACTCTCACGGAGTACAATCCGAGACAAAAAAAAGTCATCGAATAAGAAGCAAATAAATGAGATTGACAAAAAACACAACCAATGGTAAGCAATGGACAGGTTGTAGGCACACAGTAGGCCTTTTGCAATCAGACGCCTTCTCTTCCTTCCTTCTTTTCTCGCTCCACTTTCCTCTTTCTATCTGCCCATCATTTGTCTCATCCATACATTTCTTTTTAACCTTTCTCATGCTCACTCCCCTCCTCCCTCCCCCCCACCCCCCTAGTGTGACCCTCTGTTCCACCATTCATCCTCTCTCATTCTCTGTTCCTTTGCTGTGCTCGCCAGCCCCCCTCCCACCCCCTCTCTCGTGAGCTTCCCTCACATTGTTATTTGTAACATTGCGTCTGCAGCCAGAAGAGGCCCAGCAGCAACACCTAATCCATGGTATAGCGGGAGGTCACCTCTCCATATCTTCGGGCCAGTGTCACCGCTGAAGTGGGGGGATCAATGTTTGAATCAACCGTGAACATAGCTGTCATATAAAAAGTGTATTATTTGAAGAAGTGGTAAACGTCTGGGGGAAAATAATATGAAGCCCAAAGGGAACTTTTTGGCAAAATGAATGTAGAACACAGACAAAAAAATATATATAGTTTCAAGGTGTTATGTAAATAGTGCGAGGCGATGCACAACTTGTTGTGAACGAATGATGAGTGAAAAACAAATGAACAAAAACAACACTGGGGGTCTGGCTGTTTAGACATGAAATACCTCAGACAGCACAACAAATTATATTGTCTACTCTCTGGAAAAATCCAATTATGGAAAATCAGCCCAAAACAAATATTACATTGATGTTTTGACCCCTTGGGGCAATGTACACAGGTTCTTCCTCAGGACAAGAGTCAGTCGGACGCTTAGCAGTACCACCATATGCCAATTTATATTAAAGTGTATGAAATCCCTGGATTAGTCAATGGCTAGTCTGAATTAAAGTAGAAAAGAGCCGTACAAGGTGTCACTGCCGAAGCAGGCACAATGATACCCCAAGATGGCGCTCAGTGCTGCAGCTGCCAACACCTCAGTCAGTGGATTTGTGTGGGCCACACGCACACCTCAAGGGCACGTGTGCCTTCGGTCGAACTTCACATCCTTCCTTTGCTTTTGAACAGTCTGTGCGTTAAAACCACTCGAGAAGCTGTTGGCGCACTACGCATAACACAGCACAACCCAGCATAACATAACATGTGGCTGGAAGGTAGTTTCTGCAACATATTTTTCTATTTTAAGTTCAGGAGCTTTGGGTAACTCAGTGGGTGATATAGAGGGACACATCTATAGGTTTGGTAGCTCGGTAGGTTAATGCACTGGTTGTACGGATCTTTTATTTGTTAATAACAGCAGGTATTTAAAACACCAGTACATAGCTGCGGTGCCAGATAAATTGTAAAGTTTGCGTAATGTTTTTGCAGAATTGTAACGGCCTGTCTGTCCAGTGTGAGTGCGCTCACTGACTGCTTGACCCCTGACCCTTCTCGCCCTGTGACCTGCCTTCACTCTGTCCGGACTCTGAGTTTCTAGTAATATAAACGTGCTGTGTGCATAGCGCTCGCTGTCACCATCGAGCAACTTCTTGGCGCTATCAACAAAGGTGTATTATCGACCTCAGCTTCTAGTGTCTATTTCCAAGTGTATAAAAGTCAAAGCCAATGTCGGTTTCTGGGATTCAGTTGCGCACACACCTCGGCTGGCCGTGCACCAGCCCACCGGCCCTTTCTAGTGCTATCCTCCTCTCTGCTGGGCAGACATCCCTCGGATGCTTGACCTCTGGGTTCAGCTGGCCCAGGAGCATCACTCTTGTCGCATCACAGCGCCGACTTTGAGACTATAAGAACTTTGCCCACTAGTTTCCAACTTGCCGCACCCTGTGATTTCGCGCAAATCGCTATAACACCTGCGACAAACCAAGCCCCCGCGCCCATCCCATACATGGCCCCTTGAGACAGTACGGGCTGAAGGAAGCCGGCAGGAGAAACCCGAGGAGGAGGCGAGGCTTCACTTAAAAAAAACACATCTCATAACAGAAAAGACTTCAGAGGCTAGGCTACCATGTAAGCAAATAATAATTCAGTTTTAAAATTAATCACTAGAACTGTGTGTGTGAGAGAGAGAGAGAAAGAGAGCGAGGGGGAGGGGTGTCCTTGTAGCTGGTTGGAAGGCAGGGAGTTTTCAGAGGTCTTTCAGGCTTGCTTACCTTGCACATTAAAACAACTCACACCCCCAGATAGCTCTAGCCAGGAGACGAGACCCCTGGGCACCAGCATTTTCATAGGTAATGTTTTATAGTCGGTGCTTGATGCAGGAAACGAACTGGGAGCGCTAAAACTTAACAGTTTGGACCGTGTACAGGCAGAAGGGTCTCTGCCAGGAGACGGTGTGTTATCTGCAAATCGCTGACATTCCAAAGGGGAAACGTTAGAAATGTGTTTGCTTTGTTTTTTTCAAAAAAGGCGAGTACGGGAAACAGCAGTTGGCTCTCCGAGCCCACGGAAAGGGTAATTCACAGAGGGTGGCGAGCACAGGTCTGCCGGGAGAGGAAGCAGGAAAAAAATAAAGCGCCCCCGGGAGGGGGAGGGAGTCACGGGGAGAAGGGAGGTGGGGAAAGAGCCAACCGACGATGGCAGCGAAACCACCGCCAACCCAACCACCCTCCCCATGGGTGGGCGAAAAACTTTCAAACCGCTCCCCACACGCACACACAGACGCACAACCGACAAAACCGCATCGGACACGCTGCGAACAGCGGCCGAGAAGGGCCGGAAAACCGACGGAAACAAAACACACACGCAGCACAAACGGAGAGCCCAGGATGGTGGGAGGGGAGTAGAAAGGAAACACAGATGCAGGAAGATGCACGCGTTTTTCTCAAGACTCCCCACTCCTGTCCCACCCCCCATCGCTTAAAGTCCACAAATATCCGTACACGGTTTAAGAGACTTCACCAAAACAGGGCCTCTTGAAACATTGCTTGTTATCATTTTTGCGGCTCACCTCAGCTGCTGGGGGAGGCTTCCCCTTCCTCTCCTACGGACACCGAAGTGAACGCGGCTGTAAATGTGTCAGGCTCTCTCGGGCCGCACGAACATAAAGGGAACAAGCACCTACGAGGACACAGGGGGCGGGAGAGGACACGGACGGCGGGAGGGGGCGGGAGAGGACACGGACGGCGAGAGGGGGCGGGAGAGGACACGGACGGCGGGAGGGGGCGGGAGAGGACACGGACGGCGGGAGGGGGCGGGAGAGGACACGGACGGCGGGAAACGTGCACAGGACAGCGAGGGGGGGGCGGAAAGGCACACGGAGGGGGCGGGAATGGACAGACTTTCAGTGAAAGGGGAGGGACCGGGAAAAAACGTAACTCCGCCCTGGGAAAAAATCTCGGGAACGCCCCCGAATCTGGTCCGGCCTTGACGGACAGATCCGGCACTCAATGGCTAGCCTCCATTTATGGAGCTAGCCAATGAGAGCCTGGGGACGTTCCCGAAGTCCTTATGGTCAACATAGGATTTCACCTGCGCCGACAAGGTGCGCAGAGCGCAGCCTTCGGCAGGCGAAACCCAAAAAAGCATTCTTTAACTATTTTTTAGTTCTTTTGCCTTCAGGCAAGTACATATAAAATAACGCACACCTTAAATTAACAAGCAGTGGCATAGCCAATAAGTCTCACCTTTTGGACCTTGTAAGTATTTAGCCATGCAGCACATTATCCTGAGTGCTACAACATTTACTGTTATTTCAGGTGCCACTGGTAAACGGCCACACACACACAAGTATGAGCTTCTGTGCTATCCAATGAAAATATGATAAAGTCTCTTCAAAATTCAAAAAAAGTGTATTTCTTTAACAAAGAAGCTTTGACACTAATAGGCACGTTATAGCACTGCACAGAGAAGTACTTTTTTTCTTTTTTTGCTACAACTGGTAGTAGGGTTAGACTTTCTATTGGAAGTAGGGACTAGGGCTACCTGTACCATTGGCTGCTTGGACTTGGGTTGGGACTACTGGTAGGGCTAAGGCCTTTATTGGACGTAGAGATGAGGGTTTTTGAACTGATTGGGTGCTTGGACTAGGGCTAAGATTGTCAGTAAAGTCCTGATCGCCTATTGGTTCTAGATTTTAGGGCTAGTGTTGTGATTGGATAGTGTTAGGGCTAGGGTTCCCATTGGCTGAAGGGGTCACCTGATTGCTAGGGCTATAAAAATGGCCAGGCTTAGGGCGTGTCAGCCCGGGCGTCAAGGCTAAGGGCAGAGAGGACAAGGGTAGTTGCCTGTTTGAGCCTGTTCGAGACTGGTCGGGACTAGGGCCAGAAATGCTGCCCTTTTTCTCCTTTAGCAATACCCAGCCCACACCATTCACATCCACAAACAGAGCAACACACTCACACCAAATGTACACCATGCACAACACTATGCACAGATTAATGTACCAGCATGCACCACCAACCCAACCAAACCACATCTACACACCCTACTATCCCAACTACCACACATATCCACCATCACCCACAAACAGTACACAACTCTATCCTTTACTACTAACCAATACACTCATCACTAACACAACGCCAGTCAACACCATACATAACTACATCCCATTCAGACACACTCTCCCTGCTGGAATTACACCTAACAGACCGCCTTTTATCACTAACAAACATATAATGATCCTTCCATCATTTGTCCAACAAACACCCTCCTCTCCCTTCTACCATAATAACACTAACACACAACACCACACTTTGTAACTCTTGAAACAAACCAGTCTAAGATAAACACTCTACAAACAACATACACTCTACTCATAAACACATCAACGCCCCCTCTATGTCACAACCTCCTCTCACTAACAATACTACACAACCACATCCGGCGCATGAAACATATACATCAGCACCTCTTTTCACTACACCTCAAAATCAAAACATATCACACACACCAGCACAACAAGATCTTCAGAGCACAACACCTCATAAAATACATACATATACCCACCTTTCAAACCACACAAAGGAACAAACTCCAATGCCAAGCTTTCACTCTTCCACCACACCTAACACAATAACAGCAATACAGCACCTCTCTTCTAAACACCTCTCATCCATTGGACAATTTAGAACATTACGACATAACCCACATGCTGCACCACCTCCCCTGACTCATACACCTTCCGTCTTAAACACATGCAAAAAATATAAGCAACATGCCACACCTCACACCTTTGCTTCCCCAAGTCTACCTCACAACAATGTTACACCACAAAAGCAACACAGCACTCCAACTCATCACTAGTCCCACTATCACCAAAGGCCACTCTCTACACTGTCTACTAATAAATGCTCGATCCCTCTCTAAAAACAAGCATCACATCTACAACCTTCTCACCGATGCAAAACCAGACATACTATTCATAACCGAATCATGGTTGGGAGAGGACATGGCTCCAGTCCTGCATGAAGCCATTCCTCTAGGCTATCAAATAATCACCCAAAACCGTATAGCCAAAAAAGGTGGGCTAGCTGTTGTATTCAGGCAAACAATACATATCACTAAAGTTGACAACATCTCCATAAAGAATTGTGAGGCTCTTCTAACAAGATGCAATCCTACACCGTCTTCCACCTGTAACTTCCTGCTCCTTTACAGACCTCCACCTAGCAAGGCAACATTCCCAGACGCACTTCTAGACACAGTTTTAAACCTGATAACAATACACTCCAACCTATGCGTTCTGGGTGACCTTAACATTTGGTTTGATAAAACCAATATGACCCACCCAAAAACAAAAATCACTGGCCTAGACGCATTGAACCTGCATCAGATTGTCCACAATCCGACACACACCGCTGGACATATCCTAGATGTCATTTTTGCTAATACTGAACTAGTTACCTTTCAAACTATAACTCCAGTCACATGGTCAGACCACCACTTGCTTGCTTTCCAACATAAAACAACACTAAGCGACTCACCTAAAACTACCTTACATCCATCCACCTATCAGCCGTGGAACAAACTCTGTTTGGAACACTTGGAAACACAACTAACACCCAGTATAAATCTGGAAACCATAAATTTTGTTCAGAATCTATATGAGTGGCTACAGAAAGCTTTTGACATCCTGATTCGACTCAAAACCACACAACAGAACAAAAGAAAAAAAGCGCCTTGGAGAAACATAGAAATAAAAGACATAAAACAACAAATTAGAAAGCTGCAACGTACCTGGCTCAAAACAAACGTCAAACAAGACAAACTTCACCTACAGAAAATTAACAGATTATATAAGTCGGCTATCAAAAAAGCTAAGAAAAGGTACTATTCAGACAGAATTCAAAACGCTAAATGTGCAAATAAAGAATTCTATAACATACTCATTGAATTTCGAAAACCAAATTGCCTAGAAGTAACTCATCCTGTTACTCAAGATTTTGCAGACAAACTGGCAAATCATTACATGGACAAAGGAGACACGTTGGACTCGTACTCAAAACAGAAACAAAGCACCAGCACTAACCCTTGTACAAAACAACTATCCAAGAATGCTCTAATCAAGCCTCTCCGTTCCTTCCAACACATCTCACACGATGAATTTATGGACCTGGTCAAAGCAAGCAGGCCTGCCGGCAGCCCTTCTGACCCCTGCCCGCCACACACTTTCAAGACAATTCTTGTAACAACCTCTGCTGCCATTCTAGTAAGAAGAATCATCAACGATTCCTTAACTACTGGAATATTTCCAGAAGAACTCAAAAAGTCATACATACGCCCTTTACTGAAGAAAACAAACTCGGACCCCCTGAACCCTGACAACTACAGACCCATTACAAATGGACCTTTCCTGGGCAAACTGATAGAAAGAGCAGCGTTCGCCCAGATGTCACAATTCTTTGAAGAGAATGACATACTTTCAAATTTCCAAACAGGATTCTGTCTGGGAAGAGGCACTGAATCTGCCCTCCTTGCCATCTGGGATGACCTAAAGAATACAGTTGACCGCAACGGGGTTGCTGCGCTACTCCTCTTGGACCTCTCAGCTGCCTTTGACATGGTTGACCATGACACTCTGAAACAAAGACTTTATGAAGCCGGCATAGAGGGAACTGCTCTAGACTAGATCGCGTCCTACCTTAGAAACAGAACTAATGTCATCCATACCCCACCTTTCTCGTCCAAACCATACTCCACAAAAGCAGGGGTCCATCAAGGTTCTATCATCTCGCCCATGCTTTTCAACATCTACATGAAGTCTTTACTAGTACTGATCAATAAATTTCACCTCATGTGCTACAACTATGCAGATGACACTCAAATACTCCTTCAACTGGAATGCCCCAAAGACATTGGAAAATCACCAATTTTCAGCTGTCTCAGAGCCGTGGATCAGTGGATGACTTGGAGCCATCTCAAATTGAATGCTTCAAAAACTGAAATACTCACGTGTGGCGATTGGAAAAATTACAACCCACTTGCCGCATGGCCTGATGAACTGGGATCACTGCCTAAAGTATCGAAGGATATAAGAAACCTCGGAATGACCATGGACTCATGCTGTCGATGAATGCCCAAGTGGATAAACTAGCAAGATCAAGCTTTGCTACTATAAAAATGCTGCAACGAATGTTCCCTCATTTGGGATTTCCACACAAGGTCCAAGCTACCATCTCCCTTGTTCTATCCAAACTCAATTACGCCAATAGCCTCTACCACGTATCACCTTTAACGGCCATGAAAAGACTACAGCGGATTCAGAACTCGGCTGCCAAACTACTCTTGCATATCAAACCGCAAGACTACATCTCCCCTGCCTAGAAAGCCCTGAATTGGTTACCGGTTGCCAGAAGATCCAGGTTCAAGCTGCTTTGTATCACCCAGAAAGCAATACATGGAATGGGACCGCTCTTCATCAGGAATAAACTCTCCAAACACATTCAACAAAGGAACCTGCGCTCTAAAGGAGCATCTTGCCTCAAAATCCCAAGATACAAGAAAAAAACATGGGTGGCACATCCTTCTCTGTTCAAGCAGCCAAACTATGGAACTCTTTACCCCCCAACATAAGATCCACCAACAACCACCTTATCTTCAGAAAACTACTCAAGATTTGGCTCTTCCCCACATAAGCACCATACGGAACAGAAATTTACAGCATATCCCTCTGTATATAAGCATTTGTTTTCACTATAGATATATACCTATCTTTGTGTATTACTTTATACAACATGTAAAATAATGATGTTGCTAAGAGAAAATAAAATAATAAAATAATAATAATAATAATAATATTAATCAATAAATAAAAATCATCTTTGGTCTACATGTACATACTTCCATTGTGCATCTATGTACCTTCAACATTCTGGGATCTGTGTGTCTGTTACTTTTCTCCTGAAAAAGCATATCCAATGCACTACCCAATTTCTCATCCTGTGCCTCTATCAATATATTTAATCTAAATATACTTACTTCCTTTATGTATCTATATACTTATGGATCTATATATTTATCACGTTCTTCTAATTTAGCATTTCCAATGCACAAGCCTATTTCTCAGCCTATACTTCTATCAGTATACCTTCCAGCCCAACCTTCTGACTAATCTCAAACTTCTTTCTACTACTCCTTCCAATGCACTACCCTATCTCTCATCCTATACATCTATCAATATATCCTCTACATCCACTCTCTCATTTATCTCAAACCCCATACCCCTACTATGATCGCCAAAATAACCCTTTCTAGACTATCTCCTGCTCTTCCCCTCCTTGCATCATCTGACACCTCTTTTTACTACACCGATCCCCTAAAACAAACCTTTCTAAACTCTCCCCTCTGACTCCTCCCCTCCAAAACTCCTTTTTACTCATCCAAAAGCCTCTTCCTACTGCTAACACCTAACACCTAAAAAAAATCCTTCACTCTTTTATTCCTCCACTATCCTTTTCAATCAAAATTAACAGACTAACATGTTCACTTCTCAAATTCCATATTCAACTATACCAATATACTGCCCAAATAACTGAATAACATATCTACTTCCCAAATTACTTCATATTTATACTATACTAATTTTCAACACTAATCCTTTATGGGTTCCGGAGTGGCGTGCTTCTCGCCAGAAAAGCGCTTCAACACCCATCAGGGGTAACAAGTGCTATATGAATGCTAATCTTTCTTCTCCTTTTATCCCTCCGCTATCCTTCTCACTCCAAGTAACAGACTAATATCCACCACTGAAATTACCTCATATTTCACCATATTAATTCACCACTAATCCTCTATAGGCTTCCTGAATAGCGTGCGTCAATAGCGATAAATAAATACCAACCTTTGTCCTCCTCTATCCTTCTGCTATCATTCCATATCCAAATAACTGACTAACCTATCCACCACTTAAAATGTACTTGCATGTTTTACTATACTAATTCAACACTAATCCTCTATGGGTCCCGGAGTAGCATGCTACCCGCCGAAAAAGCGCTTTGACGCCTCGTCAGGGGTAATAAGCGCTATATAAATGCAATTACAATACAATACAATACAATGTGCTTTTATATGTGATAATGACAAACAAAAGAGTTTTAAAGAAATAACAATTAACAGGCACATAACCATGACATTAAATACCCAAAACCCTAAAGCATTAAAAACTAAACAATCACATTAATTAAGTTCTTAAAAAACTCGGTGAATAAAACGCCTCAAAAACCTATTTAAAATGCACAAAATAGAGAAACACTGTCAATGCTATATTTTAAACCGTTAAGTTTCTTTGAAGATGTGTACGATCAAATTAGAAGATGTTTCTTTCACCGCAAAGCAGAAATGTCTGAAAAAAACAGCAGAAGTCCAAACACAGAAGTGGATGGGGCCTGGAAAGGCAGTTCAGGAACACATAGCATGGAAGAAATCAAACAACAACACAGAAGCACAATTCTTATCATTAGCTAAGGTTGCCCATATATTAAACTTTAGAATGGATTACATGAGGATGTATAATTAGAAAATGCTTCATTTCACAAGAACATGTAATAACAAAATCAGCATTTACAAACTCGTAAACTTTCAGCTAAATAACAAAACTTACAGGAAAAGGTACGCACCAATCACAAAAGTACCATATTTGTAGAATCAGCCAGAAATGCAACTAATAAAGATCACGGGCTAGATGTAGGCAATTCTATTTTACCACTTCTTAAATGCCGAATTTTACCGATTCGGTATTTAAGAAGTGGTAAAATAAAGGGGGGGATGTAGGTATTTCTGAATCGGTAAATACCGAATCGTTAAGATTCGGTATTTACCGATTCTGTAAATACTGATTCGGCAATGCCCATTGATTCCTATGGGCATTGAAGCCCATAGGAATCAATGGGCATTACCGAATCGGTATTTACCGATTCGGTAAATACCGATTGCAGCAAGGGTGCAGGGGGTGTCACTTTGACACCCTCTAGCACCCCAAAGACGGGCATGTGTGCCATGTGGCACACAGACATGCCCTAAGGGCATGTCTGTCTGTCACATGGCTAGGTGTGCATGCACACATGTGCATGCACACCTGGATTCGGTATTTTACCACCCAATTGGATTGGGTGGTAAAATACCGAATCTGTAAGGCCTTTGGGACTCAGAAGAGTCCCACCTACATCTGGGATTTACCGAATCGGTAAAAATACCGATTCGGTATTTTACAGAATCGGTAAATTTACCGATTCTGTAAATTTACCGAATCTGTAAAATGATGCCCCTACATCCCAAATACCCATTTACCGGTCGGTAACGGCTGAAATCGGCCGTTACCGGTCGGTAAATGGCCTCCTACATCTGGCCCCACAAGTGTAAACAAGCATTTGCAATGCAATCGAACTCGCCTTTGGGACCTTATATATATTTAGCTATGCAGCACTTTAACCGGGGTGCTGAAACATCTACTGTTCTTTAACATGAAGGGAAAGTAAGCACCAAACTGCGTGACATGCCAGGTGTGGGAACACATGGAGAGAAATATTGCCTTTTAGCAGGAAATGGTATAGTCCAAAGCTCTGTTTTAATATAAAATCAGGACCTTCGGTGGTCATATCACTGAAAATACAAGATTTGAAAAAGATATTATTGTCTACGGGTGCTTGTGGAAGGCAATTTCTATAGACTGGAATCTAGAGAATGCTAAAGTGATTCTGGTATTTTACTGACCTCTGCTGGTTGTTTTCTTTCAAGAAAGTTAAATAGATGCAGTTGCCAAACATTTTTAAAAAGAAAGTGCCTCAGCAGTAAGAAATTCTAGTGTTTTACTGACCTCTGCTGGTCGTTTTCTATCAAGACAGTTAAATAGAGGCAGTTGAACAGAAAAAAAGTTCCTAAGTGGAATCAGATAAATCCGAGGACTGATCTTAGAGGTTCCTGGTGTAAGCGCATGGTGATCTATGGTGCATTACCACAGGCCATCACTAAAGGTGTTAAAAGCAAAATGACACTCGTGAACATTGCCTGCGCCATCTTGTCTGGTGGAAATTTCTATGTGCATATAAGCTGCAGTCATTTTAATCCACCACAGCCATTTTGTACTCTGTTGGTCACCTTTGTTTCACCCTGCCCTTACTAGCATCCCTCTGACCAAACCTGATATGTGTGCTAGGGGCTATAAACCCTATTGTCACGACAAACCCCAGCGCCACTTGCTGCCACAAACTCGTTTTTCCTTTCATCTCTGTTTGCAGGCAACCCTTTGGACACTCTACCCCTCACCGCACCTAGTTACACAAACAGGTTCGAGACACTAAAAAGACCCTTGCAACATGATGTATTACACTGCAAACAGCAAGACTTGTTTTTACCAACAATGGGACCTGTTTTGATCACCAGAACGGACTCTTAGATCTGACCGGTCTCACATGTTTTAGACCCTGAAGCAAGGTCCAGCTGCAAGATAAGATTGTCTGTTTGACCTCGGTGGGAAGAAAATTACTGTTGGGCTTGTGTGGCAACCTGCCCAGAGCGGGGACTCCAAGCTTGTGTAACCATGTCGATGAAACAAATGCATTGTGTCAAACCTGTATAAAAGTAAGAGCCAAAGGAGATGCTAGCAGAACACCTCCCTCAGACATCTCGGTGTCTGCAGTTGATGTGGTCTCCTCATGAGAAATAAACCTTTTTCTTGTCTTCCAGTTTCCAGCGCTTGCCTTTTTATTTTGATAGCGAACCAAAAGTGAATTAAAGGTGAACCCTGCACCGGGCAGCATTGGGGGTTTTAGAAGACTCGCTGCTTTTCACAAATTGGCACCCAGACGTGAGGGCCCATCAGTGACGCGTGGGTCCGGTAGTGAGGTCCTAATGATGGAGTGAACGACTAAACGATTGGGGTATACCTGCCTGAGAAGACCCTTATCTAGCTGCCGATTGACTGAACTTCACCGGTTCCGAACGGACCTCTCTCGAGTGACCTGCGGTCCTGACTGGGACCTTAGAGGAATGCCGAATTGATTATTGGAGTGAGAGGACAACAAAGCACTTGAAGGGGAAGACGAAGAACTGTCCATACAGTCCGGGAAAGGTCGTGAAAAAACGACTTAAATTGATTGATTGATTGAGTGAATAGTTTGATCGAAATACGAGTATTCCTTTTTTTTATTTTTTTATTTTTATTGGAAACAAAAGAAAATTTGAGATAGGTGGCAATCGTCACAGTCAAGGCAATAATGTTATTTTACATTCGAGCGCAGGGAGATCCAGGACACACATAATAATAACAATATGGAGGGGTACACAAGCATATCAAAAAACATTCATAGTACAAGCGGTTCGTCAATTAAGGCGTTCTGAGGGGGTTCGCAAATGTTCCCTCTGTAATCGTTCCAATTGGTCCAAATTTGTGACCATTTCCGAGGGCAGCCCCGTGCCTCGTACACTGTCTTTTCTTGGAGCATGCACCAGTCCATGTCCCGTTTCCAGTGGCCGATCTTAGGAGGTAGAGCCGCCCCCCAGAGCCTGGCAATGTTACTTTTGGCAATCGCAAATCCCAGGGTGGCCCACACCTTCCAACTCTGCGACAAGTCCGTGGGCTCACAAATGTTTAAGAGGCACCTTTTACCTTCGAGTCTGACCTCCACCTCCCACACTTCCTGCATGCATCGGGTAACTCGGGTCCAGTAGTGCTGCATCCTTGGACATTCCCAAAGTATGTGGAAGAAGGACCCTACCTCTCCACATCCCCGTCTACAAAGCCCGTCTGTAATCCGGCCCATTCGTTGTAGTCTGGTCCCTGAGAGGTAAACACGATGTAAGATTTTTAATTGAATGAGCCGGAGTCTGGCTGAAATGGCCACCTCCTTAGGGGAGGCTAGTGCAGAGTGCCATTCCTCCTCATCTATTTCTAGACCGTCAGCTTCCCATTTTCCCTTGAGGGGGAGCAATAGGTCTGGGGAATGATTAATGATTTTCCTATATGTGAGTGATATGGCGTGTTCGGGAAGATGACCATCGAGGAGTCTGTCCTCCAGCGGCGAGGAGGCAGGGGGCTGTGCTCCCGCTGGAATGTTGGCCTGAAGGGAGTGCCTGATCTGCGTGTATCTAAAGTGTTCAGTGTGAGCCAGTTCGTATGTTCGTTGGAGTGAGACAAAAGGTGTAATCCCCTTTGGGCCCCATAGATCCCGGACATGAGATATGCCTATGAGGTCCCAGTTTCGGAACCCCTTGGTACGACCTAGTCTTCTGAGTCCCTCAGAAACCCACAGGGGGGTGGCCATCGTGAGGGTGTCAGCCCAGCCCAGTTTGCGTTGCACAATATGCCATAGCTGTACCGAGTGTTGCGTTGGTCCCGTCAGCGGGTATCGTCCCGGTTTGGAGTAAAGCGCCGCTTCGAAGTTACCGCCTGGTAAGAGCCAGCGGTCCATTCCGTATGCCGGGTCATCACCGGCACCGTAAGTACACTGGTTAATGGCGGAGAGGTGTGCGGCCCAGTAATATTTGCGGATATCAGGGAGTGCTATACTGCCATCGAACCATCCCAGGGTCAATTTCTGTATGGATATGCGGGGCATGCCAGACCACAGCAGTTCCCGCTGTGCAGCCTCTATAGAAGGGAAGTAGGCGTTTGGGACCAGGTCCGGGTAGTTTTGCAAAGCGTAGAGGAACCTGGGCAGCGCCATCATTTTGAAGAGGGCTGCCCGTCCGAGGAGGGACAGCGGTAGCCGCTGCCAGGAGGCAGTGTCTCTCTTGAATCGCTGCAGAGGTGGGAGAAGATTCCTCTCGTATCTGACTTCCGGTTCTTTGGAGATGAATACCCCTAAATAACAGAACCCCTCAGTGGTTATTGCAATAGGGCAGTTCTGCGGGAGTACGGGAGCATCACCATGCAGGACATAATGGACGGATTTGCCCAATTAATTCTGTAGCCTGAGTTCTTCCCGAAGTTATTGATAATATCCATAACCACTATGAGGGACTTGCGGGGTCTGGTGAGATAGAGCAGGACATCGTCCGCATATAGCGAAATTCTGTCCTCCCAACCATCGGTCCAGCGTATCCCCTTGAGGGAGAGGTCTTGCCTAATCCAGGCAGCCAGGGGCTCCAGTGAGAGGGCAAAGAGGAGGGATGACAGGGGGCATCCCTGTCGCGTTCCTCGTTCGAGTTCAAATATTGCAGAGATTTTATTGTTGACCGAGACCTGGGCCAAGGGTGCTGCGTACAAGAGTCGCACCCATCCTATGAAGCTAGGGCCGAATCCCATTTTAAGGAGGACAGCTATCCTATACGACCACTCGAGCGTGTCAAACGCCATCGTGGCGTCAAGGGATAGTAACACCGCATCCTCCTGGAGAGTATGACAGCGACCCAGGACTCCGTGCAATCTACGGAGATTGAGCGCTGTGTTCCGGTGTGGCATAAAGCCAGACTGGTCCTGGTGGACCAAAGCGGGGAGGACAGGTTTTAGTCTGTTGGCGAGGACTTTGGCCAAGATTTTAGGCTCTGCATTGAGGAGGGATATGGGCCTGTAGGAGGCGCAGGAATCCCTGGGTTTCCCTACTTTATGGTTGGCCACTATTGTGGCAGTTCGCTGATCACGCGGCAAAATGCCTCGTTCCTTGCTCTCCTCAAACATTTTCTTTAAGTAGGGACTAAGGCCAGAGGGCGCAAGCTTATATATTTCTATTGGTAAGCCGGTGGGCCCCAAAGCTTTCCCAGGGCAGAGGTCTCTGATCGCTCGGGCCAGTTCCTCAACAGTAATTGGCGCCTCCAGGTCCTCTCGAGTCGTCCTCCGGTCTGTCAGAGCCCTTGCTGTATACTTTCTGGCAATACGACGCGAATTCCTGGACAATGTCACGGGGTTCAGTGATCACGCCACCAGTGGGCGTTCTGAGCTCTGCGACTATCCTATGTGCCTGTTGCTTTTTGTCTAGCCAGGCTCTAAGCTTGCCCGCTTTGTCCCCTTGGTCATATATTCTGCCCTCTTTATCTGTGGCTATGGTCTTGGCCGCATCGGTTACTAGGGCTCTGTATTCCGCTGCCTTGAGTTCCATGAGATGAATAGCTTCAGGCTCACCCTCTGCGTTAGCCCCTGCTTCCCGCTCCAACAGATCCCTTTCCATGTTTATAATTTGTTCCTCACGTTCCTTTCGGCGACCGGAGATTGCCGAGAGGGCCTCTCCTCTTAGTACAGTCTTGCCCGCTTTGTCCCCTTGGTCATATATTCTGCCCTCTTTATCTCTGGCTATGGTCTTGGCCGCATCGGTTACTAGGGCTCTGTATTCCGCTGCCTTGAGTTCCATGAGATGAATAGCTTCAGGCTCACCCTCTGCGTTAGCCCCTGCTTCCTGCTCCAACAGATCCCTTTCCATGTTTATAATTTGTTCCTCACGTTCCTTTCGGCGAACGGAGATCGCCAAGAGGGCCTCTCCTCTTAGTACAGTCTTAAAGGCCTCCCAGAGGACCGTGGCCAAGGCCATCGTACCGTCATTTTCTGCGAAGTACCGGTCAATGGACAGGAGGAGTTTACGTCGGATGGGTTCACAGCGCAGGTACCACGCGTTAATCAGAGCAGTGCAGCCCTCTAGCTTGTCGGCCATTGTGAGGTGGGCGAACAGCGGCGAGTGGTCTGAGATACCTCTCACCAAGTGTGTAACCTCCTGAAGTGTTGTGTCGCGGTATTGGGACGCCAGAATATAATCGAGGCGAGTAAACGATCGATGTGGTCCCGAGAAGAAGGTGTACTGTGTCGCTTGCGGGTGTCGGGTTCGCCACAGGTCCAAAAGACCAAAGGCGTCCAAAAAGTCAGTGAGCCATCTGTGTCCGGTGGGATTTCTCTGGGTGGAAATCTATCTAGGGTCCCGGATACGACAGCGTTGAAGTCTCCCCCTATCAGGAGGCGCCCTTCGGGGAGCGAAAGGAGCAATCTACCTAAATCATGATATGATTGTGTTTGTAGACCGGGTGGAATGTAGGCCGAAACGAGGTTGATCTTGTAACCCTCCCAGGAACCTGACAGCGTGGCAAAGCGTCCCTGGGGTTCAGAGTTTGATTGTTCAACGACTAAGGGAAAGTTGCGCCGGAGTAATATGCCCACTCCCCGTGAACCCGAGGTGAAGCCTGAGTGTGCCGCCATGTAGTACCCCCAGCGGTTCAGTGCGTGACATGTGTTTCCCAGTAGGTGCGTCTCCTGCAGGAGTACTACATCAGGGAGGTGTCTTTTTACGAATTGTAAAACAATAGTGCGTTTGAGCTTGTCCCCTAGCCCGTTGACGTTCCAGCTTAGTACCTTTAAACTCTTATCCCACTTCATCGGAACTTGTATCCCCTAAAAGAATCTCCCTCCAGTCTCCTGCAGATGTGTGGAACCATGTTTCTGACCTGGGGCCCTGCATGTAGTAGCTGAACTGTCGACAAGGCAGTAAGATACCAGGTGTGACATTGCTGAAATCTTGTAACTGAACCCCAACACCCCGCCCACCCTCTCCCCCAACACCCTGTCACCACCCCCTCCCTGCCCCCCTGCTCCGTAGGTTTAGAACGACCCACATCCCCCAATTAGCAGAGTGCCTTTCGCCCTGAATTCACCACGGAAGAGGAAGAGCCTACAACTCTAGGTAACTTGTCTTCCCTTTCTAGTGGACCTTCTGTAAGGGGAGCGCAGTAGCCCCGGCCGTGTCCGCCCCCCAGGCTCCCTCCCCCCCAACAACACAGTTGAACCATGGATTTACAAGTCCTGCATTTAGAATGTCTGTTATCTGACCATCTAGGCCCTTTGTAGCAACCACATTCCCCCCTCAGTGCATCAGTATACATAAACATGGTGTTATTCGTTGCATTTCTGTTTACCGCACAATAGTCGTGAGAGTCCCTCAGTCTCCATCACCCTCAACCGCCTCAAGGGTGTCCCATTGAGGGCTGGCGGATCTAGATCTCCAGGAGCGCTGGCTCAGTCGATCCAAACCCGGTCTCCCATTCACAGAGTCAGGGGATGCCATATGTGTGTCCCTCCAGTTGTGTCCCTCCGCTCCCTTCCCGGTGGCTGGCGGGTACTTGTCCAGCCAGTCCTGCACCTCCGATGGCGAAGTGAAGAAGAAAGATTTGTCTCCAGCAAGGACCTTGAGTTTGGCGGGGAAAAACATCATGTACTTGATACCCTTGTCTCGGAGTGCCGCTTTCACGCCTGCGAAGGATCTCCTCTCTCGCTGGACCTGGAGAGTAAAGTCAGGAAAGAACCGGATTGTGGCATTTTCGTAGTGCAAGTCCCCTGATTGTCATGCCGCTTGTAGGATCGCATCCCTGTCCCTTTAGTTGAGGACTTTTGCAATGATGGTCCGAGGTGGCACTCCCGGTTTCGGCTTAGGGATGGGCGCCCGGTGTGCACGTTCAATCGTGAACAGTTTCGACAGACGTTTGGGCTTGAGGTTATTGAGGATCAGATCCTCGAGGAAGAGTTCCATGCTGGGTCCCTCAAGGTCCTGCGGCACACCTACGGGGCGGACATTGCTTCGCCGAGCCCGCCCTTCCTGATCATCGAGACGGAGCGCCATCTGCCGGTGTTGGTGGACGAGGTCATTGACCCGTTGTTCCAGCCTTTTCGTCGATGTCTGCAACTCCCGAATGTCCGCTCTGTTGGTGGTGACCTTTTCGGAGGTTTTATTAAGGTCTGCGCGGAGCAAATTGACTTCAATGGACACCTTGTCAATTTTAGTTTCAAGGGTAGCCCCCAGTGACTGGATAGCCTCCATTATATTAGCCAAGGACGGCTCCTTTTGGGCATGTTGTGCGTCCGTCGGTGTCTCCTTCCAAGGCGTGGTCTTCTGCACCGTATATTTGTCTAGTTTATTGGATTGCGTGGACGCACCAGGCTTGGGCCTCAGGATTGCGCCACCTCTCCTCCCCGTATGATCCGTGGAAGCGTACAAGTAATGTCTCGCAGGCAGGAAGAGGAGCGGGGGGAAGAAGGGTGAGTGGCACCTCTTCCGGAGGGATGTTGGGGATGACCGGAGTTGTAGTGGCCCCTCCTCGCCCCCTTGCAATGTCTGGAGATGCAGTGGCGCAGTTTTAGGTCCGTAGCGTGTCTGCTGCAAGATGGCGCCGAGACCTGGGTCCATGCAGTGATGCCTAAAGCACAGTGGGAGCCCCTCTATGGTCGCTGGATAGGGCAATAAAGTGTTTTAGGCCCAGATACCACCCATTGGGGCCCCAGGGAGCGTCCGCAGGTCCAAAGGTGGAGATGTTTGAAGTAGCTGCGCGGCTCACCTTAATACTTGTCACCCAGACAGTCCGCCGGGGCTGGATCTCGCTGCCATGTAGGCGATGCAAGGCCCCGCACGCTATTACCACGGGCCGCCGTTTTGTAAGGCCCCCGGCCCCAGCTGGATACACGGGAGGTGGCGATCTGTCGGTGGGGCTCCGGGGCCGACAGCTTCTCTGGGTGATTGCCGCTTCTAGTGCGCCGACGGCTGATTCGTGGGTGGTCCCGAGGAGTATTGCGGCTAGGCCCCAGAGCCGGGGTCTTTCCTGGCGAGATAGGCCGCTCACCGCACACTCACACTTTAGTCCCGCCCCGGGTCGGAGCTTCTTAGTGCGCCGCTCCGCGTCGGAGTGTCGGATCCAGGACGGATTCGGACCGGAGGGTGCAGCAGCTCTCGGGGGTTCACGCGGTGTAGATTGTTGGCAGGACTTGCCGGATTCAGGCCGGATGGCCAGTTGCTGGTGGCTCGGTCGCCTGGAGCTCCCGGATTAAGCGGCCATCTTGACCGGCGCTTAGCCACGCCCCCCTAGTATTCCTTTTTGATATTGAGTTATTTGAGACATTCCCTGCTGGCAAACAACAGAGAATAGGAATATTGTCTCTCTTTGCAGATAGCGAAGGACAGGTAGTGCAGACTTTATCTCTAAATTGATTGATTGAGATATTCATTTTGACCGGTAAATACGTCATGCCTGTTTTCTCTAGATTGTTTTGTAGTTGTTTTAGACCAGACCGTTTGTTAGAGGTCAGTCAGCCGGCACCGCCAGAAGGCAACCCTAACAAGGACATGCACGTAAAGTATGGATTAGCCACCGTAACTAACTAGGAAGGACCGGGTAAATCAGTGGCCACTGACCGGATCGTTCAATTCCGCTAAAATAGAAACGTTAGAATTAGCTCTCAACAAAAAGAAAACTAGACCAGCAATGCTTGACAGTTTTGGTTTATGTCAAAAAGAGGCAGCTTAACAAAAGTAAAAAGAGACAAAGCTAGACAAGATAAAGAAACGGGAAAATCAGCTTACCAAGCCTGTAAAAGGTTAAAAGAAGAACTAAAAGAAAAGGAAATCGATAAAAAGGAACAGGAATCAAAAATATCAGGTCAATACCCTGTTAGAACGCCCTCGACTCTTTATCCAGAGTTACCGGCGAAACAAAGGATAGATGATGATTTATTTATTAGGTGCCCAAATCATATACATGCCACCCCCTTACGCCCCTACTCATCCCATAGTACAACGCCAGGACCCCCAAAATATAGCTGGAGATGGAATGATCGTCTCGGTCTCCACCGCCTCTGCTCCCACCGAGTCACTCACACCAAATGCCTCATCAAAGCATACAGTAGTAGAAGTAGGATCAAAGGAAAAGGAGTGCCCAGGGTCCCGTGATTAAGTAAAAAAGAGCAAGTAGGCATTGATAAAATAGTTAAATCCCTCATGGATAGGAAGGAAACAGAAGAGTATGTAACTGACATATGCAACTCCTATGTCGAAAACCACAAATGATACTTTATTGTACGTCTCTGTTACCACACTCCTACCGCATATGAAGAGAAGTACCAGGATGTAGGGCCCGAGCGACTAGTGGCTCTCTATAGGAAGGTAGACACTGGAGATGAAGGCGACAACGATGTGACAGAACTCTTTTCATCCACACTGGAAGTAGTCCGTCACCTCATAGAACAAGGACGGATAGATAAGGACAGGACATCTACAATAGCAGGACCCCCGGTAGAAAAACTAGATAGCATGATGCCGATAAAAGAAGCTGCCCCTTATTGGGTTCCTCCTAGAGGACAAGGGACTCATGACGATATGAACCATCAAGAAGCTAGAGGAAGGGTGGTCTACAATTGGGTGTATCAGCCATGGGACAGACAGGACATCTTGACGTTCCGTAAATCTTTACCGGATTTACGAAAGAACCCCACCGCCTTTTACACTGAGCTAGGTACCACTTTGGGATCAACAACAATGACACTTGCCGACATAGACTTGTTCTTCGGGTTATGTTTGCCAGCAGATGTGTGGAAACAAATCAGGAAAGTAGACCATACCGAACTGCTCAGTCATACCTGGGAACAACTCAACACACTAGATAAACAGCGGAACCCTGGTCAAAAACCAGTTAAAGCAATATTGGACCTACCTGACAGAATAGTGCAGAAAGTGAAAACGCTGATCCCAGAGAAAAAGATAGACTGGTCCATAGTAACCGTATGCCGCCAGAACCCACAAGAGGATGTCTCAGAGTATTTCTCCAGATTTGAAACAGTGGTCTCCAATTGCAGTGGACAAGACATGTCCACCGCAACCGGACACCACTTATTTGTGCAGAACTACGTCAAAGGATTACTGCCAGAGGTATCCCAGAAATTACAAGCCAGCGAAAGTAGTTGGGCAGCATCTAAACCGGCGGCCATCCTCCTAATGGCCCAGTACTATGAGCATCAAAAAAACGAAAATGACAGGGCTACAGAAAGGAAAAAGAAAGATGGTGCTAGCACAACTCCAGGGGGCGAATACAGGAAGGGAGCAATATAAGGGAGGATACCAGCAGAAAACCCCTAGAGTACAGCCACCTAGAAACAATTCATCAACATCATATGTAGGACGCCAAGACCTAGGACAGGATCAATGTGCATTTTGCAAAGAATATGGTCACTGGAAATCCCAATGTCCGGCTTTGTTAGGAGCTGGTAGGGGCAGAGGGGCGAGGGAAATAGCAAGTGGACAGAGAGGAAGAAGACGTAAAAGAGAGTACGCGAGTGAAACAAGCGAGCAAAGGCCAGGAAGAGTGAACGCATTTGACCATCCCAAACAGAATCAGTACCAACAGACAGATTATGACAATACGTACGACTTTGCATAGGACAGCCAGGGACAAGGGAGGGATCCAGTTGAGATCTATGCTGATCAGCAAGGTCCTTATGTCACCGCAGAGGTCCTGGGCACAAAGTCACCATTTCTGGTAGACACAGGAGCAACACGTAGTGCACTATCCAAACGACTGATTCCAAGTGTACCGTTGTCTGGCTTTACGCCCTCCACCAACCCTTTGTCCCGACCAATCCCTTTTAACCTTGACAACAATTTCTTCGAAACGACATTCCTCCTCTCTTATAACACCCCCCAAGCCATTTTGGGTCTCGACCTTTTGAAATACTTCCATGCGACTATCAGATGCTCACCGGATAGAGTCTGTGTCATCCTGTATGACAACCCCCAGCACCATAGAGAGAAACCTTCTCAGCACATGTTTCCCATCTCTGAGACTGACGGACACTTTGCCATCACACTTATGGGCTAGGGCTGATTCAGACGTAGGATGAATGATGATTGACCCAGTACACGTAACAATATGACAGGACGCAACCCTACCAAAAGTACCGCAGTACAAAATATCGCCAGAGGGTAAGAAGGCACTGACAGAGATCATACACTCTTTGGTAGAGGCAGGGGTGGTAGAGAACGTAGTGAGCAACGTTTGTAACAGTCCCATACTACAGATTGTAAAGAGACAGGGAGAGATGGAGACTGAAAAGCCTCCCGCTTCATCATAGACCTGCGGGAGATAAACAAATCCGTAGTGCCACAATATCCAGTAGTTTCCGACATCACAACAATTTTAACTTTAATCCCCTCCACAGCTACCACCTTCACTGTGATTGACCTCAAGAATGCGTTCTTTTCCATACCTATATACAAGGACAGCCGCTATCTATTTGGATTCACCCTAAATTCTCTTTCGTACAGATTTGCAGAGCACCCCAGGGGTACACTGAGAGCCCAAGCATCTATAGCCAGGCGCTTACAAGACAGTTGGACACCATACAATTGCCAGATGGAGTGGCACTAATACAATACGTAGACAACATCCTTCTAGCAGCAGACACCATACCAATAGCCGTCACAGCCACCATCAAACTACTCCATTCTCTTGCTGAGAATGGTCACAAGGTCTCCCGAAAGAAATTGCACTTCTGAAAATCACATGTGACCTATTTGGGTCACCTTTTATCAAAAGAATGGAGAAAACTCACGCCTGACAGGATCCAGACAATTCTAGACACCCCTGTCCCCAAAAATCAGAAGCAAGTCCGCTCTTTGATAGTTCTCACCTCATTTTGCCAACAGTGGTTACCGAATTTTAGCCTCATTGTCAAAACCCTTCTCTCCCTCCTAGCTAAAGACATCCCCTCAGCTATCCCCTGGACGCCTGAATGCCAGTCAGCTACGCAATGCCCTTTGTTCAGCACCTGTCCTAGGAACCCCAGATTACTCCAAACCATTCTTCCTATACACGCATGAGAGGGAGGGATGTGCATTGTCTGCCTAACACAATCAATTGGTCACAAACAACGCCCTTGTGCATATTTCTCTGGCACCCTCGATCCAGTGGCCAGAGCACTGCCACGTGCCTGCGCCCAGTGGCAGCTGCAGCAGTATCAATACGCCAGAGCGAAGGAATAGTGCTCTCCAATCCAGTCACTGTTTTAGTACCTCATGCAGTCGACACACTGCTAAACCAGACCAAAACCCAACACTTGACTAGCGCCCGACTGACAGGATATGAGTTGACCCTGCTAGCACCGCACATTGCCCTAAAGCGATGCACCACCCTCAAGCCAGCCACACTGTTACCCCTATCCGAAAATGATCCTAGCGTGACTCCACTACACAACTGTGTGACACTAACCGATGAACAAACAAAGAGTAGAATAGATCTCAGGGACACCGCCTTTCTAGAACCAGATGGAGAACTATGGGTGGATGGTTTGTGCATCAAACTCCCCGATGCACCACCTCAGCTGCATACATTGTCACCAAAGCCCAAACCATTCTGGAAACAGCTTGTATTCCCCAACGTTCAGCCCAGGCTGCAGAACTCATTGCCCTCACACGAGCATGTATTTTAGCAACTGACACGACAGTTAACATATACACCGACAGCCAATATGCCTTCGGGGTGGTTCACCATTTTGGGATCTTATGGAAAGAAAGAGGGTTCCTGACTTCACACGGTACAGCCATCCTGCATGGAGATTTAGTCTCCGCCTTGACGCAAGCAGTCCTCCTCCCCAAGAAGTTAGCAGTGATAAAATGCCAAGCACATAGAAAAGTGACTGATCTGATTGGACAGGGAAATACACTAGCAGACGTTACTGCCCGAGCCACGGCAGGAGACAGAACTACGACACGAATGTATGTGACCAGGTCACAAGCTGAACAACGTACTGACGCTAGGACCGCTTCAAGGGACATACAGACTACAGGCACACAAGACAAATTGACCAAGTGGGAAAGAGTGGGACGAAAAGACGAGGAAGATTGCTGGAGAACTAAAGACGGGAATAAATGGCTGTTACCCAATGCCTATCTCATCTCCATATTGACCATGGCACATTTACCAGCACACATAGGCTCCACCCCCATGATTGTACTAATCATAAGAGTATGGCATAATGTCAAGATAACAGTATCTGCAAAACGCCTAGTACAACGATGTATAGTCTGCCTACAACACAATCCAGGGAAGGGGACAGTAGTACCACGGGGAGGGTTTGGAGTCCCTGACCACCCCTTTGAAATCCTTCAAATGGATTACATCCAACTAGAGAGAAGACATGGTCTAAAATATGTCCTGGTGGTTGTGTGCGCTTTTAGCAAATGGGTGGAGGCATACCCCACCCGCGACAATACCGCCTTAGCCACTGCAAAAGTATTGCTGAAATAATTCTTTCCCCGATATGGCCTTTGCAGAATTTTATGGAGTGACAACAGCCCTCACTTCGTAGCCGACGTGATACAGAACATATTGAGAGGGTTGGGGGTAAAACAATATTTCCATGCCGTCTTCCACCCCCAATCAGCGGGCCTGGTAGAGAGACACAATGCAACATTGAAACTAAAACTAGACAAAATAGTTGCCACGACCGGGTTGAAATGGCCCGACGCCCTCCCATTGGCATTGCTATCAATGCACTCCACCTCAACCAAACACAGACTGACCCCATATGAGGTGGTCTTCGGCAGGCCTATGAGCATTTAGGCAGCGCCAAGACCCACCTCCATTAACAATGTCCCGAATATATTAATGTCGGATTACTTGCATAAATTGACAAACGAGCTAACAATTATCCGCCAACAGGTGCAGCAAACCTTGCCTGACGTATCCAGGGGCCCGGGACATAAAATAAAACCTGGCGACTATGTCAAAATTCACAACTTCCAAAGAACGAAGAGTCTGGAGCCTAGGTGGACGGGCCCCTGGCAAGTCCTGATCACCACCCAAACTGCCCTCTGAGTGGAAGAAAAACGAAATTGGCTGCATGCTCACCACTGCAAGCGAGTCCCACGGCAACCTGTGAAGAGGTGGAGGTGCAAGAGGAAATACTCGCGAAGGACCGACCAGCTCTGAGTTGCTACCCGCAAGAAGACACCCTCGAACTATCAGAATTTCCCGACCCCACGGTGCCATCCAAGAAAGGGTACAACCTAAGAACGACGAAAGGAGAGTGCTCCAATGACCAGGCCACTTACTTAGTCAAGGTCTCAGATCGGTAGCACAGTCAATCAACGCTACCAGGAAAAGCGCCAGACAATAGTATGTGGTCCTAACAGTCGTTGAGCTCCTCGAAGATGATGGAAGAAACTGAGCACCTGAAAAGCCGCCGTAAAGACACCAAGACTGCCAACCTGCACAGCACAAAGACAATTGCACTTGTAGCAGCATTTCTCACCTGTCTCCTGCTAATGGTCGCATTCTGGATCATTGAAGAGAATGCACCTGCATACAGAACATTGTCACCCACCATGCAACCGACTACCAAGAAAGAACACTACCTGGTATCACTACCGCTACATCTACGAGAACGACGCAAATAATTCTGGAATAATTCTTTTGTGCATATGCTGCACCGGCACAATCTTGCCACCAATGCTACCAACTGTTGGGTCTGTGGGCTGTTACCACATGCCAATGAACATTCCAACCCCTTCATCCCTTCACCCTTTTCCATTCACAGATCTGGCCTTGCTTGGATGATGCTCCTACAAGAAAATTACAAAGACAATGCCACTTCCTACGGAACAATCGCCCAGTTCTGCAACAAATTCTGGCTAAACAAAACAGGAAGAACAACCGCCCCTTCTGCCCTCACACCTCCAATGCGACATTCCCGATGAATGTCCCCTCCAAAGAGCGAGTGGAAATTCAAGTGTTCAATAATCCTATCAGAGTCCCATGTTCCTACCTGAAGAAAAGAACTGCTGCAACACTGACTGTGGCCCTATCTGTGGTGAACGTCTCTGGCCTTGTATGCATTGAAAGCTGTGGGACTAAGGATGTGGGTCACAGCACTTGTAGCATTGTAAGGACTTTGAACACTGCCAACCCTCCAGTGCTTGTTGCATCACCCAATATGTACTTTGTTTGTGGAACCAAAGCCTACACCTGGCTCCCAAGAAACTGGGAGGGCACGTGCTACATCACCTTTGTTTTCCACCAAACTACACAGCCCCTGCAGAGTATCATCGAGAAAAGCGTTCTAAAGACACTGATCAAGCAGACTCTGCCGCATCACAGTTCCTCAACGCAGCAAAAGGGCTCGTCCCACTATGGGGTCCGATGGCAAACAGCCGAGCCATCAGACATCTGTCTCAAGCGGTAGAAACCGCCCTGGACTTCACAGCTGGCATCCTCACCAACAACACTGCTGAGCTCCAAGCGGTCCGTCTGGTTGCCTTGCAAAATCGCATGTACCTGGGCGTGGTAATAGCGGACCGTGGAGGAGCATGCCGCGTGCCAGCTGCTGTGTATACATTCCTGATAATTCACCTTCTGTCTATGAAGCAATCGAACATCTTCATAGACTGTCTTCAGAAATTCATCAAGGATCAGAGACTTGGACAATTGAAAGTTGGCTTTGGGGCATCTTGAAGGAGTGGGGCTGGAAAATATCAATGATTCTCTTCTTTCCAGTATTGACAATATGTGGTTGTTATTTGGGTATACACTGTATACCACCGTTGTGTTCTCTTTGCATAACCACCTTGCACCCTAAAACTATGGAAACTCAGCTAACAAAAATGAGAGTAATGTCTGATCAAGAGATACAGGACATTATGGAGATCGAAATAGACTGACAAGCTGGCTAAGTTATGTTCAAAAGGGCCACTGTTAAAAGCAAAATGACAATCGTGAACATTGCCTGCGTCATCTTGTCTGGTGGAAATTTCTATGTGCATATTAGCTGCAGTCATTTTAATCCATCACAGCCATTTTGTACTCTGTTGGTCACCTTTGTTGCACCCTGCCCTTACTATCATCCCTCTGACCCTCTGACCACACCTGAACTGTGTGCTGGGGGCTATAAACCCTATTGTCACGACAAACCTCAGCGCCACTTGCTGCCACAAACTCGTTTTTCCTTTTATCTCTGTTTTCAAGCAACCCTTTGGACACTCTACCCCTCACCGCAACTAGTTACATAAACAGGTCCCAGACACTCAAAAGACCCTTGTAACATGATTTATTGCACTGCAAACAACAAGACTTGTTTTTTACCAACAATGAGACCTGTTTTTATCAACAGAACGGACTCTTAGATCTGACCGGTCTCACATGTTTAGACCCTGAAGCAAGGTCCAGCTGCAAGATAAGATTTTCTGTTTGACTTGGGTTGGAAGAGAATTACTGTTGGGCTTGTGTGGCAACCTGCCCGGGGCGGGGACTCCAAGCTTGTGTAACCATGTTGATGAAACAAATGCATTGTGTCAAACCTGTATAAAAGGAAGAGCCAAAGGAGATGCCAGCAGAACACCTCCCTCAGACATCCCGGTGACTGCAGTTGACGTGGTCTCCTCATGAGAAATAAGCCTTTTTCTTGTCTCCCAGTTTC